>NC_090936.1:1188459136-1189080394 GCF_040938575.1 Ambystoma mexicanum
AATGAGTTTTCCGTCTAGTTGTTCATGAACTCTGGGGGTGGCATGCCTTTACGCTGCCGCTCCTTGCCTTTCCTTCTCTGCATTTCCATCGGTAGGTTTGCTTTTGTTTTGCTCCTTTTTCAGGGAACAACTGATAACGGGTTAATAAAGGCGAAGGGCTGTCGAGGCATAGATTATTCAAAAAGGGGAGGAGGAACTTCTGGGCCTTTCCGCCCATTTCTAAAGAAAATGAAATGAACCGATGAAAGGACGTATAGATTTGCTCGTTTTTCAGGGAGCAGGTGGCATGAGGCATAGATTTAAAAAGTAGGGGGTGCATGGGGGACTGGACCCCATTTACAAAAAGGAGATTAAGCAGGTGCCCCGATTAAGTGCCCCAATGCAACGCATTAGAGGTATTTGTAGCAATTCGCCATGCCTACTTGGTGTGCCTGAGTGTGGCCTCCACTGATGTGGGACTTGGGTGTACCACGATAGTGAATGGGGCTTAAACATGGGCATGGGTCTTGGGGGACGGGGGCCATGTGGTGAGAGCTAATCAGGTGGCATGGCAGGACAGGGGAGTGCCGCATCTCTGGGAGGCGGGCATCACATGCAAGCCTGCAATATGCCAATGCTGATTTTGCTTCAAAGTTAAAATAAAATGTCATGGGGCCATGTTGTACACTTTTTTTTATAAGCATTTTGCAATAAAAAAAAGCCAAATCCACAATTGTAGACACCAATTTCTGAAATGCAGGTTGTAGGGCGTTTTTTAATGCTCATTACTTCGTGCAAAATTGCTGATTTCATGAGTCAGCCATTTTGAGTTTAATTTCATTAACTGCATCAGCATTTCACAAGCTTTCAGGGAAAGTGCAGAACAGGTTGTGTTGCAGAAACCATCAGTCTGCCTTTCCACTGTAGGCGGGCCAGGAAATGCGACTATCAAGCAGATGGGACAGGGTAGGTCTGAGCGGGCAAGGCCCACCCAAGCTCGGTAAATGCCCACTTGGATGCGCTGTGCGGGCGTTTACAGATGTTAACGTCACTGCGGTGGGCACGACTACATTAGCTTCAGGCTCCACTTGTTAGACAATCCTGGCTACGCCTCTGCCATCAAGACGAAGACTGAGCATCACGCGCGCGCACTTCCGGCTTTCAGCTTCCAGGTGCGCGTGCCAGATTGTGGAGTTGTTCATACTGTGGCTTCTTTTGATTTCTCTCTTCGTTTAACCACGCCCCTCCTTCCCTCTTGTAATTCTGGCAAGTTGCCCAATACTATGGGCGATCCTTGGAGAAAAGGCGACTGGGAGGAGGGGGAGGAGGGGGAAAGGCAGGCATCAAACAGCTGCCTGCTGACCCTTTTGCAAGACTTTTTCCTGGAGCACGCATCTGTAGTTCGAGTTCATGCTACTTGATTTAAGGTGTGTATTTTATTAGTTTTATACATTAACCGTGTGACCTTGGTCGCAGACCTACAGTTGCGTTCACTGATGCATGGCGTGATGGGTGGGCATGTAAGCCTGTCCCCAAGTAGATAGACCTGGGATGTGGTACTGTGAAGTGTCACGCTCCCGAGAGAAATCAAAGGCGGTTACGTGCAAGGTTTATTGAGAAACAGCAGGGTCTGGGGTATCTGGGCCCGGGGTGGATATTTGGTCCATATCTGCCCCCCTTCTGTTTGTCTGGCAGTCCCCTAGGGTGAACTGATTTCACACTCACACTCCAAGTCCTTACCCCCCTCAAAAAACAAACCCCCTTAAATCAAGATAACTCCTTTTTAACCCATATTTACCTCCTTGCTTTACACCCCAAACGTGTATTCACGTGAACCCTGAGGTGCTCTGATGTGCCTCATCAAATCATTCCGCACTGCTAGGCCATGGCACCACTTCTCCAGGGAGCAGACGGACATTTAATCAATATGGTGTCTGCAGACCTCTTTTTCACTGTGCACAGAACTCTGGTCCCCGTCATGAGGGGCCGCAGCTGAGAGGTGTGGACAGAAAGACCCCCCAATGTCTCGGAATGCCTGGACACCTATCTTGCTCGCCAAATGTGGGAATGGGCCTTTAATCACCTTAACCAAAAACAGGCCCACCACTTAAGAAGCGAGTGCACGGTTGTAAATAAAGGAAGTTTATTGTACAAAAGCTCAGGGGCGCGCTTAGATGGTGTTGCAGGACCAAACTAACCCAAGTCTTAACAATACAACATCAGATGGCAGTTTATATACTTTCTACAACAATTTAAAACACTCCCAGATACTTTTTTTTACCATCCACTCCAAAGTATGATTGGACCAAACCTCTTCAAAGAAATCCCATCTTTTCCCAATTCTTCAATTTTCAATGGCCAGTATCTTCAGATCATATTCAAAACACACCTCTTCTTAGGATTTGCCCGTAGTAGGTCATGAAGTCGGTGCATGCTTAAACATTAGTATTGAAAACATAATTCATTTGCTAGCAATAACTGGCCTAAGGCCTTTCATTTTACGTGTGGTTGCACATGGTCCTTATGTATTTTGGCAAATAGAGAGAGGTCTGTATAAACAGGATTTTCTTTGAATTATAGATTGCGATCTCCATTCCACAGACTCCTGTCACCTTAATCTAATTTATGCGGCCACATGCAACCTCTGATGACCTGGAAAAATACTTAACCGTCGGGCCCTGGCCTCGGGCCTCATGTGTATTACCACTAAACAAATGGCTGATGCCCTCCTAAAGATTTTAACACAAAGGGCCAGATAACATCTGTTCCCTTGCAAGGACTCTGAACTGTGCCCTTTTCGTGCAACCTTATTAGTAGGTACTCATTCACTTTTCCGTCAAGAATGTCCCTGCTACTTAGAATTCATGGGTAACAATTAACCCACCCATTGTATGGATTTATGTTCGTGTTGCATTTGCAGTTTTAATATTGTATCTTTCTACGTGTGTGAAGCTCTAATATGTATACATTATAAATACTCGTAACACTAGAAGTAACATATATTTAACTCCACTCGTTTCATATGGATTTGCAACGCTACCCCAGTTTTCTGCGATTTCCCCCCGTCATCAATATGTTGTGTCGAACATGAATCCCTCGTAATAAAGGGGACCCTCCTTGACCACCCGACAAGCTTAGGGCAAGGCTCAACCCCAAAACGTACATTGTGAAGCTGGCCAGAGAGGACGAGGCCAGCCCCAGAGGCTGTGGGAAACCCCACTTCCTGGCACGATTATTTCGTTCCTTCCCCTCCTGTTCAATGTTTGCGTAGTGCAGCCCAATTGGCTGTCCCTTTTCATTATTACTCCCATTCCATCCATAACGTTTCATCCAACCATTATCGGGTTTCCCGTTTTATGCTGGCCTGTGATGGTGACCGTCTACTCTGTATTAATAAAACGTATGGTGGCCCGAGGTCACTCGATCAAATGGCATCTGGCCTGGCACTAGTGCCACACTGTTGCTAGCATCTCACCTGGAACACTATTAGTAGCTGGAAAGTTTTGAATTAATCATAGCCACTGGTATTGCTCTGGTCAACCCTCTAGACAGTCATTGGCCAGCCTGCCATGCCACCAAGAAAGTAGAAAGACCACATGCAAATTTGGCTTAGTCCCGGCCCAAAAGGGACCACATCCATGCATGAGACAACCAGCAAGCCCAGACATGTTTCGGCTTTATTGGGCATTGTCCATGAAGTGTAGCCTGGGTCTCCACGCCCAGCAGGCTCGAGACCCGGGCCCGGTTGTACCTGTCCCATTCAGGGTGACATTTTCAAGACACAAGGTTGATGGCTGAAAGGTTTAGAATTAATCATAACCTCTGGCATACGCCATAGCTCCCGCCCCACAGGCTAAATAAAACACCAGTGAAGGGCAGATATGAAGGATGTTTCATTGATTGAATGATCTGAGTCTGTAGAAGACGAAATCCGGGTGCACACTGGGTTTTTGCAAGTTGCTGCCTCAGTGTTCCTGTTGTGTGAAGTCAACCATATTTGCTTACTCAGTGAATGCCTTGGAGGGGAAAGGAACCAGCACAGCCAGTTCTGTTCCCAAACCAACCTGGATTATCAGTAATTGGTACAAATCCGCCGAATGCAAATTTAAGATCTTCCGTAAACGCGGGGGCTCATCTTATAAGACTTCTTCTTTGACATTAATCAGTGGGTAAACGTATTTGACACTGAATTAACTGGTGAAATGTATGCTTATATTTCCGCATAAATATTTCCTAAGTTTGCAATTTATTCCTTATTCCTTTCTTGATTTGTTGGGGATTTTTTTATAATCTAAACGCGTGATTCCATACAGAATAAATGCAGCATAACCCGCATTGACAGTGCCCACTTATTACAGTCCTGGAGCACTAACGCTCATCCAGAGGATTGCTTCTTGTGCTCCAGATAAAAAAAAATAACTGTAATTCAAATGCAGCTATTACAGAATATAACTCAGTAGTCTTAAATTCAGCCTCATGAATGCTAGAGAGAACCTATTTCCAAATTCAGCACTTCACTTATTAAGTGCTTCAGCTTTTCTGTGAAGCAGAAAAGCCACGTTTTGACAGTGAAAACCAGAAAAGCTTTTTTTTTTTTTGTCTTCAGAAAGAGACAGAATTTGAGTTTTGTTTTGGTTTATTCCTGCTCTACACAGCAGACATAATCAATTTCCGAGTTTGAAAATGTGACCAACTCAAGAGACACGAGTATTTAAAGGATGGTAGCGCCGTTAGAAAGAGTTCCACCTCCCCTTTAAAGGTCACAAAACCATGCCCTAAATAACTGAATAAAACACCGGGTCCAAATGTCCCCGTGTGACCCATACAGCATCCCCACGGTGAGTCTAGCAGTTTTGGTTGGACTGTTGCTTATGGGTTGGGGCCAAACCTGATTTGCATATGGTCTCCACTTCTGTAATGGGATGTCAGGCTGAGAAATATGGGGGCCAGAGGTTCTGACTTATTCAAAACCTTCGAGCCATCAGTGGGACCTAAGACTACCCTTCCTGGAGACCCGCGATACCTTTCACTGATGACGCCAAATGAGGCAGAAACACGTGTGGGGTGGCGTGTGGTCCTGTGCAGAAAGGATGTGACGTTATCCAGTCATTTTACCGAAGCAAATGTGGTACATTTCATTGTGACCAAAATACAGACAAACACTGAAAATATTAAATATATATAGGGCAGTGAGGTAAAGGAGTTAATATGGGTCTGGATGGGGTTGGAATGGCGTTTTAAGGGGGGGTTTGGTCGCGATGAAGTGTACCACTCTGAATTTTCCATTGGTAAATCCCATATAACCGCATGTGACCTGCCCGTTTGGGCTCTCGGCCTCTTTTGGGGTTGGGACCAAACCTGGTTTGCCTTCGGTCTTTCCCTTTCTATGGTGGAATGCCAGGCTGAAAAACCCTGTGCAGGAGGGTTGCACAAAGCACAATGCCGGTAGTTATGTGCGCTGAGGCCGGCGCGTTATAAAAATACAAAGAATGATTCATTCTAAACCTTCTCGCCAGCACCTTTCAGTTTTGCACACCCTCCACGTTACCTGAATTATACGTCTGGTATCTCCTATAAACCTTTTGTGATAGGCGCTTGAATGCAATTCTGTTCAGTGCAGGGTAAGCACTCATTACCTGGGACCTGAACTGTGTACAGGCGGCTGCACCCCAGCAGCGCCAAGGAGGGCAGGCATGGAATGACATCATGGAACATTACCGACAACTTTGCCATATTAACCAGCGCAATCCAGTTCTGCTCAGAAGCCATCTGTGGAGGGAGCACCTGGGCATGTATGCCCCTACCTGGCATGATGGCTTTACGTGGGCATGCAAGGCAGCACCTGGGCATACGAGAGTGCACCTGCTTTATGGCGTCAGCACCTGGGCATATGAGCCTGTACCTGGCATAGGAATCTTCAGGGGATAAGAGGCCGAATATTGCAAATGGCAGCTGTATGCAATTATAGAAATCATGTGTGTACCTGGACAAAGCGGGTAGCCCTGGCATAAATGACAGTACTAGACCACATGAAACTGTACCTAGCATGTGATGCATGTGTCAGGACCTACAGAGCTTTGCCTGGCTTATGAGGTGCTACCTAGGCGTGCAAGGCTATACCTGGGCATATGGGTCTGTATTTGGGCATGCAGGGCTTCACGTGGCATATGGCGGCAATTGCTGAATGAATGAGGCTAGAGCCAGTGCATGATGGCAGTACCTTGGCATACAAAGTTTTAAGTGGACCTTGGGCATTTAAGATTTAGATCTGCACATATATGCTTCTTCAACATCCGGGTTTTTCCATTATTTTGGAATTCCAGATGGTTCTCTACACTATTCCAGGATATTTCCGCACTGGGGATGCACACCCCATAAATGGTGCCCTCCCACTCAGGCTTCCTAGAAAAAGGATGATTGGGATAGTCCACAGGTCTGCAGTCCGTGGCTCTCCAGTTGTTTTGGACTAGGACTCCCAGGAAGCTTCACCATTGAATATGCTGGCTCGGGCTGATGGGTGTTGTAGTCCAAGTGTTCCGGAGACCCAAGGTTGCAGACCCATGGCATAGTACCTGGTTAGCCGAATGCAAAGGTCATACTGGCTGGCAGTGGCTCAAGAACGTTTTTATCAAGTTGGGTCTTTAGCATTGAAGGCTCAGTGACGGGCAACTTTGAATAAGAGAGTTTTCTTTTCCCATCAGCCAGTGAACGATGAATCGCACAGGGCAAATCTTTTCGAGTGATTTTGAGTGGCGTTTGTGCCACCGCGTTCTGCAAGCCGCATAGTTTCCTAAAACTTTTTTCGTAGGGAGTCTGGCTTGATGAGTAGTGGTGTACCCCATCGTGGAGTGAATCAAAGAAATCTCAACGTCCCCCCTTTCTGAGAACATTAGACAATGACCGATGTCCTTCATAGTCCAGTCCTTGGGTTGAAGGATCCTGTTTTCAGCCACCTGTGTGATTTGGGGGTTGTGACCACATTTGGCACCTAGGTTCCTAGCATTCTGCGATGGTGGAGACACGGGCACAGTGCGGGGTGACCGTTTCTGTAGGTGTTCCACAGGGTTGCGTACCCAGCAATTGCTATCTCTGGCTTTGGTGGGTCGAGCTTGATTCGATTGTGCCCGTCCGTTTATCAACAGCAAGCATACAGTGCGAGAAACGGCAGAAACACATGGTCTAAACTAAGTATTGACCTGTAGAGGGATTTTGTGCAATCTCAGAGTTGTGATCCACACTTTTAATCCGCTTTTATAACGGTCTGAATATAAAACAAAATGCAAGGGTGAAAGTGGGGAGCCCTGAGGGCCCCCACACGTGATATTCCTGGTTTTGAAGGAGAACTGAGGGGCTGTCATTGTCTGGGCTCTACCCTCATAAATGATGCAGTCCACCCCAGTGCTGCACTATCCCTGTCCAAGAGTCCCTGCCTTGACTCCTCCTTGGCATCTGACCCAACATCTACTTTGGCTCCTCTCCTAGTCGAAGCCCTGCATGACGTCATGCCCAACTTGATTAACATCAATAAGTATCTAAACTCATTTGAAGAAAGTGCCCGAGTGTGTTGGACATTCCGCATGTGATCATGATGTTGTACCTAGGCATAAGCGAACGCATTGGAGAAAGGGTGGCTGTACCTTGGCATACACCTGGCATACCATTGCAGAACCTAGGCATACAAGGCTGTATCTGGCATAGGTAGATGCCACCGCGCATCTGTGGATACACATGGACATAAAATGCCAGTTGCTTGGCATTTTTGATTTACCGGCCATTTGCCGCTATTCCTACACATAGAACTCTTCTATGTTCACATTTGGGCATATGGTTGTCATATTATGAGCCCTTGTCTATCATATGCTTGCAGTGCCCAAGAAAGTGGGACTGTACCCGAGTAGGATGGACTTAACTTGGCCAATGAGCGTGCACTTGACATGTGCTCCTGCGCACGTGCCTGCTTGTGCACCTGGTATAAGTAGACAGTACCTGGGCATTGGGTGCTATTGGTGTATTATGGCTGAGCGTATGGCAGCCCCAGGGGATATGGGGCTCAGGCAAGTGGAGATTTACCTGGGCTTGTGAGGCTATACCTGGGCATGTGCCACGGTTGGTGGTGCTCCTTTTGCAATAGTTTGACACATGAGATTGAACCTAACTAGTAATACTTGCACCTTGGTATATGACGTTGAGCCTATCTTGTAGTAATAGCTGTGTGCACCCGATCATAGCTGGTGAACTTGTCCCGGACTACTGGTGCAGTTGGTTTCCTTCAAAACAGCCGCTCCCCTCCCCGCCTTCAGAAACCTTCTCTTATCCAGACTGTTCATCTAAAGTACATCCAGTTTCTCTTATACCAGCCCCAGTGAGGATCCTGGAGCCCCCTTGTCACACCCCCAACTTTGAAATTCCTGTGAGGCCCAAATGATTGTTCCCCTGATACAAGGTTGGTTATGGTCTTGCCGTGGCCCATGATCCGCACTTGTAGTTGGTGTGGAGGAGATGCATACGGCTGCTGATGGGGTGGTATCTCGGCTCTAATACTGTTTGACCTTTTGGCTGCCTTCAATACTGTGGATTAGCACATCCTCATTCACTGCTTTAAAAAGATTGGTATCTGCCTTCTCACTCTATCCTGGAGAGTGTCCTTCTTGCGGGGCTGATTTTAGTCTGTGTACCTTAACACCCCTTCCTCCTCCAAACGTGTGGGATCCCACGCTCTGTGGCCCTTTCAAAAGTTATGGACAACATTTCTCTGTACTCGCCCTCTATTTATAGGCATTTTTGTTTTACACCTGTGCTGAGAACCCCCAGCTCCTCTTCCGTCTGGACTTGGGTTCAGCCATCCCTTTCTTCAGAACTGTTCCTCCGCAGTGCCCCAAAGGACCAGCAATGTTATGAAGCCTAATGCCAACAAGACTGAGACAATGGCTTCTCGTCCTCACTTGGGGGTCCCTCTTTCCTCAAGCCCTGTCTCCCCTCGTTAAAAATATGGGATTGCAACTGGATAATTCCCTTTCTTTAAAACCTCAGATTTAGCAAGTCACTGCCTTATCCATTGAGGAGATGGCCTGCTCCGTTTGCTCAGACAAATCCTTCCTGATCTGTCACTGCGGTCACGACCATAGGCCAATTGACTACGGAAACATTTACATGGACGTCCTAACTGTAGTCTTTGCCAGTTGCAGATAATTCCGATTACAATGGCAAGAATGGTTACTAACACCCCTAACCAGACTTGCGTGGCGCTCATTCTCCGATCTCTTCCTTGGCCGCCAGTCGGATATGAGCGTCTGGTTAAATCACCCTGCATCGCACACTTTCATTGTTATGGACCAGCTCCAGCTTTTCTAGTGTCAAAATTCTCTCACCAGTGTCCCACTCAAAACCTATGGTCAGCCAGTGGTCTCCTCGTGGACATTCCTACAATTGCTTTGTCCTGGAAAGTCGGTCCAGCTTTCTCAATTATAGCCACGACTGATTGCAATCTGCTCCCTTTTCCGGCTGTGCTCTACCGACAAACCTCTCCCCTTTCCGTCGACAACTATTTCTCTCCATTCAGGAGCTTGGTGGCAAGAAGCCACATTGTGGTGTGCACTTTACAAATAGAAGCAGAAATACAAGGCTGAATTTGGTTATATCAGGCCGTGCCTAGCCTGTTATGGCCATAGCGGGGCATAGGTGACTTCCACTGGGGTATGACGATAGTAACCTGGCATTTGCAGCTGTGCTAGTTAAATGAGGCTGGGCATATGAGCTTTACTGGATAGACTGTGGCTGTATTGGGGCACCTGTGCTTCAACTGATGCTATGCTACTTCTGCTGCACCCAGGAAGGCAATACTTGGGCTCTCTGGGGCTGTACTGGCATCTGATGCCTGTGACCCGAGATTGTGTGTATCTGTCTGGGCATGATAGCAGTACTTGGGCATCGGATGATGGCAGTACAACTTTGCATCCAGCTGGATCTTGGCACATGGCCACACATGCGTGGACGACAGCAAACGACGTAACCAAACCGGAACTGATGTTTTTCCGTAACGCAGCCTTGGACCCACCACAGATCCCTTGACCCAAAGAAATGGCAATCGGCCCACAGATGGAAAAGCAACGGCACCCCTGATGGGCAGCACTCTCACACTTGAACCGCAGGTTACATCCATCGTAAAAAGCGGCTTTCCAATGCCGTACCATCTAGCACATCGTGCCTTTTATGACCTTCACACACAGGTCCATGGGATTCCAAGACTAGTCTATGCCAACACGTTAAATCTAGGGATCCCCGATTACTTACTGAACAGTCCATGAAGAGTACATATTACAGCTGCCAGACTCGTGCTAAAAAGACCTCGCTCCATTTGCTCCCGATCAAGCCGAGGATCCTATGCGTTACCTCTCGCCCCATCCACGTTAGAGACCCAGAAGCCACCTTGAGGAAGATCATCCACAGCACACCAGACCGAACCAATGCGCTCCAGTAACGGAGGAGTGGCCGTCCCTTTTCTCTCAACCAAGCTCTGGAATTTGATCTCGGGTAGCTGGGCACAGAGGGAAACCACCCCTGAACATCTCGGTATTCCAAGGACCCGCTCGCCCGGCGCCCTTAGGGATCACACCAAACCTGTGCAACTCAGACCAACAAAACCAGAGACCTCCCATTCCTGCAGACCTCATCCAGACCCAACTTTCTCCCTTGCTGTCGCCAGCATGCCAGAACCACTTCACTCAAGGAGAGCAGGAGATGTGGCCCTTTAAATTGGATCGGACTAATGAGGATGCTTCATCATGACACAATGGCTCAACATTCTAATCTGGGACCCAAAAGTTAATCTTTTACTACCCCAATGCTCCTCTTTTCCCCACAAACCAGCTCATGCCTCCAGTGTCTAACCATCTTCAACTACTGGCAGGATCCACCCTGGCAGACGGAAGTGAGCTGCCTACCAAGAGACCACACAAATAAAGCAACACCACTGCTCTCTTCTCATGTCCTATCACACACATCCTCGCAACAGCGGCCAACCAGCTCCTTGCGGTGCTGACTTTAACTGATTGTTATTGGGCTATGCCCTCTGGTGCCAAGTGTTTCTGCCACTACCCACCTAGAATCTCACTGATGCCCGTGACTCTGTTACTTCCGGATTCACACATGCCTTTCCCTCCCTCCCACGAAGAGCCAGCCTCCGCATTTCTTGCAGGGTCATGAGCAACAACGCCTCTGGATTTGCCTTGGTGCACTATGCACCACCACTCTTCATTACATCACATGTGACGGCAGAACTTGGGTGTATGATGGCAGTAGCTGGCCATAGGATGCTGTGGCCGTCTATCTCTAGAGGTCCCTAGGATTTTGCCACTGGCATATGAGATTGACTGGGCATGATGGTGGTATGTTGGCATGTGAGGCTGCTTCTGGCATACGGGGTGTGTCCCTTGGATTATTATCCAATGACTGTACCAGAAAACCTGAAGGTTGGACTAGAGTATATGAGGATGTACCTGATGTGAGATGATAGCGCTTCGATATGTGAGACATGCAAGGATCTGCCTAGACACAGGAGGGTGGACCGTAGAATGAATGAATTAATGATCTAGTAGCACTTTCAGTTCCTTGGAAACTTCCATACAAAGAAGTATACAAGATGCAAAAAAACTCACGCAGAAAAAAATCTATCCATCCGCTTTAGATGCCATTGTTGTCCGGGTGGGTCAATGTTTGATTTTAAAATGAGCCTGAGAAGCGAGGCAGAAATAAGGTGGGAGACAAGATAGCGGTTTAAGGTGGGGGCGGGCTTGGTGAAAGGTAGCAAGGAAGCTTGGTTAAGCGGAGGACGGTGGGATACAGTTTGGGTGGGGGCACAGGGGGGACGTTGTGCAGTCTTCTTAGAAACCACTTTTCCATTGGATCTCTTTGAGCCTGTCTCTTCTCTTGGGGAATTGTTGACGTTCCTTAAATGTTAGCAAGGTGCCAGTGTCTACTCAAAGTTCAGTTTGAGGAATGAATTGGGCGATTTGGATATGGAGTCCACTGCAAGGTCGACACCCCCTGTCCTTTCATTTGCAGTAGTTAGTCTTCAACAGTTTTCTTTGACTAGTCTCCTCTTGACTAGGCAGTGGTTACACTTGAGCATAATGTCCACTCCCACCTAGACTACGCCAATTCCCTTTAGCTGGGTGCCCCTGCATATCGACTCAGAAAGCTCCAGATGAATCAAGAACTCTGCAGCTAGGCCCCACCTTGCCCTTGGCCCCACCTTGCCCTTGGCCCCAGAGAGCACTTCACACCCGCCCTTTGCATCTTCCACTGGCTCCCTGTCGCACGATGGGCCACTTTCAAAGCCGTGTGCATCACCCACCGTGCCCTTCACAAGATTGGCCCAGAATACCTTCAACAGAAACTCAACCATTACCAACCCAGTATAAACCTGCGTTCAGGCGCTGCACTACTTGTGATTCCTCCCTTCAAATCGACTAGAATAGGGAGAACCTCCTTTTCCGTCCAAATGCCCTCTATCTGGAACTCCATGACCCTTAGCATCCAATGCATAGAGGATCACCTGGCCTTCTAGAGGGCCCTGAAGATCTGGCTATTCCCCCCCCCTCCAACCCTCTGGGATCCTAACCAACCCTGCCCTCTTAGGGATGTTTCAGGTAGGCCGGGGAAGCAATGAACTTCCATGTTCTTACCACACCCCACGCTTACTCTCTACTTTACATCACCACTCAACTAGAACACAGAGATACTATGACACCATTCGGTATAACTGTTCTCATACGAACATCCACCGCTTACTCCACATCATTCTATGTAATCACTGCTGGTCTCACAACCCCAGCCAGGCGTCTTCCTCAGGCCTAACGCAGCCACATCCGTTCCGGATAAATCCTGCCAGAACGAACACATTCTCCTGATCTCTCAACCACCACACCTACCAATAAGAATCAGCTATTACATGTGTACCGCACGAGCTGCACACATATCCGGTGCACACACGCACCTTTTGACTCTCCCTACTCTCTCTACTGATCTGAACTTCGGTTCCCAAGGGCGTTCAACCTACCAGCGCCTTCAGACCATACCAATGGTATATAAGGCGCTATATAAGTGCAAAATAACAATAACAATGTAATTACTGAATGATGATGGGTATAACCTCAAGAAGACCACAGGACAGAATCCATGCCACATCTACGAAACCATGAAGCCAGCCAGAACACTCGGGTACATATCACATTCCATGCTTATGGAAGATGGCCAAAGCCAAGGCAACGACCCACACACATCTGCATCCATACACCATTTTCAAAACACATCGCTCAACACCTTTGCCATTAGAATGCAGCTATCCCCCATGACAAAAATGTGGTCTCTTGCGGTCTGTCTTGCTGCGCGACTCTGCTTGACCGTAGCTTCTTCTCCGCAGCAGCTCGACCAAGGTTCTTGCCTCGCTTCAGCCTCGCTCTCCGCTACACCCACTCTGCAGTTGGCTTCGGTGCTCCACCGGTTTTCCCGTCACACCGCTCACCTCCAGCTTCCGATCCCAAGCTTGCAGCTGGCACGATCTTCAGCGACTCCATCTTCTCTGTCTTTAGATGTTTTAAACCTCCCGCCAGACTGATTGGTTCGTGAAACACTACACCGCTTGCTGTTAGTTCAATAGTCTTTCTTCTGTTTCACTGAACTCTTCCTCGTTTCAGTACCGAAGTGGCATCTTCTTCAGCCCAGTACCAAAGTGCTGTCTGAGTGATTGATGGGCATCTAAAATAAGGGTTGCTATCAATCTTGGTATCATGAGAGCCAGGTTTGTGAATGTAAAATGTGTAAACTGTTAAGTGATTTGAAATAAGTGACACAGGAGCCGTAGATGGCAAGTACACACAGCTAGAACAGGTACAACAGGGGGAGGAGATTCCTCGGGTTGACGCACTGTCCTGGCAGTTGATCCCGCACTGGCCCACATCAACACACTGTCACCACACACACAACATAGGTGGTCCCACACGGGCACAACGTTTTCGGAGCCGTAACACACCATTTGTTCAGAGTTTTAGTGCTTCAATTTATTCAATCCACAGTAGGCACTATCGAACTGTAGTGGCCATTCCTTCCACATCCACCACCATATGTCAGTGCGGAAATGCGCCAATGCCCCCCCCTTTTTAACAGGTTGAGGCGACTGTGCGCTCCAGTACAGACCAGAATCATGGATCTATGTTTTGCATGTATAGATCTGGCTTAAACCATATTTACACTCCTACAAATATTTCGGTACCCAGGGACCGCCTGATCACAGTGGCAACCTTTAACTAAGGTCCATTCAAAGATGGCCACCACAATAAACCTCTTTTCAAGCTTCGTCTCTCCGCTGTGGCCAGTCACTCCGCTGTGGCCAGTCACCAGCGCAACGGACGCGTCGGCTCATAAACCGATTTGCACTCCACCCTCTCACAAACGACACGGAGTGCACGGGAGACTTTGCAATCTAGAAACACAGAGGTAAGAAATCATATTTTCTTGCGTAATATGGACAGCGTTTGCTGAGGTGAAAAAACATGTGGCCCACATCGGAGTGTCGGGTTGGGTCGGGAAGGGTTATACAGTAGCCATTGTAACTCATGTGTAGAATGAAATTAACCTAAACAGCAGCATGCAGTCGCATCATTTGTAATTCCCCCTAGATAGGTTTCCAAATTGATCAATTGGGACCCTTTAGGACCCTCCTGTCAAGCCGAATCCCCAGCTGATTGTCTGGGCACAACACTTTCCATTAATGGGGTAAGTTCTTGCAATACCATGAGCTCACCAGACTAACCCTCTGGATAGGAAGCATAATGCCAGCATATGCATTAAACGCAGCCAAAGTAGTTAAGGCTTTTCCTTATTCCTGTTTTCCAACGGGCCGTAAATGAGGACAATTAAAGTCCTAGTACGAACGCACCACAGGTGGAACTGCGTGGCCACAGCCAGCAGCGCTGCATCATTTGATATTGCGTGCTACATTACGAAAGCATGGTAAGTCTCCCCTTCTGGGGATACTGCTTAAACCACAGATGGAGGTTATACATGTTTATCCCGTACAAAAACACGCAGTATTGTACATTTGTTTTTGTTAGAGATTTACACGACAGGAAAGGTTGTGAAGAACCCAGACCACAATTCCTGGTCCTGATGAAGGCCGTTGTATCCACAGCCATCTAAATCGCTATTGGCCGAAACACAGTTGTGCCGACTTTTTATGTATATTTGTGTCCGCACACCCAGCAGGCACCAAGTATTTGGTGTTTAATTCACCATGTCTCCTCCTCGGTTATCCCAACTCCCCTCCCCATGTCACCTCCCTCCAGGTAGTCCTCCCTCGCATATCGACCCTAAGGGTCAGGATCTGGTAGCTTTGGCCTTTCCATGGACACCTGTGTGGAGGCTATTTTAGGTAAAGGAGTGAGGATGCACTCCGATTTCTCACACTGGACACATAATGAGTTGCATACTCTCCAAATGCCCTCAAAGCACCCATCCACACATTCACATGCCAGCTCGATATGGGTAGCTAGTAGGGACTTGGCCACCCCTACCTACCTTCCCATTGGATAAAAATACAACCACGCATTCTAAACTCCTCTGACCAATTTTCCCACACCATGGCCTTGGGTCTCACAAGGGCGTTCACCTAAATCACTTTGAGACCATACCAATGCGAAAAGGCGCTATACAAATGACACGTTCCATTTCATATGATGGCAGCACATTGGCATGTGATGATGTACTTGACTATGTGTGGTTGAACATAGCCATGAAACGGTTCTAGATGGCCACACTAGGCTGGACCTGGTGTAAAATAAAGTATACCTACTGTTTGTTTTTCAGTAGTGGTTTCCTATTTGGCAGCTATATTTAGGCTAAACATAAAAACATACCCTCGTTTAAAAAAATTAAACGAAGCGGTGCCCAACGTACGCGTCTCTGTTTTTCCTTTACTGGGGTTAATGGTGCCCACAGCGATCCCACTGCTGAAGCCACGTGGACCACTGCATCCTGTCCTCCTCTGCCCCATCCTGGATATTGGTCACGTTTTTAGGTGACCGGAGACCCTGAAAAACACTCTGTACGTACCTTTGCTGGGTTAGGCCTGCAACTGGTAAAATCACGCAGCAAGGGCCGAGTCAGTATTTATCCTTCTGTTGTTGAAAAATTGGGTGCCATAATGGCTAATAGCTATTATTACAGCGTTTACAAGCAGGAGGAACCCGCCATCTACCGTTGCATACATGATATGTGTATGTCATTATTACATCCTGCTTGCTTAAGCAAGAGTCTGCAACCTTTGACTGTCCAGATGTTTTGGACTACATCTGCCATTAGCTCTACCAGCATAGTCGATGGTGAGGGATCATGGGACTCTGAGTCCAAAGCATCTAGAGAGCTGCAGGTTGCTGAACCCTGGTTAACGGAGGGGCAGGGAGGGCTCCTTCTCACACTATGATTCTTCGAATTAATACCCTGGAATTGGGACAGAGGTGCAGCACCTCCACCTGTGCTGCCAATCTTGGGCTTAAGCCGACAGAAGTAGGTGTCCCAGTGGAAAAACGATGGCGGACTGTGGCTCTGGAGCGCAGGGGTGGACTGGGAACTAAAAGAGGCCCTGGAAATAATTACTGGGGACCGGAAGAGCCCCTGGAAATAATTTTTAAGTGGCCCCATATGACACATTTTCAGCAAGCCCAATGCTTTTCCTATGATAAAATTTGGAAATACCACACAAAAGAGGCCCAGGGTGCAGAGGCCCACCGGGAAATCTCCAGAGTTCCCTATAGGCCAGTCCACCCCTGCTGGAGCGGTGACCACTTGTGAGGCAAGACACTCCACAACAAGGTCTCGGAAGCCAGGACAAATGTTCTTTTAGTCGCGGAGAAAAGGAGTGGACCATCGTTTAGGACCATCTTTATTTTGTAACTAGGAACTCCCCCATGAAACTGAATGGAATCTTCCGGGGACCCGGACATGCTATGCAAGCGATTATACAGTCTGGTCAATAACGCTGGTGTGTCTGAAATGAACTGCTTTGCCACAAGGAACGTTACAATAGGATGGTTTAACAAATGCACCCGCTGTGGAAGACCTGACAATGTGGAGGTATTTCAACTCTCCCGACACCGTCCCTTCCACAGTGTGCACACAGCGCCACGCGCTTGTTTGGTGTGTCATCCTGGTTACTCTTCGGGCAGGTACGGTGAAGCCCACGTGACATCCAGCTCACATCAAGCAGTAGAGGCATAGCGTGCTCTCTTCACACATACTGAGTTGCGGTGCACGATATGCGGCACCAGGAGTGGTGATCGGTGCACATATTCATTAGATAAATACAAACGCATGGCGTTTGCCAGCATGGCGTGTTTTTAGTAAGGCCTGGACCGCGCTGTCACTGTTTCTCATGCTTAGCACTGGCATTCATAGCACTGTTCTGCTAGGTGTGGCCGGTGACTGCCAACGTTCACTGAAAACGCGATCAACACATGGCCGTTAACAATTGACATATGTTGCATTTGAATGCAGTCGCCACATTAATCTATTCACTTTGTGTGCAATGCACAGGCACAAAATGTCCACTCGCGAGTCATAATTCAATCCCGCGGGTCCCGTGCCTGCTGGGCCTAGAGACCCAAGCTACTCCTCACTGATGACTCCCAATGAGGCCGAAACATGTCTGGGGATGATTGTGGTCTCGTGCACAAGGGATGTGACCAAGCAGTTTGGGCTGGACTGCCCCTTTTGGGGTGGGACCAAGCTTGATTTGCATATGGTTATCCCCTTTTGTAATGGCTTGGCAGGTTGAGAACGATGGTCTGGAGGGTTGCCCAGAGCAATGCCAGAGGTTAAGATTCAGTCTAAACCTTCCAGACATTACCTCTTTTGTTTTGCATAATTTATCTTTGCCAGTAAGAAGTGTCATTCATGAAAAGGGCTGCACACATATGGAGTGCACACACGCACTATTTACTTCTCTGACTGTCTCCACTTCACTGGACTCCGGTCCCCTATGGTGTTCAACCTACAGCGTGTTGAGACCATACCAATGGTGACAGGCGCTATACAAATGCCCGTTAACACAACAGATGTATGCCTGGCGAGTAGCTTGCAAATTGAAGAAATGTTTTGCTTATGCATAAAAAAGTGTTATTTAGCCCTTCTACGGATGTATTATTTATTAGTATAGCGCTGACCTAGCACCCTAGGCATACTGAGCGATTTGCAGAAAATAGTATGCAAACTAACTAGAAAAGAAATAGAAGTGACGCGATACAGTGTTGTAAGAATTGAGATTAGGTAGAGGAGATGCGAGGCGATGGACATATGGGCGGAGAAGTGACGAGATACAGTTTAGTGAGAATTGAGATTAGGTAGAGGAGATGTTAGGCGATGGACACGGGCGGAGAAGTGACGAGATACAGTGTAGTAAGAATTGAGATTAGGTAGAGGAAATGCGAGGCAATGGACATAGGGGCGGAGAAGTGACGAGATACAGTGTAGTGAGAATTGAGATTAGGTAGAGGAGATGCGAGGTGATGGACATAGGGGCGGAGAAATGACGAGATACAGTGTAGTGAGAATTGAGATTAGGTAGAGGAGATGCGAGGTGATGGACATAGGGGCGGAGAAGTGACGAGATACATTGTAGTAAGAGTTGAGATTAGGTAGAGGAGATGCGAGGTGATGGACATAGGGGCGGAGAAGTGCGATGGAAAAGGACTTGAGAGCCCCTGTCATATGTTAGCAGATAGAAAAAGTTACAAAAAGATGGATTTCAGCTCTCTGCTGAAGGTGAGGATGCAGCCATGTTCCTGAGTCTGGGCGTGTAGCGGGACAGGGGGTTCACCTTTTGAGCTCAGTGGAGAACTAGCTCTACTAAACGGGAGCTTCTGGGGGCGCAGTAAAGGCCAGCTGCAAAGCTGTTATCAGCAAGATTGCTCTTATGTTTGACTTTTTCAGCCTTGTGTGTGATACACAGATGCAGAGTCTTGAACCTGATGCGGGACGGGATGGGGAAGAAAAGTATTTCGTTGAGCGATGGGTGTAAAATTGATCACGTTCCTTCTGGACCATGATCTTCTCTGCTTCACCTTTCAAGATAACTTTAATGGTGCCAGGGTGGAGATGGGGAGTCCAGTAACAAGTGCATCCCCATCATCCAGGTGTGCCCAAACCAGGGCCTAAACAGTGCAGTGGAAGATCACAAAGTTTTGGGTGACTAGTCGTCCTGAGGGTACAAGAGCTAGTGGTTGTGGTTCCAAAGGTATTTCGGAGAAGAAGCAGACTAACACCCTGACAAAGTCCTTGCTGTCAAGTGAGATGTGGGTGGCACTTAAAACCACAGACACTTTAGTGGCACTTTGATCACCACCTAAGAAGGTAGAACCCAAGGGAGAGAGGGACAGATTAACTATGGTCCTTCCTGAAAAGAAGTTTTGATTTGCTAGTTTGCTCACCGTTGTCCAGAGTCTGTTTTTAAAATGAAGACCATTAGTACTTGTCATTTTGCTTCATTTCATCTGTTGAACCCATGGTGATGTCCTCTACTTCCACTCTGTACCAGCTAAGATCAGCCCATATGTCCTCTGCCCTCTGGCCCTTTCTAGTAAATGAATCAGACCCAGTCTCCAATACTTTTAAGTCCCACAAATGACTGCCCCTCATTAGTGACTTTATATTGTTTTGACCGCCTGACTGAGTGCATGGAATACATCAACAATTCATCCCTCCACACTGAACGTGCAGCCCTTTCTCATGAAACAAAACTCCATAGACCCGCTGTTGCAATGAATCTGAACTATTCGTCCCTTCTCCCCAGGGGGGAGGCACACCCTTTGAGGCTAGGCCAGTGAGCCCGCTAGGCAAGACCCTCCATAGGGGCCTGGGCAAGTGGGACTTCACTGGGAGTGACTCCCCTTGTGGTGACAAGGACACCCATTCCTATAAGAAACTCCCAGAGAACTTGATCTGACAACATAGGAATTGGAAAGACTACTGTTACTTCTGTTTTGAATCCACCAATTAGTGATATTTCCTCAATCTCTTTGGTTTCCGGTAATGCTAGATCTCAACTGTACTCCACAGGCAAAAAGGAAAGACACACCCCCTTTGTTTCGAATGACGTACTTCAAACCAAGAACAACTCCTATTGCCGACCGGAGAAGGAGTCCTATGCAGAGGCGAGCTTCTGACCAGAAGACGTCATGGAGGGGCAGAGCCATGCCTGACTGCGGAGCCATCACTGGTATGGAGACCAACGCAATTGTTTATCGCTGGAAGGCTGGCTCCCTTTCTGACCGGGAAGCCAAGGTCGGGAAAGGTACAGAGAAGGAGAAGCAACCATCTCATCTGGTGGCGCAACCACATGGAAGCCGTGGTGGGCCTGGTAACTGATGCTGAGACCAGACTGCAGAAGGAAGCCCAGACCCCCAACCTCCACACAGAAAATGCATTTGCCACTGAGACGAGCAGCAGCATGGAAGTGGACGTTCCCGAAGAGAGAACACAATTGAGTTATGAACATTGATAATCAAGGCTGGGAACGCTGACAAGGTGACGCAAGCCTGATAAAACCGAGCAGAGAGGAAGCAAGCGCATCAGAGGGCCATAGGGCTTCAGAGAGACTTTAACATAAGGGAAGTGAATGCACCTGAAGTAATGCTGTTGAGGGGCAGACGGCCACAAGGGTTACAAAAGCCCAGAACTCCTGAATGGAGTTGAAGCAAGTCTATTAGAGAGCCAGAGGGCTTCGGAGAACCCTGAGAAACTGAGAGACTTTAAGAGAAGCAAAGGCTCTTGAAGAGGTAACGCCGTTGAGAGAGGCGGACAACCATAAGTGTTACGGGAGCATCGAAAAACCCAAATGGAGATAAAACAAGCTTATCAAAGGGCTAAAGGGATTTGGAGAGCCCCCGAGAAATTGTTAGACTGGGACAGCCCCAAAGGTTACGGGAACCAGACACACCCGAACAGAGATCAAACAAACCTGTCAGAGAGTCCTTGGGCTTTGGAAAGCCCTGAGAAAAACAGAGATAAAATGCAAATGAAATAAGAGACAGTCTGAACTGGAGAGATGGAGAACCTGGAGGGCTCCAATCATTAAATATCATATAATAACCTTGTCAATCAGCAAGTAGGAAATGTGGGTATTGGATTAAGAAAACCTTTTCTTTCTGGAAGGAATGGACCGTATGGAGTCAACATTTGACCTACAAACGTACATAGATATGATATGATAGGTTATTTATAATGCACTTAATACCCAGAGTTTTCTAAGCGCGGACCCGGGGATCGAACCTGTGTTAATCTGTGTCATCTTGCTTCCAAGGTGGTCACGTTGCTGCTGAGCTATCCTCCCGATACAAAAAGACACAGGGGTTGTGAACTGTGTTTTGGTAAACAAGAACATTGTACAGAGCCGTGGAATTGTACAGAGCCGTGGAATTGTACAAGGAAAATCTGTTCTTCCTGGAGACAGAACATTGTAAAGTCCTGAGCTGAGATCTGATCTACGGAACCAGCAGAGAGGTTGTGAACTGTTTTGCAACATTGATGAACTTGTGTATCCTATGGACAAGAGATCCAAGTGATTGGGCCAGGCAGAAGCCACAGACTGAGGACATTGCTCCGGCCTCCTTCTTTCTGTTAAGTTTTCATAAGTGGTAGGGCCAGTTAGACGTTAGGATTTGGAGTAAGGACTGTTTTCTTTTGAACTCTGTTGGTTTTAGTTTATTAGGGAGGGCATGTCCCTCATAGAGGTAGGGCTGGATAGCGTTATTCCTTTTATTTGAATAAACCCCCTTGAACATGCCAGTAATTGGTCTGACTCCTGGTTCGCCACACTGGATTACTATTACCCTTTAACCAGCCTCTGAAGCTTCTGTGGACAATTGTCTAGGCCACGTAGCTGACCCTAATGACATCACAATGCACCTAAGGATGTACATTGCTGGGTTCCCAACATTTGGCCAGACCCGATGCACACCCCGCCAACCTCAGGGGAGTAAGAAAGAGACTTTATATACCAACCTGGTATACCGCCACAAGGGTCCACTCAGAATAAAAAAGCACCTCCTGCCAACTTCCCTTCTTAAAATGATCATGTCACTCCTCAACGTACACCACAGTGTGGACATCTTCAGGGTCCGTGGCGCTGAGCTGGGTGGATTACTGCAATAGTGTACGTGCAGGGCTCTCTTGAAGAACCCTAAAGCAGCACAGGCGGTTACAGAACAGGGCATCGTGACTGGTGCTTGGATACAGGAATTCGAATGCTATTTCCCCAGTGCCTATATACCCTCAACTAGCTCTGCGTAGAATCTAGTGGGCTTCAGAATCCTGTTTCAGTGTACACCGATCTACCGACGTGTGGCTCTGCGTAGAACCTAGTGGCCTTCAGAATCCTGTTTCAGTGTACACCGATCTACCGACGTGTGGCTCTGCGTAGAACCTAGTGGCCTTCAGAATCCTGTTTCAGTGTACACCGATCTACCGACGTGTGGCTCTGCGTAGAACCTAGTGGCCTTCAGAATCCTGTTTCAGTGTACACCGATCTATCGACGTGTGGCTCTGCGTAAAACCGAGTGGCCTTCAGAATCCTGTTTCAGTGTACACCGATCTATCGACGTGTGGCTCTGCGTAAAACCGAGTGGCCTTCAGAATCTTGTTTCGGTGTACACCGATCTAGCTATGTGTGGCTTCTGCCCATTGGCCTTGATGGCAGGATGAGCTACTAGTGTTTCCCTAGGTCGCCCAGCTCGGGCGACCTCTCTGCGGCTAGACCTGTCTCGAAGAACATTGATTGCACACAAAATGCTTACGCTGTTGAAGTCTCTTCTGTAGAATCTAAGATGCCAACAGAGTTCTGTAAAGCGCTCTGAACCTTTGTACTCTATGAAGCTTTTCCCCTTGAAGAGCAGCCTCCCAGCCAATAGTAGTTCACCCAGTGGTCTGATGCACGCTCTTCCACCCCTAACACAAGTGTCTGAGATGTAGCTTGCTGAGTACAATGGCATGTGCTCCTATGCTACCCGCAACATGTGAGTGACCTGTGTTTAATGGTGCCTGGCTTCAGGGTTAAGACTGCTGTTCTAGCTGTGAGCGCAGCCTCCCCAAACGTTCTGATATTGGGATGGATGAGGTAAACCTGTATGTTCCCGGTGATGGCGCAGAACTAGATAAGGCGCTTGAGCTGCGGTTTGAGTGGTAAGAAGGGGTCCCGGGTGACTCAAAGGATGCTCTCTTTTCTGAGCATGGAAGATTTTATAGTTGAGTAGCAAGATGGGACTTTGGAAGTGGGGAGTAGCGATATTCTGCTGCTCGCGTTGTCCTCATCCGCTCACCAAGCCGAGTTCCCATTGCTGCTTTTGATCAAAGATTTTGAGTATTTGAGGGATGAGGACCTGCCATGTAGGTTTACTGGCCTGTGGTTTTGTCACTTATTAATGGTTTGGGTCTTGCGCATCAGTCCCTCATCTTCTCTAGATGTTGTGGACTTAGCCCCCATGGGGCCTAGCGAGTCTAGTCAATGGTAAGGGATCATGAGGTTTGTAGCCCAAAACATCTAAAGGGATCCACAGACGGCTATGCCTGCCCTAGGCTGCCTTCCTGTCACGCTGTAAACTCCGAAAATCTGCTACACAAGCTTGCATCATTTCAGGCAACAACAAAACATTACAAGAAGCGCATCCTAATGTATGCTCTCCTCTTTTGCTGGTCTTCACTTTGCCTATTGCCTTTGTCAGCACTATGTTACAGTTTGTGTGTTCACTTCAGTAAATTGACGAGGTTGTCTTTTCCACGTGCAATTGTCTTGCAATCAAAATTCACGCTCTTGGTTGTGCTCTCGTGTTCATTCCGGCCTCTTGTAGCCTCGTTTTCATTCCGGCCTCTGTGCCCAACGTTTCCATTACTACATTATATTTTTAGTTAATGCGTGTTCAGCTGTTAAGTTAAGCTCGTTAACAGTGAGAAATAGCAATTACACGTTCCGGATGTAGCCGAGACGAGATCCCTGTCTCCTGGATACGCAGCGGCGAGGCATTCTCCACAATGCACCAGAGACTCTGGACGCGCTCCCCTGGCGTTGTGCGTGTTTACGCTGAAGTGGTCCTCGATGAGGTGGGAAAGCTGCGCACACTAGTCGGTGGCACTAGCGGCAGAAGGACCCATTTGTTTGGTCTAGGTCTTGTGCTCCCTGAGAGCATATAAAATATTTGCTTTCAGATTTTGTTGACTTGATATGATAGGTCATTTACAGCGCGCTTAATACCCAGAGGTTTTTAAGTGCGGACCCTGGAATCGAACCTGTGGTGCTCCATGTCACCTTGTTTCCAAGGCGAGCATGTTGCCCCTGAGCTATCCTCCCGAGACTAACTTGACTAACATATGTGTTTCAAAGAATGATCTTCATCTCTCATAATATGCCCAGCCATAGCTTCAAGTGGGTATATGGTCTTTGCATCTAATGCCATTCCATCGAAATGTTTCCATCTAAAAGATTTCCATCTAAAGCACTTTTTTTTCATTTTATTTTTTTATGGGGGCGGGCCCCCCAAACTCCTGTTTTTTTTACCCTTTAAAATGCACCTGAACAACAATTAACCCTGTACCACCCAAAAATTTGAATTAGATGGAAATGTTTTAGATGCAATGGCATTCGATGCAAAGACCAGATATCATTCAAAAGTGGTATCCACTCAAAGCACATTCACCTCCTGGCTGTCTTATTTTGCAGTAGGGTGCAAAAGGTTGCTTGTTGCTAGGAGCTGTAATGGCGCAACGGCTCCAGCGGACAAAAGGCTCAGCTTTACTCAGTGCCTGGAAGCATTTTACGAAGACGTATGTTAGAAAAGTAGGTGTATGTCGTCTGCATACCTTCATGTATAGCATGGGTTTGCAACCATTGGCTCTCCAGCGGTTTTGCACTAAAGCTCCCATGAGCCAGGTGTGTGGGAACCTGTGTCTGGAGTCATTCTTAGCATCTGGCGAGCCAAAGGTTGCCGAGTCCTGACGTACAGCTGCAAAGAGCAGTAAGCTGGTATGAGAGAGGCATCCATGTTGCTGATGACAACATGTGAACATTTAGATGTGTAGCAACCGGGGGCCACCTAGTTGAGTAGTCCCTCTGAACTGCTACCCTCTAGTTAGGGAGGGTTACATACCCAGACCTCATGATGTTGAGGAGCGGTTTCTTCTGAATGCATTTATTTGGGCGCTGAAAACAAGACACTATCCAACATTTTGCCCACGTATTCTAGGACTGGAGTTTGTTTATATAATTGCACCAGTCCGAAGATATGTTGGGAAGGGTGTTTAGTGGGTGAGAAAAAGAAAATCTACACATCGTTTACCCAATGATGTTTGTTTAAAGTGGTTAAAACACATAGAGCTGTATTCTCATGCCCTCTCTTTAACGCACTCTGGCTCCCATCGACGCTTTCTCCAGATCACTGACAGGGGGTGGTATTAAATGTGCCTATGTAAAAACAAAGAACACAGAAATTGGCATGTGCCAATCACCTTATTGTATCTATAAAGGAATTGACAATCTATTATGATGAAAAATAAGCACATGATGAATGGGGTGACTAACTATTGTTAAAAAAAATGAATCCAAGTCAGTGTAGACTGGGTGGAAAGTTGCCATGAAAACACCAGGATCCAATCTCATGGCCCGAGCGGCTCAGCAACTCTCCATCTCATGGCCCGAGCGGCTCAAACTCTCCATCTCATGGCCCGGGCGACTCAGCAACTCCATCTCAGGGCCCGAGCGGCTCAGCAAATCTCCATCTCATGGCCCGGGCGACTCAGCAACTCTCCATCTCATGGCCCGAGCGGCTCAGCAAATCTCCATCTCATGGCCTGGGTGACTCAGCAACTCTCCATTTCATGGCCCGAGCGGCTCAGCAAATCTCCATCTCATGGCCCGAGCGGCTCAGCAAATCTCCATCTCATGGCCCGAGCGGCTCAGCAACTCTCCATCTCATGGCCCGAGTGGCTCAGCAAATCTCCATCTCATGGCCTGGGTGACTCAGCAACTCTCCATTTCATGGCCCGAGTGACTCAGCAATTCTCCAATGCTTGATAAATCGAGGGCAGATTATTATAGGATTAATCTGGCTTGAAGTACCCTTTAGATGGAGGCCCTGTTGCAGACCAAGAAGTAGTAGCCTTTACAGAATAACTCTGTTCAGCAGGTGAGCCGAAACTCTTTCTAGCCATAATCCCCCTTTTGTAAATCTGTGGGTATATTAAAGAGATTTTCCATGTAAAGATTAGTTGTATCTCTTCTGAGAGATTCCATTGGGGGATATTTACGCCGAACAGCCAGAGGCGTAGCCAGGATTGTCTTACCAGTGGGGCCTGAAGCTAATGTAGTTGGGCCACCACAGTGACTAACATCTGTACATTTCCAGACAGCGCCGCCGAGTGGGCATTTACAGATATTGGGTGGGCCTTGCTCGCTGAGGCCCTACTCTGTCTGCGAACAGCACGTATAGATGATGGCAGGATCTTTTGATGCCACATGAATCTCCCGATGCAGGAGAAGTAAGGAAGCAGATGAAATAGTCGAACGGGGAAGTTGAAGTTCCTCCAAACGAGATCCGTAAAATGTGGAAATTGAAGAATGGCCGAGGTAGTTGGGTAACGAGTTGCGTTCAGATGGTGGGTGATAATGGAATATCAGCAATAAGAAACTCATGGTGGGATCAATTCATTATCATTGTTATTTTCATTGCCCCACCCATTCAGCAATTCCGGCAGGTGGTCCTGGAATCTGCCACTTTGATCACATCCCAGCTCACCTGATCCCGTTCATTTATTTTCCTACTGTTTTTTGATGCAGATATGTAGATAGTGGGTTGTTGTTGGCCATATACAAGGGGGGGGGCTCGGGTTGAGTGAGGAGGCATGCAGGATATCCCCAAAACTCCCCATTTTGCACTAAACGCTAAGAACCATGGGATGAAATGGGATTCGGTAAAATGGAGGGTGAGGGAATCCCATTCCTCTGTTTCCCTTTCCAAAGAAAAACAAACTATCAATTACATTTGACCAAAAACAAAATATGATGGACAAATACAATTGATGATCAACATAATTACTTTAATAGAATCATCTTCAACGAAGGGCAATTGTGCTATTTGTGAGCCATAAATGTAGTTTGTACAATTCATGTTTACGCTACCGGTCTGTAACGGGTCGTGGGCACGAACATGAGCTCTGATGAAGTTGCCCAGTAGACCCAAGTTGCCCAGTATAGCCAGACTAATCCTAATCTTCCCTTGCCACCAAACAGAGCCATCCATGTTGCAAAATTAATTCAAAACAAATTCCACCCTCTTCGGAACCCTGCCCCGTGAGGCTGAAAGGGTACTTTGAGGTAGCTGAAAAGCCTGCCCAGGACCACAAACCATGGATAGCACCACCATTCACTGATAAAATCCCCAAGGACTCTAGCAGGACCACACGAACCAGAGTCTCACGTCTAAAACTGATCACAAGTGATTTATAGTGTGACTTTATCAGGCCGGGTCTCCACTGGAGGAAGAGTGATGTGGTTTTTCCTCTTGCTCTGATCTACAGACGGTTTGATCTGAATCCATGAGGCGGCCCCAGATCGCCATGCGTACTGAAGATTTATATCGCCCATGCGATAGTGTTCCGTTCACAAGCGGCATCCCAGCCCGGTGCCAGTCATGTGTCTGAAATGTTGCAAAATACATCTTCTAAAACAGTCCCAAATTCTGGCCTGCCCTCTCCGAGTTGACTGGCTTTCCTTCCCATGGAGTAAGAAGCGTCTGCTCTGGAGTGATCACACGACTGTGATCGCGACTGTAAGAAAAAAGAGCCGAGATACATGGAAGACCGTAGGAGTGTGGCGCAGTGGACCGCTGTGAGCGGAGGTGTAGAGTTTACCCGGAGAGCATGGAGGCCTCGAGCTAGAGCAGTGGTTGGCTGATGTCGGACCGGGAAGGAAGGACTCTTCAGCGAGGAGAAGAATCGCATTGCCTCGGATCAGACGACCACGACACCATGCCAGGGAGCAATGAAGAAGCGCGGCGATGGAGGGCACCCTGGGCTGAAGATCCAGTGAACCGCCGCACAGTGTCTTGACGAGGGAAATCCCACCAGAGAGTGCATGGAATGTCTACCAACGGGTGTGGCACAGAATGTGCTTTAAACCATCTTTGGATGGAATTTCTTTTGTGCTGGCGCTTTTTGTTTAAAAAAATGTTTTTTTTTATTTATTTATTTTTTTTTTTAGTTTTATTTTTTTAGAAACGCCTGAATAAAGCAACTGTGCCCGAGACTCAAATGTGAGACTTGCATTAGTCTGGCCTCTGCCAGCCCCAGTCCAGGGCACCCTATTAAATGACATTGTTGACTCGAGCTTGTAGATCAGAAGGAATCGGGACACACACACATCACTTTGGCCACCAACCCATACTTATGTAATATGGACCCAGGCACCTTTTGAAAAATTGGTATCAGATAATATTAACCCCATCAATAATGTCGCCATGCATATAGTCGCAGGGGAACGGCATAGGAAACATTATTATCCCATGGGACCGAATAATTGCAGTATTTGGTGAACAGTGGTGTAGAATTGAAGTCCATGGCAGGGACTCATCAAGGATCACCTTGGGGGAAGGCTAGAAAGCGCCCAGGGCCGGTTCCTCTTCAGTCGGATACAATTGTGCACCTAGCAGACAACTTGGCCGTCGCTTCTGGGAAGCAATTATTGATAAATGCGTCTTGTAATCGAACATTGTGGCTTTAGTACAGGCTACACCAGTTCTGTTCATAATGATTTGGAGATGGGTGGATCGGCTTAGAAACCTACTTGGGCAACGTCATTGCTTGCCACGTTATGAATGCCAGAGGGCAAACGCTCTGCAGAGTTTGCTGTCAAATGCATGGAGTGCGTACCCCGTGCACAAGGCTACGCAGTCCAGGCTGTGCTGTTCTGCATTGGGCGTAAGAGTAAGGCTGTTTATTGCATGGAAGTGCATGCCTGTGCACAAGGCCACGCAGTCCAGCCTGGGCTGTGAGAGTAAGGCTGTTTATTGCATGGAAGTGCGTGCCCCGTGCACAATTCCAAGCAGTCCAGGCTGGGCTGTGAGCATGAGAGCAAGGCTGTTTGTTTATTGCATGGACGTGCGTGCCCTGTGCACAAGGCCACGCAGACCAGGCTGGGCTGTGAGCGTGAGAGCAACGTTGTTTATTGCGTGGGAGTGTGTGCCCGTGCACAAGGCCACGCAGTCCAGGCTGGGCTGTGAGCACGAGAGCAAGGCTGTTTATTGCATGGAATTGCGTGCCACGTGCACAAGGCCAGACATTCCAGGCTGGGCTGTTCCGCATGAGTGTGAGAACAAGGCTGTTTATTGCATGGAAGTGCATTCCCGTGCACAAGTCAAATGCTTGGAACTGTACTCAGAGACCCCCTGCCGGCCCATAGAGCCGAGGTTTGTTCAGAAGTACTATAAGAAGAGATAGCTGCACCTTGAGATGGATGGGGGTGCAGATTAATTACTCCAACACCAAACAATAAGGACAACTCAATGGTTTGGCAAAGGGAGTCCGTTTAATGACAAGTACAGAAAACGGGGAGTTATGGATATCAGCAGTGATATGATCGTCCTTCTCACTTCATACAAGTTGTAACATTTATACTCAAAAATCGTCATCATTGATGTGTAACACTCAAAAGTTAACCTGCAATTCTACTGGTTAGGAAAAAGTAGCTTTACTATAGGTACTATATTTGTATATGGTAACGGAGTGAGGGGATTGGGTAAACACTGTCAGGTGGGCGTCTAAGCCTTTCCTTCAAAAATAACTACTGTAGATGTCACTAAAAGTACGACGTCCCATTGGTTCTACTAACTATAGGAACCTAGATTATTTGGTCCATTGTGATTGGATAATGCATACCAACCCCATGCATACTTTTCCAGTTCGCTTAGTAGCACGCAGAATCGTCGACCAGGTGCAGGGTGCCCCTTAGTTACCCGGCCTTCCTCCGATTATGATTACAATCAATCATCACTTTAGTAGCCATGTGTCAATTAGTTCACTGTGGTTGGCCTCTAGACTGCATCTTCTGTCTGGAAAAGTTCTGATATCTCTGCCTGGTCAGGAGCCAAGCGTAGGTGTGAACCCTTGCTTCTTGCTCGGCTAGTCACGTGATGCCTACACCGTGAATTTGTCTCTCTTCTCTCAATTTTGTGTATTTGATTCTCATTTAGCCCGCCACCTGCCTACGTCTTCTTATCTCGACCTTTCAGAGGCAGGATATTCTGTTCTTAGTTTCAATTAATTGTAGCTACTGTTTGCTTCTATTAGTATGACCTTGGATTTCCAGTTGCCTCTGCCGAGTTTCATTTCAGCCGTCTCTTCTCGTTTTGCTAAATATGAATCTTTTCTGCAAAGTAGAAATACACTTATAATACTGTGCTTCGTTTTGAGGTAGGTTATGTATAATGGCGCTTGCTGCACTATTCTTCTACTAAGCATAGCACGCTGCACTGTTTCCTTAGCTTTCTTGCGGTTCCAAGCATATTTACAAGTGTAAACTGGTTGGATGCCTTCGTCTTGCTTACAGCTTTAAACATCTTTGCATTTCGACATTGTCCTTTCACTTTAGGTTCACGATATCCTTATTCATGGCGTTTCTTTTCTTTGCATCATTCTCGGGTCATCGCTTCTTCTATCTGCACGTCAGTCCGAGTCCTCATGATGTCACCATTTGTCTTCCATTAAGACCTTTTTGGTTTCTTCCGGGACAGTACTTAGGCAATCTTCATTTCGTCTCATTTGCTGGTAGGGTTTCCTTAATGGATACTTTACTGTCCATGGTTTTCTCGGTATTGGTACTTCAATAGGCATTGTTCTTCTGATAGGCACTGGGCAGAGCCCCACGGCGGCTCTCTGCTGGTTTATTTGCTCATCATACATCACATATTTTGGTGTGAACGTTCCTGGTACTTCAAAATGGACGACTGGAGTGCAGGTTTTATTGAGACTTCCTCTACAGAAGTGTGCACGAGGCCACGCAGTCCAGGCTGGGCTGTGAGCGTGAGAGAAAGGCTGTGTATTGCATGGAAGCGTGTGCCCGTGCACATGGCCACGCAGTCCAGGATGGACTGTTCCATGAGCGTTAGAGCAAGGCTGTTTACTGCATGGAAGTGCGTGCCCAGTGCACAAGGCCACGCAGTCCAGACTGGGCTGTGAGCGTGAGAGCAAGGCTGTTTATTGCATGGGAGTGCATGCCACGTGCACAAGGCCATGCAGGCTGGGCTGTGAATGTGAATGCAAGGCTGTTTATTGCATGGGAGTGCGTGCCACGTGCACAAGACCACGCTTGGCTGTTCCATGCAATAAACAGCCTTGCTCTCACACTCATGGAAGTGCGTGCCCAGTCCATAAGGCCACGCATTCCAGGCTGGGCTGTGAGCGTGAGAGCAAGGCTGTTTATTGCATAGAATTGCATGTCCAGTGCACAAGGCCACACAGTCCACGATGGGCTGTGAGCGTGAGAGCAAGGCTGTTTATTGCATAGAATTGCATGTCCAGTGCACAAGGCCACGCAGTCCAGGCTGGGCTGTGAGCGTGAGAGCAAGGCTGTTTATTTGCAGCCCACCTCTTTCTGGAATGGCACAGAGGAGCTAAAAACCAATGGAATGGACTGCCACTCGGAGGACAGGCTTTTCTGTATATTCTGATATTCTTTACTTGGCTGCACTTTGTCGTAACCACAGGGTCTGCACTTAACTTTAGAAATGCTGTTTCTGCTATTGTGTTGCTCTCTGATTTTATACTGTGTGTTTTTAACATTTTGTTTTATTTACCTGGAATGACCTTGTGACTGTTCATATTTCTTCCTGTGCTCCTTTGACCTGCACAAGCCTCTCTCATTATTTCTAACGGGGCACGAAAGCGTTTTGAATCAGAAACCTAGTGTTTCTGCATGCTCTTGGGGGTAAGACAAACTACATTACCCAGCATCCGTGTAGTTGTAGCTTGCATACTTAATTTCAGTCTTGGCGCGAACGTGCCAGCACGAAAGCGTGTAGCCAGTCTGTGCCAGTCCGTGGGGCTGCGGGGCTGCAGGGTCGCTTCTGTTAGTCCAGTATCAAGGTAAGCATTATAGGGATTACAGATGTTTTGGTTCTCATTGCTAAGGAGCAAACTGACTCAGAATTGAGCCCAGCTTATACATGCACGAGATGCTTCACACCACACCCAGCTTGTCTGTATAAAATGACACTGTACAGTACAAAACTTCCTCCCCTCTTGTACGGACCACTGCAGAAAATAATACCATATGCAAAAGCACTTTAAAATGCTTATTACTTAATACACGCTCCCTACTGAAACATGCGCTAGAAGTCGCGTCCTGTATATCTTCAAATAACATAGATATTTGCGCTATTCCAGCCTCAGGCCCCACCCTAGCCTAGGCTATACCTAACGGATATAATATTTTCTGCCAAGACAGAAAAGAAGGGACTGGAGGTGGAGTGGCCCTTATTTTGAAAGACTCCCTAATTGTGTGGAAAGTCGATATTTGTAATATTGATAACTGTGATGTACTCCATGCGAAAATTAGAATGCATGCAGAGAACACATTAAATATTAATTGTCTTTCGATCGCCAGAATCCATGAAGGATTTTAGTAATCAGCTATCCGATGTGCTATTAGCCTTTTTAAAACCTTTATCTAATGCCCTATTATTGGGCGACTTTAATTATTGATTAGGAGACAGTACTGACCCCCATGCCAAACTATTAGACCAAGCTTTATCTAATCTAGGCTTCTCCCAATTCATCAATGTGCCTACACATGTGAAAGGACACTCTCTTGATTGGTTGGGCTGTCTTAATCCCACCCCCACCAACATAGATGTGAGTACCTGCCCATGGTCGGATCATTTTTAAAATTTATTTTGAGGTGACCTCAGACAAAAATATCGACAATAAGAAACCTGCTCTCAGCACTATGTGTAGTAGAAATCTTAAAAAATTGACGCCTGGAGCTCTTGATCCATGGATTAATACTCTGAGTAGCATGATCAAAGATGACTCCTCGGTAGAAGCTATCACTGTGTCTTACCAAGTTACGCTCCAAGATGCAGTTAACACCCTAGCTCCTTTCTCTGAAAAAAATAGTAATCAGGGAACATAATCTATGGTTTACTCATGATCTTCAAGAACTCAAAATTGCTAAAACCAAGGCACTCTATAAACGGAACAAATCTCAGTCCGAAGCCGACAAAGAAATGTATAATAGTCATGTCAGGGCTTATAAAAAAGCAGCGATTGCTGCAAAAAGAGCTTACCTTGATGATCGGATTGTTGATGCTCAGTCCACTCCCAAGGAACTCTTTAAAGTGGTCAAAGAATTGGAAACAAAAAAGAACACTATGCAGGACACCATTATGAAAGATTCCAGGTGTTGCAACCAAGTACAGGAGGCCATGGATGCTAAACTTAATAAAATCAATAAAGGTATTTTAGAAGCTAGAGCTTCTTTATCATGAGTCTCAAGGACACCATTACTCCTGTCAAATGTTGGAAGGAAGATGACCTTTTCTCTTTCAAACCCATTACTGAGGAGGACCTTACAGTAATATTCAAAATCGTCAACCTTCTAACTGTAAGGGAGATGTTTGTCCTGCCTTAACAAAGAAAGCTTGAGCACCCTCGCTCATCCCCACCCTCTGTAAGTTTGTCAATGACTCTTTCAGGGATTGTGTGGTGCCCACTTGTATCAAACCCTCTTGGGTGAACACATTATAAAAAAAACCTGATCTCTCCCCTGACGATCCTCTTAACTATCGCCCTATCTCTAATTCCCCATTTCTCCTTACGATTCTTGAAGAAGTTGCCTATATTCAACTACTGGCTCATTTGAGAAATGGTAACATCTTGAATAAGAGACAGTCTGGCTTTCGGGAAAAGCATGGCACAGAGTCCGCTTTGCTGGACTTGAAATTTAAGCTCTGCTGACATATGGACCAAGGCGACCCCAGCATGCTGATGCTGTTGGACCTATCCGCGGCCTTCGACCTAGTAGACGATACTGTATTGGTCTCCAGGCTGAGGGAAGTGGCGGGTTTCTCAGTGTTGGCGGCTGCTTGGGTTGCCTCTTTTTTGAAAGATCGCCACTGGAGAGTGAGCAGCAATCTGGCAGACACTGACATCAAGGAGCTGACTCAAGGCGTCCCTCAGGGAGCCTGTCTTTCTCCCATTTTTTTATAACATCTTTACAGAGCCCTTCCTTCATTTCCTGGACATTAATAATATATAGTTTACAAACTATGCAGGTGATACTCAGTGTATCATACCTATCACTTGTGTCTTTTTGGATGATCACATTAATATCAACAGGATTTACCTTCTCATCCAAAGCTGGATGTGTTCTAATAGATTGGCTCTTAACACAAGCAAGACAGAGTTTATGCTTATGGGTACTGATCCCAAGATTTCTAAACTTGAAGACCAATATTCCAAATTGGTAATTGATTAATGTGTTATAGTGGTCAAGTCTCTGGATATCTATCTTGACAGCAACCTTAACATGAAAGCACAGGTTGGTAGCTTGGTGGCTTCGTCCTCCTATTATATTAAACTGCTTTTGCATGCCCGTCCTTTCCTTTCACAAACCAGTAGGGAAACACTAGAAAGAGCACTGATAAGCTCCAGGATAGACTATTGTAGTAGCTTGGTGACTGGCCTCCCAATTGGGAACTGAATAGACTGCAGGTGGTGCAGAACAATGCTGTTAGGGTTGTTCTGGACAAGGAAAGGTCAGACCATATCTCTAATGCTAGAAGGGAACTTCATTATTCCTTATTAAAGAACACATTCTCTTTCGGCTCCTATCCATCTCTTTCAATTGTCTGAAAAATTCTTTCCCCACCTATCTCAATGAGGAACTAAGGCCCAAGGTGAGTAAACATAATCTCAGATCCAATAACCAAGCTCAGTTTATTGTCCCGGCATGTCGATTATCGCAGACTAAGGCCTGTGACTTTTTTTCTGTAGCTCCCGTGGCTTGGAACAATCTTCCCTTGAAACTGAGAGAGGAACATTCCAATCGTGTTTTCAGAAAAGGACTGAAGACACACCCATTTAATTAAACACCTGATGGCTTCCCGAACACTTTTCTACTTGTGCTCTTCTCTCTTGTTGGCTTGATAACCCGTGTATGCTACATGTTTGTCAGCGCCCCGAAGCCTTATGGTCAGTGGTCTCTGCGCTATACAAATGTTTAAATAAAATAGAAATGCAGGCGTGGGGGCTTTTTTTCTTGAATAGCGACCCGGACCGAGAATCCTAAAAATGGCAGAATTATTAAACAGGTGTTTCTATTTCAACAGATCAATGCATTTTGTGAAGATTACTGTTTTTTTGTTATGCATCATTTCATGTTTTTTTAAAAATAAGGATCCATTTCTTTCTTAAAAAAAAAAAAGGCAGCATTTTTTCTACAAATCGGTTTGTTTTTGTAAAACCAATCCCTTCTGTATTTCATTCCTTTTCACCTTTTGTCATTGCAAACCTTGTAGGTGAAATGGGGTCATAGACTATTTACAGTGTCATTTTATTGGTTATGAACGGAGCTACGTGATCCGACCGCAGCTGATTTTGCCACGGCTGGAAATTTCGCATGAGAAGGTTCGCACCTTTCTCATGCGAGCACACGTACATACCCAAACCCCCAACCCACACCCTCAACACACCCCCACCCACACCCCCAACATAAACAAACCCTACTTACCTTTTTCTTCAGGATGAGTCCCTGCAGCGCCGGTTCCCTTTCACTTCTGTCATCGGGAACCGGCACTGCAGGGTCCTTTTCTTTTTTCTTTTTTACAGGGGCTGCAAGGGTGTCCCCCGCAACACCCCACTCACTATACCAGACAGTATAGTGAGCGGGGTGTTGCGGGGGAAAACCCTGCAGCCCCACCATGTTTTTTAAATTTATTTTTCACGGATGTGCTGCGGGGGTGTCATCTGCAACACCCCGCTCACTATACCACACAGTATAGTGAGCGGGGTGTTGCGGGGGAAAACCCTGCAGCCCCACCATGTTTTTTAAATTTATTTTTCACGGATGTGCTGCGGGGGTGTCATCTGCAACACCCCGCTCACTATACCACACAGTATAGTGAGCGGGGTGTTGCGGGGGACACCCCTGCAGCCCTTTTCTTTTTTTTTTGTTGTTTTTTTTACTTACTTGCAATGCTACCACCAAAGGTTCAAACTTTTGGTGTTCGAACCTTTGGTGGTAGCATTTTTAGAGCGTTTTGTTCATGTGACCGTTTAGACGTGGTCTTTTTTTACAATACCATTATAAACAACTCAATTTGCTTTTTTTGCCTAATTAAATGTGCCCAGAAGTGAAAATCATTGTCTCCATCCATAGCACAATGAAATGTCAACTGCAAGATCATTTAGTATTCCTTTGGTTACAGACATTACTGAGGTAATACAACCAACCCGTACGTAATTGTGTTCTGGAACAAACGGAACACAGAGTCACACTCAACACAAAACCTTTTTACCAGAAAAAACCCAGGCATCTTGCCTTTACGGGTGTTACCTGGTGTGGACTGGGTTTAGGCTTGCTACAGTGCACGAACATTATCACACTTAATATTCTCTTAACTATTCGCCTGAAGGAACGTCATTTCACCAAAATGTCAGGGGTAGTGGAAATGACATCACACGGCCCTTGAAATCACAGGAAGTGATGTAATTCGACTCCACCCCCAAGTGATATCATGGGAAGTGACTGCACACAACCTTTCACCGCTTCACAAAACAGGCAGTGGCATTACATGGCATTGTTCCCCAGTACACTAAGAAAAATATGGTTCCGAGATCTCTAATATGATATACATATCCTCACCATATGGTGCGTTAATATCAGTGTGTACAGGCCCATATTACCAAGATCTTTTAGTTGTCACAACAAAATTGAATGGTACCATTTTCCCCTGCCCGATGGACCTTGACAAATACCCAATGGCTACTGGTTGCAGGTAGGTGTTGGCCAGGGGTAGCAAGGTGGGCAGCAGGGGTCGCAGGGGAGACAGCAGGGGTCGCAGCTGCAATCCCTAAATGACGTCCCTGACTCACGTCTCTAGTGACCCCCATCTGTGTGATTCATATTTTGAAATGACTGCTAAAAAGTGGCTGTTTTTTTGCTTCGACGCTCACAAGTGTGTTTACTTCCTTGACAAGGCACTTGATGTAATTTCTCAAACATTACACCTAGTTCGGCAGCAGAGGAGAGAGTCTTGTTTTTCCTAAATAAGAGAAAACCCGATTTTCAGCAGCCGTGTTGATGAGCGGCGCGCCCACACTGTGTGTCAGCCCTCGTCAATGTTGTCTTTATTCCTTCGAAGCATCTGCTGTGCGGATCTGCTGCTGTTTTCTAATTGCTGCTCTGCTATTCGCATTAATTCTGAGAATCTGGGTAAAACGACGCATCTTCATCTGGACCTGGCGATGCCACATTGAATGTGTTTTTGCATCAACTTAATGATTTCGGAAAATGTGTCTAATCGTTTTTATTGTACTATGCATCCGGTTATTTTTTTAAACTAGTTTATTCAATTTACCATTATACAAATATATATCAGAATACATTTCAGTTAATACATCCTATCTTTAAGAATTACTATTCATAGAAAACAAACGATAATCCCCCCTTAATACAACCATAAACATAGAAGTTAAATGAAGGGATGAGGACAAGAGGATGGAAAGAACAAAACAAACAGACCCTACCCCATACACCACACTGAAAGGGAAACATCCAATTACATATGTTGTCAAATACACATTTCAATCTATGAATATTAGTGCAAATTCATTTAATTATTACAAATTTACTTATCCTAATATCCAGATTTCAACAAGTCGTCATATTTTCTCTATATTTACGCAATTAGTCCGGTTCCATACGCAGAATATTTACACCCCATATTTTATCATACAGCCTCTCCTTCTTTTGCAGCGTCCGCTTAATTCGAATTCTGAGAAACATACTTCCAGATAACGTTATTCTTTTATCGTGAATTTTTATTCGAGGGGGGAAGTTCTGCGTGCACATGCTTTATTCAAGTAAAAGTCAGCTACAGAATGCTGTGATGCCAGCAGAAGACGCAACTATGTGTCAGGAGCGTGTCCTGAAGAACTATGTGCCAGGAGCATCTAGGTCTATGAAGGTGGTGGGTGGGTGGGGTGTCTCTGGAGGGGCTTTAACATTTTAGAAATATTTATTTCAGTAAAATGATGGCACTGCAACAGAAGGCACTTGAGGCACAATGTTACCCTGGTAGGAGTCGTGCGGTGTAAATACATGCGGTTGCAGCTTTTGGAGCAGACATAAGTTACCTTTCAACCAGAAGCTATATTTACCATCCTAGTGTTTAAGAGTAGTCCAAGGACTCGGTTGTGTCTTGTGTTCCCTCTCCTTTGGTCCTCCATGTATGCTTGCCTGATGGAATGTTATACCTGTGGAATGGTGTGAGTGCCCCTGTAAGCTACATGAAGGTCAATTGGCGTGAAGCAGCCTGTGAGGGAGGAGGCTGGTGGATGTCTCCTGTGTACCTTCCTACTTACCCTTGGACTCACCTGATGTATATACCTTGTCACTGGAACTTAGTAAAGAATGTCACTTTCCTTACCCGAGTATCAGACCTTTCATTTCACCCTGCAGCAGACTCCACAGCCATCGTTTCACCACTCACCCCTAATGTTTAATGCCAGTGATTTTTGTTTCATGCAATGTCGATTTACGTGAAACGGGCAATGACGGGACCACAGCGCCCAGAATGTATTTGTTTAGTGCCCCGTGTTACATATCCACATATAGCCACACTTTAGCAAGTTGTGGATACCATCTGGCTGGGATCCACCAGAGCCAAAGCCAGGCAGCGGGGAGCGAGAATGCAGTGACCCAACACCCCAAGAAGAACTGGTGATCTGTTCCCACCAAAGGAAAGGTAACGGGAGTCACGGGAGACCGGGTCGGAGTTTGGGGAAGGATGCTGAATGTAAAGAAGGCATCAGGGGTGATCGCCCTCATCTCGGTCTTTGTGCCAGCAGTGCTGAATGTCAAGAAGGAACCGGGAGTAATCACCCTCCTTCCAGGTGGTATCAAGAACATTGAATGGAAAGAAAGCCTCAGGCGTAATGTCCCTCGTCTCCAGAGTTGTGGCAGAAGTACCAAGTGTAGAGATGACCTCACAAGTGATCTTCCTCATCTCAGTTGTGTAGGAGATGAAAAGAGAAGAGCATATTGGGAGCAATCTCCCTCAACCCATTAGCCTTAGGAGGGACACTAAGGTCATAGAGTACCATGATATGATATATGATAGATTATTTATATAGCGCCTATACACAATGTGTTTCAAAGCGCTTCAAGGCAAGGGAGGGAACAAGGGGAAATGCAATGACATTCTTACAGGCCATGAACAGTAAGGATGTGAAATTAACTATTGCACTCGGCCTGATGACATTTCAGATAGTGCAAGAGCTAAGACATAGATAAGGAGGGGAGGGGGAGAGTGGGAAGGAAATGGAAACAGACAGGCGACTACCGCACTAGGCCTGACGACATTTCTGGTAGAGCCGGAGATAAATAAAAGGTGAGGGAGAGGGGTGCAGAAAGGGAACAAAACAAGCGACTATCGTACTGGGCCTGACGACATTTCGGATGGTGATGGGGTGGGGGGGACAAGTAAGGGGAGAGGGCAGGAGACAGACAAGGTTGTTATCATACTCTGTCCAGGGACAATGCTGAAAAGTCCCCTTTGTCAGAGTGTTATAAGCACTCTATGGGAACAGTACCCCTTGTTCTTACAAGCAGGAAGAAGGTAAAGAAATGCAAAGAATAACCGAGCATTGGAAACCATAGGAGTGTATGACCTTTGAGCAAAACCCTAAGCGAAGATTCAGATGCATTGCAAAGGTTGATGAAAACCGTTGCAGGAAGTTCTCCAACGAGAGTCAGTGGCTGCACCATCTGAACCCGGAGAAGGGAGTCATTCTCTTTGTTTTCCACATACTTGTTGAATCAGGACCGAAGGCAAAAGGTAACCAAACAGCCAAGAAACTGACAACGTTAACCAGGAGAAGGTTGCCGTAGCTGAACTGTTGGGCCAGGAGAAGGGAGTCATCCTCCTGGTTTTCTTTACTTTACAAGTGCAGAAACTGTTAACAAAGGCTAACAGAAATAGACCCATAGGGCTGGTCCCACTGAACCAAGAGAAGGGAGCAATTCTCCTGGAACTATTTATGTGAATGTCTTTTGCTAGTGCTAAAGGCTAGTTTGGACCGAGAACTGACACTTTGAGTGGGACAACTATCGTGACGACGGGCGCCCAGTTATTCTTTAGTTGGGTTGGGAATGCAAATGACCGTCAACCTGTTCATAAATCCAGCGCTTTCTGCTTCGTAAAACAACTCAGGCTAAGTTAGATAAAGCCATTTGTTTGGGATCACACAGAGAAGTTAAGCAAATATCGTCTCCCAGTTCCACAGCCGAACACCGAACCCAGGTCTTAAAATGCGCAATTGGCACTAGCCATTGGCGAGTGATCATTCACTCTTGGCGATTAAGAAGTGACACACTCCCTGCATGTGGAGGACTGGCATTCATGCCAGGGGATGAGTGACTTTTATGTCTGTTTAGTAGTAGCAGTATATTTTTTATTTGTTTCTGTTTTTTAATGCATTCATTTGATAGTAAGGAGAAATTCGACGAAAACCTCTTTACACGAGCACGTATGGCTGACGAAGCATTCCCATGTCTCGGTGGCTTACAATCGTCCAATTGCGCCACTATCTGATCTATCAACCAGTTGTAGAAGGGACACAATTGGACAAAGAAAAAAGGCAGCATTGTCCATACACCATTTTAACATGTAGGGGATGGTATTCATAGCATGGTGGCTCTTCAAACTTGTATCCCTCCCATCTCCTCTAGGCTAACTTATAAGAGATGGGAGGGTTGAGGGTGAAGAGACTACCATTGCCAGCTCAGATGCCCCTTGAAGTTAGAGTAGGTACCCTTTTAGGGCAATTTGAAGCCCGACTAAGTGAGGATGGACTTGACCGGTTGTAGAGAGTTTGAGTGGTGTTGAGGAGAGTAGAGGGAAGGTGCGAGAGGTATCATAAGGATGGCAGAGAACAAAGATAGATTGTATAGTGGGGGAAGGGGAGTAGTAAGCGATGGGTAAAGACGACCCCCCAGCCCACTCTGTTCCACTCCCTTTACTGTACAGGGCTGTGTTGATTTCTAGCTAGGCTTGTTAGGGGCCGCCCGTAGATGGATTTGTGGACTGCAAGAAGGACTCTAAAGATGGAGTGGTTGTGCACAGACAGCCTTCTTATGCAGGGGGCGTTGCACAGCGGTGGTGTAGGGTAATAAGATGTCAAAGGGGCTGCAGGTAGCAAAGTTGAAATATCTTGGTTTTGTAGGAACAGGGAGTATGGGACGTGGGAGACAGGAGACGGACAAGATGGCATGCATTTGGACGTATTTCTTCATTGATCAACTTAAAGAAAACCCAATCTAGTACCTATTTACTATGGTGAAAAACCCTAAAATACAAAACAATAAACAGGTGCTTGTTTGGATGCCTTACAGGAATAATATCGGTCCTCTGTCCAAACACACTATACTAACCTACTTCCAACCTACCACTTACGAAAGAAAAAACGAAGAGCGCAAGACCTTGCTTAGGCTAAGGATTCATTCCCCTTCTTAACCTTTGTAGTGGCTGGTTTTCTGACCCTCACAATGTTTTAGTCTCCTACTGGTCCCTGCTGTGTGGACTTGCCAAATAAAAACAAAAGAGCAAACAGTCCCTGGGGTTTGTCTACCACAGAGCCATCTTCGAGTAGTCCAAACCACATCCCCTCCTCCTAGGATGTAGTTTCGATACCTGTAGAGGTCGAAATGCCCAAGGACGACAATAGCAACGTTCCCTTTGTATGGCTCGGATATCGGTCCAGTCTGTAGCCTCAGCCTCAGCCCTGCAGTAGATTTTCACTTCTTATCCCTTGCTAGGGTTTCTCCTTTCCCCGCTGCGGGTAGGCTATAGATTGCATTAGTCCATTTCTGTTTTTTCACCCCCTTGTGGGTTCTTTCTATTCTCGGTACCCAAATGGGCTATGGGCTCCGTCAGCCCGGGTTAGTTTTATTCCATCCCCTCGCAGGTTCTGGCTTTTCTTAGTCCCCTCTGGGTTCTCTGCTTGTTCAGCCTGGTTCAGCGGGTTTAAGTTACTGCCTCATGGAGTCTTGCATTTCCCAGCCCTCAGTGGGCCCTCAGCGTGTATAGCCTTCTTTTCTTTTGGCCACACCGCACTCCAACCAATTCCCCCTCTTAGGCACATACCTTCTGTCCTGCGGTGAGAATCGTGGTTGTTGTCGGGATCTCTCGCCCTGCCGGTTCTGCAGATTTGCTTCCCCTTTGGTTTGTGCAAGTTCTTTGACGGTTCCTCGGTCACCCATTCAGTGCAGCTGTGTTCGAGGCTGTCCAGTCAAATGGTCGAAAACATTTGATCGAATGACCATTTGATCGACAGTCAAATGGTCGGAAAAAAAAGGTCGAATTCTTTTATTTATTTATTTATATATTTTTTTGTTTGGGTTGGTAAAAAAAAAAAATAATAAAGAAAACAGGGGTTAGGGGGCAACCCCCCCATAAAAAAAATAAAAATAAATAAAAAAAATGACCCTTTTTTTCGATTATTTGACTGTCGATCAAAAGGCATTCCATCCTTTTGTTTTCGACCAGATGACCTACAACCGTGTTCGAGCATGGGAACACTGATACCTAGGGTGATGTTGCGGCATGCTTCCCGCTTCAGCAACCCCACCGTGAGTGCCGTTCCAACCTTCGTCAAAGCTGCTGCCGTGCTCACAGAGCTCTTGCTCTCCTCCCATCATGTCTGCAGCGTGGTTCTCCTTCCTCTGTCGAGGGTCCGCCTCCATCTACCACGTCGCGGCATGGACTGACCTTTCAGTCTTCCTGCTTCTCAATGTTCTCTCCCTGATTTGCTCTTCTGTTGGATTTACGTTCCTCCTGGGAACTGAGAAGATTATTGGTTGTCAGCAATATCTGGATTTGCGAGCGAGCATAGGTCAGCCACCAAGCCTTCCACCTTAGAGGGCCCTTCCTATTAAGGACAGGATCACTGCCCATGTACCCAACAAACATTGAGGCTGGTAAGGGAAGGGAGGTGGGGTGGAACCGCGACTTTGCCATTCCTTGTCCGCAGAGGTGGGGGCATCACCGCCACTGGGATTCTACTGGCCCTGACTGCTAAGGAGGGTTTTGCATAGTGGGCTCACCTCCTTAGTTCTGCTTGAGGAGAAGGGACGAATTCTCCGGATTCGTCACAGGAGGTAAGAGAGTCCAATGCCAAGGCTCCAGCAGGGATCTGGCCGGCTGGGGGCAAGGATGGAGATTAGTCTTAGCTTTTTCCAGATGTTGAGAAGGTTGAGGCTGGCTGACAGCCATAGAGTTAGAAGGTATGAATTTTATTTTGATCACGGTCAGAGAACTTGTTGTAGGCCAAGGGGTTTGTGTTGAGGATGTCCGTGGGGAACACAAGAGGAGAGTAAATGAGGAGCGAGGCAGAACTGGGCATCAAATAGTGATGGGGCATCCATTGGCCCATGGCCGTCCGGCAGTCAGTGATGCGGGGGAGATGATGATGATGATTTAGTTGGCAGCGAACAGATGATCCAAACAAATGAGCTTGCCAAGGGTTGAGGTGTAAAGAGTGAATAGGAGAGGACCAAGAACAGACCCCTGGGGGACCCTGGTGGGTAAAGGTTTGCCCAGGATGTCCCAGTTTTCCAGGAGAACAGATGAGCAGGAGGCAGGTACAGGTAATGGCAGTGCCCTGGAAGCCAAGGTGGGTCAGGAGGACACATGAGTGATGAGGGCAGTGCAAGATTTGAGAGATTGAGGATACGGGTAAGGTGGCAGAGGTGTGCGGCGGTATAGAAGCAAGTCTATGCAGAGCTAAAGTACAAGCTTGTCTTCTCTCACCCAATAGCGATCTCACACATGTGAGTTTTCAGACTTCTTCTGCGCTGGATATGCCACGAGCACTCATGCGCGTGGGCGGCTTTGGAAACGAGGCTGTACTTATACTTTCATGGGCTCGTCTCTTGGAATTTACCCACCTACCGCATGCCTCGCAGTCGTCAAGTCTCGCAGCAGATGTGAGGGCCTTGCTACACGCGGAGGCGTTATTTCAGTGTTTTACATCAAACAGTGCTTTGCAAAAGCCGAGGCATATGTGCTTTAAACATGGCGCACATAATTCGCTGCGGCATCTGGTTCATTGCTCTTTTGTGAATCTACCTAATTTTAAATCACCAAAAATTCACCCGCCTAAAGGTTTACCTGTTCGTTAAGTTTCAAGCCTAAAAGTTGACAAGGAGGATTTGGGTAAATATTGGGTAAGGATTTGACACGCGGGTGAGCAGAGGTGAGTAAGAAAAGAAAGACCTGAGAAGAGCCCGTGCCTTTAAAAAAAAAAAAATATATATATATATCTAATAAAAAAAATGGATTCCCCAAAAATATATTTGTAAGTCTTCTTTTAAAATATTACAATTATGAAAATATAAAGTAGAACTCTGGGAGAATGACCAACATTTTTATAATCTGTTCATAACGTTATACAGTGCAGACTTTAACCTCTCTCCGCTCTCTTTACTCATGGAACTTCGTCAGTGACTTGCAATATCCTTAAACATACAGTAGGGGGGGTGCTTTATCCCATAGATCACACAAGGCAGCATGCCACTCATAACTCCCGATACCATTTTGAAGAGCTGACACGTGTGCACATACACTGCATGTTGAGTGAAATAGTAGTTTTAAGGCAGCTTTTACGGGAGTTGTGAGGCCCCCGTCAGTACAGAGTTTGAGAGCCCTTTATCTGACATGTCCCAAAACCAGGGTCAGGCAATTGATGAGAATTGCACACACCTGACGGCCTTTTCCCTTCCCCACAGGGATAAAAGGTGGAGCAAGAGAGCACAGTACGAGCACCTCAGACAGCACGACGAGATGGCTAATCGGGCGCGGCGGTTCAAGAGAAGGATAAATACGGCAGAAATCGAGATGGTGGCGAGGAGAGAAGTGACCTTGCCCAGGCCTGCGGAACCTTCATGGAAGAAAGCCTAAGACCGCAAACAATAGCACAAGTGTTTTGCAGTAGATGTCAACGGTACACTGGGCAAGCCTACACCGATAAGCGGGTGCTAGGGAAGCACCCGCGCCTGTGGTACCAGCCTTGAATCCAATGAAGAGGAAAGCCAAGTGGTTCACCACAGCCAGTGAGTCGAGGGCAGAACCGATAAGAACCGGGCTGTGTTAATTGATAATCACAGTGACAAGTTTGAACCAATTTAAAGGAACTGTGAAAGAACTGTACAAATTGTTAAGGGGAGACCAACTGCAGAGGGAAACCAGCACTACATGGGTGCTAACTCAAGAAACTCTGGTCGATTCACATCTGAGAGATACTACAGGTACCAGAAGGCCGTAGGAGAGTCACCAAAAGAGGTCAAAGTGGTCATACAGGAGGTCTAGTAAAATCCCTGTACAATCGAAAGCCTTTGATCTACAAATTGTGAGAAAGCAAAGGAAGCGAATCCTGCAAACAAGTGAACGTGAAGGTGGCAAGAGGGAGCCCGACCGAGGGATGCTGACGAGAGGGGCAAAGTCTAAAGTCCCGAGAAACGGTGTGTTTGACAGGCGTGAACAGTGCTCCAGATAAGATTTTGAGGTGGGAGTATTTTACGCATGATTTTTCAAATGAGGGAGTAAATGCAAAAACAAGAGAGTAAAAATGAGTTTTCTCCTCTGCAAGAGAGTAAAACGTATCCAACACACATACCCAATGCATACGTAAAATCAGACCCGTAGCCCAAAAGCGTTGTAGATCAAAGTTGTCTGGCTTGCGCAGAGCCCTTCATGTCACATGCAGGCGACACATCCCGTCTGAGCACATAGTAACAGCACATCACTCCACTTGATAATGGCATGTATCCTCCCTGAACATGTTAGCGACGCATCTCCTCTTGACACATACTAATGAGTTTGACACGTAGTCTGTGCACATGGTAAAGGAACATCTCCTTTCAGCATTTTCAGAGATGTGATGTTAGCATTTGAAGAGCAAATTTGTGTCATTTGCATGTGTAAATTGCACCTTTACACCGTGCACATGCTAACAGCATATCTCTTTGCATATGCTAATGGCAGACATTGTTTTCACGTATTGCTAGAACACGTTCTGTTTAGCAAGCCTGATATTTGCACACGTTGACAGGACATATCTCTACCCATAGTGACCTCAAATCTCTTCTCTGCGCATGCTATTGGCACATCTGTCCTCATCTGCTAATGGTGCATCGTCTCTGCGCACATACTAGTGGGACAGCTCTCTATACATGCATGCTCATTGCGCGCATGTGCACAGAGGAAATGCGCATGCTAACGACACGCCTTCTCTATGCATATGCTTATGGGACATACCCTCTCTGCACATGCTAACTGCACATTCCATCCCTGCACATACTAACTGCACATCTCGGCTCTGCATGCCAATTGCACTTCTGTTGCATACTAATGGCACATCACTTCTTGGCACATACAAATGGCACATCTTTACTAAGTACGTACTAGGGGACATTTCTTCTCTGTGAGTGCTAACGTAGCATCTCCTCTGCCCATGCTATAATGGCACATCTCCTCTCTGCCAGTCCTAACGGCAGGGCTCCCTTCTGCACAGGCTAATGTTGGCAAAGCACATGATAACGTTGCATCCAAAGAAAGGGTGGAAAGCTACCGGGCAGGAGGGCCGCCTGCACTTCCCAAGTTCCAATTACGTGGAGGGCTGACGCAACCTTAGTGGGTGTGGCACAGAGGGAAGACCGCAGAGGAGTCGCTTCTTTCTTGCAAGACATGCAATAATGAAGAATAACCGTTCACATAAATTACTATCGGTGCTGGAAATGGACAAAATGTACTGGGGCCAAATGTACCCGATTTTCCCACCTCCCCTTTCCTTATTCAGCCTGACTAGAACACGTCCCCACCAGCCCCCACCACAATGCCCACCAGTGCTCCCCTGGCATTCTGCTTGGTTTTGCTGTAATAAAATTCGAACTGGGATAATAACTGTTACCACAGTGCTTAAAAGCTGAAGGAATTTTGCTAAAAGCGCTATGTAAGACCACATACTCCTTTTCCACATGTTATTGGCATAGCCTCTGTACACATGCAGCAGCACATCTCCTCTCTGCACATGCTAACTGAGCATCAGTTTTCTGCATGTGCCAGTGGCACATGTCCTCCCTTCATGTGCCAATGGCAAATATATTCAGTTCCCGGGCTACCCCGCATCTCTGGTGCAGGCTAATGGAACCGCTCACCCCTGCATGGGGTAACGGCCCATCCCTCGTGGTATAGCCCACCAGCAAGTGCACGTCTTACTACAGCCAGCATAACATTATAATTTGTACATTACAGAGCAGGTTTGCAATGGGCCAGGGTGCAGCAAGTAAAGGAATTATTGCAGTTGTGTTGGCTCCTGCCCCTTTATTGCAGCACTGTGAGGGGAGCGGTGGGGGTGCCTGGTGGCTTGTGAGAGTAAACCGACCTACCTGACCTCCCTCCCCATGCAGGGGCGCAACAAAACCTACATTTCGGGGGCGGGGGGCATTAAGTCGTGATGGGAGGGGGCACTAAAATAGGCAGGGCAAACTTGGAGGCTCTGTCCCCACTGTTCTACCTACTTGCCTCCATGGTCTGGTGTGGGGACAAACTATCGATTAGTATATTTTTAAGCGCAATATACAGAGAGGTGATGGAGGACTTTCTTGAAAGTAACAGCTTTAAAGTTTTACTGCGTTTGTTCAAGTACATTTTTCTGAACAAACACAGTAAAACTTTAACGCTGCCAGTTTCGGGAAAGGCTCACCTCTCTGCCTAACAAAAAGCAATTGTACCCATCCAGGAGTGCACCTAGGCTAAAATGTAGGGGTGGGCTAACCCTTCAAATGTTGGGAGAGGCACTAAATTCAGTGACTGTGGAGGAGTGGCAAACTTACTTGTGTAGGGGCATCTACCTTCATTAACCGTTGTAATAAGACTATTCTAGTGCATCTTTAATGTTACAATCAGTTAACTGCTCTCTCCTTTGAGTCTGAAACACCAGATCCTGAAGGTCCTAGAAAGTGTCAAAATGGCAGATGGTGTGCAATGCAAGACTCAATATCCTAGCATAACGGGGACATTGCAGAGTGTGGGGCAGTACTCTGGACGGCCCTAGCAACTTCAGTGGTTGGGAGCAACAGGGGAGAAAATGGAATGTTGGTTCTACCACAGTCCACTATAGTAGAATCTCTGGTGCACTGACTGACTGGCTGGTGAGACTATGTCGGCCTGTCAAATACAGTGTTACAAGACTGGCGGAGGGCCAGTGCAGCAATAATGCAATTCTATGCCGCAGTTTTGGAGCCACTAGCAGAGAAGCACCAGGATACACCAATGTGTTCCTACACTTAAAACGGTCCTATTGTAAGGGTTTAAACGTTATCATTTATAAGCACTCCAATTTTTGCAATTGAAGTTAGGGTGAGGTTACATTATGTGCCCAGGATCACACAGTTACGCTAAACAGCAAAGCTTTGATTTTAACCCACTCTTTCAATTTGGGAACAACCACCTTCTTCCGCGTTTTACTTGGAACAAAATTTTTAGTTTTGGGTGTCAAGACCTACAATAATACTGTCCTATAGAGTTTAATTGCAAAATAAACAAATTGCATAGTAAAGCATCATGACAACATGGAAATCCTTATAGCAGCATGTTGGGCTGAAATAATATCACTGTACCTTTTTATTTTCCACATCCTGAATGGAAAACGATAAGATGCAAACGGTAAAACATCCTGATTTACCCACTTTATTTTCAGCGCTTTAAAAACACACAGAAAAATAAGTTCTGCCATAAACTCACTTAGGTTTGGCAATTCGTCACAAAACTCTGTGTTAAGTATGGTTAAAGAACATTCAACTAAAGACATTGAAGTAAACTTTACTTTTTAGCATATGAAGCTATTAGATGTTATGGTATGACCACATTTTAAAAGGGTGCATGCTTTATTGTGTTACTCTTTAACTGTCACACATTTACAAGGGGACTCGTGGTCTTTCAGTTGGAAATGATCATGCATAAGAAATGCTATGACAAAAGAAAGGCTACAGTGCCATCTAGTGGTAGAAAGTATGTTTTTTAAATGAATTAATAAAGCGTACACGGTACGCAGTAGAAAGTGAAATGATCCGTATTGGCTACAATTGGATGCGTAAAGGGGAAAGATACGCACCTAGAGGGCTGGGCATGAACCCGGCCGAGGGATGTCCACTAAGAACTGTTTGAAAAGACATTGAGAAACTAAGGGAAAAGAAATCCAGCAAGAGAGATTTAAAAGGGGTCCGAGCACGACCGAGGGAGGTCCAGGGGTGAAGCCATCACCCCAGTACTGGCAGTTAAGAGGGGTCTGAGCCCGACCGAGGGAGATCTAGGGGTGAAGCTATCATCCAAAGTTCATAGAGAAAAGAACTGAAATGTAAATGGAGGAATACAAAAAGTGAAGGGTCAGCGCCCAGAAGAGGGGGACCCAGGAGTGAACCATTATCACCCTAAGGAATTTTCATTTGGTTAAAGTAACTTTTGTTTTAAGTTATATTGAACATGTCAGGCCCTCAAAGTCAAGAGACTTCCAAAGGAAACTAAACTTGGCCATCGACGGTCCTCAGAGCTGCCATTGAAACTGTCGTCTCGCCTGGGGAAGCTCGAGAGTGTACTGTGCTCCAAGATCCCACCTTACCCCGTTGCGCAAAACGTGGGGAACGGGGATCCAAGCTACCGCATCCCAACATATTATTTGTGGACACTTCTTTCCTTCCCTGAAAACCATCCCACACCCTTTTTGGATTGGTTGTAAGGTTTGGCAATAGGTTTCTTAGTATAGGCATTTTTAGTTTGACACGCCACTAGGACTGCCTTATTTTTTCATTTGACACTTGCTCCCATCTTAGATTTAGACAACATTCATTGTTCAATAAACACCCTTGAAGTGTGATAAATTGTGACTGTCTTACTTGTTGCCACCATGAGTTCCTTACATCTCCCAGCAGGTTGCAACATCTTCTCAAGTGATGATCCAAAGATGCTTTAAGATGATTCAAAAAGTGGTGGGAGAACTCTTCTTTTATAGGCAAGAGTCTCCAGGTGATTGGACTAAAGCGAGCCTGCCTTGGGGGTCCCTGCTCTTGAAATCTGTGAACCTGGCCCTTCGGACGTCACACCCAAAGTGCTTTGCTCCAGAGGAAGTGGGGGGGGCAGGAAAGAGAAAGGGACGCAGAGATTCAAGATGGTGGCAGTCTCCATCCCTTGAACAGAGTTCCACTGACTACTCTAACCCCGCCCCTTCCCTTCTCTCCAAGTACAAAGGCCTTTAGAAATGCAGCATCCTGGTGTGAGGCCTTGTACTTTGTGAAAGGGTGTGCCCTTTGACTCCTGTTCCCGGGCCAGCGTCCTATGGATTGGCTATCCCTGGGTGATGGGTGTTACCTGCCCTTACAAAGGAACAAAGAGAGGCAATCCAGACTACCTTCCTCCCAGTAAGGCAGGATCATCAGCCCGTCTGGGCGAATAAACACAACCCTTCCACAACTGAACTGGGCTCACAGGGCTGACGCGTGTGATATCAATTTAATCTGGCAGGGATTACTGAGTGATGCTGGCCTGCATACCGTAACTCGGGTAAGGCTTATTTCTACACTTTAGCATGCCACCAGGACAGGATATTTGCAGTTTTTGGAACCAGGGTGTGTATTTTAAATCCAGCCCCTGCGCTGCAGAGACTTGGATATCAGTGCAGCTGTCACGAGGGCACCTGCGGCCTCTGAAACTGCACAGGAGAAGTGAACCGGGTTCAAGTACTCTATGCTGTGGGCGTGGAGCACATGACTAGGGAATCAGATCTGCAGATATCCCTTTTAGAGATGGAATTATTTGCATCATTTTATTATTCAATAAAAATTAAAAATAAGTGCCAGACTTTTCACACCCTTGCCAGAGGGCAACGCATCACACATGTTCCATCTGATTTGTTTAGAGAATGCCAAGAGGAGGCATTGTGGAGATGGCCGGCATTCCAACACATCGTTTCCATTCCAGAATAAATGACATTTTCTGTTTTTGACAGTGCTATGCCAGGGTACACACTCTTGAGGCGAAACCAGTATAAAAGACATGTCATGCATTTTGAGCAGAGGCCTGTTGTTTTTGCAATTCCTTTCTTTAATCTCTAAACATCCTGTCTGGAATGTGATATGGGGTTCCCACATTTGAATATCAGTTACTGGGAATGCGGTCAGTGTCTTCTCTGTGACATTAACAATGTGTCTCTTAAGATCTGATAGGCCTCGGCCGGGACCGAAATGAGGCAGTCTAGAGCATGACGGATCGTGGCAGTTGGGCATAAGGAGAACCACCACTGACCCGATACTCTAGGGATGTGTTCGACAAATAGATCAGTGGTTGAACGGGACATTAAAAGAACAAGCATTGGCAAAGCCAACCGTTTTGGAGTTTGATGGTGGAATGGGGTAGGTGCGAGGAACTGATGCAGCAGTTCTACCTGGCCATAAGATGGCAGCAGCTGGCAAATGGTCCAGGGCGTATGATGGCGGTACCTGGCAAGTGCCTATGAAATACCTCAAGCCAAAACTGTTGGCATTGTATTGTATTTAATATGTTTATATAGCGCTTTACGCCAAAGTCTGTGCTTGTTTTTACCAGGACTTCAGTGCATGGAAGAGATAGAAATTAAGTGGTGATTAACACATGTGTGTGTTTGTTTTTTTTATTTTTATTTGTATAGCGCTCCAAACCCAGAGGTAGAAGGGCGCTTAAGAAGACAGTTACATAGATGTGGAGAATCTCTGTGTTACATACTTAATACATAAAACCAAGCTAGAGTTACATACATATATTGTAAGAGAAGTGCAGTTTACAGTTAGATTTTTAACAATATGCAGATTGGCAATATGCAATTTCTATATACAGTAATTTACAATGCATGTAGCAGTTTACCCCGCGGGGGAGTGGGTCAGGAGTAGGTCAGTGGTGCTATTCTTTGTTCAGGAGCCAGCTAATGACCTGCTTCCTAAAGATCTGGAAGGACTCGATAGATTTTATGTTGAACGGTAGGGTGTTCCAGAGTTGGGAGGCGAGTACTGTGAAACTGGTCCCTCCGGCTCTTTTTAAGTGGAATCTGGGCACTGTCAGGCATAGACTGTTGGAGGATCTGGTAGTTCTGGTGGCAGATTTCATGGTGAATTTATTGGCTAGATAGGGTGGTGCAAGGTGATTAAGGGACTTGTATGTAAGGCAGATGGTTTTCAAGTCCATTTTCTGGCGTATGGAGAGCCACTTGCAGGATTTCCTAGCAGTGGAGATATGCTCTCGCCTGGGAATGTTGAGGGCTGTGCGCAGAGCTTTATTTTGTAATACCTGTAGTTTGTTGATTACGGATTGGTTGGCCCCTAGGTACAGGCTGTTGCAGTAGTCCAGTTTAAATTGTATGAGGGCTCTGGCGAGAGTGAGGCAGCTATTGGGTTATAGGAAAGGTCTGCTGGCCCTGATAAGTTTGCCGGTACAGGCCGAGGCTGAGGCGATCATATTAGTTTGTTTTGAGAGGTTAGTGTTCGGCATCCAGGTAGAAGCCGAGGGTTTTCACGCTTTTGGCAATAGGGATGGTGTAACCATCGATCGTGATATTATTGTAGCTGGGATCAAGTTTGGTCAGGCTGCTGGGGGAGCCGACAATGAGGAGTTCAGTTTTCTCATCATTCAGGCAGAGGCCGTGAGAGGCCATCCATGCCTGAATGATGGAGAATATTTCGTTGATCCGGCTGACATCTGCTTGATAGTTGCCTGTTATGGTGAGGAGTATCTGGGTGTCGTCTGCGTAATTCGTGTAGGTGACACCCAGACGGTCCAGTTGGTCAAACAAAGGCTTTGTAAATATGTTGTACAAAGTTGGGGATACACAGGAGCCCTGTGGGACCCCGCATGAGATGGGGATGGGGTCTGCAGCAGCAGTTGTTGAGAAGACTTGCATGGTTCTGTTAGCTAGGAAGGATTGTATCCATGTGATGGCAGAGGAGGAGAAGTGGGCTGTGGTGGCTAGGTGACTACAAAGGATTTCATGGCTGACCAGGTCAAAGGCCGCTGAGAGGTCTAGGAGGAGTAGGATTGCGGCATTGCCTTTATCTTTAATTTCATCAATCTGGCTTTTGAGATCAACAAGGGCAGTTTCTGTTCCATGTTGAGGTCTGAAGCCAGATTGACGTATTCCTAGCAGTTGGTTGGTTTCCAAGTATTCCTGGATTTGGAGGTAGGCGACTCTGTCCAGTATTTTTAGAAGGAATGGGACTGTGGTGATGGGCCTGTAGTTGATGGGAATGGTTGGATCTAGGGATTGTTTTTTCAGGAGTGGGAGAACCCAGGATTGTTTTAGGTTATTGGGAACTGAGTTGTTGATGAAGGATAGGTTAATAAGTTTGGTGATGAAGGGGGATAGATCTCTAGCTGCATCTTTCATGATCTGGGCGGGACAGTTCGATGGTTTTAATGAGGTGATCATTTTTTGAACTTCAGCTGTGGTAACTTTCTTAAAGTTGAGGCGTTTGTCCTCAATTTTAGTTTGGAGTTTTGTAATTTTGTTGTTGAGGGCGTTTTGGATGCTGGTGCACCAAGGTTTGTCTTTCAGACAGGTGTCTGGAGGTGAGATGGGGTTTTCAAGTTCTTTTAGAATTTTGAATAATTCTTTAGTGGAGGACCCGGCCTGAACAATCCTGGTGTTGTATATATCTTTTTTGGTGCAAATGATCTCACTTTTGCATAGAGAGGATACGTTCGTGAGGGTAGATTTGTTTTCCACAGAGGGGTTGCTCTTCCATTTGAGATGTGCCTTAGCTTTCTCTTTCCTGAGTAATTTAAGTTTGGGGGTGCACCAAGAGTTCAGATGAGCTTTTGGTTTATCTTTACGTAGTTTCAAAGGGGCAATGGTGTCCATCGCTTTGTCCGTGGACTCATTGAAGGTGTCAATGAATAGGTTTAAGTCAGCATTGGCTGGGAGAGCGTCGAGGGTGGGTAGGACCAGAGGTAGTAGGGCTTCGGCCGTAATGTTACGTTTGTTTCTGGTGGGGCAAGCAGGTGCCCGGGGGTGTTTATTGGGTGGTGCATGGTTGATGTCAACCTCAAAAGGGATCAGGTGGTGATCTGTCCATGCCAGAGGTTGGGGGTCCTTACACATTGTATTGCAGTTATACGTTGCTACCCTGTCAAGGATTCTGCCCTTTTGATGAGTGGGGAGTACATTGAGTGGTGTGAGGTCATGTTCTGTTAGGACGTTGGCTGGGGATGCCGCATGTGTATCGTTCGGGTCCTGGTATCCGAGGTTGAAGTCCCCCAGGATCATGATTTGTGCTGATGGTTTGGAATCTTCGGCAATGAGGGATGTGATGTCTTCTTCAAAGACCCCTGGAGGACCTGGGGGTCTGTATATGAGGTGGAAGGTGATTGTGCTTGTGTGGGAGGTTTGCAATTTAGCAGTGAGTATCTCGCACAAAGTAAGTGATACTGATGGGGCTGATCGGAAGTCTAAGGAGGATGTGAAGATGATCTCTATACCCAGTAGCTGTTTACAGCTGCAGTTAAGCCATTAACTCTTAGCCGACAGCTTAGAAATAACACTGGCAGGCAAAGGGTTCATTTTACTGCTGGATGGAGCTAGCACATGGAGGTCCCAGTAGGATGTGTTTTGGGGAGGGAGGGAGGGAGGGACAGGTAGTGGGTGGGTAAAATGCCAAAGAACACCTAAATGGTGTGTGACACTCCTCCCATGTCATCTCCCTCCTGCCTGGACTCCAATGCAATAGGTTCTGCTTAGAAATGCCGCCTAAACTCCACCTGATATCCCAAGCTAAATGTCCTACGTGTATTTTTCAAAGCTTTGCTTTCAGCTTGTATCATGTGGCAGCCATTCAAGCGAGAGTACTAGAGGGGAAACACGTAGCATACCCTTCAGTCTGGCTCACTGTCCTGTCGGAAGGATTTGAAGACCGGAAGGATGGATGGAGAAATGCAGTTGGAAGTGTCCGATTAACCCCAGAAGTTCTCAAAAGTACACAACAGCCTAATGCACTTCTCTTCCATTGGGGGGCGAGAGCAAGTGCTAGAAAGGTACAATGATAGCTTCCGGGGTGTCCTCTGTGAAGCATGGAGTCCAGGTTGGGGTGCAAGATATTGGGGGGGTCACTGACCTTCAAAAAGGGAAAGCTCCCATCCTCTTAATCTCTGCTGCAAAGCTTTCATCCACCTATGTGGCGTGTGGGCTTGGAAGCTCATGCTATGGTGGCACGCAGAACGCCTAGAGCGTGCCGCACCTGTGTGATACAGTGTGAGTTGGTGTGGAGCGGGAGGGACTGAGTGAGAATGGTCGACAAAACTGAAGAAGGATGCTGGGTGGTTTTGAATTCATCATAACCACTGGCATTGCTCTCTGCAACTTCCTAGAGTAAAGAACCTACGCAATCAGGCTTGGCCCCTCCCCAAAAGAAACAGTCCAGCCTGAATTGCTAGGCCACAGCCCTTCTGCAGGAGGCCACGGGCAACCCCAGGCACGTCTGGGGCTCACTGGGAGTCCTCAGTGCGGTATAGCGTGTTGCTCTAGGGGCAGCTTGGTCGGTCATCACGCCGGGACATACCCAATAAGGTCATGCATCTTGCTGAAGTACTTAATGGATAATAATTGACTGGCAACTGAGGATTAATAAAGAAGGTTTTGTTTGTACTTACCTGATAACCTGTTTCCGAGGCTGTAGTCGCAACATTGTTGCGCTGTGACCGTCCGCCTACAGATGTGTGATGCAGCGAACAAGTTGTAACGCATTGGGCCTCTAAGTTGGGCGGTGTAGTAAAAATGTGGCGGTAATACCGTTACTGCTACATTACCACACCACCCAACTATGAGTTTGGTGGAGAATTCATCTCCAGTTAAGAGCAGGAGGTAAATCCGTCACATTTCTGACAAAAGAACGGCAATTTCGTCGATATCGGCAGTAATACCACCGAAATCGCCCATGGAGACCTTTGGACCCCAATTACTGGGGACTTACACCGCCTACCACGATTTGTAATCCGGCTGTACCAAGTGGCGGTAGCGGTAATTCCGTTTGGTGGTATCGTGCCGCAGAGATACCTCCAAACCTGTAATGAGAGCCATTGTGTTGAGAGCACAGGTGCTGTGTTGCCACTTGTTGGGCTGGTGGTGGTGTGATGGATGTCCAGGATAGCCCTGGCAGTCCTACCTCTGTAATCATGTCTTCTTCCGGTTCACGTGTCTGACCCGGATGTCTGGGCCAAGAGCACTAATACTGTCCTGCGTGCTCTGGCATAGTGAATGCTGCGGCACTAATGGGTGGTGGCTTAGCACCCGTGATACTGGTGCACATGGGAGTAACAGTTTAGAGCTGGGGCAGAGATGGGCTGGGCTTCTCAAGCTCATGGTTTTGCGCCTGCATGGACAGTCTCCGCCTTGACTCCGCTGTCGCACTTACATGCCCTGACGGGGGTGCAGAGGGGCTCCTTATGCCGCTACCCTCATGAAGGTGGAGGCCGGTGGGCGAGAATGGTGCAGGGGCTTCAGAGGGATGATGTGTAATGTAGGCTCAGGTGAAAGCACGGTCGTGTGTGGATACGAAGTTATGTGAGGTGGGACTCGATGCCCTCCATCAATTCAGCTATTTTCTTTTTCTCTGTTAGGCTTCCGCAATGCCAGACATACGTCTAAATCCCTAACACTTAACTTTTTTTGCTGTTTTCGATTTTCACATTTAAGGACTTGACCAATCATAAAAAAAACATGAAGTGTTTGGATGACTTCATGGTGTATGTTTTCAAGTTACTGTTGAGAAGCCAAAAATCGCAGTAAGAAACTTGTTGCAAACCATAAACAAAGGGTCAGTACTTCATCTGTTGCACTTTTGAACTTCGTTTCAGTGTGTCACTGAAAAGCATATTCCCGGTAGTTTGCTAAATTTGGGAATAAAATCAGCGGCACCCCTTCCCCCCCCCCCACTCCGATTGGTTAAATTGATGTGTTTTCTCCAGGCGTGCATTAGCTGGGGTGCTGTCCGTGTTCTAGGTTTATTGCTCCCGTTCCTTTTATTCAATTTTCTTATTTTGTGTACCAAATTGGCCCTTTTAGGATGGGGTTCCCCCTAGAATCACCCATTTTTTCCGCACCCTTCTCTCCATTCATAGCGACCTCCTGGCATTTAGGATGGGATGTCACCAATTCACTCCCCCGGAAATTGCTGTAAGGTGGTCTTCAGGAAATGTCTAGGTGTCCTCCTCACCAACTTTCCATTACAACCACATTTTGAAATTAAATTGGCTGTTTTGGACGGTACCTTGGATCTGAAGCCGCTGGCCCTCCGGGTCGCGATTTTGGCCGCTAAACAAGCGACCCTCACTAGACCCTCATTGGATGATTAAAGGGAATCCGATTGGGTCTTGGAAAGTTCCCTGCATGATCTTTGCATACAAACATTTTGGCAAGGCAGGGTATGTGAGCTGCTACAATGACTCGGGCATCACAGAAGATGGCTGAAAAAAAATCATGAAACTGAAGATGGTGGCAGTGCAAGCGCAAAGAAGGGCATAGCATTTAGGAAAGATTTCCTGAGCTAGACATTTCTTGCATTGGGTGACCAACAATAGACGCGTACTCCCGCTTTCCAGGTAGCATCTTGGAAAACTAACAATTAAGACACTGGCCTGTGTCTGGGCTCAAGCAGTGTTTTTTTGGGGAAAACGTGACCATGCCGGACCGTAGACCAGTAATCATGATTTATGAATTCCAGCTGCCCCCCCCCCCCTCCATGCCACTTATTCAAAACGAAGACCAAAACCACTGCAGCCTCCTTTCTCTTGAACTCCTTTTCCTTGTCGAGCCACAGTCCTTATTTGATGAATAAGGAGGTATTCATGGTAGCAGAGTTGTATAGTGGACTGCTGGGATTTAGGGGTGCATAAATCCATCTTCAGGTCATCAATTGTTCTGCGACACAATGCTGGTTATTAAAAAAACCCTTAAACCATTTGTATCCCAACACATTACACGCTGTGCATCTGTGCGTTTCCAAACCAAATCTAGTGTACCTGTTATTCCACACTACAATAATACCCCTTACCTTCTGTACAATGGATGGTGCAAATTCCAGGATCTTATAAAGGAACCGTGCCTTTGGCACCGCGTATTGTATTGTATTGTTTATTTATATAGTGCCTATACACAGGAAAGTGTTTAATAGTGCTCAAGGTGTGTTGGGGAGAAGGGGGAGAAAAACAGTCGCTCGGTGCCCTTGACATTCTGATACAATAATAGTCTGCACAGGCGGAGTAAGTGTGTAAAATGCATTCAACAGTTGAGACACAGCAAATATGTCTGACGGCGATTCTGCAGTTTTACCGGTGCAAATAATGGGAGAGCATATACAGGCGATCTTCAGGCAGGTTGCATTTGGATCGTGCAAGTGCATAGACGATAACAGTGAGGGGAAGGTCCAAGTGCACCCAGTCGGTGGAGACTGGGGTAAGTGCAGAGAGAGCCATTCTCTTGGGTTATTTCTAAGTGCTGTGAAGGCGGGTGGGTGTAGGGCCCTGAGGCAAGTGCGATAGAGGACTGGTGTGGCGCCCGGGACCAGTGAGACTCGGCGGTACACCAGGCGGCCAGTCAGCATGCTGTAGAGAGAGGAGGGCGAGATGGAGAGAGCAGAGAGCTAGGTTAGCAGGGTGGAGGGAGAGCGAAGGAAGAGGAGAAGAGGAAGGTCTTGAGGAGTTTCCGGAACTTAAAAAGGACAGGCTCAAGACGGAGGGTGGTCGGGAGGCTATTCCAGAGGGAGGTACCTGCTGAGGATAAAGATCTCCCTCCAACTCTGCTTGAAAAACCGGCTCACTCGCAGAAGTTTGGAGGTATATTAGCGGAGGGCTCGTGGGGGACAGTATTTAGGTAGGCAGCGTTGCAGGTAGGTAGGTCCCAGGCACCAGAAAGCCTTGTGGACAATGCTGAGGGTTTTGAACTTGATCCTTGCAGCCACAGGGAGCCAGTGAAGGGATTTCAGCACCAAAGAGGTGTGGTTCCTGGGCTTGAGGCCAAGGATGAGTCTTGCGGTTCTGTTCTGGATGAGTTGCAAGGCCGCAGGGAGGGAGGTTGAGGAAGAGGCTGTTGCAATAGTCCAGCCTACAGAGAACCAAGGCTCTGCAGACAGTGAGCCGCTGTGGGAAGTGAGTAAAGGTAGAGTACCTCTGAGGAGGTATAGCTGATAGTGTTTTTAGAGATGTCAGAGATGTGAGAGGAGAAGAGTGGAGCCCAAGATGACCCCGAGGTTTTTTGCCTCACAGGTGGGTGCGGGTGCAGGGCCAAGGGATGCCGGCCAGAATTAAAGTGGAAAAGCGTGGGTAATTCTGGGTGTGCGTGGATCTACATATATTTGAAATATTTCAGACCCCCCTCAGCATATATTTCAACAACTTGCAACTACAAAATCAAAAATGATTAATTTTGCACAAATATTGATGAAACGCCTGGTATCTGTATCTGCCATCACAGTGGATCCTGCTATTGATGGAGACAGGTGATGGGGGAGGGGCCTGTTCATCACTCCTACTCACTTTAGCCTGCAGTGACTACAGTGTTTCCATGTACCAGGAGGGGCTGAAGCCGAGCTATGTGCCCGACTCCTTCAGGTCGTCAATTAGTCCCACAGCTGTTTTCCTCACCTGGTAAGATATCCCTCGCATCGACCCTTGCTGTCTCTGATGCCCTTTTGGTTGGGTGCCAGCTGTGGGTGTTTCAGCTATGCTCTCATGGCTTTACAGGGCGTTCTCAAGTGCGCAGCTGGAAGGCAGCCAACTCTGTGGCTTGTGGTTGGATCCAAGGGAACGATGTGGAGGTTTGTTCATATAATCGTCCGCTCGGTACCCGGTTGCTGTTTTGAAAGCCTTAATCCCCACCCGAAGAAGCCAATATTATGCTAAATCCAGCGCAATCTTTTAATGGATCCATTATCGAGCGATCGCTGGGTAAGTGTCCAGCTGCTCACTTTCTGGTTGGTTATCCACTGTAAGACCGCATTAGTATTGCAGTTTGTATGTAGTGCCTTCTTTAATTCCAGGCACCGCGTAACGGAAACCAATTCTTCTCTTGGCATACGTGTTCACCTGCGGCTTCCGCATGAAGACATTTATCACTTGGGTATGAAAGTCTTTGTGAAAATCATAGAGGAGTCAGTTTCCCTCTGGACGACATCAGTGGTGGATCTCGTTGTTGGGTTCACTTTGAGCCTGGTTCAAGCAATGTTACCTGCCGTGCCAATTGGCGCAGTTGCTCCCTTCCACCGTTGACACTGTGTCACACTCGGGGGATTACTAGATTGGTAGGGAAAGTTGAAACTCCGACCATGATTAGGATGTCCCTCAATAACTCAATCTCACTGCTGTTCCAGCTTGCTCCCCTGACGGGTGCCACGGTGTGCGGAGGTGATCCGAAGGGAGACGGCCCACTCTTGGGGAACATCGGCAAGCAGATAATACCTTATCCCAGCCCTATCGTTTCTAGAGGGGTCTCTCCTTAGGCAATGGACAGACATTCTAGCCCTGCTCAGTAAACCGGTTATAGTTTGTGGACCACGTGCCTGAGCGTGAAGGTATTACTTTGGATAATCTCTCTGGTTATGTTCCGCCGACACCAGGTATTCGTTTTTCGTGTGGCAGTTCTTTTGTGAAAAACGTAAAGACTTGGTATTTTGATAGCGCAGGCTTAACAAGAGAAGAGGGAGAATTGTAACTTACCGTGTATGTTCCATTCCCTTTGTGGAGGGAATGAAACACAATGCACATGTGTTACCTTGTATTGGACTAACTGAACATATTCTGCTGAGATGGTAGATGCATAAGCTTTCAAAGTCCCACAGACTTTTCTATCAGATGCTGGTCACAAGATAAAAGAGGACACAGAGCTGGATATATCTTTTAGATAGGAAGAAAAAGAAAAAAAGAGATTCTCTCACTTAAGCTCCACTGGCGTCAGGTAGAAATATGCAAGGAATTCAGTCCTTCAGGCTACCTACAAGGGTTCAAAATAATCAGGACCCGCCCAACTTGCCACAAGGGTGTTCTCCAATAAAGTATTCTGTGTTGCAAAGTTCTACAAGTCCCAGCATATGGCAGCAAGGGCAAATCCCAAAGTAACCAGGCCCCCCAGTGTCAAAACAAGTGTCCACAATCCAGTCTTCTCTTCTCAAGGAGGGGAGTCCTCCCCCCCCCCTCGAGACTTCCACGGAAAGGGTCATCCGCTTCTCTCAGCTTCACATGTGTGGGGGGTTTCCCAGACCCCAGACCCATGACAACAGCCAGGCGAGCTTTTTCAGGGGGCCTCCTGGTGGTACATGGAGAGATACCCTCCAGGCACAGCACGCAGTTGGTTCTCCCATGATGAACTGGTGCACCTTGGTGAGGTTGGCTGAAGTGGGGTCCTACTCTCCCATTTCTCCAGCATATGACCTCTCTGGCCTGTCTCTGAGCTGACCAGCCCTAGGCTCGCCTCCTTGCTCCCCCACCTAGTGAGGTTGTCTCATTCCTCTGCCTGTGTAGACTCTCCCCTGGACCAACATGTCGTTCTGGAACCTCCGTATTCTCGCTGCCTCGGGGGGGGGGGGGATGATCTCCCTCTCTTTCCTATAATGGTCTGGCTCAATCTGCTTCTCTATTGGCTGAGTCCCTTTTCCTCCTCCTTGCCAACAACACCCTCTCCTCTGATGCTTTCTTGGCTTTTCAGTGTACCTCTCTCCTCCACTCCCCCCTCCACAACCCTTCACTCATACTAAGCCTTGGCCCTTCTCCTTCCTCTCTGTTAATCTCTCCCTTCCTTCTCTCCCAGTAGCTATCTTTCTTGTCCATCTCCCAGATGGTATCTTCTTCCCCTTTCATCTCAATGATATTCTCCACTGTCGCCTGTCCAATATCTCGCTCCTTGTCTTCCCAGATGGTACCGCTTGTTTTCTTCTCACATTTCAAACATCTCTTTTCTGCTTCGAAAGAATATCTCGCTTTATGACGAATGCAGAACTAGGCAGCCAGACTACTCCTCAGACTCCCTAAGAGAGAACACATCACACCAGCATTGAGAATCCTACACTGACTACCAGTCAAAAAAGGGATAGTCTTCAAAACTCTGCATAACCCACAGAGCAATCCACGTCCAAGGACAAGAATTCACATGAGGGGAAGATGTCCATCTACAAACCAAACTGAACACGAAGGTCCAGCAACGGCATTCGCCTTGAATCAAAACCATTCTGAAAGCCGAAAGTTGCTGGGCCAGCATTCTCCTGCATCCCTGCAATGCTTTGGAATTCACTCCCAGAGAATGTATGAACAACAGAAGATCACCTAAAAATCAGAGAATTACTCTTTTACTCACTGAGCTAAACCGGAAACAGTCAAAGGGAAATGGCTAACTCAAGAGAAACACCCACAACAACGAAACCTAATGACCCAAAACCTGGAAACTGAAGAAAGTATTTTAAGACCAGCCACCATACAAGAACATGAACCCGGGCAGACCAACCCAACAATCGCGTAGAAGGGCACAGACCACTAACCATCACTAAGTAACCCTACTGTCGTGACTTGCCGCGTAGTGAAGAATAAAGGGGCCTCTGTCCACAAATCACCCACAGGAAGAGAGTAAAGGAACTCCCTGTGCGAGCTTTGAGGCCACATGTGGTTTGATGATTCACTGGATCTGATGACGCCGAGGATCCCAGAGGCTGTTAAAAGGAAGTTAGGGTTAGCACAGGCAAACACAGTACTTTGATATGAAAGAGTGTGCAAAAACGTTCTTACCTAAATCTAGCGGGATGGAGCTAGGATGCCCAGGGTCAGATGCGAGGGAGCGTCAATGATCCGGACAGCCGTGCCCTAGATGGTAGGTACCGGCTGGTGCCTGTAGCCCTTCCGTAGTCGAAGGGAACTTGAAACTGATCACGAAGTCTATGGTTGGAAGATCAAAAGCCAGAAAGGGATAATCCAAAATCAATCCGTTGAGCGTAGCAAAAGAGTACTAAAAATCCGTACAAAGTTCCGAGTGACGGTATCCGTGGAGCAAGAAAGCAAATCCGTGGTTCGTAATCCTGAGTCCAAAATCCGATGAAGCAAACAACGTAAATCCTGAAAGCGCCAAACAGAGTTGTGAAACAGCTGTGAAGCGGTGAGCAACTCGAATTTCCCGGCTTTTACGTGCGTCGGCTCCCAGTCACGTGAGCAGAAACTTGACCATGTGATCGGGAAACCGTCGCAAAACCAGGAAGTAACCGTGATCGGGTGCTCAAGCCCGAACGCAGCCTCCACGGGAGTTGCCAATGAAAACGAGGCAACAAACTGGGCCGGCCTCTGCGCACGGCCCGAAACCGCCGGTGATGACGACTCCCTCGCACCATAGGTGAGGTGATGACTTGGGAGGCGGACTGTGACCCGGGGATTCTAGCAGTGTGTGTCGGGGTGTCAATCAATATGGTGCGTGGTTGTGTACCTGACTTGTTGTGCATGACACCTACTAAAAACGTTCTGATTTCCTGCATACTAATCCTCAAACGGCAAACAAAACACACACATACCTCTACCGCAGCAGAAACCTAAAACCACCATAAAATGCGCACACCCGGCAACACCCAACTAAACGCAACACACCACAGAAAATGTAACCAATTACACACAAGTCATCCCACGCACACTCATACACCATAGACGACCTAACCCTTACCAACTAGCACACACTGATCTTTTTTCTGAACTGAAGCTACGAACAGCACATCAAGGCTCTCTAGCGCTTTCCCTCTCTACCACACTAACTAAAGCCCCCCCCACCCCTCCTCCATTTGTTTATTTTTTTTTATATCCGGCAGAGCGCCTGGACACCATGAAAATAGCAGCAGTGCATGGTATAAGTCACCATAAGATAACGTAGCATAACTTTGTCTGCAATAAACCAGGCTCTCCTTTATGCAATGGACAGAAATGATACCACTGGTCAGTAAACCGTCTCGGGAGGATAGCTCAGGGGCAACGTGCATGCCTTGGAAGCAGGACGACATGGAGCAACACAGGTTCGATCCCCGGGTCTGCGCTTAGAAACCTCTGGGTATTAAGCACGTTATAAATAACCTGTCATATCATCTCATGGTCCACATACTTCTGCTACCCTCCTTAAGCACAAACTCTCTCCATGAGAGTCTCTCCCTCCACTCTCCCACTCTTCCCACTCCTAATCACACACCAGTGTCTTCTCCTTCCTGGTCTCTGCCCCTATGCACTCCTGGCTAGGTGTATTCAGGATGGGAGTCTCTCCCAAAGGTTGACACTGACTGACTGACTGAATGACTAGGCTGGCTGCCTTCTGAAGTCCTGTCCCCGCTCCCTTTGGCTGGTGCTTAGGGCTATAACTTGCACTTGTACTGTGGGCTGTGCTGTTCTCTGGTTGGTTAATCTGCTTAGGATCAGGTGGGCTAAAAGGGGGTTGACCCCTGTGCTTACTTTATGCCCCGCCACCATTTTGTATTTTAGAACTGGCCTGAGATTGCCTGAGGACTCTTTCCCCCCCTAAAGGAGCCTCTGTTTTTGTTGTCTGCTTTTCCATGGCCTCTTTTGCTTACCTGGCTTGTGAATGACGAGAACCCCCTCTTGTCAGCCTGGGAAGCTGCCTGGAACATGTGTAACGTTTTTGTAGTTGGAGTGTTGCAACTCTAACTGCTGCAGCGTTGACTGGAGAGATTGGGCTTTGCTTAATTTCCGGCTCTCTCATATATTGTGAGTCAGTTTAAATTCGCAATTGTTTCCTCGTGACCTTCCGTGCTTTTGAATGACTCCTAATGGGAAATGGTCCCCTCTGCATCTGGGGTATCTCTGTGCTTGCTAGTGGCTTTGATGTATTGCAAGTTTGTTTGCTTAAAGGGTAAGGCTTCTTCCTGTACTGAGTGTTTGGGTCTGGCTGGAGGGAGCTTCAAGCGCATGAGTTTTATTGTTTTTGCTCCCTCTGACTCTGGGGTCTACTGTGGTCCATGGGGAGGGTCGAGTAAGCTGTCCTGTCGCTGTCCTCTACCTAAGTGCACCAGACTTCATCACAATATATAAATTATGGATGTTTTAAATACAGTAGAAAAAAGTGAAAGAAATTGCTGTGAAAGCATGGGTATGATAATCTAACCACTTTATATAGTTCTTCATGGCGGATTGATACTGTACCTAAAACTGTATTGTTATGTGGATATATACCACGCAACGCTGCCATTTGCATGGTCTCCAGGCACCTGCGTGGCTGTGTTTAAAAGTAAATAAGTGGGTAGGGTTGGGTGGTGAGGGAGAGTGGGATAGGATAGAATGTGTGCTCATCTGTTGATGCGTTCAGAACCAGGAGGTACTGGTGTCTGTGAATGTGGGCTTTCCGGGTGTGCTTTATGTCCACTGGACTTCTGTCTGCAAGGGTGGCGGCGTCCAGTGTCAGAGTTGTTTGTTATTTGCCGGCAGAGGCGTTGCTAGGGGTGGGCCTAGGGGGCTATAGCCCTTGGTCTTTTGGTTGTAGCCCCGGATAGAATCTCAGGGTCTACAACCAAAAGGCTAGCTAGCCCCCAGTCCCGACAATCCTGACATGAGTGTAGCCCCAGATCTTTTCCAGACCTAGCAACACCCCTGTTTGCAGGTATTGGGTTTGTAGTATGATTAGAGTGGGGTGTGCTGTTTCACTAGCCCTTTTGGCAGGTGTACTACACAAGAGGTGTGAGGATGTGGAGATGAGAAGGACGTGGCTAGTTGGTTGCCAGGTGATCTCTGGGTGTGGAGTAGTTTAGTGTCACTTTTTCCTTTTATATTCTGTGTTAGCTTTGGTCCTGGTGAACGGTGTGCAGAATGGCAGGTGTAAACTAAATCTAAATAAATCGGTACAATTCAAGTGTGGCTAGATTGAAAAGCAGCAAAAGCCAAATCAGTACAGTCCTATTGCAGTTAAATTCAAGAGCAGCAGGATGCAATTCTAGTGTGGCTAAATACAAAAGCAGCATTAACCAATTCAGTTCAATTCTAGTGTGGCTAAATTCCAAAGCAGATGGTTGCAATCATAGTGTGGCTAAATACAAAAGCAGCGGGTTGTAATTCAAGTGTGGCTAAATTCAAAAGCAGTGTGTTGCAATTCTAGCATGGCTAAATACAAAAGCAGTGGGTTGCAATTCTGGTGTGGCTAAATTCCAAAGCAGCAGGTTGCAATTCTAGTGTGGCTAAATTCCAAAGCAGATGGTTGAAATCCTAGTGTGGCTAAATACAAAAGCATCGGGTTGTAATTCAAGTGTGGCTAAATTCAAAAGCAGCGGGTTGCAATTCTAGTGTAGCTAAATACAAAAGCAGCGGGTTGCAATTCTAGTGTGGCTCAATACAAAAGCAGCATTAAACAATTCAGTTCAATTCTGGTGCCGTTGAATTCAGAAGCAGCGGGTTACAATTCTAGTGTGGCTAAATTCAAAAGCAACGTTAACCAAATCAGTGCAATTCTAATGTGGCTAAATTCAGAAGCCATGTTAACCAACTTATGCAGTGACAAAACTCAAATGTGGTGTAACCAATGCAGCGACATCATTCCAAATGGGTTCATTACTTTTTGGACAACTTGGTGGGTGAAATGCAAAAAGTGGTGAAATTGAATGTGACAAGCCCTCTGTTGGAACACCTTGGGGAGCACTGTGCATGTGTAGCACAATACAGTAGTGGCAAGATTCAATGAAGAAGTCCCTTACGTGGAAGAAGCTGTAGATGGATAGTTAGGCGTCTGACTGGTCTAAGGTACCAGGCATGGTTGGCACCTTCAGGAGGTGCCCTTCGACTGTACCCTTCACCGGCTGCCCGGGCAAGGCTCCCTGGGTGCTGTGATTAAGAAATGGAGAGTGGGAGGAATGAGGAACAGCACAGAAACAAACCAAGGAGGAGGCCCAAAGGCAGTGCCCTCTAGAAGCAATCCAGCACAAAAAACACATTGGAAATCACACTGAAAACACAGATAAATCCCTCTGAAAGGGCCCCAAACACACTGTAAGCTCCTCACCAGGTGCCAGCTGTACAGGATGGCTGTGGATTACTGTCGGGAAGGCAGGGGAAAGCAGTAATAAAAGGCACTCAATTGATTGTGACCAACGGGACTGCCCAGATTGGAATGTGTCTCCCGCAGATTGAATTTAGAAACTATCTGAGCTATCTTGCAAACTAGAAGAATTCGAGCTCCAGGGAGTTAAGTTTGAAAGCAGAGAATAAGAAGATAAAGGAAGAAGGGATAATTCATGGGTGAAGAAATAAAGCTGCAGAGGGTTTGAAAACAGGTGAAACGTGTGCATCACAGTGACCTGCCATCAGGGGTCCACTGGAGTACGATTGCTGACATCCATGCAAGGGGCCCAACGGTTGCCTGCTGGAGGTCATCCATGTGCTCCATGGGATGCTTGGAGACGATGAGTTGCTTGACTGCAGGAGTGATTTTAAATGCCTCCAGGCACTATGCTGGTTAACTACGGGAGCTCCTTTGGGTGCATACCAGAACTACAATGGTTGACTGCAGGCAGGCACTCTTCCAGGTGCATAGGCATACATAAACTGGGTGACTTCAGGAGCTCTTTGGGGTGCATCCAGGGGCTACTGTGGTTGACTGCAGGCAGGCGCACTTCCATGTGCATACAGAAACCCAGTGACTTCAGAAGCTCTTTGGGGTGCATACAGGGCCTACTGTGGTTGACTGCAGGCAGGCGCACTTCCATGTGCATACAGAAACCAAGTGACTTCAGGAGCTCTTTGGGGTGCATACAGGGGCTACAGTGGTTGACTGCAGGCAGGCGCTCTTCAAGGCGCATACAAGCACTACAGTTGACTACAGGAGCTCTTTCGAGGCATACCAGAGCTGTTGGGTGACTACAAAAGCTCTTTTGGGGGCCGCTGTGGGCCAGGTGCTTAACTCCAGGAGCACCTTTGGGTGCATAGAGTAACTGCAATGGGTGCTGACGGGAGAGCCTTTGGTTGTGTCCAGGAGCTATGTGTTGACAGCGGGGGGGGGGGCGGGTCTTTTGTGTGTTTGCAGGACATATATCGGTTGTCCACGGGAGCTCTTGGGGGTGCCTTCAGAATCTTATTTGGTCCCTGCAAAACCTGAGAGGGTGCCCACATTATTTGGACGGGATGCCACCCCAATAATCGTGTACCCCGGCCCTCGCCCCGCTTTTCTGCACAGTTGCTAGGTTTGCACAATAGAAATACCCGCTCACACATGATCACTGCAAGAAGTGGACGGCATGTCCACGTGAGTTCATTGGGGTGCACGCTGGCGCAATGTGTGGCCCTCACATAAACTCTGGAGGGCCCTTGCATGAGCTCATGGAGTTTATTACCTGTTTTTTGTTTTTTTTTAAGTCTGCTAAACTGCATTAACATTGGAACGATTTAACTAGTGCATAACCACTAAGTCACTAGACTTAGTGAGGAACTACGAATGGTTGTGTCACATAGTAGGCGTGTCACTGTGCAGGCTTCCACGGCATGGAATAAACTACCAAAGGATATTCGTACAGAAACCAATTTGTTACATTTTAGAAAACGTCTGAAAACTCTTCTTTTTGAGTAATCTGTTTGGTGATTGGACTTTAGCTTCCATTTCGGTTGCTACTTTTCTTCTGCGCCCTGATGCCTGTGGGCTCCGGCCCGATATAAACTGACAAATAAATAAATAATAAGCCCCATTTCCACTTAAAAGGGCCCCAAAAAATTGTTGAAAATATGGTTGGAGGAAAGACTTTCTAGCATGCAAAGGCCCTGGATGGCAGCAAGCAAAGTGCTGTATTATTCCTCCCGTCAGCGAGTCTGCGGGAGAGGCGCGCAGTGCCCCGCGCCAACAGTATGGTGGACGGAAGTGTCTATTTTAGAGCGAGGCCTGTGCAACCTTCTGCAATTTCCCAACTACACATTTTGTCACAGTCGTGGAATTTTATGCTCCTTTTCACTTAATTTAAGGTCGCAAAAATTGGACACTTTTGCACAGGACGTTTCCATATGGACATATAAAAAGTGTTAAAGAAATGTTTTTTTTCGTGTTTTAAAAATCGGCATAGCTATTGCACAATATTCCGATTAAATTTGCTAGTAAAACACATTTCACCAATATCACTTTTCCTTGAAAAGTGAAAAGGTTTTGCTTGAGTGTTGCGCTTGTTTTTCAGCGAGAAAACCCTGCAAGTAGGCTTTTTGCAGGATTTGTTTCCTGCAATTTCGCCAGGGACGTAATTGACCTAAATTAGCATCTGGTGAAACGCAGACATTCCCCCAATGCGACTTCCGCGCGCCCCTATCATTTACAACCTAAAGTTTGTGAAATGTGATGTGGTGTGATATGGAGCACCACCAGAGCATCCTGTTGACCTTCAAAATGGGAGGATATGCAAGGCAATATTTATATTGTAGTTTATAGTGTTTTTAAACTACTGTAAGAGCTCCAATTCTGGCCGATGCAGATATTTGGATAAAGGGAGCGCTACTGATTGGCCCAGCATCACATATTCTGGCCCGGTTCAGAAGCTGGTATTAGAAGGCGCGTGTTCTCGATCCACAGCAGAACACGTCTTCTAATTGCCTTCAGCGGTGTCCTTCATACTGTCTGCTCGTCACTAGAACTCTCCACTGTCCCCCTGCTTTGCCTGAAGTGTAACAAAGGGGGTCTGTAAAATGTCTCCCTCCTAGTGATGGCTGCTGTCGAACTGTTTCAGTTCAAGAAGAGCCTGGAACTTTCTGCAGGTTCAGCATAATGTGGACTCTCAAAGTTGTTTGTTAGGAAGCGGCTCTGTTTCAGCTCAAGCTAACCCCTGTCTGGAAGGGGCAAGGGATAATTACATTCGTTGTTTGTGTTCCAGGACAAATTGACATTATGCGTTTGTGTAATGGCCGTTGTTTTGCATTTACTGGCAGGGTTTTTAATTCCATCTGCCTTTTTTTTCTTCTCTGCATAGATAATTTGGCAGCTTCTTCTTCATAGTTTTTCTTACGTGTTCGCTCTGTTCCTGCACATGCTTCTTTTTGTACATGCATCAGTATAGATAATCCTATTATTTATTTTTTTTTTTTTTTTTTTTTTTAGTAGCCTTGTTTATCAGCCCTTGACATGACCATGTTGCAGATTGATGCAGCTGTTAATGCCAGGTGTTGCCATTAGCTAGATGGGTGATAGCGGGGTTGATTATATGAGGATGGCTGTATGAGTCAACATCCCACAGGGAATTGAGGCGGTGTATTGCAGCTTGTACAAAAATGCTTTCCCTATGCCAGCAGTCTCCAAGCCGGCCCACCAGACTCACACCAGGTTTTCTAGGTAACCACTGATCATATCAAGAACTCCTTATATGCAAAAGTAATTTTGTGGGTGGATATGCTGAAAACATGGAGTGGATTTGGTTGTGGACTACAGGATTTGGGATACCCCTGCATTAAGCTGTTTGATGGAATTTCTAATGAAGGGTTTGACGTGCACTTGATCCACCTCTAGGCGCTGTTGGGGTGCACTGCATTTATAACAAAACAATCTCACGTTCCGGGAAAGAGCCCTTTGACCCCACGTTTCTGTAATCTCTCGCGTATGGCCAGTTCCTTTCGGTGGCTCGGATTACTGGCCTTTCTTGCTAAATAACTAAACTGAAAGTTGTACTACCCTGTTATTTTTCATTCACAGACCCCCTCCCCCCCCCCCATTTCAGATGCAGCAAGCATTGGGCTTTAGAATGAAGGAACTCGGGGGCGCCAAGTCTTTCAGCCTGTTGGTGTTAGCTGCCATTCCCCGTGAGCGGATAAAGCCGTCAGTCCGCCGGCTTGGGGAGCTTGTCAGAAAAGGCGGCTTTTAAATGAAGCTCACGGCACTTCCTGGGCCCTTTAAGGCACGTGGAGATCAGAGCATCTCCCTATGTGCGCTTGCGGCCTAGTTGACTGTGAATCCTGGAGAATTGCGTTATAATCCCGGCTCCAGCACTTGTAAACACTGTGTGACCCTGGGAGGGATGCTGTAAATCCCATGGGACTCGGTTACTTGTTTTGGCAAAAGTGGGATTGCTTCCAAAGGAGGTTCATGTATATTTTGCAGACGTTATGCGGACTGACTGCGAACCTGCGAACGAGGTCGTGATGTGGCAAAGTTTATGCAGCCAGTGCCCTGGCCTTGCCAAGAGGGGACGGGAACTCCTCTCAGCCTGAGGTGGGAGGCCTACCAGGGAGAAATCTAGAGGCTGCCGATGGCCGTCGAGAGGGCCTGATTCCTGCCCCTCCACCCTTCCCTCGGCCAGTCCAATTTCTGAGCAGTCCACGTTTTTCTCATGCCGTACCTCCTCGGCAAGGTGCTTGCCAGGATTCTCTTGGGTTCCATGGGATTTCCTCAATGAGGTTTGGCCGAATCCAAATCCGTCGCATTTTATTTTATGCCATTTGGCCCAAATATATGCAGGCGAGGGCGGGGAGAGCCCCCCCTAGCAGGCCCCGTTTGACCCCCACCATAATTATTACCCTTGCTCACCCCCCCACATATATTTGCAGCCAAATTCGACCTAAAAAATGTGATAGGTTTGGGTTGCACCAAATCTCCTGCGATGAAACCTCCCTTCTCTTGTCTCCTAGTGCCATTCCAACCCAACGAAGAACCGCTACGATGCACCCGGTTGAGAGCAGTGATCCAACGACACGCGCCAGCCGCAGCAGACGCGAACCGAACACCATTCTATGATTTGCCAGCGGAGAGAGACCCCCAGAGCGAGAGGAGAAATGTTGCGCTGCCAGTATGTGGCAGACAAAGGAGCTGTGCGTGTGGTACTCTACAACCGCGGTGAGCACCCACAGTCTCTGCGCGGAGGAAGTGGATGGGGCGGAGACCACTATTTGCAGCTTTTGCTTCTTACAACACATCCAAGCAGGGCAAGACTGGGCCATGTTGGCCAGAGCAGAGAGCCAAGGAGGGCAAGGAGTAAAAGAGATTGTAGGAAAATGTAAGGGTGAGTTATTCGGCTGAAGTCAGGAGTAGGTGGAAGTCCAAGAGACCAGCAGGCGGGAGGAAGGAGTGGTGGAGTGTGGAGGAAATTGCTGGAGGTGGTGAGGTATTGATTAGTGAATGAAAGTGGTACTGCAGTGTGAGTGAGCATGATCGCGTGGTTGGAAAAGTTGCTGTATGGAGTGACAGGATGATGTCTGATGAATAATAGTTGGAAGAGGGGGGTAGTGTTGGGGACGAGGGCGTAGTGGTGGTGGGAACAAGGGGGTAGTAGTGGAGTCGGAAAGAGTAGAGACAGCAAAGAGTAGGTAGTAACATCCATGGGTGGAGATGGACAAGATGTCAGATGCCTAGAAAGTGGAGGGAGGAGTAAGGTGAGAGCGGAAAGCTGAAGGGAAGAGAGGAGAAGACTGTGCAGGAGCGAGTGAGGAAAGAGGGGCTTGAAAGAAGACTGAATCAAGCAGGGTGTCTAGAGGGCACAGATTCCAAATACTCCTCTAGACTACTAACCACTGGTGAGAGTAGGGAAAGTCGGGAAGTCCCTGAGGGAGGTTAAGTGAGATATAGCCAAGGCCCTTCCAGTCAACATCTCAGTCAATGTATTGATTAGCATACTGTTCTGTTATAGAATTTGTATTGCGCACCACTGACCCAGGGGCTTAAGGGCGCTGACAGAAACGACAGATCTGCAAGTATTTGGTGATACAACGTCCAGTTAGCAATCAGAGGACGGTTACCAGGTGGCGATCATGCTTCAGCTAAACAAATGTTTTTAATTTTTTCCTAAAAATGGATGCAGATGAGTCCTCCCTTAAGTTAACGGGAATAGAGTTGCAAGTCAGAGGCGCTATCACAATAAAAAGCTCCTTTCTTGACTTGTGTACGTTTCCAGACTGGAATTTACAGTTGGGCAGTATTATTAGATCTTAAGTTATGGGAGCTATGTTTGTCTACCAGAACTTCTTTTAAATATGCTGGTGCTGTGTTCTTAAGACATTTATGAGTGATTAATAGGAGACGGAAGGTGATTCTGGATTTCATGGGAAGCCAGTGAAGAGATCTCCTTGCCTCAGAGACATGGTCTCTCTTCCCCAAATCCATCATGTTCCTGACAGCATTATTCTGTACGACTTGCAGTCGATTAATCTCTGTGACAGGCAACCCCACCAACAGGCTACTACAGTAGTCGAGTCTGGCTGCCATCAGGGCTCTCGCCAATATGAAGATGAGGAGACCAAGCTCCTGACTTGTGCCTTCATATTAAGAGTTTGATCGAAATAGACCCCTAGGGTCTTTACTTAGCGCTTTATTTTGATCTTGCATCCATCTATCAACATAAATGCATAATCCCTCTCCCTTTTCTGGATTTTATTTTCTGTGCCTACCAACATCAATTCAGTTTTATTGGTATTAAGTGCAAGACCATTGCAACACATCAATTTTTGGATTAACCCATATTTTCTGTTAATTGTACGCGCCTCTTCTTCAAAGTTACCCATTAGGGGGACGACACACTGCGTGTCGTCAGCGTATTTCATAAACTCAATTGTTTTGCTATCCAAATAGTCGAAGAAAGGAATGGTAAAAATATTATGAAAACTGGGGAGAGGCAAGCCCCCTGTGGTACACCTTGCAGAAGTTCAGTCGGCTTTACCTCTGCCATTGAGCTGCTTACCCTACATTGGCGCTTACTCAGAAAAGATTTAGCCCACTGAGCTGCTGATTTCGAAAACCCTGCCACCTGCTCCAACCTAGAGACTAGCAATGCATGATCTACTAGGTCAAAAGCAGAGGAGCGATCCAGCAGCATAAGCATTGTGGTCTGTCCTTTATCCATGTGATTAAGCAACCTAGACTTGAGATCCAATAATGCTGTCTCAGTCCCATAGTTCTCTCTGAACCCAGACTGCCACTTATTCAGAATGTCATGGGATCGAAGATGTGTGAGGACTTGAGTCTACACAACTCGATCGAGAATCTTGAGCAAGAAAGAGAGTTCAATATTGGGCGATAGTTTAGGGGGTCCCTGGGACAGAGGCCAGTTTTCTTGAGTGTTGGCGTAATCCAGATATTTTTACTCCTGTTATGGACACATCCCTCCTTAAAAGAGGCGTTTATAAACTTACTGAGCGTGGGAATTGATACGGAGAACAGGCTTTAATGGCCAAGGCAGGACAAATGTCTCCTTTACAATTCGTGGGCTTTTGTTTTTCAGTTATTAAGGAAAGTTCTGATTTGCTCACAGGCTTCAGAGAATTGTTGTTCAGACTTCCATGGTCTTTGTGTGGAGGTCATGGTCTCCATATTTTCAGGACTGATCTTTTTCTTTGTGATTTCGATCTTATCTTTAATCTTGACTATTTTATCAAAAATGGCCTCTTACTGAGGGTGAAACACTCGCTATATACTAACCTGGGGGATAAGGACATCTGGGTCAGGGAGGAGGTCCACTGAGACGACAAAGAGGGACGGCAATATGGCCCACTGACATTTCAATGAAAACTCTTGAACCACCTCTGAGATTTAGAGGGACTTTTGTGCCATCTGTGACACCGTGTTCCGCGTTATTATCCGAGCTCTTTAAAAGCAGAGCACAGCTACATGTGTTTATATGCGCCATGGAAATGCTTATGCATTGCGCGGCTTCAGCGGGCAGTCTCACTTTGACAGTATCTGGGGCACCGCTGCAGGAAATCTGCCTGGCAGTTCCTTGCGTTGAGTGAGTATGTGGCGTGCAAAGCAGTCCGTTCTCACCAGGCCTGCTGCCTTTGTGGGTTTCCGGGGTCCAATTCCGAACTGACCACACCTTCTCTGTCATCAGCTGCTGATAATTGCGTGATTTTGTGACTTCTTAGATCCGCTGTGATTCTGATGGCGGCGCAGACATTGCAGTGTCGCAAGGGCTATAACGGGGCACAATTAGTTGTCGGACCCATTTTAATAAACTAACTGCAAATTAGTTGCATTTCCTACCTTTTTTTATATGCATGTATAAAAAGATCATAAGCGTCGGACCAGCGTTGGAATCTGCGGTGCCAAACACCTTCACAAATTTGTTTCGTATTGCGATCTTCATTCCCAAGCCAAGGATTCCTCCCTCTAGCAGACGTGGAGCACATTCGGTACACGCGCGACCTTTGAGAATAATCTGGCGCAAAAAACTACACTGAGTGAATCTGCCGCCGTTTTGCGAAGGGACTCCGGCATCAGAATTGGGCCTCGCGTGGTCGGCGTTCTTGTGTTGTTTTTATGTGGGATGTTGAATAGAACTCTTTAATGAAATGAAGCAAAACAACTTCTTGAGACGGGTCCGTGGCACCACTGATTTGCTTAAGTCTCTGGCAATTCATTGAAGAGCCTTTGGGCCTTCTACCAAGTGGAGCGGGCCATTGGGCCTTCTACCACGTGGAGCGGGCCATTGGGCCTTCTACCACGTGGAGCGGGCCTTTGGGCCTTCTACCACGTGGAGCGGGCCTTTGGGCCTTCTACCACGTGGAGCGGGCCATTGGGCCTTCTACCACGTGGAGCGGGCCATTGGGCCTTCTACCACGTGGAGCGGGCCTCTGGGCCTTCTACCATGTGGAGCGGGCCATTGGGCCTTCTACCACGTGGAGCGGGCCATTGGGCCTTCTACCACGTGGAGTGGGCCATTGGGCCTTCTACCACGTGGAGCGGGCCATTGGGCCTTCTACCACATGGAGCGGGTCATTGGGCCATCTACCACATGGAGCTGGCCATTGGGCCATCTACCACGTGGAGCGGGCCAGTATCCAATTCAGGCTTCCGCTATCTTTATGCTCATGACACCCCCACTCCATAGCCCCACACCTTGTTAGCCTTTTGGCCCACTCACCTTTTCACCCCAAATCCTGTTGATGTTCTTATGCTACTTATGTTTCCCTGTAACCTCCTCAGTAACCCTCATTTCTGACCCCTTTGCCGTACTCATTTTGTCTTGGCTTCTCTTCTCACACCATAAGGACACCTTGCCCCATCTCATTCATTTTTACAGGCCAAACTTTTAGCTTTCTCCCACACACACTAAAACCACGGTCTCCATTTCGCCCATGTGTTTCAATTTAGAAAGCCCCTTGAAAGTGTTTTGCTGGGAGCTTTGGCCCCGCCATAAAACCTCCTGCGAATAACACTGGGTGCAAAAGCCACACTGTATCCCTGCTAGTGTTGGCTAACAGGTGGTGCTTTACGATATGCCCCACCCTTGTTTCTTTCCGTCTCCTATTGAGAGCTCACTTACTGCCCACCCCCTCATAACGTTTGAACTTCATGTAATTGCAGCCATGAAGTCTCACGTGATGCAACATCGGCTGCAGCATCGCAAGACTTCACGGTGCACACGAGAGAGGATGAGCGCGCCCAGCAGTGCGAGTGTTGGCTGGACGCGGATGCACCCCAGTGCTGCTCCTGACGAGATGGCCCCGTCCAGGCCAAATACCTGCGCAACAAGGGACCTGTGCTCTGAGACTTTAATGAACAATATGGACAGGTAAAGTAACTGTCCCATGTGTGGTGTGGTCCCCTTTAAGATGATGTCATGCCGTCCTGAAACACGCTGAATAAAAGGAGCTCGAGCCAGCACGTGCGGCAGTAGACTTTCACAGAGACCTTGACATCGAGATGTTGGGCGAACATCTAGCAAAGCTGTGTAAGAATTTCTGCCAAGGACTGGATGAGAACCCGAACCCTCTGATCAGAGGACTCACTGCCACCATTGCAAACCCCTTCGACCGCTACCCGCGACCCATCACTGCGAAGACCCTGTAAAACCAGCCCTACTGTGACAAGACCACACAGACCGAGAAGAACTCTAACCCACGACTACATACTCAACCCGAGAAGATGGAGTAATGAGGCTCAAGCCTTGGTATCCAAAAATCACAGCTGATGGATAAAAATCTATCAGTAAGAAGCGCGACGTGTGGCAGTACGGCAGTAGACTCCCTGCGTGGCAACTGCTGTCCACCTCACATGTTGTGCAGCTGCCGTGTAATCACGGCCTGTATGCATGCCTGGTCTGTGTCCCCCATGGACTCCATCCGTTGTGTCTGGGTGATCCCAGATAAGACCCCCCCAGCTGGCTGATTACAGACATGACGGTCAGAGCAGGGTGCCCCCTTAAGATGTACTTGCCGCATGATTGCGGCACCTGCTGCGTGACCGCAGCAACTGTCTAGTGGTCTCGGGGGAAGGGGGGGGTCCGAGGCCCCCAAAAGACCATGTAAATAGTTATCATTCCAGAAGTTCAAGTAGAACAGGTTATCAACTATAACGTGTTGAGGTTTGTGTGAAGCCACCAGTGCAGGAGTCTGCATCCTGTGGCTCTCGAGATGTTTTGGACTGCGACTCCCATGATCTCACAACATTAATTATGCCGGCTAGGGCTGATGGGAGTTGTAGTACAAAGCAACTGGAGAGCCAAGGTTGCAGATCCCTGCACTAGAGTAATATTGCTGCAGTTTCTTTAACTTCATTGCCCAACGTTTTTAACAAGACTATAGAAGTTGATGAACGTGCATCAGGGAAAAGACATTGAAGGGGGGTTCAGAAACGAGAACTAGGAGATTGTTCTCTGTAAAGATCGGCGGGGCTGCTGTTTTAAACCTGCCATGGTGATTTTCATTCACTGAATGAATTCCAGGTAGTCTTTCCACAAACAGCTCCCAGGGACTGCAAAGATGCAAAAAGCAAAATGACTTCACAGCTCGAATCCTAATCGTCCTTTAAAGTGGCTTCTGAGAATGTTGTCACGTGGGCGAGTGAACGTGCAAATCCCAGCGGGGACGCGCTCCTTGGGGCATTGACATTCAAAGAAAACTGAATTGTGATTTTATCGTTCCTGGAATCGGAACGCCACCTCCTTGGTTAATGTAACAATGCACGTTTACTCAGCCACCGGGCAGGCGCAGGAAGTGCCTCCGGGGCCCCTGGCATCGAGTGAACTGCTTCCAATGGCACACCGGTGCTTTAAGGCGGGTGGTACAAATGCATCTATTTCTATTTATTTATATATTTCTAGCAGCCGCAAAGCCTGTAGGCATCTAGGCGCTAGTTGCATACTGAGGTTGGGAGCATATAAACAATGCCGTCGTTGATTGAAGGGGTGCGTTTTAAGTTTCTTTCTGAATACCAGGTAGGAAGGTTCTGCCCGCAAGTGTGTGGGGGGGGGGGGAGTTGTTCCAGAGGCACAGACTGGGAAGCTGGAGCCTTCTGCCTCTTGGTGTAGTCAGACAATGTTTGTAGGTGGCTCACTGAGCCCTCGCGGAGGTTTGTCTTTTCAGTTTCTGCCCCTTAGTGTAGTTGGACAATGTTTGTAGGCGGCTCGCTGAGCTCTCGCGGAGGTTTGTCTTTTCAGTCTTAGTGCCTTCTGCCTCTTGGTGTAGTCAGACAATGTAGGCGGCTCGCTGAGCCCTCGCGGAGGTTTGTCTTTTCAGTTTCTGCCCCTGGGTGTAGTCAGACAATGTAGGTGGCTCGCTGAGCCCTCGCAGAGGTTTGTCTTTTCAGTTTCTGCCCCTGGGTGTAGTCAGACAATGTAGGCGGCTCGCTGAGCCCTCGCAGAGGTTTGTCTTTTCAGTTTCTGCCCCTAGGTGTAGTCAGACAATGTAGGCGGCTCGCTGAGCCCTCGCGGAGGTTTGTCTTTTCAGTTTCTGCCCCTAGGTGTAGTCAGACAATGTAGGCGGCTCGCTGAGCCCTCGCGGAGGTTTGTCTTTTCAGTTTCAGTAAGGTACGTCGGCGCATGGTTGGATAAGCAACAGTGGGTGATAGAGCCTTGAATTTGATTCTCTTTCTGACCGGAAGCCAGTGAGCTGATCTCCTGGCTTCAGAGATATGGGCGAGTTTGCCCAGGTCCATGGCTGCCCGAAGGGCATTGTTCTGTATGACTTGTGGTTTTACTTTTTTTTTTATCTGTGGGGCGACAGAGTAGTGAGTTACAATAGTCCAGCTTGGACCTGATGAGCGCTCGAGCGATGGTGATTTTCTGTGGAAAGGAACGGTTTACAAGCATTGATGAGCATAGTAGCGAGTGTTAAAGGTGGCATCCAGATAGACACCCATCGTTTTTACTGCAGAAGAAGCCAGGATTTTGTGCCCATCGATGATGAAGGATTTGAATGTGTTGTCAAGTTTGCCGAGGCGGGCTGGGGAGCCGATGAGCAGTAGCACTGTTTGTCCATCATTCACGCAAAGGCTATGCAGAGCATCCATGATTGAATGATTTCGTAAGTGGTATTTACCTTAATAGTGTCTTGAGTGCAGTCACCAGAGAAGGGGATGAGAATTTGAGTATCGCCGGCATAGTCTATATATAATGTGCCAAGGGAGTCAAGAAGGTCGAATAAGTGCTGTGGAGAAACTGATGGGATTCCCTGCAGGAACCTGTCTGGGACCCTTCTCGTGTGGCCAGGCAAGTCCGGTGCTCTCTGGTCGCGACCCTGGGGGTGTTGTACTGCGGGAGGATCACATGGTGGGTGGGAGGGGGAGTCATATCAGCAAGATTGGGAGGAACCCCTTTTTTTAACTTTCCCAATGACCCTGCCCTTCTGATGGCTTTTTGCCCGCCTAAAACAGAGAATCTAATTTCCTTTAAAAGGACTACATGTCCCAGAATCCATCAGACGTGTGACGAAGAAGTGTGCTGGAGAGGCACGTAGAGTTGAAGAACAATCAGGCAAGCCTAATAGTCTCTGGCAGGGTCCGGTAATTAATATGAAGGGCATTCACCGGAAGCCAATTAGCCCACCTGAGGGACATAAAAGGCTGCAGCAGAAGAAGCAGCAGAAAGAAGCGGGAGCAGGAGCTGAAAGGTTGGCGGCAGCAGCAGCAGCAGCAGAAGAAGCAGCAGGACACGAGGCTGGTAGTTCACCAGGAAGTGTGACCACAGAAGGGACGACGGAGCGCTCAGAGTTGGTCCTGTGCTCACAAACCCTGTTTGGCTGTGGCTGCATTGGAAGAGACCGGGAGAAACTGACAGTCTTTCCAGGTGCGCCTCCTTGCAGTGAATTGTAAGGAACTCGTGGTGGCAACAGTAAAGACCGACACAAGTGATCAAAGTTCAAGGGTGTTTATTGAACAATGTTTGCAGGGTGGAAAAACACCTAAACTAAACCTAAGTTTAAGATGGGAGCAAGCGTCGACCATCAAATGAAAATAAGGGCCTGTGCTAAGAAACCTATTGCCAAACCTTACAACTAATACAAAAAGGGTGTGGGATGCTTTTCAAGAAAAGAAAGAAGTGTTCACAAATAATATGTCAGGATGCAGTAGCTTGGGTCTCCCTTCCCCAGGTTTTGAGCACAGGGCAAGGCGTGATCCTGTAGCACAGCACGCACTCGAGCTTTAACATGAGCCGACAGTTCTGTTCCAGTTTATCAGGAGCCTCGATGGCCAAGTCTCATTCCACTTGAGTCTCTTGCCTTCAAGGGCCTGATGTATTCAAACAACAAAACAAAAGCTTCTTCAACAAATGAAAGTTGGTTCCTGCTTTCACTTAGGGTGAGGATTATTCACCCTTGGGTCCCCCTCTACTGGGCGCTGAACCCTCTTTACTCTCAGCCTCCCTCCACCGGGTTCACTATGGCTTTTCCTTCCTCCCTTCACAAATTTTAATGTTTTTTTGAACAGTTCCAGTGGACATCCCTCGGCCGGGTTCAACCTTGCTAACACACTGTTTCTTGGGACTTTAGACCTGCCCCCTTCTCATCAGCATTACTCTTGCCAACTTCACATTCACAAATGTTTGCTGGATTCACTTCCCTTGCTTTCTCACAGTTCTTAAGTCAAAAGCTTTAGACTATGGGTTTTTGCTTAACCTCCTGTATGACCACTTTATTTTGTCGGCTCTCTTATGGCCTTCTTGTATTTGTAGTTTTACTCAGACTGGGACCGACCAGAGTCTCTCAAGTTAGCACCCACGTGGTGCCGTTTCCCTCTGCAGCTGGTCTCCCCTCAACTCTTTTACAGTTCTTGGAACTTGGTTCAACTTGCCACTTTGCGTCTTTCATTCACCACAGCCCGGCTCTTATCGGCTCCCCCTTCAATTTACAGGCTGTGCTGAACCGCTTGGCTTTCCTTGCAACTGGAGTCAAGGCCCGTACCACGGTAGCAGGAGTTTCCCTTGCTCCCACTTATCAGCGTCGACATGCTCTGTGTACCGTTGACATCTGCTGCAGTGTACTTTCAGTCTTAACTGTCTCACCCATCCGTGTCCCAGTTCCACTCCCCGAGAACCCCCCATCTAGGTGATCCTCCTTCACTGGCCCACCCCAGGAACTGGATCCAATAGCAATGGCCGTTTCCTGGCCACCTGGACGTCAGATCCCCGGGTACTAGCCAGGGAGACACCTTCAGGATTCCCATAGAATGCAGACATTAAACTGTGCCTTTGCCCAAGGCCCGTGTGCAGAAGCAAGCCGAGGGAAGCAGGAGATAGGGAGACTCTCCCTTAACGAGGCCGGATCAGAGGCACCCGTACTGTGGAGGGGTGTGGGTCCCAAGAGCGCCTGTAGTAGCCGTAGCAGAAGTCAGAAGGACGGGAAGTGGAAGCCGCCCGCAACCTTTGATTTCAGAGCCGGTGAGTGAAACTCCAACTCACTTAAAATACCTTGCTGGCAACTGTAACCAGCATAGTTCACACTCGCATAGAAGGAACTGTTTGTTACCAGTGGATTTTTGTTTGGGTAAACTTTTGTTTCTTTGGAACTTTTCCTGAACTGACTTAGAACTTTATTTTTCCTTAAATGAAATTGACTTTGGACATTCCTGGTGGAACGTGATCTACTCGGGACAAGTAAAAGTCATCCTAGACACTAGTTATTTGGTAATCTTTTATGTTTTATGTTTATTTTTAAGTTTTGTTTTGATCTGTTTAGAGTGAGGGCCAGTTTTGCATATGCTAGGTTTTCCCTTAGATCCTAGACAAGGTAGGGAACTTCCTGGTAGAGTAGGCAAAGTTTTTATTTGCACTTCTTCTCTGAAATAAAATGTCAAATAATGAGGAAACTACAAGCATTGTCTGCCTCGCATTACTGACCCCTCACGGTGCTTTGTTGTAGATATTGTAAAGGGTGGGTGAGACACAAGAGCCTTGGGGGAGGACTCCACAGGAGATCGGTGTGGGGGGGCCACCACAATGCCCTCAAAGACTCTGGAAGGTCTGTTTGATAGGAAGGATGAAGACCATTTGGCCACGTCGGGTGAGAAGTGGGCAAAGGCTGTGAGATGGAGGCAAAGTCTCTGGTGTTCGACCACGTCGAATGCCGCTGAGAGGTGAAGGAGGAGTGAGAGCTTTGCAGCATTGCTTGCATCATCTAGTTTTTTTTAGGTCCAAGCGGGCCGTCTCAGTTCCATGTCTAGGGCGGAAGCCTGATTGCCAAGTGTCTAGAATGTGGTAGGATTCGGGGAAGTCTCGAATTTGGAGGTAGGCCACTCGAATTTTCAGAAGGAAGGGGACAATAGTTATAGTCCGGTAGTTGGTGGGAATCGTTGGGCCTAGGGAAGATTTTTTAAGTACAGGGGAGATCCAAGCTTCCTTAAGCGTGGTAGGGACAGAGCATGTGGCAAAGGGGGAATTGGTGATGGCAGCGAAAAGTGGAAGCAGGGGTTTTGGGCAGTCTTTTAAGAGTGATGCTGGACAGATGTCCCATTTGCATCAGGACGGTTTGAGACCCTTGATTATGGTGACTGAGATAGGTTGGAATTGGAAGAGGGGGGTGTTTGTTGGTGTTTCATGTTGAGGGGACAGTGGCAGGGCTGCTGTTGTGTGGGTGCGCTTGATGGTAATTTTGGTTTGGGGCTGCGTAATGTTCCCAGTGAAAGTGTCTTGGACATTGCCTCACCAGGGTTTGTCTTTTACCACTAGAGCAGAAGAAATGATGGGGGGTTTCTAGCTCACAAAGGATTACAACAAGTTCTCATGGCTGTCCCACCTGACGTTCCGGAAGTAGCTCAAGACCTTCCCTTTCGCTTCTGCTCTCCCTCCCTCTCTCTTTCTGTCTCCCTCCCTCTCTCCCTTGTTGACCGACCTTTCTGCTGTGCTGATTGCCTGGCTACCCTCAGAGTCTCACCGATACCAGGCTCCCCACGACCGGCACACTGATGGGCTTTATCTGGAGACCTAAATTCCCCTGCCTCCTTGCACTTACCCAGAGCCGCGCTGCCCTAGCTGCACTTCCCCCCCTCCCCTTGCCATTTCACTCTCCCGCCCCCTATGCACTTTTGCATCTCGCATTTGAACGATCTGAATAACACAAGGCTTAGTAAGATTGTTTGTTTTGTCCTCCATCTGTCTCCTCTCTTGTCGCGCCTAGAAACACTTGCGTATAGGCGTGTTATAAATGACATACATCATATATCATTGATTACATATGTCATTTTTGTGCATGTGTTTCAGAAATCTAGGTTGAAACATCACTTGTTTGCCCAAATAAATCCATCAGCATTCCCATTGAAATTCTAGAATTTAAATGTTTGGTATTGACCATGGGAAATGCATGTTATTGGTAGACCGTTTTCCTTATTCTTAATGGGACAATGACGGTGACTGTGAGCCAAGGGCCACAAATGCATATGTTGAGAAACCGCCCACCGGTACATCCTGGTGATTTTCTGAGCCCATGGTCGGGCAATGCTGAAGCAGCCGGGCATTAACACCTTGTGTCTGGTTTAATTTCTAGAGTGATCAACGCGGGCAAGAGCACACACAACGAGGACCAGGCGTGCTGCGAGGTGATGTTTGTGAAGAAGAAAAGTGGGGCCGTGGCCACGCCAAGCAAGAACTCCTCCACGAGGCGAAGGTCATCGCTACCCAATGGGGAGGGACATCAGCTGAAGGAGAGCCCGGTAGGTGGACACTTGAGGTTTTGAGGGTAACTCCAACCTAACAATATGGACGTTAGGAGGTGGTGGCGAGGATATTTTTCCATCTTAGGTATTTGTGTCTCTTCTAACTAGTTTATCACTAAGGTACAACATATTTGAAATAATACATGGTTTATTTTTAGAGGGGAAAAATATATTGTCTCTTTTTAATTTATTTTAGTGGTAATTTGTATTGGCATTTCAAATGCTACATACTAGCAACAGAGAACTGCTGGTCAGGTGATGTGTCTCTGGATTGCACTGCTGTTAACACAATCTCGCCCATAGCACATACCTTGGCCTTAGCTGCCCTTCCGAGAAGACCCCCACCCCACACCATTTCTCTGACCGTTAACTGTCCTATAGCCAGACCCTGATATAGTCAAAAACCTCTGGTCTATATATAGGTTAATATTAACTGAAGGGAGACTCCAAACTTACCCGGCACCAGGTGGCTACAGGTAGGATGGCATAACATTTATAGAGTGCAGACTACAGCCCAAGGGCATCTAAGTACTAAGCAAACTAAATGAGCAAGTAAGTCTGGGGAACTGTTCGGAGACAATCCAGCTCAAAAGAGAGGGGTTTTCAGGAGCTTGCGAAGTTGGCGATGCCCGCGTGGTGAAGAGGAGCTACTGGTGAGACCACTGGGGGTGGGTTCTAAGCCTTGTGCTAATCTGGTTTCCCTAAAAATAGTTTCTTAAGGGAAGTCTTCCTAAAGCAAGCCCTTTAAGACTTGGAATAGTCCTGACCTTTAGCTCGTTTGGAGCAAAGTCCAGCCTCTAATTCTTTTTTTCTTAAACATCCTCTTGGTCAAGTTTCTGACTTTTCTCCAACGCCTCCTTTTCTGCATCACCGTTACTCCTACCATATCTCACTCTCCCTGTCTGCACTCCACTGCCCAATTTGCCCATTGCTTCACTGGGCCTTTAAAAAAAAATAATTGGCTTTGAATACATTTTAAGAGCTTCTGCAATAAATTCAGAGGAAATTCTTAAATGAATTAAAACAGATTTCCCATTCCTCCTGCCCTCCACTGCCGCCATTGCCCCTTTATCTCACTTCCCAAAACCAGTTTGATTTCTTTTTAAATTTTGTTTTACTCTAGGTGCTGTTAGACAGCTATAAACATTCGGGCAACTGTCCCTCCATCAAATGTGAAGATGTGGCCTAGCATGCTTGCCCATACCATGTCTAGTGCATGCACGTAGCCCCAGTAGGGGGTGCGCAGATATAAATGTCAGACAGCTATAAACTAGTACCAAAAAATGAGTCGAAGATTTTTTTAATTAATCTTAACCAATGGCAGTGCTCTGATGGCTAATCGTCTCCAGAGCGATTTTATTTTAGCTCATCAGCACCATTGCTGAATGGGGCGATCCATATGCAAATCAACCTGCCACTACCACCAATGGGAGGAGTCCAGCCTGAACCATTAGACCAGGGCCCCTAGACATGTTTCAGCTGTGTTGGGCCTCCCCTATGGTGCAGCGGACGTGGGATCCATGACTGGGCAAACCCTCGCTTAAGGGGGCCAACGAGATCAGCAAATCAGGATTGGTTCCGTCACCACTGGAAGAAGTGCTAGGCCACGCCCCCACCACATGCCCTCTGCCCAGGCTTGTGTTGCTCTTGTTGGGCCACATCAGTGAGGTGAAGCTTGGTTTCCTGTTGCGCGGCAAGCAAGGGTCCCACGGCAGCGATGTGGAAGTTGTCCTGATCACTGCTAGTGATTGAGGCAAATTCAAAACCTTCCACCCATCACAGTTTTGGGTTCTAGTTTTGACAACTGTAAACTACAGGAGAAGGGGGGGCAGGGGAGGGGGAGACCTTTCTTATTCAATCATAGCAAAGAAACCTACGTTGACCAAGTTATGCCTTTCGTATTAACCCAAAGTTGTAAAGCCTGAATTGTAGTAGACCAGAGTGAGGAGGCGAACTGCAGCGGGTGGAGTATCGGGGTACGCATCGGGCTAAATGGCAATAATGAATGAAAGTGACTAGAACTCCTGAAACTGGAAACTCTCTACCCAGTGGTGGAAGAAGTTGAAGCCGGTCCCATCGGCAGCTCCGGATTCACCTCTATGCCCTTGCTGGTCCAGCCAATGGGGCCTCAGCATGCAGACACCTGGGAAAGAGCGGGTAGCGTAATGGCTGTCCGGGCCCCGGTAGCGAAGCAGATGCATGAGCAGGACCTAGGACACCTCCACCGTCTTCTACGTTCATCTCTTGCCTGCTGCCGTGTAAGGAACAAGCCGCTGATTGGAGTAACTCTGGTGGATTTATCTGAGCTGCCATAGGGTGAACATGCCTATTGTTGAGATGCCAGCTGGGGACACTAATGACGGCATCTCTGGCCCGGTCTTGCTGCTTACCTGTCGGCTACTTCCAAAGCACAGATTTAACAGATGGAAGGGAGCACAAGGCACTGGAACAGAAAACCGCAACATTCCGAGGATCAAGGCACTAAGGGCTGGGAGCGAACTCCATGCAGGCAGCTGCTTAAATACTGCCGTGCCCTGAGCTGAACCTGCACCTGGATCAGCACACCTGAAGGTAATCTTCCTCCTCCCTCTGTGGTCCTGGGAAAGTGAAAGCAGCACTGATCCCTAGGGCTTCTAGGGATTGTGGTTCCAAGACGGATACATAGGAAAAACCAGCAAATGAGAACTGCCACAATGTGCATTATGGGAATTGAAGTCCATGTTTTTAGATGTACAGATTTGTGAAAGGAAATATTAAATAATGATTTAGGGTCAGCTCTGAAGATGGTAGAAAACATCCTGCAGATCTGCAGACAGCGCCACCTAGGGGCGGAGATGCAGAAATGTGACAGTAATAGACACTCACATTCTTTGATACAACCACAGTGGAGGACTTTCTGGGAAGACTGCTCTGGGTAGAGAGAGGGGAAATCATGAGGGACAAGTGTGAGATGAATACAGTTTGGGAAATGTTGAGCAAAAATCGAAATTCTCCGAATTATGATACAAAAATAATTAACAAATAATCAAATCTATCTCAAAATCTGCAAAATCCCTCCAGAAAAGGTTCTTTAAAAATACGTATATTTATTTAATTATTGACAGAGGCAAATACTATTTGGAACTGCACCCTGATGAGGGAAAGCACCCCAGTGTCGTCTCTAAAACCGAAAGCATCCCTAACCACCCCTTATACCAAATTGTGTATTCCTGGGTGAAAACCCAATTCTTCAAAGTGTGAAAACACCATTGTCTAGATAACAGAGGGGGGTCTGGGAAACTCTCTACCAGCACGAACACAGCCCATTGACTTGTTCTTGGGTTGACGGCCCCTGGGAGAGTCTCAACCAAGTCTTTAGCTCACTGCTCTTTTCACAGAGAAGAAATATCCCCACATATCACTCTTTGTCCTGACCTGGGGCAGTTAGCACCGAAATGCTAGGCAATTCTCCTCTGAACAAGGGTACCACAGCAACCCCATACACCTGTTTCAGCCTAGTTGGGCATCATCGGTGAGGTGAAGCTGTGCCTCTCTAAGAGCAGTGAGCAAGGGGTCCACGTCTGGAGTCTCCTGGTAACTTAGGGTGAGACCCAAAGTTACCTGGTATGCAAAACAGAGGGGGGTCTGGGAAACTCTCTACCAGCACGAACACAGCCCATTGACTTGTTCTTTGGTGGGTGGCCCCTGGGAGAGTCTCAACCAAGTCTTTAGCCATTGTCTAGATGTTGTGTAGAGATGGTTTTTCAGCAGTACACTCCCAATGGAGCGTGGCTGTTGTCCTTATCACTGGAACAAAAACCTTACATCAAGAAGAAACTCGGAGGCACCGCTTTCTACCACTTAGCCGCGAAAACCTGGAACAACATCCCAAAATTGATAAGGAACACCAAAGACCACCTTAAATTCAGAAAATTACTAAAAACCTACCTCTTCAACACCGGAGACTAAAACCGAAACAACAATAAGACAAACGAATCATCAAAAAAGGACAGTGACAAACCGCTAGAACCGACAGAAGTACCCTGGGCACCAGCAGGGCTGACGCTGGACACAGGGGTCCACCCGCGAGACCCAGAGAAACGGATACAACTACTCCAGCCAACCCTTACCATCCCCCACCGCCCTCACAGCCACAACTAGGTCCCACGAGGCTGTGGAACAGACAAGATACCACCAATCACCACACAACCGGGTGTATGGACAATAGCAGCGGCGCTAGTCATGTGGAGGGGGGGAGGAGCTTGCAAGGTTATTAAGGGAGCGGGCGGAGGGGACAGCTAGATCCTCAAACGGCCTCGAATGGAAAATCGGGCACGTTACCTCCTGAGGCTCAGGGTGTACAAGCATCCCGTCGGGTAAGATTACACGAGCCCAACCGGTTTCAGTCCAGGATAGAGATGACTAACGAATACCATTAACTATTTCCTTCTCTGCATACACCTCTCAAACTCCAAACCAAACACAACCACAAACCTCTAGCGCAGCAAACCGCACGAACTTCACTACACTGCAACAACAAAACAAAAAAACACATAGACTCGCACATCAGCACACGACGACTACCGGCCGCATACACCCCAGGCCCAGCCGACGGAACCACCGGGCTGAGGCTGCCAACAGCACATCACTGCAATCTTGCACTTTTCCAGCCTCCACCCACTAACCCACCATCCCCCCCTCTTTCAGAGCCGCCAGAGCGCCAGGGGACCACTCCGGTGGTGATAGTGCGCGGTACAAATGACCTTTAACATTAACATTAACATTATCAGGCAAACTAGTGTTCACACAGTTTTCTGGAAGGGTTAACAGATTCTCATTTTTAGATTTGGTTACTCTCTAGCGCAGGAGAGTTCTGGAGTGGACCAACTAACATTATTGCCCTCTCAGCATTGAGTGGAATTCAAACGGTGGCCACTCTTCACATTAGTCGTTCCTTTGGAAATGACCATCTTCTGTCTGCTGTCATATCAACATTTGGATGCTGTTGCCATGGAAAGTACTTGAGCTTCTTCTGCAATGATTTTGTTAAAAGCTCCGAGCGGAAGTCAATGGTTCCATGACCTGGAGATGCGCCCTTGGCCTCGGCAGCATCGTTGCGCCTGCAGGGCCCAGTCGTCGTTCACCGACAGAGATGACTGTCCAGGAAAACACTAGAAGCCCATTCATTCCAGCAAACTGACCCCGGGACATCCACAACCCCCAAGCCTTCCCTTGCACCGAAAAATATCTAGCCTGTATTTTACAGAAATAAAATGTCTACGCCATTTCTCATTTAGTGTTCCTGCAAACGTGCATTTGTGCAATAGATTAGCGGTTTGGCAAAGCACGGGTTTTGTAATGTAAGGTGATAGGCATATGAAAACGTACAACTCCAGATAGAAGTTCAAAGGTCAAATCTCTCATTTGAGTGACCATGATATGCTTTGCTAGGTCACTGGTTGGTAGTTGGTTTGTGTTTGAGTCCTTGCACAGTGATGGCGTTTAGCCTGTCATCTGGTTAATATAGTTCCTACAAACAGAATGTTAGTGAGCACAGAATGTCACTATCAGTGCTCTGTATGTTTGGCCCATGTGAAGAGTCTGGGGCATGTGCTCACTTTTTTGAATGACAGTGGTGCGCAAATCACAGTGCCTAATGTGTGCCGCTGCTGTCTGTCTGGGGTTGGGCCCCTGGACCTATTTTACAGCACCGGCTATTAGTTTCTAATGCCTTATATCACACATTGCTTACTGGCATCCCGCTGCAAGTAAGCAATTTGCAAGTGCTTTTTTGACTTATTTCAAGCCCAGGCTACTTGACTGTCGGCCTTCTAATCCGTCCTTTTGGATGCCCCAGAGCTCCCAGTCTCCTCCTCCACTTTGAATACTAGTTCAATTTCGCAAGCTTGTTACATAGCTCAGTGGGTTAGTGTGCCTACTACAGATTCCCTTTAACTTCCGGCTCTGCCCGAGCCTTTCATTTTTCCTAGGTTTATTAAACGTGTATCATTTCATCTGGGAAAGACCAGCCCTTTTTGGGAGTGCCAAAAGACAAATTTGTGTGGTGTGAACTATATACATGGTAACTCGTAGTTGTGTGGTATGCTAGAGCTTTTCCATTAAATCTGAAATTAGTATAGATTCCCCATATGAAGAATAAGGGAGTTCTAATGCTATTAAAGACAGGGGTGAGTATTATGCTCCACTTTCTTTTCTCAAACTTTTAGCAGCAACCAAATCTTACCAACAGAAACTACATTTCCCAGCAACCCATAGGTTTTTTATTGTAGTTTCACATACATTGGAAATATTGTGCTAACATAAAATCATTGCCTCATAATCAAATCCCGTGCTGAGGAAAGCAAAACCTCTGGCCTCTTTCTACACCAGGCAGAACCAAACGAGCAAAAAGGCAGTACAAATGTTGCCAAGGAAAAGTCCAGCATGGCCATCTGAGTACCCACAAGTTCTCTCCAGTCACAGGCGATGCTCCCCCTGATCGCAACTCGGGACGGCTTGAGTTCTTCACCTATGAAGGGACTAATGTTAAGGCAATTGGCGGTAGAAATAACAGCACTATACAGAATAAAGTGACTTGACATTAGTTGTGCCTAGGGTGGGATAATACTCACCTCCATGTCTGTAATACTCCCTTATAGCACTTTGTATGCAGAATATGTAGTCTATGACGAGACACACACGCGGGTATATTATGCTTCGTTCAAGCATACCCGCCATTAATAGTGCAACCTTCTCAATCGGCTTAATATTGAACTCTTAATAGACTACCCACCCCAGTCTGACAATCTCATGGTTTGCTCCACCCTGCCACCTAAGCAGTAAGCTTAATACACCATGGTGCCCCTCCAGAAACGAGCAGCAAAAACAATCACCTGTTGCTTAAGGAAAGCCTAAGTCAAAGAGTTCAACTTCAAAGTCTGTCCATGTCCAAACCCTATCCATGCCCTCACAACTACAGTTAACCAATGTGTAGGGATGTCCCAGTCGAAGGAAATAGTGTTCAACTTAAAGTTACAAACTTCTTTCACCTCACAGCTTACTTTCAGCTCCCCTTCCCCAAGTACAAGAAAGTTCCATGGAAAAGTCTCAAAGGTGACCTTCTCCCAGTTCAGGGCGGCACAGTTCCGAACCAATCCTTGGGGTTCCCTTCCCCAAAGTTTAAGTAACGCAATCCAAAAGCAAAAGGGGTCTTGAGACGCTGCTCTCAAGACGGCAAAGGTGGTTCTTGTAAGCCTCAGGGGTTCCCCTCCCCAAGACTTCAATTCTGCCACCTTGTTATAGTCTCTCATAAGGAAAAAGTCTTAACCAAACACCAGGTCAACCTGACCTCCTTTCTGGCTCACTTTGCCAGCTTGGATGCAGTGGTTTCCGAAGGCGGTTGTTCAGAGTTCTTATCGTTTACCATGCAGGGCTCTCTGGTGTAGGCGCAGTTGTTAAACCACACAGTCCACCCATTACAGGTCATGCAACCAGGGGCCCAGGACTCCTTGGAACACACACACGCACGGGTTTACTTTGCACTGGCTCCTGTGCACCAAGTCACCTTCACTTGGCTCCTTTTATTGGCCTCTTGGCTTCTGGGATAACCTGGCACTTCCTTGTCTTCTCCTTATTAGCCTTGTGGCCCTGCCACCATGTGTTCCTCACCCCCTTGCCAATCTGTGGTCTTGTCACTCTGCATTCACTCACAAAAGGTGCACTGCCTTCAAATGTGCACTTTAATTGTTCAACATTTTAAAGTTCTATTCAGTTCGTGATTTGATTTGCACCTTTTTATTTCAATATTTGTCTCTTTTGGTCGGTAATCAATAAACCTTTCGTTCAAGGTAAAGGTTTTCTTTAGCTCGGTATTCAATGAGCATTTAATTGTTCAAAGTAACCACATTGTTGTTTTGTATACTGTAGACCAGAGTTCCTTTGCGTTCTTGTTGGAGTGCCCCGAAGCCTCTCTGCCCTCCTGACACTCACCGGCCTTCTGTACATTACCGGCTTCAGCTCCATTCACTGGCCTTGTGCTTCTCTCCACACACTGGCAGCTCCAGTGCCTTGGTCGGTCTGTGGGCAGTGTCCTCTCTGCTCTGGGTTCAGGGCAGCTCCCGCTGCACTCTAAGGTGTCTGGAAGCTCCCAGGCTTGGGTAAGTCACACAGCTCACTTGCTGCGGGTCCCATAAGTCAGCTGAGTGTCTTGCCACGGATGCCTCTTCACACTTTGCTCCCTGTCTCACCGTCCTTCTCTCTTCCTCTGGAAGCTTGATTTCCAGTCTGCAGGTGCGGCTGACTCATTAGTCCTGACTGACCACTATCAGAGGGACATGCCTGACCCTCACAACTCTTAGTAGGCATCTTCCTCATCCCAGTACCAAAGTGGTGTAAAGAGGTCATCTTAACTGCTCTTGATGGTCTCTTCTTCGTCCCAGTACTGGCACGTGTACATGTGGCAGATTGAGGGGAACAGGCTTAAAATAGCCCATAAATGTTGGGAGAGGGTTATGTTGGTCTTCACTAGGTAAAGAGGGGAAAAGGGGATACCATGTCTCGCCCAAAGGGCATTCCACTCTCAGTCCTCAAGGACGCTCCATCCAGGTGATCCTTGGCCCCCAGGGTCAGGATCAAAAAGTGATGGCCTTCCCATTGACACCTGCGTAGAGGATTCAAGGGAAGTAGGAGTGAGAATAATTTCGGGTTTCTCACATACTGCAATCCTTTTCCACACAGCAATGACACCATGAGAAAATGGCTGCTTGGCAAATCCTGGAAGTAGGGTGAGCCCTTGTGTCTGAAACCAGCAGCGGAAGCTAAATAGACTGGGACACTCCAATGTGCTCTGCAATGTTCCACGCTGTGTGGAACAACAACCTGTCCAGGACTTATGTCAGAAATCTCTGGATTGGCAAATCAGAGGAAAGTTCCAGAATAAAGGCTTGCGTCGTCCAGCAGAGTGTTGTCGGCAACAGTGAAACCCACTGTGTCCTCGACTTTGCAAGCACCCTCCCTATCATGAAGAACAGAGGATTGCGTAGTCTCTCCGGACCCTAGGAGCGGAGAAACGCTCGCTATAACGAAAGGGCCCAGCCGCCAATTGAAAAATCACGGCAACTGAGCATTGAGCCTGGACTCCAATGGTGCCGTAGAATGCCCCACGCTGCCATGATCCTTGCAAAGATCTGGAGATCTAGCTTCAAATCGCTGGGGTCCCAGAGGTGTCTGCAAATCTAGTCCACTATCACGGGGAGAGACCCGGCAGGGACTCTGCAGCCACTGAGATCCTCTCCTGAAGGCAACAGTGCCAGAAATCCTTGGCTGGAAGCGCGAGTGGACATCGAGTCAGAAAGTGAGTCTGGGGACCAGCCAGAGATATCGCTCATTTTGTACCTACTGTTTTTAAAATCTCCCAAACAGATGAACACCCTATTTGCAAAAGCATCCTTTTTGGGACCAGGCCGCTCCGCGTGCACGTTTTGGTGAAAAGTAGGTGCAACAAATATTTTTCTATGTTGGTCAATCAAGGGTTAAAAAATGTTGCCCCCACCCCTCAGATCCCTTGAGGAAATGAAATGACATCAATTTCCCCTAATTTTTGGGGAAAGTTAGAAGCCACCCAAAAAGTGCTCTTCCTGAAGGGGCGCAACCTAACCATAACTAGAGTCTACATCTCCAACCCTGCAAAATAAGCATATATTGTAGGGTAACAATAGTCTCCCTACATTGAAAGTGAAACTTATCCATAAAAAATGAAATTCCATGTTTAATCACCTTTGAACCGTAGGGCAGATCAGCGCTGATCTTTTCAAAATGGGATGTCTGGCCTAGGTCCCCTGAAACTGGAAGGATCCATACAAATCTGTATTATGGTTCAAAAGAGATAAAGAGTCCAAAAGGTGGGTTTTTCTCCACATTTTGCATTGGTTTTCCCGTAGAGAAAATGTGCAACTTTTGATCACGCACACAGCTCAAACTGCTGGGCAGATTTTCACCAAATAGGAAACAAGTTGGTGACAAAGCCCTCGAAAGAAATCCGCTGTTGGTTTGGCATCAGTCCGACCAGTCATCTTTTTTAAATTGGAGGTGCACTCAAAAAGTTAGTTTTCTCTCCCACGATGCATTGCTGGGTCCATTTCGGAAAAGCCGCCATTTTGAAAATCGAAATTCGCATCTAGATTCTTTTTTTTTAAACGGCCCTACAGTGATGCATGTGGAGGGATTAGGGTAGCTTTGAGGCTTGGGGGTATGTGGGTAGGGCAATGCAGGAAGATTTGTGAAGGTTTGAGACCTGTGGATAGTTAATGTTTTTAAAGCCTGTTTCTGTTTGAGTGGAAAAAGAGTAAATACTTTACAAATATGAAATAGAGACATGTGGCAAGCTCAGTAAATCCTAGTAGGGAGAAGAGTGTATTTAGGTAGCAATCCCTGTTTTTGTCTTCTAAAAGAAAATGCCTGAATTGCTTCGTAAACAGACCTAAAATGTGTGGGAGGGATGTATGAGGGGGGCTTTTACTTTTTGGGAATGGTGGATTAGCTTTAAAAGCATTATATTGGTTAATGACATTGAACAAAGTGTTGAACAGAAGCGCGAGTGTTGCCGATGCAGGTTTTCAAGAGCTGGTGTTTTGATTGGCTAGCGTTGTCCTATGATCTAACAATGAAGATCTCTCCATTCCCCCTACTTCATCCTCTTCCCAGTACCCCAATAGTAATCCATTACATTAGCACCACCTCCCTCTTGCTTGTCACAGAACCCCATTAGTAAACCATTCTGTTATCCACCGCCCTCTTGTACGTCACAGCACTTTATTACCCCAGCCTCCCGGCTCCTCGACCCAGTACCCCAATAATAATCTATTGCATTATCCCAACATCCCCTTCCTCCTCCAGTAGCCCACTAGTAATCCATGGCATTGCTCGCACCTCCCTCTTCCTCATCCCAGTACCCCATTAGCGGTCCATTCCATTATGCCCACCTCTCTACCCTCGTCCCAGTACTCCATTAGCCCACCTCTCGTCCTCGTCACAGAACTCCCTGTAAATTCTGTGAAAAAACCTTAGTTGAAGTGATGTGAAGGTGCCGCTTTAATGCAACAAAAGTCCAGAAAGTTGAGAGAGTTAAAAAACCTATGAAATTTGGCGGGTCTAGGAAGTATCAAAAAATCCTAACTCTGCATCACTCCCGAATATGTTTAACATGATAGTTTTGATCTCATTCTTGATCCGTCATGTGAGCTCATGCATGTTCCTAGGGGCTTAGCAATGGGACGACTCTTGTGTTATGGTTTTCGTCATCACTTCCAACAACCGCAGAATTATTTTTTTGATGCAATAACTTGGTTTATCTTAACTCTGACACTTAACCAATTATTTTATTTTCCACTAAAGTTGTATTGTTTTTTGTTCTGTATCTTCTCCATGGCCTTCTGCCGTAGCCACTGCCAATGTTGCACTAGTTAGTAGAACTGGCTATGACCAAAGGCCTATGGCTGCAACCCAAATCTATGCCAGAGGCGAGATCTGTGCTTGGCGAAATTATAGCAAAGATATTAAAGCAGGATTTAAACTATACAACTATGCCACCAGAGGAAAAACAACTGAGGCCGTAGAATACAAGCTAATCCTCTGTGACTGTTAAAGTCGAGTATGTTTGAGGGGAACTTGGTGTGGACGGTTTGCTTGAGCTGACCTTCGAGGGGCCCTGGATGCTCCTCTGCTCCCCAGTTCCATTAGAACGTGGTCCTTTTGTATGTGTGTAAGTGCCTTTGAGACGGAGATGGAGGAGGGTGATATGATATATTTTATTTGTATCGCGCTTGTACGCAAGTGTTTCAGAGAGCGACTAGGCAAGGGAGGGGATCAGGGGACAACACAAAAACAACAACGATCTTACTAGGCCCAGTAACATTGAGACCGTGCAAGTGCATGGGAAAGGGAAAAGGGAAAACGTGAATAGAAGGGGGAGAGTGGAAAGTGCAGAGCAGATGAAAAAATAAATTACTAAATAAATAATAAATAGAAAATGGAGGCAATAAACAGTGGTAGTGCAGCCAGCAAGTGGCAAGTGCTGTGTTTATGGCAGCAGACTGGGTAAGTCTGATAAGTGCAGAAAAAGGTGGGGGGGGCTGTATGGGTACAGATACAGTCCACCAGTGCATGGGGTGGCCAGGAGGCAGTGCAGGAGAGCGGCAGGGTGAGCAGGTACCTGGGCCCAGGGGACAGAGGGTGGCCAGGTGCAAAATGCCAAGAGAGCTGGTCAGCAGGGCAGAGGGGGAGAGAGGCAGAACCAGAGAGGAAGGTCTTGAGGTGCTTCCGGAACCAGAGAGGGTTCTCCTCAAGTTTTAGAGTGTCAGGGAGGCTGTTCCAGAGTGGGCTTAAGAGCTGCGTGAGGTCCATGGTCATTCGGATCAGAGCTCTTGAATTCCTCGAAGCCGAGCTTGTTGAAGATGCAACGTCCTCCACTTCACTCGACTCTCGGGTAAAACCTTCCCATTGGTCATGGATTCAGAAATGTCGATCTATAGATGGAGTGAAGGCCCTGTGTTCCGTGGTAAAGATTTCTCATGTTTCAAATGCAGCAGGCAACTGTAACCCTTGTTTGCTTTTAAGTATTCTCTACACAATAGAGAAGTAGAAATTAAAGTGTTGAAACGCAACACCACCACACTTCTGCTGTAGGAATAGGCCCAGCGTGCTCTGAGCTCTCTGTAGAAAAGAAGCAGGCAGGCAGTAGGTAAAGCTTCTTTATTGGCAACCAGCCTCAGCCCAGCAGTATCAAGCCTACCTTACAGCTCTCCAGATAAGTCTCAACCGTCTTTCTGGAATGTAGAACATTAACAGAGTAACATAAGAAAACATGACATAATAGGATGGGTGGAATTCTACAGGTAGTAGAATTCCACCCAAGAGACATTATAACACTCTCCTTCAAAAGTTTTAGCTTAAACCTCTTCAAGGATTGACTGCTACCTTACACCTAGGTCCATAGACCCTCCACTCCCCACCCAACTTGAGACTGGTCGATCTTCTCCCCTGTGTTTCCTCCCGAGGTTCCTTGTAGATCCCTTGCTGGCAAATTACACGCTCTCCCCATCCCCTGTTTTTCCCCACTCCCTTGTATTGACCCCTTGCGAGCTGCTTCGGTCGCTGTGTACTTCCCCTGTGACCTGTGAAGGCTCCATTTCATCTAGAGGCTAGGTCCATGCTCAGTAAATACAATAATAAACATAATACCATGAAAGCCCAGGTTTAGGACCCTGCCTTTCTGCTCCCTGCTGTGTGGTCTTTTGTTGATGCCAGTTTAAACCACCGATCATGAATTCCTCTTTATACAATGTCCTTCTGGGGTGCATAAGCGATCATTACTAGTGACATAAACAGAAGTTAAAGTCAATGTAAGATTTTTTCCTTTAATGGAAGGTTTAAAAACATTGCTTTGTACTTTGTTTTCACCTAGTCAACACGTGTTTCTCACCTGTATGATGCTTTTTCAAGGTTCTGCACAAAATCCAAAAACAGAATCATACTATATTATTTGAAAACACAATAAAGACTCAGATAGATATTATTCCACTGGAGAGGCAGCCGAAATACAAGTACAAATCTGTGAACACTTGTGTGTGAAACGGGTACCCTTATTAATTTGAAAATCCTTGGAGCGTGGCGCGATGAGAGCTTAAGGCTTTAGTAGCTGTGTACGGCGTAAGTGACCAGCTTATTCTCATAACTTCACTAACTTACACATCGTTAAAGTAGCTGAAAATCATCGATGTTGGAACTATTGGCATTCATCATCCGCAGTTGTGACCCTTCGGGACGGCGCATGGGGCATGGAAACGCCACGCTTAGTTATTCTCACAATATATATGTTCTCAATTTGTTTGATTAGATGTCTCTTTTTGGATCTCTTCTCTGGAAGTTTGTCGAAAATGCTAAATTCCTTGGTTCGCTTATGTCACTTTTTGTATTGCTTCAGATCATGCATTAAGTATGTCTTTTGCAAACACGTATTAATATTGCTTCTCGTGACCTTTACATGCTACTAGCAGATATACTGGGTGTTGCCTGGGCTACAAAGTAACCAAACGTTCAACATGGCTTTCCACCTGTGACCAAAGAGACCTAAGAATTGGCTAAATAGTTCTGTAATCTTCATTAATACATAGTTGTAGATGTGCATACTTAGAAATGATTAGCATTGTCAAAGAACACCTCAGTTTACACAATGTTGCATGTCTTTGCAGCAAGGGCATAAACACAAAGGTTGCCTCCACTTGCCTGGCCTTTTCATCCGGAGTCTTGTGTGATGTTGATCTGGGGTGTTTTATGCCCAGCTGCATCAAGCTGTTGTCCGGTTTGCCTTTCTTGTGGGGTCTCCTGGTGTATTTGTGCTGCCTGCCTGGCTCCATCAGCCCGTTTAGTTTGACTTTGTTCTGGGGTCTCCTACTGTCTCTGTGCTGCATCAACCTGTCGGGTTTTAATTTGTTTGGGGTCTCCAACTGTCCTTGTGCTGCCTGTCAGGCTGCATCAGCCTGTTTGGTTTGCCTTTGTTCTGGAGTCTTCTGCTGTCCCTGTGCTGTCCGTCAGGCTGCATCAGCCCGTTTCTTGGCCTTTGTTCTGGGGTCTCCAGCTGCCCATGTGCTACCTATCTGGCTGCATCAGCCTGGTTGGATTGCCTTTGTTCTGGGTTCTTCTGCTGTCCCTGGGCTGCCTGTCTTGCTTCATCAGCCTGTTTGTTGGCCTTTATTCTGGAGTCTCCTGCTGCCCCCGTGCTACCTGCTTGGCTGCATGAGCCTGTTTGGTCTGCCTTTGTTCTGGGGTCTCCTGCTGCCCCTGTGCTACCTGTCAGGCTGCATCAGCCTGTTTATTGGCCTTTGTTCTGGGGTCTCCTGCTGCCCCTGTGCTACCTGTCTGGTTGCAACAGCTCGTTTGGTTTGCCTTTATTCTGGAGTCTCCTGCTGCCCTGTGCTACGTATTTGGCTGCATCAGCCTGTTTATTGGCCTTTGTTCTGGGGTCTCCTGCCGTCCCTGTGCTGTCTTTCTGGCTCCATCAGCCTGTTTGGTGTGCATTTGTTCTGGGGTCTCCTGCCATCCCTGTGCTGTCTTTCTGGCTCCAGCAGCCTGTTTGGTGTGCCTTTGTTCTGGGGTCTCCTGCCGTCCCTGTGCAGTCTTTCTGGCTCCAGCAGCCTCTTTGGTGTGCCTTTGTTCTGGGGTCTCCTGCCGTCCCTGTGCTGTCTTTCTGGCTCCAGCAGCCTGTTTGGTGTGCCTTTGTTCTGGGGTCTCCTGCCGTCCCTGTGCAGTCTTTCTGGCTCCAGCAGCCTCTTTGGTGTGCCTTTGTTCTGGGTTCTCCTGTTGTCCCTGTGCTGCCTGAGGTCTCTTGCTGTCTGTCAGGATGCATCGGCCTGCTGGTTGGCCTTTGTTCTGGGCTCTCCTGCTGCCCCCTGGGCTGTCTTTTTGGCTGCAACAGCCTGTTATCTGGCTTGTATCTGTTCTGGATCTGCAAAGGCAGATCATTCCTTTGGTGGCTTGATGATTGAATGTGTGTTCCTTTGTCACTGGGGATTTGTGCTTCTTGAGTGTCTCTTGTCTTAATTTCCCCACATTTCCTGTACTAATCTTTGGTGCAGTTTCAGCTTTTATCATGCACGTTTGTAGAGCAAATTGTGAGCTTTTGTTATGGTTGTCTGTCACAACAAAGGGTTGCAAAATAAACTCCAGTTCCAAGTACATCAGTTTGAAGTTCAATCACCAGGGACGCCACATCAGAACTTAAAATAAAGGAAAACGAGCGTTAGCCACACCGTTAGATTCCTCGTGAAATAATACCCCTGCTGGAGCCCTCTAGTCGGCTCCCCTTCATTTATATAGCAGACAGAGAGGCCCACTTTCAAAAAGATTTATTATATTTATAAAGCTGTGCCGGCATAGGGTGATCTAACAATGTAAGTCGCATAAGAAGCACAGCTCGATTTTAAGCTATAAACTCTGTGGCTGGATTAATTACACTGGTCAAGAAAGAACTAGGATACAAGATAACTGAAGATATAAATGTAAACGCGTACATACAAGTGATCCACATGTACAAACGAGATGAAGATCAAAGGGCTACAGATTCAATCCATATAATTAACATCTAATGGCAACATAAAACAATGAAACCAACGCGCTTTATTGACATGATAACGCAATTGCTCGACGAAATCAATGAGCAAGTTGATGCGTCTAACATTATACTCTGTGGTGACTTAAACATCAAGTGCATAGAAGATAATACATCAGAGCACATGAGCGAGTCTACCACAGCTAAGCAATGGTGTATAGAGATGGAAGCACGAAAGATGCATATGCTGAATGGAAATACGCCTGGGGATATTCCAGCTAACATGACCTGGAGAAGAGACAACCAGAAATCCATTTTAGATTACTTCTTTGTATCTGAGACTTTGCACTGGAGAATAAAGACCATGCAAGTCCACGAAAAGCAAGAAAGCGACCACAACTTGGTGGAAATAACTCTGGCCAATATAACATCAGAATCCCGAGCTTATTGGAAACATGATGTTGTCATTGATTCGTCAAGACTCCGTTTGAAACTTGAGGACTCGAATGTTAAAGACATTACAGCTATGTATAATTCTGAAAAAGATGTACTGGAATATGATCATAGTCTCGCGCAATTCAAGGTAAAAAATCATGGCCTTAAAAGACCAGGCTTTGTACCAAAACATACATTTGATCTAGAGATTCTAAACAAAAACGTAAAATGAGATCACAAATACGAGCTATACAAATAACGAATACTCCAGAAAAACAAAGCAAAAAAAAACACATTATGCAAATGTATAAAAACTGGTTAAAGTCCCATAAGTCGATCGTGAAGCAACGCAATGCCGAAATGATGTTAGCAAAGCTCGATAAAACAAACACGCAAGACTTCTGGAGTGTCATTAACCAACATGGTACCTCGCAACAAGGAACCATGACAAATGCAGTAAAGGAAAAAGACTGGATAACTCATTATACAAATGTATATTGTAAGAAAGAGAATGCAAAAGAGCCAAAATTTCCACCCGTAACATCGTGGGACTTAACTTTTTAGTATGATGAGATTCTAACAATCATCAAGAATCTAAATCTCTCTCGAGCGCCGGGCCCAGATGGGCTGAGCAATCACATATTAAAACAGAATCCCGATGAATGGGCCAGCTTCTGTCATGTACTCTTCCATAAAATTGCGACCTCACGCTGTACCCCGAAATCCTGGAAAAGTGCTATTGTAGTCCCTACATTCAAAAAGGGAGATAGAAGAAATCCGAAGGACTACCGTCCAATAGCACTTCTAGATGTTTCTGGAAAGGTATACGCAACAATGCTAACACACAAATTAAACCAATGGATCCACACTACAAACCAACTGGACCCAAGGCAGACAGGATTCGTTAAGGGAGTCGGGTGTGCCTTGAATCTGCTAATTGTCAACACTCTAAAAATGGAAACGGTAAGATCGGGCAAAAAAATATACATCGCTGTCATAGATTTTGCTCAAGCTTTTGATAGTATTCCTCGAGAAAAGGTATGGGCCAAATGACATGCTTGGAAATGTCCCATAAGTCTTATATTGGCAATACGCGAATTACATACTGAAACTAATATACAGATTAGACTGGACAGAGCTGGTAAATTATCGGATGCCATACCTACCCACTGTGGAGTCAAGCAGGGGTGTCCATTGGCACCCATAATTTTCAATTTATTTCTCTCTGATATAGATGTCACTCTTGATCAGATCCAGTCATTCCCACCAAAAATAAATGGTCAGCAAATAAGCCGTCTTCTCTACGCGGATGATCTAATTGTATTAGATCTTACTCCTATAGGCCTGCAACGAAAACTAAATGCACTAGAGCGATATGTTCAAACTAACGGACTTACCATTAACATGGCAAAGTCTGAAATTCTCGTGCTAGAAAATCTTAGAAGCAAAAGCAAAGGCAGAGTGAGTAAATCCCGCTGGTCATTAGAAAAGACTTTCCTTCAAAGCACACCATCGACAAGATACTTGGGAATGATCATCAACTCAAGCATTAATGACACACCTTGGGTTGCTAGTGTTAAATCTAAATGCCAACAATTGGCAAATCAAGCATGCATTATCCATAAAAAATATGGACAATACTCACTCCTCCCAGCCTTGGCGTTTTACAAACAAAAAGCAGTTCCAGCACTCATATATGGAGCTGAATGTGCATTTGGCGCCTCATGGGAGCTGTGGAATTCCCTTGAAAATACCTTTTGGACCAAGGTATTACATCTGCCCCAAGGTACTCCGACGGCGTGCATCAGATATGAGCTCGGCCTAATATCAATTCACGCCAGAATCTGCTGGAACACGCTAAATCTATACTCGAGAATCACCAACATAAATACTCCTATTCAATTTGAGATTTTAAAAAACATTGAAAACTCCAAGGAACTAAATGTGCTAACCTCATAGGTGGAGAGCTGCAAGATGATTTTAAAGAATCTTGATACTGATACCAAAACCTTACACAGTAACCCAAACTTGGTGAAAAAATACCTATGGAGAAGTGACTGGATCGCAACAGAAGAGAAAAGAAGAACGCACAAATTGATGGAAAATGTACCACATGAAAAACGAGCATACAACGAAATCCCAAACTACCTAAAATTATTTCCAGAGACGCGGCGGTGTGATTTATACTTTAAATTCAAATTCAATCTATTTAAGACACAAGAGCGAAAAAGCTTATGGCAGAAAAATAAAAACATGACAAAGATCTGCAGATTCTGTGGGCTATGTGAGGAGACGTTAACACATCTTACTTTGCTATGCACAACCCTCACAAGGGAAGGAACAAGCTGTCTCGGACACTTGATCAACAAAAGACCCTTCCTAAATGCTGACGAGTGGTGGCAAATCCTGTTTGATGAGACAGACAGGAAATTAACTTTTGCCCTTACCTTTTTTATAGATATTGTGGACATTAAATTAAATAGCTTTGAAAAGGAAACTGCTTAAGCAAACGGCCGGAAAAAACTGCTGAGTAAAACTGCAACAAGCTGTTGAATGAAAATGTTTGTTATGTTGTGTGGATTCGATGATGTAATCATATTTTAAAGGTTTGTAATAAACCGTATAAAATAAGAAAATAAAAATAAACTCTGTTTCTGCTCCAGTTGAAGCCCCATAACCATAGTGCTCGCCCCCTGGACATGCTATGCGGGTCATGTAAGGTCACACGCAGATACAACACACCTGCAACTGGCACATGGGCTGTGCCTATGGGCAGTAATAATTATAATACTAAGTGTGGCGTCAAGGTTGCCCACGGCCAGAGATTGGGTTCCTGCTAAAACTGCCATTCCACCCCTCTGTATTTTCCTAACACTACATTTAGTGTTGTTCTTTTTTATTTATTTATTTTTGCTTTCCAGGAATTTGCGCTGTTCAGCTGTGATTTGATGTCAAAATTCCCTCTCCCCTCTCTCCTCTCACTCTGAAGGAGATGGTATGTTATAAAAACGTGCATGGATGGCATTTAGCGCTCAGTTAGCTCAGCAGGTTGAGCACTCACGGTGTTGATCTTTGCGAGACCTGTAGGCATAACTGACTCACTTTGCTGATCTTGGACGCGAGCAGAAGAACCCTTCTTGGCCACTCGCATCGCATGAGGCTGGTCTCGTGATGGGCTGGGCAACCTGAATCCCGTAGCAATGAAGGCCAAGGTTGGTGACCCCAGCGGAGGTTACTCCAGTGGGCAAATAAGACCTGCTCATTCCCGAGTTCTCCCTCTGGTAAATGGTGTGGTTGGATTTAGTACTCAGTTTATTAACTTCTAAAGGTTGAAAGGCGGAGTCAACCCTGCAGGGAATAGAACCTGTGACGGCAGAAGGGGAGCCTAGCTGCCAAGTAGCTCCATGTCATGCGTTACATTGTGATCCAGTCCTGGCTTTTCACTTTCAATGGCGGGGCTCGTAGGGTCGCGTGCTTGTACTGGGAAGAAGGGGGAACTACAAGTCCTAGCATGCAAACTGATTCAGCAGGTGTTGGGGCAGAAGTTCATGTCCCGCGTGTTCTTTCTCTTTCCTGGCTTCCCTGTGTTCTTGACATTGGTGTGATATTTATAAAGTGCAAAGCTAAGGCCCATGGGCATCTGGGCACCACATTACTTGTGTGGCTTGAGGGGCTGCCACTGCGACCCCTTGTGTGATGGACTGCTCTACTACCCCATGCGGCTGCCAGCCTGGGAGTGCTTGAATGGTTGGTGGTCTGTAGGCGGTCCTGATCGGGCTGAACCTTTGTGTGTCTGCCTGGTGTGTGATTGGAGGGCAAGATAACGCAGCCCCCTGAGTCTAGGGGAGACCCTGTCCATGCCTCCCATTGGCTGCTGCTTTGGGGGACCTGGCTTGATCCTATTGGCTGGTCTCTGGCTGCTTGGCCCATGGCCCCCGTTCCTTCTTAAGGCGGTTGGAAGACACTCCTGGGCTTTCCATCATCTTCGTGTGGCCCTTGTAGGTGGTTGATTTTTGTTTTATTTTATTTCTTTTTTATTTTATTTTTAATGGGACGATTTTGTCGCAAATATATGCGTGGGCGTCCACCCCCCCATACCACCTCAGACCCGCTACATTAATTATTCTCCTAACCACACCCCCTACAAATATTTGCTGCAAAATCAGACAAGAATTCGCCAAAATCCTCTTCGACGAAATCTACTTCGACTATTTCTACTGCGGCAAAAGCTCGCTATCCCGTGTTCGTCTTGGTACAGTTTCCTGGCTGTTGCTATGCTGGCTCACTGCGAAATCCTTCTGGGCCAAGTGTGGGGAGGCTGCCTGGGCTAGATGAGTGGCGGGTCGCTACCGCTCTTCCTCCGCTCCCTCTTGGGCCATAACAGGTCCCCACCATCTATAACCCCCATCTAGGCTACCCCGCTCTTGCCCCTTGAGCTGGTCAGGTTTGTCCGTCTTCCTGGTGCCTCATTCCATGGTGGTGGTGGCGCTGCTCCTGCATGGTGGGTCCTCTCAGGGGGTGCACGGAGTCTTCTTCGTTTCATCGCTGGTCCATGGCTCAAGTCCCAGAGTATGGTAAGGCGTGCTAGCCCTGTATGTATCCAGTTCTACCATGGTGAACTAGTTGAATCCGCATCGACTGGCACCGAGAGTACACATCCCAGGGTCCTGGAGTGCCCTTTGGAATCAGTTTCTGGGGTCGCCTGGGTCCAAGAGTAGTGGGGGCTTGCTAGCCCCCTCCACAGTGATTGTCCATTGACTACTATTGGTTGGATCGCTGCTTGGCATCCTTCCTGCTCCGGCGGGCTGGGGCTCCCCTGGAGCTGTAGCTCTCCAAGGAGGGTCTCTTCTGGTGCTGCCTGGGGCTGGTGGCTCCTTTGGCTACACCTCTGGGGCAGAGCTGGTGCCCACCTTGCTTTCGCCGTTTACAGTGGCTTGTCTGTGGACCTTGGCTCGTTGTTTTCTATGGGGAACCTTTGCAAACATTTTAAGCTTCCCCTAAACGGACTAAAACGTTACTTAGCTGAGCCTGCCCATTTTTTTTTCATTGCCCCCTCCCCCTTCAGTCTCGGGAGTTTCACACCCAAGAGAGGATTTTTAACTGGCATCTGCGATTTATTAGGTACAGTAACAAAGAAATGCCTGCACTGCACCCCCGTCTATGGAAATGGGGGGAGGGGGGTGGTTTCTGGGTCTCACTTCGGGGTTTTTGTATCCACCTGTTTGTAGGAGTGTATTTGAGGCAAGGTAGGTCTGGCATTATAAGCCTGGTTGGCATCTGGCATTTGGTGGCCCTCTGGACAATGTTTACCTTGTTTAACCCCTTCACTCCCTCTAGGACCTACACGTAAGGATATGGTTTACCTGTGAGTGACATGTTTCCCTTGTATACTAGAGTTTATGGGGAACACTGCCTCAGTTCATTTAATTGGCGCTTTGAAACAGTTGTTGCTAATTGTATAAGCGCCTAACAAATGACCGATAAATAAATAAATAAATAGCAGTGGGGTTCCAAACAGGACTGGGATGCATGAGGCCGGAGCCTTGACAACCCCCCCACACCACCTCTTAGTGCCATAATGTATAGTGTTCGCGACCACATGTAGGCTTTAAATTTAGCTTTAGGAGTGGGGGACGGGGGTCTCCAGTACGGCCCTTTTACTGTTTCTGTATCTGCACAGTGTCTTTGTGTGGTGTCGGAACCCAAGATCCTTATTTGCACTTCTAGTGATTGTGTGCAACCGTGTAGTGTAAAGTGTGCATTTGCCAGTGTACCTGTGTAGCCTTCTCTATTGGGACTAACTGTATCGAGCCACCGGCCTTCTGTCCCCCACCGCGCGTATCTGCGACTGACCTTTCATGTCCCCTAAAGAGAGAGTGTGAACCAGCCTTTGTGGTTACCCTGCCATGCACCTATGACAGATGGTGTCAGACCCCTCACCAGAGACCGTAGAAAAAGCGAACACCAGGACTGGCTCGAGGTGTCACGCATGACTTGGGGCCCGATGGCAGTTATGCCTGCTTCACGTGAGTTAAATGAGCACTCAACTTTCTCATGCTATCTTATTTATTTATTTGCATTTGTTAAGCACACTAAACCCAGAGGCATCAAGGCGCTGGTTACAGGTTACAGGTTACAGGCATAGGCTGATAGATGAATGGGGTCCCTCCTGTAGAGGAGGATACCAAAGTCTGGCTGGTGGGGCCCGGTGGATGCCGTCCCATTGAGTGTCTCTAGGCGGGGCAAAAGAGCCCCTGCCCCAGTGGTCGAAGTGTACGAAAAGAAGTAGAGCAACTATGTTCCCTGCGGGCCTGCCTCCGCTCCCCACAAACCCCATCTCCATCACCTTGGCCCCTCCCACATGCAATTCAAACCCTCCCAATGAAACGCGCCTGCTGTTTAAGGGAATGTTCAGTGCTCTGAAGTGTACCTTTCAACTTCTTCCTACACTTTTATTTTAAAACAAAATCATTCCGTAAAGGTTTCTTATGAAAATAAAAATAAAGCAACAGTAAAACTTAATTTAAAAGTAGAGGAGCACCCACCCACTTCGACCGCAGCCCTGCCCGTCCTTCTCTACAACACAGGAGAAGCCAAGCACAGCCAGATCCACTCCCTTGGCACAACCAGAACCACTGTTTGTTTACAAGCCCTAAGGGAGGAGAAGAATTGGCATCAGCATGAAACATTTACATAACAGTGACTCGGCTGACCTGGTTTTTGGGGAAACTCCCATAGGGAAGAGTCCCTTGAACATGTGGGATCCCCTGCAGCGTCTGCACACCGACATTCGCCACAGCTAGGCCTGGGTGGGGATGCGAGTGGTGTGATGTAGGGGTTTGAAACTGTTGGTGCAATGGAGAGCTCACACAGCGCCATCTCGCCGCTGTCTGCAGTTACCTGGCAGCAGAAGCGGTTCCACTGGTTTGCGCCGGGGCTTGGCAGAGAGTGGGATCGAACACTGTAACGGGCGAGGGTGGATCGAAGACTTTCTGCCACCATGCTGATCGCCATTGTGGCCAGCCTCTGAGGATCAGAGTCTCGTGTTAATTCCCCGGGAGGGCTTCTAAAGTGGCTAGCCATTGGGAGAGAGGGAGCACTGTGCTGGCACGTGGTTCCTCTGGCCCCACACTGTGCACACATTTGCGGGATCTGAAGAACTCTGCTTTAATCCTGCGGTTTCTCCTTGATCGTGCAACGGTGGCTAAATAATGGGTTGAAATTATTCATTTTACAGCCACTTTTTTGTAGGGCAGCACATCTCAAAAGCCAATACATGCTAGGCTGCAAACAGTGCACAGGAGCATTTCCCAATTCATTGTCATGATGGATTTGCTCGGAGAATATGCAACTATTCAGTAAGAATCAATTTTCGATGCTGGCCGTACCCAATAATGGCACTATAAAAAAACATGGCTATGCTGACTGTGCCAATATATGGCAGTATTTCCCTGTTATATTTGTCTTGGGTGATGCCCAGTGGCCAATGTTTCACTGTCAACAGCTTTTTTACCCTCCCACACATCCCAACGCAATCACCGGACCTCCTTCCCCTGCCTGTACACTCATTACATATACGCGACGGCACTCGCTCCTGCACGCACATGCACCCTGCGCTTAATACACCCACACACAAAAACACCACCCCCACACATGTATAAATACACCATATTTGTTTTCTTCACTGACTTGCCCCCACCTCCCCACCGCTTCTGATCTGGGCTACTGTTAGCACACTCTGATGCTCCAGGAGGCCTGCTCTGTGCACCCTGCAAACAAGGTGGTGTGGGAGCTGTCAATCAACACTGCTCCCTGAGGCCTGGTTCCTGGTGTGCACGGAGTGGTACGACCTCGCTGCTCCTTGTATATCGCGTGGATGCATAGGGGTTCCCCCCTCGTCATGCCCAATGGACCATGCAAGGCTGGGGAAGCAAAACACGTCTACCCCTGCATTTCCACTTGTGCGTGCACAATTGGGGTATTTCAAACTACGGGGCAACATTTCCCCTACAACATGGCTGGAGCAGAAGTGCTTTGCTGGCTGCTTGGTGCCGCTGAGGGAGCCCTCGGGTGTTTCACTGGGCTGGGTTCGGCTCGTCCATAATGCATGGCGGGTCGACGCTTTGTCGCCCGGTATAGACGAGTGCCGGTCTCGGCAGGTTTATTGAGCAACAAGCCCTTAATTGAAATTTAGTGGTATTCCACCTTGATTTCCACTTGCCGTGCAATAAGGACCTTTACCGCATTCAGAAATCCTAATGATCGACCGGGATTTCTTTGTTTAATTTATTTATTTTGACATTTATAAAGCGCACCTGACCCTGAGGCATCTGGGCGTGTATATGGGATTATGACCGCACCACCGTATTAAACTCAAAGCTAACCTGCAGAATATCACTCCCCATACGGTATTTCTGAAATACCACTTGTTTTGTAAAACCATCTGTTTATAAAAGGATAGGAATGCATATGGGGCCGAAGGGGGGCACGCATGAAAATGCTCAGGCAGTCAGTACTGTTCCTTCTGTGCATTACGCATGATAATACGAGGGAAAGCCGCTTCACCATTGTGGGGGGCGGGGCGTGGGGTGAACGCATTGTGGCTCCAGCTCCCTGTCTTGAGGTCGCTGTAATCCCGAATCAGTTTCCACATTCGTTTTTCTTGTAATACCGCATTAGGGAAAAAGAACCCCTCATTATCCACGATAAACAGATGTGAAAAACAATTCGAAATTGCAAACATCATTTGTTTTGTTAACGTTTTTGCCTACCTCGAAATGGGGGGTGATTACATAAAGAATTCCGTGGTTGGAGGCGAGGGGGGGGGCTTTCTTTCCCCCGCAGATCTACTTAAAATCTTGGTTCTTAATTAGCTCCTTTCTTGGAAAGACCAAATAAGGCCGCCAGAAAGACGTAGGCGCTATCCACCTTGGTTCCAGACAAATAGCTGCACGTGGCATGATTACTGCTGTGTGTAACTCGTAAGTGAGAATAACCTTGACCCCCCCGCCATCCTTCCCTGGACACCCTGATATGGTAGAATGGAAGCAACGTGGCTGTCAGTAACTCTATATTCTTGGAATTTGTATAGCTCTCACATAAAATTAACATGGCCTTGTAGCGCTGTAGTCGTGTGAGATTACACATCCCTATAAACGTCCTGCATGGATTGAGCATATCTCATCGAGGCGGCCGTTTCCCCATTTATTTGATGGGGCAAGCCCTCCGATTGATCCCCCCCCAACCCCTATTGTGGGGGACCTACAGGGCCAGGATCACACTGCGCGGGCCTTGCAGGACAGGGCTGCAGGACCTTGATCACACGGTACGGTGCAGGCCCAGAATGAGGCACAGTCACGGCCCATCTTAAAAAGGCATTACGGATTTGGAGGGACCCACAACTTAAAAGGGCAATACACATGGGAGGGTCACACATCACACCCACCACACGGTCCACTATGGGTTATTATCACTTCTGATAGCTGGATGGGCAAACCCTGGAGCGCAGCTCATGACCAGCGCTCGACCACTTACTACTTTCAGTATTTCTTTGAAGCTCTAGAAACTGTCCTCGCAGTGCATACACGAACCCTCGGGGCTATCGTGCAGTCGCCCTTTATCCAATCAGCAATCTGCTTTGATCGCTCCCTCGATGCATGCAAACTATTGCACTCCCCAGTGGATTCGGGTGAATGCTAAATCAGGGAGGGGCTCTCATTAGGGAGCGTTTGCTAGTATGTGTGCTTAGGCCACGCCCCCTAACAAGAGCACCCTCTCCCCTCACCATTGGGGTTAGGGAGGCTGGTGAAAGCAGGGGAGCTGGGGCGTGCTGACATTATTACCTTTGCTGCGCCCAGCCCCTAGGGCTCCTTGAATGAAAGGGCTGCGTGATGACTCTGTACTCCAAAACAGGAGGCGGGCTAGAGGGCCGAGCTCATGGGCAAGGCTTTTGTCTTGGAAGCAAGAAAACGCAGAGCAACACAGGTTTGAATTGGACCCCTCGCTGGTATTAAACGAGTTATAAAGGAACAATTATAATGAATAATCATGAGGCTTCGTTTAAAAGGCTTTCGGCTGCATGATGACTCTTTACATGGAAACAAAAGTAGCGACATGGCAGGGGAGTTGCTAGGTCTGGAAAAGACCCGGGGCTAAACTGATGTCGGTACTGTTGGGACTGGGGGCTAGCTAGTCTTTTGGCTGTAGCTCCTGAGATTCTATCCGGGGCTACAACCAAAAGATCAGGGGCTATAGCCCCCTAAGCCCCCCCCTAGCAACGCCCCTGCGACATGGCCTTCCAGCAGTTCAGAGTCATCTGGCAGCCGTGTAGTTGACACTACCTTTACACTGGCTGTCTGCAGATGTCAGTACTTCCAAAGTGCTGCTACCTGCAGGTAGTCTGTGTAACTGTGCAGCACTTCGGCTACACGGCTGCCTGAGGGGAGGGCATGGCTGAGGCTGGTCTGGGCGGACCTCTGGCTCGGGAGCCCTTTCTGGAGACTGCCGGTGCTTGGCCCTGGCTAGCCCTGGCCCACTTAAAGCCCTGACAGTCCCCATACCTAGTGATGAGCACCCAACACCCCTCTTTTCTAAACCAACCTCAGCACTGTTGGGCCAATAAGGTGGTGACTGGTGCAGTATAAAATACTCATGACATAACCTACATGGCGACTGGACAGGATATGCGCGTATCGATGAGATTGTTAGAGTATCAGATGCTGCAGATTCTCCTTAATACTGTTACCATATCCGACATCTGACCTGTCGGATCCACATAATACTCTAATCCTCCCAGGAAGAGTGTATCACGTCATCACACTCCCAGGACATCGGGGGGAGGGGGGGCAATCCTGGATCAAGCTCGCATTTCATGAAACGTCACATGTCCATGGGGGGGGGGGGGCATTAACAATCAAAAACCCAACCAACCTGTCGCATAAACTTGTGTATAACAATGAAACCCCTTCTAATGATTATGGACTGGTGTGTGCATTTGCTGTCAGAGATGGCCTCAGCAATGCACAGACAAAGACAATGGATTGTAGGCGCTCTATTAGTATCTTAATCAAAATGGTTTCAGAAGGCAGGGACAGTTGGAAGGAGCTGTCCCCTGTGGCTCTCTCGGCAGCTCGAGCCCAGACGTCCCTGATCAGCAGAAGTTTCCCAACGTATTGTAATGCAGCTGGCAACCATATTCTTGGAGGGAAAACCCGAAGGCCATGACCTTTTCTATCAAATTCCCTCCAAGATTTTCTAAGGGATAGTTCTGCTCTGCCTTTACTGCCCGGTGTCAGCAGGGTTTCTCTTCCGTCTCTCCCTCTCTTTCTGCCTATGTTTCAGGATGGATGGATGGATAGATGGACTTTCTTCTCTGCCTGCCGGGTCAGGACTTGAGCTTGCCTGGAGGAGTCGCCCATTGGTGGGAATTGTAGAGCGAGAGCTCCAGACATCAAATGCTACAGTAAAGAATTGGCCCCAGTTTCCAATCCAGAAAGAGAAGCATGGAGGGGAAAGTCCAGAAGGCCATCTCCATAGATCGCAGCTCCATCTACACCCAACCCCATTCAGCATCCCCTTGCCCCCCTCACCCATGCTGATCTATATTGACAAATAACATGAGGGGGTAAACAAGACAGTCAGCTCTCCCTTGTCCCCACCAACCCCCTGCATTTCAGCCTCCACCCCAATTCCCTGTCATAGAAATGAGACCATTCAGGCACAGAGCGCAGTCCTTGGTGATCTGCAGTAAATTCAAACCTCTACCACATCCCATGTCCCTTGAGGACAGCGGCCCGATAGTGCTATAACGCATCTCATCTGTCCCCCAAGCCCACTCTGTTTCTATGGACCTTTGGCCTCCTCTGTTTTCTTTCTCACCCTAAAAATGCTGCCAAGAAGCCCATCGGAAATGGGGAAATTAAGTGTCCATTACCAGCCGTACTGTTAGGGTGGTCACTTCTATGGAATCTCCAATAGACCCCTTCCAATCCTATCACCCCTTTCCATCCTGATTCTGGAGTCGCCAATCCTATCACCCATTGCCATCCTCATTCTGGAGTCACCAATCCTATCACCCATTGCCATCCTCATTCTGGAGTCACCAATCCTATCACCCATTGCCATCCTCATTCCGGAGTCGCCAATCCTATCACCCCTTGCCATCCTCATTCTGGAGTCGCCAATCCCATCACCTATTGCCATCCTCATTCTGGAGTCGCCAATCCTATCACCCATTGCCATCCTCATTCCGGAGTCGCCAATCCTATCACCCCTTGCCATCCTTATTCTGGAGTCGCCAATCGTATCACCCCTTGCCATCCTCATTCCGGAGCCGCCAATCGTATCACCCCTTGCCATCCTCATTCTGGAGTCATCAATCGTGTCACCCCTTTCCATCCTCATTCTGGATTCGCCAATCCTATCACCCCTTGCCATCCTCATTCTGCAGTCGCCAATCCTATCACCCATTGCCATCCTCATTCCGGAGTCGCCAATCCTATCACCCCTTGCCATCCTCATTCTGAAGTCACCAATCCTATCACCCCTTTCCATCCTGATTCTGGAGTCGCCAATCCTATCACCCCTTGCCATCCTAATTCTGGAGTCGCCAATCCTATCACCCCTTGCCATCCTCATTCTGGAGTCATCAATCGTGTCGCCCCTTTCCATCCTCATTCTGGAGTCGCCAATTGTATTGCCCCTTTCCATCCTCATTCTGGAGTCGCCAATCGTATCGCCCCTTTCCATCCTCATGCTGGAGCCGCCAATCTTATCACCCCTTCCCATCCTCATTCTGGAGTCATCAATCGTATCGCCCCTTTCCAGCCTGATTCTGGAGTCGCCAATCCTATCGCCCATTGCCATCCTCATTCTGGAGTCGCCAATCCTATCACCCCATGCCATCCTCATTCTGGAGTCGCCAATCCTATCACCCATTGCCATCCTCATTCCGGAGTCACCAATCCTATCACCCCTTGCCATCCTCATTCCGGAGTCGCCAATCCTATCACCCCTTGCCATCCTCATTCTGGAGTCGCCAATCCTATCACCCATTGCCATCCTCATTCCGGAGTCGCCAATCGTATCACCCCTTTCCACCCTCATTCTGGAGCCGCCAATCGTATCACCCCTTGTATCACCCCTTGCCATCCTCATTCTGGAGTCATCAATCGTGTCGCCCCTTTCCATCCTCATTCTGGAGTCGCCAATCATATCGCCCCTTTCCATCCTCATTCTGGAGTCGCCAATTGTATCGCCCCTTTCCATCCTCATTCTGGAGCCGCCAATCGTATCGCCCCTTTCCATCCTCATGCTGGAGCCGCCAATCGTATTGCCCCTTCCCATCCTCATTCTGGAGTCATCAATCGTATCGCCCCTTTCCATCCTCATTCTGGAGTCGCCAATCGTATTGCCCCTTTCCATCCTCATGCTGGAGCCGCCAATCGTATCACCCCTTGCCATCCTCGTTCTGGAATTGCCATTGGAGGACGTGTCCGTTCTTGAGTTTTTAGGGATATTGGGCAGAAGGTTTCCGGTAGTTGCATGGGCAGTCAAAAGGCCTGTTAAGTCTCTGATATACGCGAAGGATTGTGAAGGTGCAGTGTGATCCAAGGTAGGCGAGGTGTCATGCGGTCCAACGAGAAGTAGGAGCCGAATCACTGAAGACGAGGCCACTTCCAAGTCTAGTGCCCGATGTCTTGAAGAATCGCCTACTTTGGAACTGTGCTACATAGAGCGGGGGAAGGGAGCAGGTGCATGGCATCGTCTTGGATGAAGGAGAAAGATGTGTATATCTTCTTGGGGGTAATGCATTGTGAAGACTGGAGGGGGGTACCTGTACTTAGCACCCCAGCCAAGGTTCTCTATATGGTAGCTATGGACGAGCAACCAAGGCTTAAGCTCTCAGAAGGTGATCCAAGCTGGTACAGTGAATTCCCAGGCCCCCACAAAGAAATGTCCACACAGTAGGTTAGGTGATAACACAGCTTCTCTATACAAAATAAGGTTCAGCAAAATGCAAACGTATAGATAATACACTTGGACAACACTATGGCAGCAATATATACACTCTCTGTGGTACCCCACAATACTTAAACTCAGCAAAGATGCAACCACTGACAGTTTTAAACAGGCATGTGAATTAAGTGGGGTGTAACCGCTTAGATCAAGTAAGGAATATGAAGTTAATAACAGTGGCACAATGCTTTCTTTAGGATAGATAGACAATTCTTTGTAAGCATCCCCCCACCTCAACAACCTGTAAGGGAAAGGTCAGGGAGTACCTTACCTTGTCTTTTACAGCCCAGTCCAAAAATGTGCAATAATGCTCTGCTTTCTCCCACAGGCTCTACTGCCCCCAAAGTACCCGACATGCCACAGGAGGACGATATCCATGACAGATCTGGGACCCCTGGGTGATTCCTGAGGCTAGAAGAGGCTCTTCCTCGTCCCAGTACCTTGGGGGCGAAGCAGCAGAGTGTCTTGGCTTTACTCGACGGGACCCCTCGAGGATGGACCCCCTTTGCAGGAAGGAGTCACTGGGATGTCGAGTCCAAGAGGAAGAAGGGAACCACACACTCTGAAGGGCAGCAGTTTTGGTCTTCTCAGGGGTCTCTGTTGGTCAACGATTTCTACGACTGTAGAAGTCCTAGGAGGGTGAAAACTTGCTGTGGATTCCAAAAAGTCTTGGTAGATGAAAATAAGACTTTTGAGGACCTGGGATGACTTTTGGCGGTGACGGGTGAAGTGCCTGAAGTAGGTGTCGAGTCTCAACATTTCGCGGTTCACTGCCTTTAGGATTTTTGGTTCCACAGCACGGACCTCTGGATGTCTTCTGGCAACCTGGACTCGACCACTGGACTGGACTGCAGATCCTCACCAAGTCTGGCCCTTTGGGATGTCTTTGTTGATGTTCCTGTATGCAATAAAATAAAAATAAGACTGCTTGGGATACCCCACTTCGACAATATATTCCAAAGTTTGGCACAGTCGACACAATCAAAAGCACACCAGAGGTCTGCCGTGGCCATTGAAAGCGGAGACTGATTCAGAATCCTTGCTTTTCCTTGAAGCAATGTAACCAGAAGCCCATTAAGAGAGATTCCATAGCCTTTCCTAAAACCTGTTTGAAGTTTGGTTGGACACCCAATCATTAGAATTGTCCAATAAAAGCGACGCAAAAATCTTTGAGGTTGTATGCAACAATGCAATTAACCTATAATTTGCCGGGGTTGAGCAGTCTCCTTTTTAAGATATAGGCACAATAGAACAGGCACTCCATGATTTAGGAAATATGCCTAGAAGCGCAATGTTGCAGAAAAAGTTGGGACAAAATGGGCGGCCAAAGAGTAGGGTTATCTTTCGTCACCAATTTGGCAAACTATCAGTGCTCATGGCATTTCATGACTTACCCTTCTTTATTTTCCTCTCAATATCAGATCTGTAAAAGAACCCAACCAGGGGCCTCAAGTGCTGGTGCCGTGGTCCAACAAAGTGGAACTCTTGGCACCAAACCTTTCAACCAGGAACTCTGGCCATTTAGAACCTTAAATGTAATTATCTAAGGCACAGGGTAACGAAGAGTGCCTCACATCAGCACTGATAATATGGTGCCAGAAAAGCTTCGGGTTGAACTTGCTAACCAGAATTAGCATCTCTTGGCTGTCCCTAATATCCAGATTAATTCTATATGACTTGACACAATTTCTGAATACCTGTTTGCACTTCCTTACCCTTGACCACATCTCACCAGGCTCTAGGTAGATGTCAGAATAGATACTTTTGATGATTCTACGGAGCAATACCTTTTTTGTCTTGAACAGTTTTATCATAGATATGTCTACGCACGAATTTCTACGAACACATTTTTGCTTATGTTTGTGGGTTACAGTTTTAAACACACAGGCCTGCACCCAACTAGTTAGATGTTGAAAGAGGAGATGATCCATGTTAAAGGTTCTATTTTAGTGACCAAACATTGAATGGCAGCAAGAAGGGCACTATTACATTTTTCAATTGTACCTTTGGACCACATAATCCGATTTTTCCTTCTTGAAGGGATAACCCTACACGGTCCCATAGGGATAGAAAACATTGGTAATGAAAGGGAAAACAGAAGAGAGGCAAGCATGGTCACTAGCCTGGAAATGCTTTGTAACCAGTGACTTGATGTCCGGTACCAAAGACTGAGATACATAGATGAAGTCGATCGTAGAATACCGACTACCCCACTACCAAGTAGAATTACCCGGGACATCCCCCCCCTGTGTTTCATTTATGCATATTCCACTCGGACATCATCATGTGCCAGTGCAATTCCCTAAACTCATTCCCCTTTGATTTAGTAAATGTGAGTGTCCTCGGTGATGAGTCCAACCAATCCCCAATATGATAAATGATATCTCCCGTTATGATAATTGGTGCGTCTCCGTCACTGCTGTAAGAGGTCCTCTGATGAGGACAAGAAAGCTGATTGTTCCATTCTCTGAGAGTTCCAGTAGATGTTCATTAGCAGCATATGGGTCATGGAGTAAGTTTACTCCCTCCGTGTCAACTTCATTGGCAGTAGGATTTCAAGGGGAACACCCCCAACGTGTTATTGATTTGACAAAAGGTGGTTCTTGCACCCATAAAAAGACCACCCGATGGGCAGCCTGTGCGACCCTTTGACGCCTTTTCCAAAAGAATCTCAAAACTATCTCCTACCGGAACATCCACCAACCATACCTTCTGGGGGACAAGCTATGAAAATGTGTGTACTGTGGGTTTGGAATTTCAAGAACTCGAACGGCCTCTAGTGTTCCAAGACGATAGACTACAGGCAATTCTGCAAAAGATTTGTTAGGGTGCGGGGCGTTTTCACATTTGCAAGCGAGGCTGCTAACCATGACCAATCTTTATTTGATGAAGGTAATGGCGTATTGGAAGACGATTTTGACAGCATTCTAGAGCCATCTTGCAAAATGTGACACTTTAAATCCCAGTTCAAGGCAGAAGTGCGCGGCAGCAAAGAAGAATCTGGAGGAGCCAACTTCCATTTAGAAAGAGGGGCTATGTCAAAACCTATTGTAGAGGAGCAGACGTGTACGTCATTAATAGAACCCGCCCCCCTCACCTCAGACCTATTAGATGAAGGACAGGAAGACACTGTGCATGACACCAGGTATCATTCCAATACTGCATCGAGTGTATGAGAGACGACATGTGCTCAGGCAACCGTATCGAATCTACCCTCGAAACTGAAAGGGTAGTAGGAGATTTGCAGGAACCACGGAACTTCGAAGAGCTGTAAATGAAATCTGACCGCTGAAAAGTGACGTCATGAAGAGAAGACATAACGACGCACTGAAACGATCTGCTAATACTCAAAGAATAAAGATATAACTGAAGTAAGGAGAGTAAACATGTAATCGAATACGAAGAAATCATGCGCACCAAAGAGATAATTGAGAAGAAACGAAGTGAATGTACATACGCAGAAACGCAAGGTAGTTGAGACATATAGAAGCTTGCTGCAGAAGAAAATGTAAAGTGACTAAAGCGGCCATGATGAAAAGATGGACGCTGGACTTGTGTTGAAACCAATTAAGCTAACTCAGAGACAGACCAGGGCTGCAGAGTCAGGAGACGCTGGAAAAACAGCTTTGTGTGGGGAACAGAGACTATCTATTGGCCTGGGATCAAGAATGCCACATCAAGGATTAATTACAAGGCACAGAGGGAGTCGAGAGGATAAGCCATGTACGCAAGACCTATTTCTCTTAGATTAAGCAAAGAAGAAAACATCTACAAGTGCCAAGTATTGGAAAAATTAAAGATGCAGAAAGCTTCTGTGAGGTAGAGCAACCACGTCTCCAGAGGCCAAGAGGAGTAATGACATCCATCCTAATTGAATCAAATAGCACTAAGTAAAAGGTCGAAATTGACAACATCGTGGTCTCCTCACATGTGATTCAGAACTCGAAAACAAGGTCTATTCTTTAAGCTCCAGGTGAAGATAATGGTGTACCTACACTCCCTTGATAAGTCCCAGAGCAGAGAACAGTCCGCAAGGTCAACTACAAAGAAGAAGCCTTGGTTTAGGCCTTGACCGACGAGAGATGATGGACTAATTGGGCTAGTGGGTACTAGTCGGACGTTGTTCTCTGCACCCGAGTTTCGTTTTGCTTCTGTGCTACTAACAAGCCGAAAGTCCAAGGTTGGGAGAGAAAGCCATCCAATCATAGGGGTCTATTCAGCAGTGTGGTATATGTTGCAGAAGCCAATCCGCTGCTATTATTCTGCTATAATCTGTATTATACCTATTTCGAGGTAGTTCAAGGCGTGCCTATCGGATAAGGGGCATCCAATAATGACACTAAAACATATATAATATATAGGTACATATGTTCCCTTACCCAATCCCTCCCTTCAATAGGTTTTCCAGTTGGCCACGTAGGATGATGTCATAGCTGATGCATATTGAGGTGTAAAGCTTTTGTATAATCAGATTGTTAGTGTGAGTATGTGGACTATAAATCTTTGTTTGCCAGGTTTCCCTAATTTATTGAGCTGATAATAAAGTAGTCCTTTGCCATATTCTTTGAGTTTGTCTGGTTATTTGGGTCTGAGATCATTATTGGTAATTCCATTTGGCACTAGAAACACTCCAGGTGCTACTGCACGCCATTTTCAATAAAACGTCATCCCCCTCATAAACCAAATTTAGAATTAATTTGGATTTGAGATCCAAGGCCACTAAGTACAGACTTTTATCGTCCGGAAACTCCACCAGATAGATATCCGAGGATTCAATCGTCCTTAATGTCTGTCGGTATGGATCTTAATAGGGACACGATTACTGATCTATTTAAGGGAATGACCACAGCATCCATAAAGGTCCCTTCCACTACAAGTGCCAAGGAGTTGCTGGCGGATAGGGATCAAGTAATCGGAGTACACAAGGAGCTGGAGGTAGGCCGTAAATTGTGATGTTCAGATGCACCCTGTGTGGGGCCACCAATTTGAGATCCCGATGAAGGCAAACTACCTGCGGCTATCTGATACGACAAGCCGCAGAAGAAACGGGGGAATCTGACTCTACTATAGGCGTTTCCCACTACCTCATCAGGCAACACATCCTTGGAAGAATTGAAATTGGAATCCATTCTAATGTTGGCATTCAGTTGGGAAGTACTCATCAAGGGCCCGGCCACCTATTTTGCTACCAGAGGTCCAGAACAGGCTGCAGGGAAGAGCTATGGAACAATACTGATGGAGCCAGAATGAGGCACCGAATCATCATTAGGGATTTTTCCCTTTTTTGCGTTTTTTTTTCTTCTGGATACCTACTCAAATAGTAGGTGATTTCAATGGTTCAGGATCACCTGATAAAAGCGCAATTTTGGGATTATCCAAATTTATGTCCGGAAGAAAAGTCCTTGAGTGTCTCCTTTTATGGGTGCAAGTTTGCATCGTTTTCTTTGATTTATTTTGTTTTGTTTTCAGTCTCAACACGCCTTTGATTTTTGACCCGTGTAGAGACTTGCCTTGATATATCTATATCCATTAAGGGTGAGCGTTGCGTGACCGATATAATTTTCGCTCTTTCAGTACCAGACAATGGCGGCGAAGATGGAGAAATTAAAATTGGAGCTGCAGGACATGAGGGTTTCGCCGAAGTAATTGCTCCTGAGGAAAACTCCGATGAAGATGGATTGACCAAATTAGCCTCTAATTCAGGGGGAGGAGTAAGTGCGGCCCTACCCTTGTTAGCTGTGTCTAAATGTTCACCAATTCTTGCTGGCAACTTCGAGTTGGCAAGTAATCCCTCCTTCATTTGATCATACAACCGAACAAGGGTTAGTAGGGTGATAAATATCGCTGTACTTGAGGGTGTGCCAACCGGATCATGTGCCATGGAATTTAACTGAAGAGGGGACTGTTTGGGCATCATGGACTCGTCACCCGTATTATTATTAGCAGCCCCTACAATTTGGTCACCCTCATTCTTCACAATTGTGTTCACTGATGCATTGGAACAGGCAATCAAAGAGTTGACTAATGAGGGTATAGCCCAGAGGGAATCGCCACCCCCTACATTAACAGAGCCTGCCTCTTTCTCTAGACTATGGCATAGTTGTATGAATGCATTTTTGACATCGTCCAGAGGTCGTATCGCAAAGGGGAAATAAAATCATATTAGAGCCGTTAGACAAAGCTAAACCAGAATTTGCAGATGAGGATAGAGAGAATCATTGCAGCCGCTGGCACAGAAATTGATGTGTGTATGACCGGGAAATGGCTCGTTATTTTCCCTGGAGGCATGTTCGGCGGGGCTTCCAGCTTCCCGGAGCCCGCTAAGATGCATTTAGCTCTAGGGAAGCAATTTCAGCCTGACCTGCTGGAGCACTTGGACCACTCCGCAGATGAAATCGCGGCGAAGAAGGAGCTAGCTTCCTCTAAAAGAGAACAAGTAGCGCCCACCAGTGCCTTACTGTCGTCGGTCAACCTCCAATCCGCCACACTGCCAAGCCGTTTCCACTTGACAGCAGTTGTGAATCTAGCCACTGTTGTGTACAGCGCACCAGCATATGCGCTAAAGCATTATGGTGCTACTGTGCGCTATAAGCAAAGATAGCCCTTACCTGTCCCAGAGGGCACTGACTGCACTTAACCTATAGCCCTTCCAGTCCAGCCGACATCTATGAGTCCCAAGAGTCTGGGAATAGCTGAAAGAAGGAAGTGTGCTTGCCCCCTATAAATAATTGGGTGGGTGGGATACCACAAAATCATGAATGCCAGGGATCACTACTAAATTCAAATCCAAAAGGGGATGCAGGAGCTGCGTAGAAAACGGAGATCGCCACCGCCCGGGTTGAGGAAAGCACTCGGAAGCATAACAAAATGTGTTAAGTCAAGCCGCACACAATGTGTTAAGTCAAGCCGCACAAAATGTGTTAAGTCAAGCCGCACCGGTAGGAACGCTAGTAGGAATGCTAGAAGCCGCTTCCGACAATACTCTACAACCAAAAAAAGTGCACTTTGGAGTATTCATAGATGCCATTTCGGGTTCTTAATGTCTGGGGACCCCTTTTTTGTGTAACTGCTGCCGAGAGTATCGCCATCAAAGTCACTGAAATATCCTTGTGCTTCAAGGCGATTGCGCCACTATGACCTCTCTACCACTGGAGTCTCCTGCGCTCGAGTTGTTACCCAGCGAGTGGCTTTGTGAAGGAATCTTTGACACGTGAGGGAGGAGTGCTGTTGTGAGCTTTTTGTGGGTATTGTGGCATTTCCTTTGACCAGTGGCACTTGGGCGTCTTGGAAGCAATGTTTTCAAAGGTTTCCATTTTGTTTGATAACCGTTGGCTGTTATTCTGAGTCTCTGAACCCTTGGTTCTCCCTGTCTGCGTTCTAATCCAGGTAATCGCTCACTAATTCGGAATGTGCCCTCCTGTGGGACAAACACTCCCACATTGCAGCACGTTTCAGTTTAAACCGAAAGATTGACGCTTCGTGTCATTGTGGTCTTGATATACGCGTCAATTACAGACTCGTAACCATGGAAACCGTTTTTTACACTCCGGTGTCTTGTCCATGCTGACTAACCGCAAAAATATGGAAAACCTCAAACTGAAAATGGAGTCGTTCTTGCTCAACCGTATCTCTACAAGTTGCAACATGGCCCAACAGCCGGTTCCTTCAGCGGTTGTGTTCTAACAATGAGTGCGATGCTGCAGGCTTGCCAACCCCACCAAAATATGGTTTCACCTCAAAGGGGTGTTGCAGATCCCTTCCCGAACCAAGAGCTACAAAGGTCACATAGGTCAGATTCTGGATATCTGGAGCCGACTTTGATACACATTGTGCACACAAAAGGCTTGTCCGACAGTGTGCCGACTCAAGATGGCAAAGTAATTGGCAAACAGAGCGTGAAGCCCACGCAACCAATACAAGGAAATTCCCCCCTCGACCCAGGATCGGGTCGGGCCGAAATCATCCCTGGGGCCTGAGGGCCTTTTTCTGGCCATGCCTGAGCCAGTTTGGAAGAAAAATAATTGGGGAAAAAACACATTTTTTTTCAAATTTATTTTCTTTTCAAAAAGCCTTTCATCCTTCTTAGGTCGATAAATGAGCACCAACACGGGTTGGGTGATATTGTGTGCATATGTGTTCTATAAAAAAGAGCTTAAGCGTAAGTGCTATACAATAACATATCATTTGGCCTTGGACGCCTGCTTGGATTCACAGTAATTTAGTGTATTTAGGAGCAATGTTATTTGATGCCACTTCGTGTTTTGTCAAGGGGTGAAAGGTTGTGTTTCATCGCTTCCCGGGATGTCACTTTGGGGTGGGGTCAAATGACATCACTTCCGGTGATGTCATCAGAGGTCAAGGGTCGTGAGGTGAGGGGTGGGTCACTTTTTTGAGGCGAGGGGTGGGCCACTATTTTGTGGATGACCGGGCCTATTTCTTGTCCCAGTCCGACCCTGCTCCACCCCCCGACCCACTGTGCAGCGAGCCACAGTGAATCCTGCAGTTGGGAGGAGAGACCGAAGGCTGTGGAAAGAGAGATTGGAGCAGGTGACTGGAGGAGCCGAACCATGACAGAGCTGGGTGTGTAGTGAGGACCCTGCCCCGGCGTTGGGGCAGTCTCCTGCCATCCTCTGGATCAAATCCTTCTTAGAAGACTCGCATCTCACAAGCCCACGAATGGAATCCATCCAGAAGCTCCAAGTACAGCGCTGAGAGTCCAGGAGAAAAGACCCTGAGGCACTGTAGGAAATGAGGTGCAGGCTCCATGGAACACAAGCTTGAGAACTCCATAGAAGAGACTCAAAGAAATGTGAAAAATAGGGTGCGGGAACTCCTTAAAGCCCAGGGCTGTGAGAGGAAGCGTATTGTGTGGATTTGCTGGGGGACATCCAGCCCCTGGACTTGGAGAACGACCAGAACGTTTTGTTGAAACACTTAACTTTTATGACACATTGACATTGGATACGTTTTCCCAGAGCACTCACCCAATGAGGAGAGTCAGCCGCAGGGGTCTGCAACCTTTGGCTCCCAGATGTGTTTGGACTACCATTCCCATCCGGCCTGTACAGCATAGTCAATGTCAGGAGATCATGGGAATGGTAGTCCAAACACATCTGGGAGCCAAAGGTTGCAGACCCCTGCGGGGTCGAAACACGCAAGTAGGCAAGATACAACGAGTGAAAATTGTTTAATTCGGCTGGTTGGCCCTTGAACAGGGTCGGACGGGGGCAAAACATTGTCTCTGGCACCATTGGAAAAGTGGGCCACCGTTGCAATTGGCAATTCATTCCTTTTGTGACCGACTGTTTGAGTATTACCCATGGGGAGTTTTTGATCAAATATGATGCAAATTGTGCAGTTTAAAGAAGATTCATTTAGTAACACTGGTCAAAACTACTAGCCATATGGGGAAGTAACTTATCAAACTGGTCCAAATGGACCTTAACAAGTTGCCCACTTTGATTTTTTTTTTAAAAACTGGCCCACACTATCATTTTGTGGTTTTGGTTCGGGCAGTGCCTTATTGCCCTTTGGGCGAGTCCCAGCCTGCCTATGACACTATTGTCAAAACTCATGTAATTCGTTCATTTCATGATTTAATTACATACATGTGTAACCTGTGACTTGTTTGGAGGCATATGAATGGCATGAACTCGTATCCAGACTGTTACCTAGTGCAGCGAGTCAGGCTCTTTCATTTGTTACCTAATGTACAAATCTGTAGAAAGTCTGTCATGAATCGCCCTCGTGGGGCGTACCATCTCGAGTCTCCCGCACAGAAAGCAAACCAAGAGCTAGGCCATCCCGTCGCTGCCCGCCTCCCCCGACTCGCTAGATGCCGTCCATCCCTCTCCTCCCTGCTACCCTATACAGCTGTACGCCTCTGTATCGTACTCCCCGCTGTATATCTGTTCTGTTGATACCTCTGAAAAGCGCTCCGTTATGCATCTGTACTGCTGTATACCTCTGTAAAGCGCTCTGTTGCTTCTCAATGCTAGCACCACACTCAATAAATAACATAATAACATAAGTACCTAAGTCTGTCTTTTATGTTCATGGATTCAGTCAGACGATTAACAAAAGAACACATTAACCTTCATGGGGAAATGACACTCCTCGCATCTGTAGCCGCAAGCCCGCAGCTGACCCGGTCTTGCAGAGCAGGCTTTGACTTCATCTTGAGCTCTCCCCTCCAGATGAAACACATACCAAATGGTCTCCGCGACACACCACATTACATCAACTCAAGACCTCCTTTTTTGTATCTGCCCACACCTCTAACCTAGTAATACTTCCAACTCTTCTCTGTTCTTACGCAGCCGCATGCAACAAGTCTGCTAAAATGGCTGGGGTGCGCTATCCAATACCACTTGCATTGCAGGTCGAGGCTGCATGGAACTCTAATACCGAAAAAAGTACTTTGCCAACTTTGCCCATCAGTCCCTCTTACCAGCTCGGACACTTAAAGAACCGTATCACACCTGAGAGAAAACCAGGAATGCTAAAACTGCAGAGGCCTGCGGTGCAACCAGAGTTGACGGGACTGTGAAGATCAGTCGTTGAGCCACAAACCAGCGGTAGGAATCCCGCCTGATCCTAAAATGGCCATCGAGGCTTTTGAAAACTCTGCGAAGGAGAAGAGCTGTCTGGTGAATTGGAAAACTTGCTGAAACATCCAGAGCGCTCAAGAAAATATGCAGCAGAGCTCCACCAATACTAAGCCACATTAAACATACCTTACCCCAGTGAGACATATGAAAGTTCTTACCCGATCAAGAAGACCGGAACTGTCACCCAGGGCAGGAGGCGAAACCAAGACTGAGGGAACCAGAGACTGAGAACTTTGAGGGGCCAGGGAGCCAACCTTTGCTGGCCTACATGAAAGAGCGGAGGATTCAAAGAAAGCTGGGCACTGTATCCCTCAAGTATATCTGAAGTGAGGTGGGCATTGTATTCCTGGAAGGGAGATGGGCACTATACCCCTGGCAGTGACTCAAGAAGCATGCAGGGCGCTGCATCCCTGAGACTGTCTTTTGTGGAATGAAGCGTGATGAGCACAATATCACAGAGTGTGATTTGTTGGGTTCCCAAGAATCGTGTAGGGTGCTATACTGTGCTTGGCGATGTCACGAAGCTTGCAAAGTGCTATCATCTTGGAACTGAGAGGGAAGTTGAACAGGCTTCAGAGCAAGAATGGGATCCTTTGTCCTTCCATGCACCTTTCCCTTTAACTGTTCAGAGAAGACCACACCCCATCTGTAGAAGAAAAAAAACCAAGCGCCTAGAGGCGTTTATCCCATTTCCCATGCTACCAAAAACGAAGTCTTGAAATTGTATGTGGTCTATCGCGTGTTCGGTCACCTCCCCCAGCTCCTGCTTTTGAGAAATGTGATGAGGCCCCCGCTCTTGAAGGAACGCCTGAGTATTCTCCAACTATAAACAACCTCATTCTTCAACTCCTCCACCCCTCTTTTGGCATCTTCGTACCCCTGCCCTTGGCACTGGTCATTCCGCAAACAGCGGAAAACCTGGTTGTTCGCCTTGGGCTCCACCCGGTTCAGTCGTCCCCCCACACCTTCTGTCCACTTCGTGTACCTCAACAGAGCCTTGATGGCCACAGGTTTTGTCCGCTTTATAAATGTCTTGAGGCGTAAGATGTGGTCCCAGTAGAAACGTAGGGTGAGACTTGGATGGAAAACGAGCCTCCAACAGAATTGGGCACATCTCAAGAAAGCAAACGCGAAGAAAAATGCAAAGTGCAAACAACATGTAAAGTGAATTTGCGTACGTTTTGCATTTGTCATAGGCCGCAGTAAAATATGCATATTTTTTCCGTACACAGGCCACGCCCCTCAAGAGCTTTTGCTGGACTAGCCAGACACTTGTTTTGTTTACGGGTGACGAAGAATGCCATTCTTCAAGACCTGCTCTCCAACCTTGACTCCAACACCCCTTGCGTCCTCATCCTGCTTGATCTCTCTTCTGCCTTTGACAAGGCAGATCGTGCCATCCTGCTCAACCGTCTCCGTGATAACCTGGGTATCACTGGTCAGGCTCTGGCGTGGCTGACTTCTTTCTTCTCCGAGCGACCCTGCCAGGACCAACTTGGGTCCTTCCTCTCCGATATCTTTATCTCTACCTGTGGTGTCCCCCAGGGGTCTAACCTCTCTCCCTGGCATTTCAACCAATACCTGGCACTCCTTGCCAGGGGTGGACTGCTAATCAAAAGAAGCCCTGGAAATTATTTTCAAAGTGGCCCCATATTACACATTTTCAGCAAGCCCAACCCTTTTCCTATGGGAACATTTGGAAATACCACACACAAGAGGCACAGGGTGCAGCGGCCTACCAGAAAATCTCCAGAGTTACCTATAGGCCAGTCCAGTCCTGGGCACAAGGAACAGATTCAGTCTAAAAAACCGAAACTGCGCGCTGTTTTTTTGTTTCCTACCTAGCATGTGTATTTACAGTCGTGTGTATTTTATGCGCACTCAGTATGTGCATATGTTAAACGCATGTTGCACTTGCAATGCAAATGTGTTATATGGGCAATCACGTACCCGCATTTTCCACCTGTCTGTGCTAAGGTTGCTTGTGTGTGTGGCACCGGCGTACACTAAACTTGCTCCGTATTCTGCAATCAGAACAATCTGTGGATGTGCAAACATACGCCAGTTTCACTGACGCGCCTGTATACGCCAGTGGTGCAGAGCCACACCTTGCTCCGGACACGTGGGCCACAGATACTTGCAATGCAGTACATGGTGTACATGTGAACATTAGGCCACGCTTCCATGTGATGCCCTCTGCATAGCAATGTCATTATGTCACTATGTCAAAACTCCAGGATTCCAGAATCTATTGCGCTTGATTTCCCAGCCAAGACCAGGCCCACTTCCTCCCAGCCCCCCAACACTTAGATTTGCTCTTGAGTTTGCTCAGGTTTATTGTGATGGGCCCTCCACCCCATTTCTGAACCTCAAAAGTCAAGCTGTAATGAAAGTCTCACAGATATATAATGGCACCCAGAGGAGTACACACTGTCTGCAAAGATTAATACTACTTTAAATAAAAATGACATTAACTTTTATTTGAAACACATGTGTGTGTAAAATATAAAGTTCATGCCGTGCAAGAAACACAGTAACACATGGATTCCTACCAATACTTAGAAAGAAGGGAAGGAAGAAAAAAGACAAAAGAGAGAAACAAGAAAGGAAGGGAGAAGTAGTAAAGGTAGAAAGAGGAAGTGTGAGAAATGAAAAGATAACTAAGGAAGGAAGGAAGGAAGGAAGGAAGCCAACAAACCTCGGAGTCATCTTCGACTCCACACTCTCCTTCTCTCCTCAATCACTGATGTCTCTAAGAAGTCACACTACCAGCTGCACTTCCTCAGAGGTAGTCGTCCTTTCGTCTCCTTCCCCCAGAAGCTCACTTTCTCCAGAGCCCTGGTTCTCTCTAAACTGGACTATTGTAACAGCCTCTATCTAAATCTGCCTACCTCTACTCTCCGCCCTCTGCAACTCATCCAGAACAGGACTGCGAGACTTGTCCTTGGCCTCAAGCCCAGGGATCGTATCTCTCCCAGGACTGAAATCTCTTCAATGGCTCCCAGTGGCTATGGGGATTAAGTTCAAAACCCTCAGTATTGTCCACAAGTCCTTCTGGGGCTTGGGGCCGCATTACCTTCAACTCTCTCTTCCTAAATATCTTCCTTCTCGAGCTCTCCGCTCATCCGCCTCTAACTCCCTCAGGGTCAGTCGCTTCTCCAAGCAGCGAGTTGGGGGCAGATCTCTGTCTTCGGCAGGGGCCTCCTTCTGGAACAGGCTTCCTGCCTCACTGATACTTGAGGAGAACCATCTCTGGTTCCGGAAGTGCATCAAAACCTTCCTCTTTGCCTCTGCTTTCTCTCCCCCCTCTCCTCTGCTAAATTCCTGACTGAAACGGCACTGGTTACCTGGCCACCCTTCTGACTCTTGGGCCCAGACCCCACCAGTTGCCCACCTGCACTGCCTCCCTGGCAACCCCAGCACTGGGGACTGTTTTCTGTATCCCTACGGTCCCCCTACCAGCACTTATGTCTGCACCTCCTTGCACTTGCCACCAGTGGCCGTTTTATTTATCTATTTTCATTCTACTATCCCATGTACTGCACTTTCCCCTCTCCCTTCCCCACACACTTTTCCCCTTCTCCCTCCCCATGCACTTGCACGATCTGAATGATACCGGCCTAGTAGGATCGTTGTTCTGTCTTCCCTTTGTTCCCCCTCCCTTGCCTCGTCGCGCCTTGAAACACTTGTGTATAGGCGCGTTATAAATGCCATATCATATCATATCATTTGGTTGTAATCCATGAAATCACTTGCATTGAACTCTTATTGGAAATGGCTGATGGGGGTCACTAGACTTTAAAAACATCGCTGTGGTACCACAATTACTTAGTTAAAGGATGCAGTGTTGGTTCGTCATTCGGATGCAAACGGGCAATAAAACGGCTTGAAAGGATGGCTGCCATTGAAGGAAACATGCCTTTAGTTTTGTGAACTTTGCGTGCATGTTTCAGGGGTGTTTGACTCCTGCTTGCAGATTAGAAGAGCTTGGTTATCCTAACACCACACCTACAAGCCACGTGTTGCCCGTAAGTGACGCAACATGTTGCCCACGAATGACGCAACTCTGTCGCAGTGAATAAATGGGGTTTCCCTGTACAGGCGGAGCCCAAACGGAACGCATGCGTGGCTGTTACTCTGTGGGTACCCGGGGGCAACCATCCTGCAAGGCCTCGCAACAATGGCGACGAGGAGGTTGCTTTCCTGGATCCACGTGTTTGATCAGCTGTTCTGACGGAGGAGCTCTAAACGCTTGCTTCGATCGCAGCTGTGTAGGCACACGAGGGGAATGTGAGACAGGCCCTGTATTGCTGTGTGGAAGGAGGTTGTGGCTTCCCTGCTAAGGAAGTGCACGTGCGCCTCCAGCACGATCAAAAGGGGGTACCTGTTCGCACAGTGTGACGCAGTGCTGTGCCAGCATGGCAGATAAACTGGCAGCAGCTGCCCCGGCGATGGCGCAGGTGCATCGCCAACAAAGGGCACTGGCTACTATGCCAGAGTTTGACATTTCAGGGGCGCCTGCCGCCCTCCGTCCTCAATCGAATTTGTGGCTGAAGCGCCTGGAGATGTACTTCTTGGCGGTTGGGGAGGTGGATGACTAGGCGAAGAAGTCAACACTTCTGTACACTGCTGGGCTGGCTGGGCCGGCTGTGCTGATGCTATTTGAGACCTTGAGACGGGCGGATGGCTCCTATAACGCTGCAAAGAACTCTGAGGGACCATTTCATCCCATTGGTAAATTTTGATCACAAGAGGTTTGTGGTGTGTGTGGCCAAACAGAGGGATGACGAGTCGCTAGACTCATTCAAATGCAGGATGAGACACCTAGCAACCATGTGCGCATGGGCTACTGAGGAAGAGATGGTGGGCAACCAGCTAATTCAAGGATGCGCCTCAGGAAAACTGAGGCGACAAATCCTGAGGGAACCGGGACTCACCCTAGTGTGGATCCTTGATATGGGACGATCCTATGAGCTGGTGGACACAAGAGCTTCCCAAAGGGATGAGGCCATGAAGATGGTGAATCTGGAGGATGTGTGTGCCATAGGTCGCAAGCAAGGCACCAGGGTGGTCGGCGAGGCACGGGTCCGCAGAGAGACGGGGGGCCTGAAACACCGGCTCCATGCACACTGTGTGGGTAGGACCTCCCGCATACGAATGAGTGATCAGTAAACGGGCGCAGGTGTGGGAGATGTGGGGTTAGTGGACCACTTTGCACGCATGTGTAAAGCCCCGGGGCCGGTTGTCATACCAAGAGGTCCTGCCAAAATGAAAACATTTGTTGAGAGACGGTTCCTGAGGCTTGCCCAAGTGGACCAGGATAAGGATCAGCAAGTGCATTAGCCGGAGGATGAGGACGACGACGTATTTCTCATATCCAGCCTCAGTGACTTGAGATGTAACAGAAAGACAGCCGAGATGTGCAGTATGGGTGCGAGATCCCAGTTTTGATACACTGGCGCCTCTGTGAGCGTAATGGCTGTGGAACACTGAGGGGCTACTGTTAGGGAGAATTCTCTCTTGAGGCTGAATTTCCTAACCTAGTGAGTACCCCAGCAGCTTTTCTGGATTTCTGGAGTTTGTTTTTTTCTCCTGCCAAGAGTGAGACTCTTTTTCTCCCACTCTTGGACATGATTTATGGTGTTCCTTTGACTGTTAATGTGTTTTATGGGCTATGGGGTCCTTTACTCCATAGGGTTTCATGTGTTTTTACTATGTGTGTTACACAGCACCCTCCATGCAGTAACACAGGGGTGTCATAGTGGCACCCCACCATAGACTCCATACCCTGGGACTGACTACTGTCTCCCAGGGCATGTAAAGTCACCATTGGCTTTACTAGTCCCAAATTATTAACAGAAACCAGTACAAACCATCATATTGTGGACGTACTGGTCGGGGCAATTCGATTGCCCCGGGGTCTGTTAGTCGAGGGGGCACGTCTCCGTCCCCCCTGATCGAGTTTTGGCTGTTGGCAGTGGAACCTACTTTTTATATTCGACCGCGAATATATCCCTTTGGGATTTTCCCATTGTTCGAGGCTACCAACTTTAATTATTTAATTCTCATAGCCTCGAACACACCGCCGGTTTATTTAATATTAATTTGCCGGTTGGTATTTTTTGCCAGGACTCGATTCTAAAATGGCGTTTGTGTTCTCTTCTGTGATTCCAACCCAAGTCGAGCCCTTTGTTCCACTTTTTGGCGGGCTTCTCCACAGAAGCCTCCAAAAGTGGTGCCTCTCTGTCTGGGTACCACAGGGGGTGTGGGAAGGGGTTTAGGCACCCTGGACTGAGTTACCTTGGTAACTCAAGTTGCACTCTTGTGTGATTGGCCCAAGTGCGGCTCACCACTTAGCATGTTTGATTGACAGCTAGGCTGAGTGAATGGGGTTATGCTGCATAAAAGCAGGGCTTTGAGGACTGGAACTTCAGAAGTCGCCACAGGACCTGAGAATCCGACGAGGGAGAAGCTGAGCCAACCTACCATGACGACACCACCGGTGGAGCCCTGCGGAACCAACTCACCACTTCCCGACGACAGAGAAGATCGCCCGGCTGGAGAGGCTTCTTCCCCTGACTGGTGGGCACAACCAGTTTACCTTCTCTTCGCACCCCAGACCAGTTTGTGGTCGAACTGCCCGTGCCAAGCACCCTGGCAGCCGGATAGCCACTTACCACTGGACCGCGAATCAACGGACCGCTCCTTGTACCTGAGAAACTCCGCGGCTGGTTTCTTCCCTGGCAGTGCAACGGCCTCCTGTCTTCCTCCCCGACGAGATCCTCTCCTCCCCCCGGACGAAGCACCGACTTGCATCCGCTGCCAGGAACAACTGCCCCCGCTGGAGTGTTCTCACCACTTTGAGGTACCGTGTCCACCAGACCTCCCTTTCTAAAGATTGCTACAAGGTAATAATAACCCCTTAACCTTCTAGACTGGGCTGGCCGCCTTCACCCTCTAAGTGGTCCCTTTCTTTGGTCCAACTCCTTTTTGAACCATTACAAGACTTTTGTGCACTGCAACCGTGTGACCTTGGACATATTTCGTTTTGATCCTCTTAAAGCGGATCCGGCCTACAGACTCTGAATTCACGGTGTTACTTTGCCTTTCTCTCTTGTGTTCGTGAAAAAGTGTTGGGATCTGTTTCAATTTATTCTCTGCTTTTCTCTCCCTTTTTTAAAACGAATTATTAGAGTGCCATCTACGTTAAGCGCTCACCGCTGTCTAAAAATAAGTGGGGCTTTACTTAAGACTTGTCTAATATTCTTTTAAGGGTGTGTATGGGCCTCATTACACGGATGGCGGTAAGGATTTACCAGTACCGGTAAAATACCGGTACCGGTAAATCCTTACCGCCTTACTACGAGGTCCCTTTGCGGGTTGGGGGATTTAACGCCTGCTTTTTGCAGGCGTTAAAATCCAACCCGCTAAGGGACCTCGGAGCTAATTACAGCACCGCAAAATTGTAGTGCCGTAATTGGCGCCTTCCCCATTCCCATAGAGCCCTATGGGGCAGAAATGGGAATGGGGAAGGGCAATGGTGGAAGGGGGATTTACCGCCCCTCCAACCTTGGAATGGGGCGGTAAATCCCCTTTCCGCCAAGGCGGTGCCGGTATTTTACCGGCATGAGCCATGGCGCTAATAGCGCAATGGCTCACCGCCCTCCGTGTAATGAGGCCCTATATCTTTTAGTGACCGTGTTTTTGAATTGCTTACTATTAGTGCCTGTGTGTTTTTCTAGATGTGGTTTTAAATAAATAATTATATCTCTTTTACACCAATCCCTGGTCAGTGTTTATTTGCCCTATTGTGTTCTCTTGACCTATTGTGAATACTCTGTATACTGCCTAACTCTTCTTGAGGGAAGTCTGACTGCTCAGCCACAGCTACCAAGTGAATCTGTGTGGTACAGACTGCTACCAAGTGGGTTTACTGCCAAACACCTGTAGTCCTAAATCTTTTGCAGTGGTCCCAGAGGGAACTGCACAGGTTTCTGCCTAACAGCTACCAGGTCCACCGCCCCCGGCACAGGCCATAATAAGGATTTTCACTTTTGGCAGCAAACAACGTCTCCCTCTAAAAGGGGCCTTTGTATCGAAAGTGGGGCATGGGCCGAACACCAGCAAGGTGAGTTTTGTAACTGACGTCAGCAAGGACACTGTTAAGTTGTGCTGAGGCCCTCAAGATTGTCAGCTTCACATATGAGGGTGTACGTGAAGAATATAAATACACGAGTTGCTGTGGAAGTTAGAGGAAGTGTTTGTCGGCATGGGTAAACTAAAAAGGGATCCTGACAAGCTGCACATTGATGAATCCACCCGCCTTGCGGTGCTCAAACACAGGAGGGTCCCATTCAATCTCAGGGACCAAGTGGATAAGGAGAACATCTGGTGGAGGTGGACATCATCGAGACGGTGGAGGGGCCGACCCCGTGGTTGTCACTGATTGTGGTGGCCCGGAAGCCAAAACAACCAGATTCAGTCAGGATTTGCGTGGACATATGCCTTCCCAACAAGGCCATCGAGCGAGAACATCACATCACACCCAGCCTGGACGAGATCACTGCAGAGTTAAAAGGGGCCAAGTTCTTCTCTAAATTGGACTTGAGAGCCGGCGGTCATCAGGTGATCCTGCACCCCGAGGTGTGATACATCACAACATTTATGACTCAGAGGCCTGTATAGATACAAGAGGCTCAGCTTTGGTGTATGTCGGCTGCGGAAGTATTCCAAAACATTCAGGGTAATTCATAGAATTCGGCGCACAAGTGGCGCACGCGGCTGGTGCACAGTGTGCGCGTGCGGCAGTCTGCGCCAGCCACGTGCGCCAAAATCCATTTCCGCGCACAGCGTATTCATGGATTTTAACATCCATAACCAGCGGTGGTGCAGAGTGGTGCAGCGACCCTGCAGCAGCGCCAGTTACGCCCCCACCCCGCGCCATGCGCCATGAACAGCGCACAAATCCCGTACATGGCGCACAGGCCAGTGGACCAGAATACAGCCCCCCAACCACGAAAATGTCTAAAACGACCCACTCACCCCTCAGAATACACGTACCCGTCTCGCGGTAGCAAAATCGCGTGTAAAACGCCCCACGCACCACTCCAAATACACGTACCCCACTCGTGCCAGGTAAATTGCATCCAAAAAGCACCCCCCTGTGGCACGGGCTGCCTGTGGGGCATGCCTAGGGTGGATGGGGTGCCTGAGTGTATTTGGGGGGGGGTGTGTGGGAAGTTTCACATGCGATAGGCCCTGTGCGAGCAGGGTACGTGTATTTGGGGGTGCGTGTGGAGAATCACACGCGATAGGCCTTGTGCGAGCGGGGTATGTGTATTTCGGGGTGCGCATGGAGAATCACACGTGATAGGCCCTGTGCAAGCGGGGGTACGTGTATTTGAGGGGTGCGCATGGAGAATCACACGCGATGGGCCTTGTGCGAGTGGGGTACGTGTATTTGGGGGGTGCGCGTGGAGAATCACATGCGATAGGCCTTGTTCAGCGGGGTATGTGTATTTCGGGGGTGCGCTTGGAGAATCACACGAAATAGGCCCTGTGCGAGCGGGGTACGTGTATTTGGGGGGTGCGCGTGGAAAATCACACGCGATAGGCCTTGTGCAGCGGAGTACGTGTATTTGGGGGGTGCACGTAGAGAATCACACACGATAGGCCCTGTGCAAGCGGGGTACGTGTATTTGGGGGGTGCGCGTGGAGAAACACACGCGATAGGCCTTGTGCAGCGGGGTACATGTATTTGTGGGGTGCGCGTGGAGAATCACACGCGATAGGCCTTGTGCGAGTGGGGTATGTGTATTTGGGGGTGCGCGGGGAGTTTCACACGCGAATTGGCAGTGTGGATCCTCCCAGGTGTGCCCTCTACCCCCTCCCCAGCCCCTGCAGACAGCCCACGCCACAGGGGACTACCCTGCACCCCTGGTTATGTCCCATAGGCAGCCCATCCACCCTGGGCATGCCCCCCAGCCAGCCCACATGTCACCATGCACTAGTGAGCACCGACTCATGTCCCCTTGCACCCCCACCCATCCACCATTGACGGGCACCTACCAGCAGGCCCCGACTCATGTCCCCTTACACCCCCACCCATCCAGCATTGACGGGCACCTGCCAGCAGGCCCCGACTCATGTCCCCCTGCACCCCCACCCATCCAGCATTGACGGGCACCTGCCAGCAGGCCCCGACTCATGTCCCCCTGCACCCCCACCCATCCAGCATTGACGGGCACCTGCCAGCAGGCCCCGACTCATGTCCCCCTGCACCCCCACCCATCCAGCATTGATGGGCACCTGCCAGCAGGCCCTGACTCATGTCCCCCCCCAACATGTCATAAAGATGCACATTCATGGGCCTCATGTCCACCAAAATACCACTGCACGCCACCCCAGTCTTGAGACCCAATCAAGTTTCCCATCCACCCCACACTGAAAGGCCTATTTCATGACACAAACCAAAAGTCAACTATGTACATCAACACATGTCCGTCACACACACACACACACACACTGGGTGCCAGTGATTGTGTAAACCCACATTGTGACATGCAGTAAACCAATGAGCGAATACCACACATGGAAGTAATAAATCAAAATGTATTTTGCACAAAATTAAGGTAATGTAATGAAAACATGAAAAATATTTTAAACAAGAAAAGAAATGCATGTCCAAAAATGAAAAAAAGAAATGAAGTCTCAATCCAAAGTAATCCAAAAGAAAGTTAGTCCAAACTCTCCATCCACCAAAGCAAATCCAAAGGAAACGTAAATTGTGAAATCCATTGATCCATGGTGATTTAAAAAATATTATTTTTCATAAATCCACAGTTCATCTATGTATGACGATTCAATCCAGGGTCCATGAGCCCAATAAATTAAATGAAACCTATACAAAAAAAACCTACCTAATGAAGAACTATATACAAAAACGTAGGGTATTGTCCAAGCATCCCAAAACAAATAAAAACAGAAAGGAAACCTAACACTAACTAACTATATACAATGGCGGCGGGCAAGTCCAACGGCTCACTCTCTGATGTTCCAGGCCAGGGCATCATCGAACTCCATGTCAATGTCCCGGAGGCAGGCCTCTGCCCTGGCCCCAAGGTCTCGCAGGGATGCAGTCATGGCCTGTTCCAACTCCCTGCGAGTTGCCTTGAGGCACTACGCCCGCCTCAACGCCTGGCGCCCTGACCATGGTGAGCCGCGCCTCTTCCACCCGCCACCACGCCGCATCTATCCGCTGGCCCAACCGCAGCCACACAGAAGACACTCCCATTCCAGGGTCCTGCTGCCCTCTGGCCGATGCCTGCCCCTCCGATGTTGAAGGCCCCGAGCCATCATTGCTCCCACCTACAGCCTGCTCCTGCTGCTGCTGCTGCTGTCCATGTGCCCTGTCCGATGATGCCTGCACATCCTCCATCTGCTGGTCTCCAGTTGGTGGGGTGTCCACCCCTGCTGGACCTCCGACTCCCTACTGTGGCAGGGATGGGATCTCCACCAAGCTGGCTATGTTGGTCGGGCCAGGTCCACAGGGGGAATCTGTGCCGGAAGACGGCAGGAAGAACGACTGGCGCATAGTCTCCACAGAGGAGGAGAGGTCCGCCAGAGTGCACGACACATGTAGGAACCCTCCGACCATGGCCTCTCCCAACTGTGCCACGTTGTGATGGCGTGCGTGGTGCCTCCAGGAAGCACGCAAGTCATCACGAATGACATGCATGCGCAACGCGACACCAATCAGGACGGAGCCCATATGGTCATGGGACTCCTCGTCCGCAGGTAGTGGAGTGCCAGATGACGTGGGCCTCCCCCCTACCTGCCGACGGGCCTGGGACGGGGCATCCCTGCTGGTGCATGGTGGTGCAGTCACAGGGACAGCGACACGCACAGGCCCCACCTGCGGAGACCTGTGCTGCCTCCTGCCCCTGGCCGTGGACTGCACCACTTGCACCAGTGGTACTACCCCCACCAGGCCCCATGTGCGACTCAGTAGTGGGCTTCTCCTCCTCTGTGGAGACCACCAACCTGGATGTCTCTGCACCGTCTTCCGCCATTGCAAGCCCCTGTGGGGTGGTCACCCGGCCCTTCCGCTACAGCCGTAGTGACAGACGCGGCACCAGTCCCCTCGCTCCCGGATGATGGCAATTCCTGGGAGGGTGGATGGGCCTTGCGTCACCGCCCGGTGGAGGCATCCCCGCCGCTTTGCTCCACAGCGCCATCTCCGCCCTCTTATTCACTCGACGCTGCGTAGAGGGAGACATAGAACACGAGCATCAGGGTAATGTACAATAGTCCCCTAGACAGGAAGCAATAACACATGAGTGGCACTGGCAAACGTCACTTCCATCCTGTCCCTCCACAACACATGGGTCAATGTAGGCAACACATGCAGAAACAGGCACGGCGCATGCAATCAACATCAGCATCCACGTACGAGGGCCTCTATTGACATGAAGGTTTGGCTTCAAACTCACATGCATCATGGCTCATACTGATCCCATGCACACACATCACCGAAGGGTCATGCATCAGGGCTTGTACACCAGACACAGTGGATACAACGGTGACTAGACTGCATAAGTGAATCAACACATCGTCACGGACATGTGTCATGCATCCATGGCGTTTCAAAGTCCCACACACGCTTCTCAGACACACAGACATGTACACCCATCTCCCACCCCCATCCATGTCCAAGAACAGAGACAGGCATGCATTCATGTGTGCATTCCGCATGCAGCTCCCCATGTTGCATTCGAACACATGCACCATCCATGTGGTTCACACATTACTGGTCTCACATGCATTACCATGATGTCCCTGCACACACACATCCATACATGGCCTATGTAACACATACAGGCACGTAGCTGACTACCAGCACACTGCAACATGCCCTGTTTCACACAGCAATGCAGGGCCACTTACCGCTCCACTCCAGACGGATCTTCCTTCGAAGGATCTGGACGTGGAGCGCTGGGCTTATGCATTCCAGGACCCTCATCTGGATGTTGGTCAGGCTGACCCGGCACCCCTCTGCACCCTCTGCCTTCAAGAGGCGCCGGGCCTTGATGAGGGTCCCTGGACCTGAAGTCCTCCCAGCGCTTCCGGAAGTGCTTGATGTCGCGTTGATGGCAACCACTACGTCCTCCCAGATCCTCTCCCGTCCTTCCTTGTCGGCGCACGATGGTGTGAAGAGGGCATCATAATGCCCCAGAACTTGATCCACCAGGATACCAACTTCCTTGTCACTGAAGCTGGTAGCCCTCTGCCTCTCTGGCTGGGGGTCGCCAGTGGTCTCTGATGGTGTTCGCCCCGACATGGCAACCCCTGAGGCAGGTGTGGGTGGACAACTGGGTCCTGGTGTCATGACCTACAGAACGTGCCACATTTGGACTTCCTGGTCCTTGTCTCAATGGGGTTTACACTCCCTGGTACTCCGAACATGGCCGTCCAGCCTGAAACACCTTCCTCGCTCTACACGTTGGACATAGCATGTTCTACTAATGGACCACACCCCTGCGGCTCCGCACATCTCAATGCTATTGCGAAGTAGCGACCAGATGTGTGCTCCGTAGCTCGCGGTATTGTTTCCCTGATTCTGTCCCTACTAACTCCATTCCTAGTCCCTCTCCTTTCTTTAATACTTTCTGGACTCGTGTGCTGTGTAGTGCACTTTCTTAATTTCCCAGATTCCTGGATCATTGCATCCCGGAACTTTGAACGCACGCTGGAGTCAGAAGAGACTTGTGCAGCCTTATTCAAGACCCGATCCGTCCGCAAGAAGGCATCGACCAAGAAATCCAGCAAAGATCGGACTCAGGTGAGAAGGGGGGAACTCCTTGACAGTTTGAGACGCCACCCGACAGAACTCGATATGGACATGGAAGCGGACGTTCAGAACCTGATGCGTGGCATGCAAGAACTATCAACCGAGGTATGGAATCTCAAGGCGTAAAACGCTGCTCTCAAACAATTGGTTCTATCCCTTGATTCTGCCACAAAAGAAAGTGTGTTGCTGGGCGGCATAGTTGACAAATACAGTGGGTCGGCAAAAACCCTTCATGGATTCCTGGATTCATGTTTGGTCCACTTTACTTTTAAGCCCTACTACTTTTCGACTCCCAGGGCTAAAGTGGGTTTCATAATTTCTCACCTTTCAGGAAATGCATTAACCTGGGCTAACCCCTCGTTAATTCCGGCGATGCTCTCCTAGATGACTATGATGGGTTCATACAGGCCCTTAAAACCATGTTTAATCGCCCAGAGCAGGGCTATAGTGCCCAGGAACGCCTGTTAGACTTTCAGCAGGGATCCCAGGATATGCTCACCTTTGTAACCCTATTCAAGCAATTAGCCAAGGAAGCTGATTGGTCCCCTGAGGCGAGTTTTACCCTTTTCAGGAGAGGACTGAATGAGGAGATTAAGGATGAGTTGGCCAGAGTGGCTCGCCCAAACTCATTCCAGGCACTAATGGACCTTGCCATGCAAATAGACTTTCGAATCCAGGAAAGGAAGGCAGACATCCTCTGAAAGTGTCCTTTGAGAGTACCACCAAGACGGACACAAACCCAGGCTCAGTCACTGAACCAGAACCCATGCAGATAGGAGCCTTCCGTGGACCTATATCCCCGCAAGAAAGGATGAGAAGGATTCATATGGGGTTGTGCATGTATTGTGCCTCAGATAAACACTTGGTTAGGGAGTGTCCTCTAGCCCCTCCTCGGCGTTCGGGAAACGCCAGCTCCCTATCTTAGATGGAGCAGAGCTTCAAGAGAGAGATGTCTGCTCCACATCAATTCCATCCTTGAACTCTCCTGGACAAAACAATTTGGTGATACTGCAGGCCTTCCTATCGCCCTCCAAAAATAGGACCTATTCCATTTTGGCCTTGGTAGACTGCGGATCTATGGGAATTTTCATTGATCAAGATTGGGTTGTTAGTCATCATATTCCATACGAGACATGAAGCACCATGCAGCCAGTGGAAGCAATCGACGGAAGACCCCTCACTTCAGGGCCCATAAGCCTGCAGACTAAAGAGATTCAGCTTTCTATAAACCATCACCAAGAGCGGATTAGATTCGACATTATTAAGTCAGCTCATTACCCTATGGTATTGGATATGCCCTGGTTACAGAAGCACAATCCGTACATCAATTGGACAGCAGGATCACTATTCCTAGGCTCAGAGTTTTGTATGTCTCACTGTCTATTCCTGGATCCCTCCTTGACACCCCCTAAAGAACCACCAAGAGACCAGCAAACACCACTCATGGTTTCCAATATCATACAAGTCCCTGAGGCCTATCAGGGATATGCTGATGTATTTTCAACTGCCATAATCCAGGCCTCACCCCCTCACAGACCTGAAGACTGCGCCATAGATACAGATCCCTCAGCAGTGATTCCCTTCGGCAGAATGTTCATCCTTTCCGAACCTGAGAAAAAGGCCCTCCGAGAATACTTGGATACCAACCTTGAAAATGGCACCATAAGACCTTCTAAATCTCCAGCGGGTGCTTCGTTGTTCTTTGTTCCCAAGAAAGACACAAAGGAACTCAGACCTTGCCTCGACTATCGTGGCTTAAATAAATGCACCCTCAAATACCGGTACCCATTGCCCTTGATCTCGGATATCCTGGAAGCTGTGAGAGGCGCTGTAATATTCACGAAGTTGGATCTCCGGGGTGCCTACCATTTGATCCGTGTCCGGGAAGGAGACGAATGGAAAACAGCCTTTAGAACATCCTTTGGTCACTATGAATATCTATCTAGTCATGCCCTTTGGCCTAGCTAATGCCCCCGCAGTTTTTCAACATTTCATGGATAGGGTGTTCTCTGACATTTTATTCCTCTTCGTCATTGTCTATCTGAACGACATATTGATCTTTTCCGAGCACCTTCTAAAGCATGAAGAACATGTAAAGGCAGTATTACAACGACTCCATGAACACAAACTTTTAGCCAAACCCGAAAAATGCTTGTTTCACGTTACTTCTGTTCACTACCTAGGATTCATTCTTAGCCCAGAAGGAATTGGTATGGACCCTTCAAAGGTAAAGGCCATACTGGTATGGCCCGCTCCCACGTCCGTGAAACAAGTTCAATCCTTCCTGGGGCTTGCCAATTTCTACCGGAAGTTCATATCCACCTTTTCCGAGATTGTTCAGCCGATCGTTGCTCTCTTGAAGAAAGACACCCCCTTTATCTGGTCTACACCGCAAGATAAGGCAGTCCAACGTTTAAAGACAGAGTTCACACAAGCCCCCATCTTAGCACAACCCGACATAAATCGACCATTCCTAGTGGAAACGGATGCCTCTAACTACACCATAGGAGCGGTGTTGAAGTAGAAATTTGAGGATAAACTGGAACACCCCATTGCTTACCTTTCACAAACCCTGACTCCCAGCTAGACACACTACTCCATCCTGGAAAAGGAACTGTTAACCATCCGCCAAGCCTTCACTGAGTGGCGACATCTACTTCTGGGTGCTAGACATCCAGTTCAGGTCCGCACGGACAATCCGAATCTTCAAATTCTACAGTCATTGGAGTGTAGGAACAGTCGTCAGGCGCGTTTGTCCTACTTCTTTGCCCAGTACCAGTTCCACATCACTTATGTTCCCGGATCACAAAACCTGATTGCTGACGCCTTATCTCGATGTCCTGACTATATAACTACTGAAGATAGGGCCTACCCTAAGATGTTTCCCCACACGATCTTTGTAGCTCAAGCAGTCAATCTCCTGGAAGAAATCAAGTGCAAACCCAATCCTCTGATCTGTGGAAGGATATTTCAAGGAAGAATCGATAGAATCTAAGAGTCAAGCAAGGATATTTATTCAAGGACAATGGCACTGGTCATTCCCACACAGAAATTACAATAAAGAATAATAAACCTCTGTCATGATACCCTTCACTCCGGACATCGTGGCATAACCAACACCCTCCGCCTCATACAAAGACAGTTTTGGTGGCCTGGAATGAAGACCGACATACAGCAGTACATCCAAGCGTGTGCTATCTGTAGTCAAAATAAACATAACAAGAGACCAGCGGGTCTTCTACTGCAACCTACACTGCCAACAAGGCCATGGGAATTCATTGCTACAGACTTCATTGTGGAATTACCACCTTCCCGAGGATACACGTCCATCATGGTTACCATTGACTTGTTCACTCATATGGCTCATTTTACACCCCTGTGTAAGCTACCATCCTCGTCCGAACTTGCTGGAATCTTTCTGGAACACATATTCCCTCTACATGGACTTCCTTCCAAGATCATATCTGATCGAGGACCTCAATACGTCTCACTTTCTGGAAACATCTCTGTTGCATTTTAGGAATCCAACGCGCCCTCTCATCAGGTTATTATCCCCAAACCAACGGGGCCACAGAACGTGCTAATCAGACTCTGTAACAGTATCTTCGATGTTTCGCCACCAAGGTTCAGGATGACTGGTCGCTCCTGATACCCATGGCTGAATTCGCCTACAAAAATTCCGATCATTCAGCACTTAAGACCAGTCCCTTTTATTGTAGCCAAGGTTTCCATCCATTGGTTCTACCCTCTGTTCTCCCTCATCCCACACCGGTACCTACTGTCGACTCCTGGATCGAAACCCTCATCAACGTACACCAGGAGGCCAAAGAAAACTTGGAGAAGGCCAGAACACAGACTAAGAGGTATGCAGATTCCAAAAGAAGACCAGGGCCGCCTTATGCAATTGGTGATCAAGTCTGGTTGTCCTCGAAATTACTACCCCGACATCTACGGCCAAACAAATTGGCCCCTCGGTACTATGGTCCATTTCCCATCAAGGACATTATAAATCCAGTCTCATACCGGATCAAACTACCAGACTCCTGGAAGAAAATTCACCCAGTTTTTCACACATCCTTATTAAAACCCTACATCCAATCCTCCCGGAAATCCTGTAGCCCCCCCTCCTCTGCTGGTCGACAACCAACTGGAAAATGAAGTGTTCCGAATATGCGACTCAGGTATAAACGGGGTCAGCTTCAATACCTGGTTGAATGGAAGGGATACCCTCCTAGTGAAAGAACCTGGGAACCACTTTCTAATCTCAAGACCCCTCGACTGCTCAGAATATTTCACCACATAGACCCGGGCAAACCTGGAGGAACGGGTCTTCGGAGAAGGCATGCTGTCATGACCTACAGAACACGCCCCTTTTGGACTTCCTGGTCCTTGTCTCAACGGGGCTTACACTCCCAGGTACTCCCAACATGGCCGTCCAGCCGGAAACACCTTCCTCGCTCTACACGTTGGACGTAGCGTGTTCTACTAATAGACCACGACCCCCGCGGCTCTGCGCATCTCAATGCTATTGCGAAGTAGCGACCAGACGTGTCCTCCGTAGCTCGCGGTATTGTTTCCCCGATTCTGTCCCTACTAACTCCATTCCTAGTCCCTCTCCTTTCTTTCTTACTTCCTGGACTCGTGTGCTGTGTAGTGCACTTTCTTAATTTCCCGGATTCCTGGATCATTGCATCCCGGAACTTTGAACGCACGCTGGAGTCGGAAGAGACTCGTGCAGCCTTAATCAAGACCCGATCAGTCCTCAAGAAGGCATCAACCAAGAAATCCAGCAAAGATCGGACTCTGGTGAGAAGGGGGGAACTCCTTGACACCTGGGGCTGGGCTGTGGAGCGATGGCATCCCAGTCGGGAGTCTTCTGTTCCAGCAGGGGTGGACACAGCAACTGGACCCCTGCAGATGGCTGACGTGCAGGCACCAAATAGCAAGGCACGTGGGCGGCAGGCAGGCAGGCAGCAGCAGATGACCCGATCAGTCCTCAAGAAGGCATCAACGAAGAAATCCAGCAAAGATCGGACTCTGGTGAGAAGGGGGGAACTCCTTGACACCTGGGGCTGGGCTGTGGAGCGATGGCATCCCAGTCGGGAGTCTTCTGTTCCAGCAGGGGTGGACACAGCAACTGGACCCCTGCAGATGGCTGACGTGCAGGCACCAAATAGCAGGGCACGTGGGCGGCAGGCAGGCAGGCAGCAGCAGATGGCAGGTGGGACCGTGCTCAGGGCTCTGGGGGGCAGGAAAATGGCATTTTGGGCAGGAGCGTAGTCTTCCGTGTGTTGTTGCGTGGCCAGCTTGATACGGAGTGATTTGGCATGTGAAAAAACTACACGTCAGTGTGTAATTCAAGGAAAGGTCCTTAGCGTGTAAGCGCGTCTGTGACGTTACGCAGGCGTTTCCCACAACACAGGTGCATGTTGATTGTACACGTGAAAAAACTGCACGTCCGGGTGGCACTGCGTGTAATTGGAGGAAAGACCCTTAGCGCATAAGCGCGCAAGTGACGTGGCACGTGTGGGCTGGCTTAAAAGGTACACATAGGATGCCATTTTCTTGTACGTGCTTTTTGTGGAGAGCGAGCGGGTGATTCTTGTACTTCTTGTCGGTCCACACGCGATTACTTCACAACGGTTCCAGTTCGTACTCCCTGTTTACTCAGACAGCGTTCAATTCTTCTTTTGGCGGGGGTGTTGCCAACGCGCACACGCTTGTCTTTTTCACATTCTTTTTCCAGGCAGACGGTGAGTCGCGCAGGTATTTTCCAACTGTGGTTGCCCCGTGTGTCGCGTACCCCTTCAGAGGTCATTGTAGGCTGCGTGTATCACGCGTACGCTTATTTTTGTGTTTCTGGGTGCCACAGCGTAGTGCGGGTTCATTTTTCCACGCACGTGGTCTACCAGGGTTTGTGGACACGTTTAATTTTGTTTTTGGGGTGCCTGTGCATTGCGTGACCCGTCATCTTCCCCCAGGGCTCACAGACAGCCTTGCTAGAGCACTAGGGTACGAATTCCATCTAGTATCCTACCCCTTTCACCCCAATTGCCCAGGACAATTGTTTACTGCAACTCCCATACGCACATCATCAGTGCCATGGTTGGGAGGCGACCAAGCAGTAAGGGAGGCAAAGGTGGCCGACCTCCAAAAGGTGGGCGCGGTAGGGGAACGTGGCCAGGATGTGCAGCGTGGCCCAAGAGGCCAGTGTGTGGAGCACCAATAAGGGCCACCTATGCCCCCACCCCCCTCCCAATGGTTGTGGGAAATGTAGCTGACACCATCCCAGCTCAGCCCTTGTTAAACCGGCCCATATTGTCAACTGAACCGGCACAGGATGTCTCCCAGGCTGACTTCCGTGTCACCAAGTCTAAGCCACGTGTGGCGGTGAAAGTTGCTGTCACCAGGACACGTGGATCTGGGGCAGCAATGTCATCTGCTGCCCCAAGTAGCCAGGGTGAGGCGGCTGCAGGGGCAGCTGCAGCTCAATCCACCTCAGCTCCGAGTCTCCCAGCCGGAACAGTGTCGGTCCAAGTCCTTCACACCAAGGTTGGTCCTGCCAACATCACCCTGTAGCCAATGCCTGCAGTGAGACCTTTGGTCATTGTGCCTTTGGAAACAAGTACCCAGTCCACCTGCGGTTCTGCCCCTACCAACCAGAGCGGCGTAAGTCACTCGGGATCCACACCACCTTCCAAGATGAAGGGTGCTCTTGCACTACAGGCTGGGACCCCAGACACGGCTACACACTAGCTTCAATGACGCCGAACTAGATGCACTTTTGGCCTATGTGTTGGCACATAGCTGCAAAATGGTGGTGACTGCAGGGTAAAAGACTACGCCTGCTCAACGTAGGGCCCACTGGCAGACCATCGCGGACCCATTAGTGCCCTTGGATTTCTGAGGCGCACAGGTGATGATTGCTATAAGCGGTGGAATGACCTGAAACGCAGAGCAAAGAACAAGCTGGCTTCCAATCATGCCTCTACTCTGGTGACTGGCGGTGGGTCTCCACCAGAGGAGGACCAACTCACTGAACATGAGTCTGTCGCTGGAGGCTTCATCACAGAGGAACAGATCCGAGGCGTGGGAGACCTACCAGATTTTGAAGCATTGTCCGGTGAGTGCCCACGCATGTGTGTGCAATCCATGTGTATGTTGCTTGGGTGATGTGTTCTGATTGAGTGCCAGGTGAGGCTGTGTAGTCATGACTGGTATGGGTCACCCATGTGGTCCCTCCAAACCATTCCCCGGCCTTGGGTTTGGGTATGACAGTATCCCTTCTGACCACAGTTGCCAGTTTGCACCAGATTACTGCAGTTGCCCTTCAACTGTCATCTTGCAACTACATTGTTCAAAATGTTTTCCTGTTCATTCAGCCTGATTTTTTCAATCCTTGCCATTTTTAGGACACATTTTTTGACATACTGCCACAAATGTGACATACTTCTGTCATAGATTACACCCCACAATGGCCCACATTTATTACCTGGTTATGGGAATGATTTAACCATTCAGGCTGATTGAGTAATGGGCTGCACGCAATCATTTTTTGTCCCCGTTTGAATGTTGAACATGACTTTTGTCTTCTGTCATGTTGAAGTGACCAACCATTGATGTATGCATCTGCCTGTCATCACTGTATCAGTGAACACTGGATCTGTTGCAGCATGTGGCACATGCGTGTTTTGTCACAGTATTTTGCATGTTTTATCTCATCATGTCCATCTCACATCGATGGGTGACAGTACTGATTTCCTACCATATGGCTGTACTTGTCAAATGTACCATGGCTATGCTACGTGCCATCTGTGTGATGGCATGTGTCATGTATGTGTATTGGACATGCCACTCACAGGCTAATGTGCAATGCCAGTGCTATCCAGCATGCTGCACATGTGTTGCTTTTCCATCTTGGAGTCCTCAGTGTGTGCTTTTTGCCTCCCCTTCCAACTCATTGACAGTGCATGCATGCCAGGGTTATAGTCGTGTGGGACATGTGTTATTCATGTACTGGATCTCTGCCTTGTCAGGCCTATGTGTGTGCTATTGTGCTCATGCCTGTTTCCATTTGTTGTCTTTCATGTTTTTGCAGGTGATGAGGCACTTGATGCTGTTGAGGAGGAGGAGATGGTGCAGACCCAGGAGGAATCTCAGCCACGACCGGGCACCAGTGGAGGACGTGGGGTCGTTGTGGGTGAAAACCCAATCCTCCTGCAGACCATACTGTCCACGGGTGTCTCTGGGTACACCTCCGCAGACCTCTATGAATCAGGTGCTGAATCCGACAGTGAGACATATGTGCCAATCGCAGGTGAGTGTTTCTGGCAGGGATGCTGTTCTGTCCAAACCACCTGCACCGGGGATAGACCCCTCTATGAGGATTTCAGTGTTGGAAAGTCCGCCTGTGGCGGTTACGGATGCAGGGTCAGACTCCACAGCATCTGATCCTGTTCCTGGGCCAGCAGATCAGAGGGGGAATGCAGTCCTGCAGCCTCAGGCAGTGCCAGCACAACAAGGTGCACATCACCTTGCCCCAACCAGGTGTGGTGCTCACCAATGCGGTGGCCGTGCGCCACCAGGCAATACTGTGTGGGAGAACTCCATTTAGACTATAGCAGCACAACAGGGAGCATTGTGTGAAATGATGGCTCAGGCAATTGATAGGGTGGTCACTTCCATTCTCCCCCCTGAAAGGCAGATGGAGCTCCAGCAGCAAACAACAGACATGGGAGGACATGTTGGCGTCCAACAGGGACCGACGGGCTGCACTGGATACTCTGCGTCTGAGCTTGTTTGTTCTTTGCGCGCACTTTTATGCTGTGCGGGGCCGCTTACGCCTGCTTCCTGCTGGCGTACATGTTTCCGGATTAGCGCGCCTTTTTTGGCGCATGCCTTTCCCCTGTTCTATTCCATGAATACGTGTTGTTGGCACGCGTGTGGGCGTTGCAAGCATTTACCTCCTGTACTTCCCCCGTAACGCCCACATTTTCACGCGTTGTTCCCCGTTCCGCGCGTTCCACCCCCTTTTGTTGTGTGCGCTGCGTGTGCTTTCCCTGTGCGCATAGCACACCCCTTTTAATGACATGTGTGCCCGCATGCGCCAACCACGATTTTTGCGCACATCCCAGGATTTACACACGCACTGAAGTCCATGAATCAATGTGCGCGGCTTTGGCACACGTGCGCTGCGATTTTCACGTTTGCGCTGTGATTTTCCCACTTGCGGTCCCTTATTCGGCGCACATTTATTCCATGAATCGGCCCGATTGTGCGGAGGGTACTGGCCGACCTGTCGTGACATCAGTGATGACATTTTGGTGTTTGCTGAGTCTGAAAGTGAGCACATGGAGAGGTTAGAGAATACGCTAGAAAGGATCCGGTCACTGGGACTGACTCTCCACAAGAAGAAATTAGTTTTTCAAGGAGAAGATTGAGTTTTTTGGTTTTGTATTCCAGCAAGGAGTGCGCCACCAGACCCAAGAAGGTGAAGGACATTAAGGAAGCCGTACCAGTGGAATCAGTCACCAAAGTAAGCAGTTTCCTTGGCATGGTAACGTACTACAAGCACTTTATTAGGAAACTAGCGACGCTGTCGGAGCCACTGCGAAACCTGACCAGGAAGGAATGCACATGGCAGTGGGGCTCGAACAGAATGCATTCGAGGAGATCAAGGCGGCCCTGGCAGCTGAGAGAACTGTGGCATTCTTAAAACCCGGTCATGGCATCAGATAGAAATCAATGCAAACCCATTCATACTGGGGGAGGTACTGACCCAGCAGAATTCAAAAGGTGGTGTCCTGCCAGTGGCGTTTGCAAGCAAGAGACACTGAACAACGATACTCCCAAATAGAACGAGAGGCCCTGGCAGTACTCTGGGGGTGCACGCACTTCCGGCTCTACATACTGGGACGGCCAGTGATAGTGCTGGCCGATCATAAGTCACTATTACCCATCTTGGCAGGTGCGTCAAAGCCCCACGCATTCATTGAGCGGTAGATGCTGGCTCTTCTAGAATATGTCTGTCTGGTGTATTACCCGGGGGCAAACAACGCCACAGACTATCTTTCCTGGCACCCTGGGAAGTCCAAAGAGGGGCATGTGACATGGATGTCGAGGAGTATGTTAAAAAGGGGGTGGAGTCCAATGTACCCAACTCCATGTCAGTGCAAGAGATGGCAGACCACTCAGCTGACGAATGCTTCTGTTTGCTCCAGGAAACCCTCAACAAAGGAGACTGGAAGTGGGCCCTGATGGGGCTGGACAAGCGTACGCAAGAACAACTATGGAAGGTGAGACGTGAGCTGTCCTTTACGAAGTCAGGGATGCTGTTGAGGGGCCAGAAAATGGTGGTGCCGTCGGCGTTGGTGGACAAGGTCATAGCGCTGGCGCATCAGGGTTCAGCCAAAACAAAGTCCTGACTAAGGTTTAAGGTGTAGTTCCCCAACCCGGAACTGATTGTGGATGAGTTTGTGAGGAACTGCATGTGGTGCCAGGCTGCCACGCCCTTGCAGAAGGAACCCCAGATCCAGTCAATGCACAGAGGGACCAAACTGTGGGAAGTTGTCCACATGGATTTTGGCTTGGTAGGGAGAGAGACGCACTTCCTAGTGGCGATTTAATGAGTGGAGCAGATACCCGGAAGTGGAGTACATTGAATCAACATCGTTTGAGAACATCGTACCAGCAGTGGAGAAATTGTTCACATCTCATGAGTTCCCAGAGGATTTGTGCACATACAACACCTGTCCTTCCAAAGAGAGAGCTTTGCAGCATTTCTGAGAGATTGTGGAGTCAAACACCGGAAGATCTCTCTGCTATGGCCTAGCGCAAATGGGGAAGCCGAGTACTACATGCGGACGCTGAACAAAGTATTCCATGTAGCTCATGGGCAGGGACAATCTATGTCGCAAGCCCTATATCAGTTCCTGAGAGAATATAGGGCAACTCCACACAGGTCCACTGGTTTCGCCCCCTGGAGGTTATGTTCCAAAGGTGCCCGCGCTGCCTCTTACCTGACGGCTCGACAGAGAGTCGGGGGGTGATCGATGAAGAACAAGTGGCAGAGGAGGAATGAGAGGGAGAACATCCGGAGGAAACTGCGGCTGCTTGACATACATATCACTGGGGGATGAGGTACTGGTCAGGAACCGCCACCCGGAAGGAAAGATATCGCTGTCCTATGACCCACAGCCACTCGATGTGGTAGAGGTCAAGGGGTCCATAGTGACTGCATCTGATGGGAACAAGACAGAGACTCGAAACTCCAGCTTTTTCAAGAGGCTCGGCGGCCAATCCTGTCAATCCAAGCCCCGTGCGGAGTGATGCTGATATGCACCCCCACTGCGTCTGGGGGCTCGCAGGAGCAGCAGATCCGGGCCCAGATGAGGAGGACTAGGCCCGGAGGGCATGCAGGTAGGAAATACCCAAAGAGGGAATCCTGAGGCCGTCTGTTACGCCTGAAGGACTATGTGCTTGATGAGTAATGTGTTGTTAACACTGGAGTGGAATATAGCACAAACTGTTACAAAGTTCTTGACTGGCTCCTGGTCGCTGCAAGGATCAAATTCAAATCCCTTTGAATCATCCACAAGGCTGTCTGGGGGCGGGGACCATGCTATCTACAACTTGCTCTCACCAAATATTCTCCCTCCAGATCTCTCCGATTCTCTGGCTCGAACTCAGTTTGTCGAGCGCTTCTCTAAGCAGCGAGCGGGTGGCCAATCTCTTTAATCAACTGGCTCCTTCCTCTGGAACAGCCTCCCCTTCCTCTCCGTCTTGAGCCGGAGCTTCTCAAATTCCACAAATTCCACAAGTTCCTCTGGACTTTCCTCTTCACCTCCTCCTTCCCCCTCTCCCTCCTGTGCTAAATCCCACAGTCGCCGAGATTGGTGGCCTGGGCCCTTATGTGTCCTTCTGGGTCCTGGCCTTCTGTCCAATCGCCTTTAGCCTCTGCCCTCCCCCCTGCACTTGCCTTTGAGCACCCACTGGCCTGTGTTATCTCACAGGCCTGCACTTATTGCACTGGCAGTTGACCACTCTCCTAACAAGTGTTCACTGCTTTGTACTTACCTGTTGCCCTGCAACTGGATCTCTGGCACTTTCTCCTCTGGGTAACCTCCAGCTCTTACCCCTCTCCCCTGTCCCTTCTCTCTGCACTTGCACATTACGAATGTTCACAAGGCCTAGTAGAACCGCCTCTGCCTTTTGCCCATCATTGTTAATTCAGCCCATTGTCTTGTGTTCCCTTGTTCCCTCCCCTTTGCCCTCTGGGCGCTTTGAAACACAATTGCTTGATGGGGCCGAAGTCCAGGTATGGGAAAAGTTCTGAGAGGAGACTTAAGATGCATGTGTGATACAGGAGAGACCCAACCACCTATGAAAACAAAGCATACATAGGGTGAACTTTGAAATATGCAAAAACACGAAAGGAACTCTGGGTAAGTTCCCGTTGTAGTGGGACGGATCAGTCACACCAACGTCACCCTGTTTTGCAAGCCCACACCCCTGCATTGTGGCAAAATCTTTAGCATTAGATTTGTAAAATACTTTCCAGGCGGTTTTACAGATTTTGGATTGGTGAAATACCGTTTTGCTCTCATTAAAGCTCACAAGAGGGATCTACTTTACCCCGGCTGGAGCTGTGCACAGAGACGTCAATACACCAAAATGCGAGGGGTAGCGGTAGTGACATCGGACACCTGATGGCATCACAGGAAGTGATGTCATATGACCTTTGAACTCGATGCCATCACTTGACATTTAACCCCGTTCTTGGCACCTTAAGTGACAGACGGGTATAAAAATATGCAAAAGTTTTCATTTCGTGAAATACCAAACCAGTACTAAAGCACACATAAGACTTGTTTAGATGCCAGCCACATTTTGAGAATGGAGCTGCCTTAATATGCCATGGAAGGGGGGTCGTGTTATGACGGGGGCAGACACAGTGGAAACAACATAAACCGGAGACCCTGCCATGCACATGTTACTTTAGCCTCATATGGCACTTTATGGCTAATTTATACCACTTATTGCTGCACATGTCAGGTCAGGTAATCCTATGCCAAGTAAAGCCCCACATTCGCAGGCGCTGCCATAATACAAGGTGGTTAATGCAGCCTCTGAGGGTACAGCCGGCTCGTGCCTGTTATTGCCTTACAGCCTAGGCATGGCCAGCAGCCATAATACAGTGTGACTAAGCCCCTGAGGGTACGGCTGTCTCATGTCTGTTATTGCTTACAGCCTAGGCATGGCCAACAGCCATAATACAGTGTGACTAAGGCTCTGAGGGTAGGGCTGTCTCATGTCTGTTATTGCCTTACAGCCTAGGCATGGCCAACAGCCATAATACAGTGCGACTAACGCAGCCTCTGAGGATACAGCCGGCTCGTGTCTGTTATTGCCTTGCAGCCTAGGTATGGTCAACATATCTAAGTTACAGCTTTGCATATCCAGTTGCTTCTTTCATATGCCGAGTGCATCCTCAAATGTCCAGCTATGCCACCCAATGCCAACCAACCTGATCATAGCTGTGCTATATATTATTATATCAAAGGACTCGTGAGGTTGGTGTTCACAATTTAGGATTTTAGCATAACCAAATACATTAAAACAATGCCAATAAACATAGTAACGGACAAACAGAAGACAGTTGTCAATATAAGCTTAAAAAGATATCAAAAGAATGGAGAAAAACTGCACAATTGTATCTACAGCATATTGTGTCGCAATTGGATAGCTCAGAGAGTTTAAATCATATGGCTTTTTTCTATGCCTGCTGCAAAATGTGCTGTTTCGACCTGTTGATGGGTACAGCTCCCTTGCGTCACTCAGTGTGGGTATCTCTGCCCCTGCACCAAAAAACAAAAGCTGGCACACATTAATATATGCACAGGAAGTTAACATATCTTAAAGTGAAATATACACATTTAGTTCAATTGACCTTTCCCTTTAGAAGAAAGTGCACAAGACAAATGGGTATTTGCCGTAAAAAAAAAAAAAAGTAATCACCACTGGAAAAAGAACCAGAGTGAGGAGCATTTCCAATAACTATGCTGGCAAAGTATTAAAGGTGCCCACCTTTAAAATCCAACAATTTATAATGAAATATTCCAAGGAAAACAAAATCCAAACGCTTCGATGACACTTGCTCTCGCATCCTTACCCTTTTCAGCCCCACGTTTGGCTTTCAACAATACTCTGTTTTATAAAGAGAACTAGAAAAGTACGCCGACCATAGTAAAGTACGTCAGCCGGCCAGGGCTGAATAGATGGGGTCGCCTTTAATGTGCGTGAATAAGCCCCTGCCTCCGTCCGTTGCGAGCTCAGGGGGTGCGTAACCTCTGCAAACTGTGGCACGGGTTAAGGACTCGGAGCGAGTTGTTTTCAATGGCCGATAAGGTTTTAACCGAGTCACCCCACATATAATCCTTCACGGCTTGGCAAGACACTTCATGATACGACACTTGCAAATTTCCCTCATTTGCAAGCACAGAGGAAAAATACGCTGTCTTCTTGCTGGCCATTTGCTGCCCCATAACAGGTTCACTTGGCAAAAAGTATCGGCCATTTGAAGGGGTTCTGGCCACATCTGGACAAAGAGGAGGATTTAGGATTTGTATCACTGCTTCTGTAATATCTGCCATCTTGTATTAAGTGAATATTCTGTAACAGCGCCACAATGCCTCGGGCCGCTAGGCGCTTTATAAATCCAAATGAATAAATAGCTGACCAGCCCCTTTGAACCCTTTACTTTGCGTGAGGTAGCCCCCCGCTTTCCCATGAATACACACATTGGCAGAAAGATGTAAATGGTAATAAAACAATCTTACCAAATGCAAGACTCCAGCCCTCTGCACTTACCGTGCACTTGCCCGCGCTTCGAAGGAGGGGCAGGCAGTTATAGTAACAGGCTTCAGAAGAGGACACAAACACGGCATGTAGCGAGTGTAGAAAGGAGGCGTGCAGGCAATCCAAGCTGTGAAGCGGAGCCTCAGACAGTGGGACAGCTGCGTTCAGCAAAAGCGAGGAAAAATGTAGAACTCTTGAGAAATGTCAGTGATTCCAAGTTATGTCATTTAAGATTTTTGATCCGGTTTTCTAGATTTTAAACTTGCTTTGAATCAAAACCTAAAAAGCTGTGCAAACTCACTTGCCACACAGAGAGGGGACGTGGCCTAGTAGCCAAATATTGTGGTACCTTGAAAATGTAGTGTAACTCCCAACTTCTCCCCTTACGCAACATTGTGTGATCCTGAACAAATCACTTTACCTGCTTGTGCCTCAAGGTCCCTCTCTGTGAAACTGTTTAGGAACAAGTCCTGCACCTTTTGTTAAGCCCCATTTCAAGGCTGAACACTAACTGGATTTCAACAATTTCTAAGGCATCCTAACTCTTGCAGGTCCAAAATGTGTACTTTGGTGCGTTTATTGGAATTAATTGGCAGCCAGAGATGGCAAAAGACATTAGAATCCAAACAGTGCCAGAGAGAGTGCACGATCCACAATCCCAGGAGAAAGTTAGTGGCAGAACAGCAGCGATGCCGTGCCGTTCCATAGCGCCTTGGGTCCCTGGTTTAGGTGGGTGGCAGCAGAACCTACAGGCTAATTCAGACCCAAGACTAACCAGGTGCCTCAGCTGAAACTGCCAACAGGGAGAAAACGAGTTCCAAATTACAAGGGCGGTTGTGTGTGCCAGCAGAGGCAGATGCCCACTGGGGGCTCGTTGAGATCACAAAACCTATGTCGCATAGTCTGTCCGCAGTCGCCAGGTGGTAAAGAGTACGAGAACCCTCTCTGAGGGGTCTTCACACAAACACAGCTTACCACCTTTGCTCATTTAGTTCCCTACATCACAAACAATGGTCTGATCGTGCCCCAGGGCGCAGGTCACCCGTAAATAACAATAATCCATTTGCTCTTTATCAACGATCTCCTGAGGAGCTTTCAAGCCCCCACCTTCCCAAAGCAAACGTGCTGTCACTGCGTATCTACCGCTAGCTCTGGCAGCGGTCTCTCTGCAGTGGCCCGCTCAAGTACCACTCCCAGGCATCCCTCGCTCTCTGCACGAGTCCCAGGTAAAGAGGGACGGGAAGGTCTGCACCGCCCATCTTTGTACAGTGCTGAGAATGGGCTATGGCTAGCCTCCCAACCCCCTCGCACCTAACCGGACAAGGACAAAGCCAACACAACAGCCCCACACTCCTCAACAGTAAAGCCCACGGGCGTCTGACGAGTGCAGCTCATGGTTGCTAAGCAACCAGAGAACACTCGACACCGTGGCGCCAACTAGGCAGGCTTGCGCTTTTAAAAAAATAGTTTATTTTCAACAGGGGTCCCTTGTTGAAAACAACAAACAATTTAAATCTAAACTCCAGTGTTCGCAAAGGCTAAGCCAGATGTCGCAGGGTAGATGCCAGGGGTCGCAGCTGTGACCCCTAGTAACCCCCAAATGACGTCCACGGCTGTGCACCCACTGCTCAGGAAAGCAGAACACTGACACGTTTCTTTAATCCTCACTTAATCTCTCCTCTTGCCGCACTACTTTTTCCATTTTAAGACGTTGCCTAATTCTGTTGGACTGATACAGGAGCGACTAGACCGCCTACAGGAGAGGACGTGGTCTTGTGGGTCATTTGCCCACAGTACAACCAGGATTCGGAAGTTCTAATCCCGAGTTCCCCACAGTGATCCCGGTCAAATTAATGTCCTCTTCCTTTGAGCAATGTCCTCACGTGCCAGAATTTGGCTGCAGTATTAGGTGCTTGTATAGTCGTCTTAACACCATTGGGCAAGCTTCCCGGCAATGTTGGCCCATCATTGGAAACTCAAAATCAGGAGATCTACTAGGATTGGGAACGTGGTGGCTGGAAGGCAACTTCACTGGCCAGGTTCTCATTAACAGAAACCCTGACTGCTTGAAAAGGGTATTGAGAGGATTGTAGGTGCGAGGAGAGATTAACTTATTTGAAGGGGGGGTTGATGGAAGGGCCAATGTTGTTTTGCATAGATTGGTATAGTTAATTGAATGTTGGCAAAATCTCATCAACCAGGAATGCAAAACTTGGTGGTGGTGCAAATACTGGAGCCCATGTTTCCATCGTCTTTAAATTCCTCAAACTCCTCTGTACCATTACAGATCGAGTCCAACCATATGAAAATCAGCCTTAACTCTCACCTTCAAAAAGGAACAGTCTATGCAAAACTGCTGCCCATATCCTCTCTGCGTAAGAGCCTGAGCAATCTCATACATGTTTCGCCTTACTGGGCTTCATCAGGACTGTAGCTTGGATTACAGTCACTACTGCAAGAGAACTTCCCCTTCTACTTCAGCTGTTGGCAGGCAGATGCTGTATTTCCTTGTATAAGTGAGGCACTTATCAGGTTGGGAAAGGAAAGGAGGGTGAACCAGTCATTGCAATTTCGGAAATATGGTGGGAGAGTTGACTAAGACATTTTCCTGTAAAATCATTTGCAAATGTGGATATTTGTGCCTACAGATCTCCTCATCAACCACACTCAAGCTTTGTGCATGGCCGCCGATAGGATTTCTGACTCATTTAAGCATCAGCAGTCCAAAGCTTTGAACAATCATGGACATTGTGTATAAATAAGACACGATGAGAAGAAAAGCACCCTGTGAACTTGGAATGCAGATTTAATTCTAACTGGTTGAAGTTTACGAGCCCAAGCTAGCTAAGTAAATTCAAAAACTTGTCCTGTCTACCTTTACACAAATGAGCATAGATCTTCTTGCGGGGGTGGTTCAAGGATGTGGTCCTCGAAGGTTGGCTTAGTGATAAGCGGATTGCAACCCCGCTTTCACATTAATGTATGTTTTGAAGGTAGAATTGTTCCATTGGGCTCAACTGTCCGCAGAATCCACAAGATGTTTCGAGATTTTTCCAGAATAAAAGTAGGGCAAGGAACTGCAGTTTTTAGAGGGTCCGCTTTCCCGTTGTTTCCCTACTAGGTGCTCTGACGTGGCTACAGCTCACTCGCAGGGCTGCACAAGTCATCCATTTATAAACAACTAGATTTTGACATCCGTATATAAAGGGCTTAAATTCCTGCCTTTCGAATTGTATGGTCATCGTCCTCAAGCCTTGCACAAAGAAAGGGGCTTTTGGCAAGGCATTGTAGGGGCTGTTTGAGGGGCAATGTTCAGAAAGTACAAGGAAGTCTGTAAGATCCCCCATTCACTGTACGCCTCATTGGGCATATCATCAAAGCATGACACCAGCCAGTGTCCTAACAGAAAATGAGGGGGTTCCCCTGCAAGCACTGCTGAAGATAACCCCCACCCAAGCTACTCCAAGGAGCATAGTCTGCACGGCAGACACTCAGCCAGCCTGGGCCACCATTCATGCCTAATGATTATAATCCCGATGCCGCCGCGGTGCGGTGTAACTACTGTGAGGAACCTGAAGGTAGTCTCACTCCTAGGCCCCTTAGGTCCTCTACGCAGGTGCCCAGGGAAAGGCCATCGCTTTTGGATCCTGACCCTGGGGGTGCACAAGCGAGGGAGTATCACCTGGGTAGGGGTCCTTGGGGACTGGGAGGAGGGTGCCCTTGGCTGAGACATGATATCCCCCTTTTCCTCTTGACGATCAGCCGAACCCTTCACCAACCTTCATGGGTTATTGCAAGTCATTTCCCCTATTCCTTTACATATGACAATGGAGAGTACTGGGACGTGGAAGAGACAACTAAGAGCAATGAAGACTTTGCTATTGTACCACAATGGTACTGGGAAGAGAGAGATACTTGCTGAGAGTTCTAAGGGTCAGGCATGTCCCTGTAATTGTGGCCAGCCAGGGCTAATTGAACATTCGCACCTGCAGCCTGTCAAAGGGCGGCAGGTTTATAAAAGGAGCCCAATCCAAGGTATGAGGGGGGAAGGTGGAAGCAGAGGCGGAGTCGAAGCAGAGAGGCCAAGAGAAGCAGCAGGGAACCGTGGTGAAGAGGCACGCTGAGACGCTTAAGTCTCCAGAGGGAGTCGAACTATGGAAGCGTGGCGTGGGAACTGGGGCTCCATGGAGCAGACCAAACGTTGGGAAGGGAGCCGTGCCGAGAGGATGTCCCTTTTCATTGAACTCAAAGTGCTCGTTCCCCTGTGTTCAGCCGGGGACACAGGAGGGCCTGAGGGGCAGGAATTGGAACCCCGATATGGAAAGCAGAGGGGTGAGCGATCTGCGCTGCTGGGACACCTTAAAAACACAACTGATGTGTTTCTAACAAAGGAGTAACCCTGTATGCGAGTGTTTGAACTTTCCTAGAGGAATACTTTGTATCAGAGTGGACAGCGCATGCCTAATGGATACTAAACTGAAGGAAATCTTAACTAGGATAATTCTACATCTATTGAATGCCAAACTGAGCGAAAACTTTACTGAAAGCAAAACCTACATATCGAGTTCAGAAGTAAAACTATTAAGTGTTGAACTCTAAGGTGAATTTAAAATATAAGTGAAGGCAAAAACTGCGCATCAGAGAAGTACATTTGAAGCAGAACTAATCAAGACTTTGAAGTTGCTTTTGAATATAACTACAATTTATGCACAAATCACCAACCATAAAAAGAGGGCCCACGAGTGGCAAAGACCTTTACAGAGACAAAAGACATTTTTGTGTTGCTGAGCTTAAGTCTTGGGGAAGGGAGCCCTAAGACTATTTATTGAGGACGAAGTGCCAAAATTCGTTGGTGCTTGGATTTGTGTTATTTGGAAATTGGGGAAGGGAACCCAGAGCGCTTGTTAAAACTACATTATTCTGAACTCCAGTAGCTTTGAGACTTTCGCTAGGATTGTTTTTTTACTTGGGGGAAGGGGGCTGGAAGGGAGATGCAAGCTGAAGAGGTTGAGCACTTTATAATGGACTCTGTTTCTTTTGGTTGCTGACATCCCTACACATTGTATAGATTAGTTGTGAGGGCAAGGATAGGTTTTCGACACAGACAGATTCTTCAGTTAAACAGTGACTCAGACTTTCCTTAGTTTTAGGTAGGGAAGTCCCACCTTAGCATATGGCAAGTTAGGCCTTTTTCCATTCTGACCTTTAAATTAATAAAAATGTTTGTTTTAAATTCTGAATCTGTTGTCTGTGTCCTTCATGTTGCCTTCACACTACACTCGGTGAAAATGTGAGGCTCTGAATCAAATATTACACCTGACACCCAACATATAAACAAAGGGGGGGGGTGGCACCTTTCGCCCAAATGATACACATGCCAGTTTGTGTGCCAAGTAACATATATTATACAAAGGGCAGTAGTGGAGGCAGCTTTTAGTGCCAGGGGGTCGAGCAGCTCCTGAGTCAAGAGGCACGGATATTGTTAATGATTTATGGTCAGTGGCGGCAGGTGAATATCCTTTGTTTAGGGGCATTAAACTCAACAAATGAACGCGAGCAAGCGTAGTAAGGGAGCCCCAATTCATTTCAGGAAATCGGGTCACTCGAGAACATTTTTTAAATAATCTGTTGAAATGGTGCATTATACAGCAAATTAATTTGGAACAATGGGTTGGAAAGCTATACCATTGACAATCCATTCTCTAGGAGCATGTGACATTTTCACAATGCCCGAGTTAACAACGTATGCCAGTATTGACCATGTAAGTCATTTTTATGCAGCTACACCCACGATCTATCCCAGCATTGCCGGTGTAAATCACTAAGATTTGTAGCTGCAATCAATGCCCTTATGGTAACTGCAATTAACTTTTTATGAAGCTGCGAAAACCATCTGGGCTTGTAAGGTCACTGTAAATCGCATTGATGAAGCTGCAGCCACAATCTATTCCAAAATTCTCAATTTGGCAGACGGGATGATCTTTCACAAGCACCAAGTCAGCATGGTCACTATCAATGATTCCCATGACGCAGCCCCCTGCTGCCAAACGCATGGATGCATGTGCACACCCAAACCCCCAACACAATTCTCACTCGCACAATCAATCTGAAGCATGAAGCTATCACACATTTGTTCTCCGCCGGTTTAGGAAGGAAAGTACCAGAAGACGGGCCTTCTATGTCTGTGCCGGTGGCCTCGGCAGCCTCCTCCCTGTAAACACCAGAGGTGCCCGCTCGCTTTTACGTTTCAAGATGGAGCTCAAGACCCTCCTTCAAGGTGTGGCTTCTCCCCAATGCCTAGGCCCACAGCCCCTCGACTCTCCGCCTGACCTGAGAATGGGCGATTTGCTCGCCCCTGTTTCCTCTGCTGGTTGCTAGTAGGCACTTTGCTGCCATGCCCCCGTATTTAGCTCCACACTCTTGTATTGATTCCTTTGCAATCTGCTTCTCTCATTGTGTACTCACCCTTTGACCTGGGAAGCGCTTTGTTGTTTCCTGAAGCTAAGTCAGCACTTAATAAATCCCATGATAATTATACTAATAATCGGGAGACCCTGCAAATGTGTCTTTTGGGTCACGCTGTGTGATCTTGGAGGGTCTTGGTTGAATCCAGTTTGCATATTGTAAATACATTTCTCTGGCTCAGTTTGCAAACAATGCACTGTTTATAAATGAAATATTCTCACTCGCTATTTAAACTATTACATAAGTGAGTTAATCTCCCTAAATCTGTGACTATATCTCCTATGGGAAAGGCTATGGGGATAAAACGCACAATAGGGGCCTCATTACGACCCAGGCGGTAAGTTACCGCCTGGGCCGTGACTTTACCACCATGGCGTAAACTACGTTTACGCCATGGTGGTAGGCGGACTTATCGCCCCATTCCGAGGTCGGCGGGGCGGTAAGTCCCCAATCCCCATTTACCCTTCCCCATTCCCATTTTTGCCCCATAGGGCATAATGGGAGTGGGGAAGGCGTTAATTACGCCACCGTAAATTACGGTGGCGTAATTAACTCCATGGTCCCTTAGCGCCATGGATTTTAACACCTGCTAAAAGCAGGTGTTAAATCCGCCATGGCGCTAAGGGACCTCGTACTCAGGCGGTAAGGGTCGGCGCTGTTTACGCCGCCGTAAACCCCTTACCGCCTGAGTCGTAATGAGGCCCTAGGTCTTGGCTGCTTTGCATAAAATCAAAGGGCATTTTGGGAACATAAAAATGGACATAGATTTGTATATTTAACACACGTCTGTGATAATGACGTAAGCATGTAACTATTTTGAGCACACAATGCGCACTGGATGTGGTGCTCTTTTAATTGGTCACAATACTTCCCCCCCCTAAGAGTCAAATGTCTGCAGAAATGATGTCGTATTTATTTGATATATATTTCAGTTCACTTGTACCTGTTGGCTAAGGATTGAATAGAATGTTGATCAAGAAGAAAACGAGTTTCTATCTTAATTAGGCTCACAAAGTCATTTATTGTGCATATTTGCGAGCGTTTGTGGAAAGTCTCCACTTATGCAAAATAAATGAGTTTGTTAGTCTTATTAAGTTATCAACTAACTTTCCATTCAACCCTCGACTACCATGGTGCAAGCGAACTGAGCTATATATTCAGCATGGAGCCAAACCATGGACAACCAGGCCTCAACACCACACAACGGCTACCGACCGCAAACGCGCCAACGCTCTTCTTCGAACCGAAGCTGCCAACTGCACATCAAAGCTCTCTTCCCTCTCAATCCGACTAACAAACCCTGCCACCCACCTTGCATTGCAGATCCGGCAGAGCGCCAAGAGAGCGCGCAGGTGGCAACAGTTGGACAAGAACCTTTAAACATCACATAAGATAAAAACTATTCATTTGGGTGTGATGCTGAGCAGCAAAACGTTTCGCGCTCAAAGGCTTTTGTTGGACACAAGTGAGGATTCGTTGGGGAAAGCAGCTATTAACCGGGGTCTCGTATAGGTGTCCCCCCTCCCGCACATCGGGGGCTGCGGGACCGCGTTCTACGTCAGTAACACTACCAAAATCCCACAAATGTGGTTTCCAAATTGAACTTGTTACATCTTGTTTGTTTATTTGCTAACGCGCACCAAACTCCTAGGTAGCTGCGTACTGCAGTTTACAAGTATTCATCAAGCTTAGTTACAACATGGTAAAAGTACAGTAATGACATATGAGATTGTTGTACAGGAATTGATCAAAAAGTTGCTTCTAAAACCAGAAGCTGCACTCCAACGTCACACCTGTTTTTGGCAACCACGTGAATGGCGAAACCGACCATAATGGGCAATAAATCTCTTGCAAAAATTAGCCAATCCTTACAACACTGCCCTCCTTTTGTGTTTCTTGGAGCAGCCCAGTTCAATGCTGCCGCTGCCTCTGCCTCAGACCTTGCTTCTACATGGGCTCACATTGCCTATCCCATGACATTGACAGGTCGCCCCATTTCCACACACCCAACAGCTCACACGTGTCACTGATGTTCATCAACAGTCTTGGGGCATGAGGGCCTGGCAGAGCTACAGGAATACGGAAATGCCTAAATAAAGGAGTGTCTTTCGAGTGCATCCGCCCATTTCACTTAAAGCAAATGCAGTATAAATATACAAACCCTACAGGCCTTGAAAGGGGATAGATAATACAGTTCTTAAAAGAGCTATTTAAAGAACAGCGCCCCTTGTGGCGATTCTGTGAAACCATCCGTGTGCAGTAGTAGAGGCTGGTCCAGGTCCTTCGTGTGTCTGGTCGCAGTTTTTCTGTCCCCCGGGTGGGCCCGACATCCTCTCCCCATTCCTCTCCACTTTGGGGTTCCTCAGAACTCTGCTGGTGGCTCTCTTCCCCTGCCTCTGTTGTTCCTCTGTCTGCCACCATCACTTCATTTAATCGTTCATGTCATTTCTACGCTCATGATTCTCACACATTCCTTCCCTTCTCGTTTTCAGAACCCAATTATTCTACTCTGTGCGCATCCCCTTGCTATTCAGACTTGGATGACCTCCCATTGACCTCAATTCTTCTAAAAGAGAGGTTCTATACTTTCCTGCCATTCTTTCTCCTCCCCCCCCCTCCCTCTTTCCTTTCATCCTTCAAAACTTTTCTCTCCCCATCGCCATTTGTATAGCAATTCATGCCGGACTCCTCCAGCTTCTAGGCGCTCATGTCAGATAGGTCTGGGTTAGTGGGCGCCCATTTCAACATACTATTGGGCGGGCCCTTTGCCTACAACTGTTTGTGTCTGAGGAAGTCGGTCGGTGCTTAAATTGTAATGGAGACAGAGGAATGCAGTGAGGGGGGCAGCTGCACATTCTGACGGGGCAGGCAGCTGAATCACGAAATGTTCACTGAAAAGCTGTTAATCGTTCTTTGACAGCAAGGGGCTAATGTAGACAAAACCAGAGTAAAAAAGCAGCAAGGTGAGTAGACTGTGGCTTGACACTGCGAGAAGCCCGCGGGCGGTGACGGCCTATGGGTGCCCACACAGGCAGCCTGTAAACGGCACATTGAATTTCTTGAATTAAAGGAGTATGTTGCTACTTCAAAGGACTACCACCAACATGTGGATAGTGGCTCCTCTTGAGGGTCTGGGCCCATTTCAAGTGAAAGGTTGAAAGGCCTTGACGCCATCTCTGGCTAGAACCTTTGTTTCATGGCAACGTCCTGTTCCCAACACAGAGCGTTACCCCTTGGCAACACAGCTAAATATCCAGAGGTTGGAGGTACAGGGGGAGGGGCAGCAGTACTTCTCCAACTCTTGATGAAATATTTTCTCTTATCCAAATCAAGTAACCCTAACTCAACAGTACACATTTCAGTGTGTTAAAATGGCACTCCTCATTGGCTTGCTTTACTGAGTGCTTAAGGGTAGGGTGACCAGATAAAAATAACCGAGACAGGCCATAGACATAAAAGTAGGACTACAGTAAACACAAATAGGACCCCGATAAAACTATAGTCCTACTGCTATGTCGGTGGCCTATTGCAGGTGGGAGTGTGCTCATTGGAGGAGAGTGGCCAGGGAGGGGAAGAGGGAGGAAATGGGGGCGTGAATGTACTCACGTGCAGAAAGAGTCGCGCTGGGCCCGATTTCGGAATCGGTTCCCAGCAAAAACCGGAACTTTAGCTATCCACCCATCCCATGCCGGGACGGGGTTTATAAAATGAAAGAACTCCTGGGACAGAGGGCGTTTTCCCAGGACTGTCCTGGGAGAACCAAACGTCTGGTCAGCCTAGCTATAAGGGCGAGTATGGTCGTGAATTCCCATAAAGAGGGAATCAAGGCTCCGCCCTCTTCTGTCATTAGTGGCCAAGAAAACATCTGCCCTCTTTTGCTTGTGAGCTTGGGAATTCCGCTCTGCCCACCTCCTCTGCATAGGGAGCAACAGCGTTGTCGGCTCTTCCTCCAAAGGCGAAGGGCTTTGGATTGACATTGCGTGCAGTTGTCTCGAGGGCTTGAGAAATGTCTTGTGGGTGGAAGGCGCTGTGAGTGGCCACTGCACACGTTTTCACTGGAGAGAAGCACGCACCCCACGTGCATCTTCCTGACGCACTGTGTACCTGTGGGCTTCTGGAAGATTCCGTGTGCACTTGCACCGCTATTTACACCGCTATTTATTGCTGCAACTCCCGCAGCCCTGAACCAAGCGGCCTCCCCATCCATTCTTGGGTGCTATTCCCTTCCTGCACGAGTTTTCTGGAGCTTCCTGGAGTTGCTGGCTGGCTCCGCCACAGTGATTTGCCGCGCTTCTGTCATGGTTTTGTAGAAGCGCCACACTTTCCTTTGCCTCGAGGATACACTTTCTTGAGTTTGGGATATTTCAGCTACAAGTTTACTGGGCTTCAGTCCTAGAAGCCCAGGTCTTTTTTCTAGGTTAGTAGTAAGTGGTGGGGCAGCTTGCCAAACCTGGTTTGTTCCTTTTGCCCTCTTATTCCGGGTTCCTGCCTCTGTCCCAGCCCCTCATTAAGCTTCCCATGTTCCAGGGCCTGGGTCTAAGTTCTAGCCATCTTGTCCTCGCAGCTCTCTGGTAGATCTGTTAAACTTCCAGCACTCCACCCTATGGCAGGAGTCCTTCCATAGCTTATACCTGCCCCAGTACGCGACCAAACACGAAGGCGACTCGGAGTCCATCAAGGGGCCAGAGAGTTTTGGAAATCAACTTCTCCCTTTCCCCCCATCCGAACATGGCATATCACTGCAACCGTAAGACATAGCAGCCTCTCTTCTAGCCCTTGGCTCTCGCTCGCCCACTCGCACTAACTAAGCTGTCCCTTACTGAGCGGCTGTCCTCATTCCTTCATCAGTCTTTCCTGATAGTGGCTCGTTTCCTTCACTCCTTCATTCATCCCCCATCGTTGCCAACGATGATATGCTCTTAACGTACCACCTTTTCCCACTTCTATGGCCTGCGCATGTCTCTGCCGGTTTGGGTCTATTTGACCTAAAACGTTTCACCTAATCACATTTGATCGAATTTATTTGACAATTTTTTTTCGGTCTAAAATGCGGGGGAGATGCCCCGCAACCCCGCCCCACTTCCCCTCAACCTAATCTATATCCTTACCCACCCCATATATATATTCAATTACATTTGACCAAATAAAGGTCAAAGAAATTCGATCAAATGTTTTAGGTCAAATGTTTTTAGGTCAATTATGCTAATACCGTCTAGGCCAACTTTAGTCGTATATTGCAGTCCGGCCTGACTGTGGTGCAATTCAAAAGGACAGCCAAACAGGGCTCCTGATAAGATTGTGAGTTCCAAGTACTTTTATCCCCATTTTTAGAATGTAAGAGAAAAATATTTTTTAGGACATTAAAAGGTCGTTTTCATTCCAAATGAGGATATTTGTCTAGGCAAATACAAATATACATCAACTCTGAAACCAACATCAATTTGTAACCCCTACGTATTTGCACCAAAATTACCACTTTTTAAAATCCAGTATCTTTTGTCACAGATTATCTCCCCCCTCCTACCCCCCCAGTTCCGATACATGCTGTGCTAAAGTGAAGCTCGTGGACTCCAGGTAAAATACTTCAGCTTTATTGTCCAGGTCCTGTACCATCACAGATACACGGGGATGGTGGGGGGCACAATAACAAGACAAGGAGGAACACTGGGCTTGCCCCACACCCCACTGACACCCGTTCTCCAATAGCCCAACGGCCACCTGCAGAGCCCCACACATTCCACCAGTGATGTCACCATCACGTTCCACAGCTATGGAGCATGAAGCTGGAGCAGAAGATCACATTACAACACATGCCACAGTCCTTCCTTTTCGAAATCAAGAATGGTCTTTGTGAGCTAAAGAGCAAGGAAGCCTGCAACAACTTAGTCTGAAGCCCAGGCTAGAGGTGACTGAGGAGTATTTACAGAGGCTATTGGTGGATGGGTAGTACAGACCAAAATGTCTTATCAACCTACTCATCGGAGAGAAGTTGTCTCGTCTCACCGGTGGAGGCAACACTACGGAATCCCTGGCTGACAAAACCACATTTAGCATTTAGGACCACCGATTTCACCACCCACTGCAGTTCCGGTGTGAAACTGAATCCCTTGGCCAATAAATGTGTTTACGATAATCCTTTCCTCGTGAGTCTCATCCTACCTCAGAGTCATCGTCGAGCTGTTCTTCTGTCGATCTTGACTGAAAGCCATCCATGAGGTTTACCCATCGTCAATTTGGCAGCCGTCCACTTCAACCCACAACCACTGACCCATGAGTAATTAATAGTTCTTTAGTCATCAGCAAATATCTTTCTCATCAAACCCTGAACCATTGCTCTTATTTGTGTCAGATGGTAGTCAATACATCTATTAATAAATGTGCTACTTTGGCACTTAATGTATTCAGTTCACCCTACAAAGAACGGTCTCCAGATGATGAAAAACGTTAATCCTACAGGTCCCAGGGTAATAGAAATTAATAGCAATTGGCATCACCCATGTGTGATGCTAAATAGTGAAATAAACATTAATGCGACAGTCTACGTACGCGCAAAATGCGTCGTCCATTGTATTTATGGACAATGCAAAACAAGCCGCAGAGCCCCTCCGAGTTCTAGGATTGATATTGAGTTTAGAAACCACTCTGGTTCCCAACATCCAATCATTCAGTGACATCCAGACTTCTTGACATGAAGCTTAATTCGATCACACAAATATCCCAGACTAGATCTTTTTGTATTTTTAAATGTTGTCAATCTGCTAAAAATATTACATTATTTTAGGCAGTCAGCATAATGTAATAGAGGAGTGTCAAATCAATTTACACTGGATTGTAAAATACTGTACTGGCAAACACATAGATGGCTATTACAGATTCAATTTTGGTGAGGTCTCCAACCCCTCTCGCACCCAACCCCAATAAATACCCTGTGTCACCAATGGACTAGGAACCAGCCGGTGTATAGTAAGAATATATACATTTTCTTTTTCTTGTTTTGTGTTTAATTGTAGCTAGACAATTTTTACAAATAGGACGACCGTATACGTCTTGGTTAGACTTTGTGATCTGTCTTTTCGGTTTTATTCTTGTGTGATTGTGGTTTAGACTTTTCCTTCAAGGTCCAGACTCAGTAAGAATTTGGCTGTAGCTATTGTCAGGGACGTGTGGTCGCCGCTCATCATCCAGTTCCACCAGGCTTCTCCATTTAATGTAAGATGTTTATGCCTGTGTGGTCGAAGGGAAATGAGCCTGGGATTTGCGGTCCCTGGACATGGTACAAGAAGGTGTCGCACTGTCGCAATGTAGTCTGTGTTCCTGCAGTAGCGACATGTGTTGCACTTAGATTGTTTCCGGAAGAATATATTTATTTAACATTTGACAAAATGCTAACAGCCAATATCAGCCAACAATGCTGTGTCACATACAATATCACAACAATAGCTCTGTTATTCAAAAACACAGGTGAAATCTTGAAACCTGCAATAACAATTTACAACAGATTTAATTTCAATGTAACCAATAGAAAACATTCGCAATACAATACAAGATCCACAGGAATTACTTAATTTGAAAAAATACTTTTCTCCCGGCAACCCCCACCCTCCAGGTCTCAATTAAATATGACCCCTTAATTTAAAGGCAAGGTGCGGGGAGTGAAAACACAATGGAAAAATCGTTTTGGATTCTCATTTAAAAAGGCGCTGTGTGGGAAGGGATTTCAATGGGAAAATCATTTTGTGCTTGTTACTAGAAATGCAACATTAGTGAAAGGAATACAGTGGGAAAATAGTTTTTCAACTTTTATTTAAGAGGCAAGGTTGGGAAAAAGGGACTCAAATGGAAATCGTTTTTCAACACGAATGAAAATAAAAGGCAGGACTTGGTAATTTGGGGTCAGAGAAAAATGGGAACAAGCGGGCAATTTAGTTTTGTAACGCACTTACAGATGAGATGCAATGCTTTGTAATTCTTATTTAAAATAAATGGGAAATTTCATTTTGCACCCTCCGCACTGTGAGGACTTGAAAGGTGGTGTTTTGTGGATTACTCTTTTGGGGTTATGGACCCCCCATCCCCCTTTCTATATAGAAGTCAAGGATTCCAGAAAACAGTCAACCAAGTCTTTATGAGCTATACCAGCTCTAACACACTAGGCATGAACTTTGTTTTTTTGAACTCTAAGAAAATGTATCCTGTGATTTTCTATATGGGTATTCATGGATTTATTTTAGTCAAACGTGCTAAGGGTCTACAGTGTATCCCCCTTGCCCCACAATGTAAGGGAAAGGATTAAGGCAGGCAGTTCCCAACATAATGGAATTTCAACAGAGGGGGTGGTTTTCTATGGGGAAATAATTTGAAAGAGATTTAATAAATTGTGCTACGGGCCAATCTGTTAAGGTGAGAATCACGGGAGAGTTGCGTACCTGAATTCCTGGTTGATCTCGACGGGGCAGCCAGACTGACGAGAAGAATTGGTGACACTAGCAACCAGCCTCTCCTCCACCCAGAATGGGTACTAGGTAGAAGATGGGCCGATTCCCAACGCCACAAGCTGCTCTCTCCTGGTTTCAGTGACGTCGGGACTGTGCAAGCACAGACAGGAGAAGTTGAAGGAGCGAATCCTTGAGGTGGCGAGGCTCCAGAGTTCAAAGTAATCAGGGGAAAACCCAGAAGAATGGCACTGGATGCTATGGTGATTGAGAGTCCAAAGAAGAGAGAGCAGTACTCCAGAAGCTGGCACTGGGTGTTGTAGAAGTTGAGAGTCCAAAGGAGAGGGAGCCTTACTCCCGAAGCTGGCACTGGATGCTGTGGCGATTGAGAGTCCAAAAGAGAGGGAGCCGTACTCCCGAAGCTGGCACTGGAAGCTGTGGTAATGAGAGTCCAAAAGAGTGGGAGCCGTACTCCCGTAGCTGGCACTGGATGCTGTGGTGATGAGAGTCCAAAGGTGAGAGGGCAAGCCCCAAGAAAGGCACTGGTAGTATACCACTAGGTACAGGCTTGGCCAGGGAGGAGAGGAGAGAGTAAAGCAGGCAGGAGCACTGGGCAGGCTAAGGGAGAGGAACCAGGAAAGAGAAGGGAAATCTGACTGGGACCAATGGGGAAGGAGAAATGCTGGCAGAGAACCACAACTAACCCAAGGGGAAAACCCAGAAGGCAGCAGGAAGGAGGAGAAGGGAATCCAGAGGCAGAAGTCAAGGGCAAGGCAAACGCTGGACAAAACAAGGGAGAGCGAGTACACGATCCGGAACAGAACGCATTGAGACGCGATCTGCTCCTGATCCTCTCTCTCCCTTTTTGGGCCGCCGGCGCCCGCGAGGCCTGGAACGCAAGCCTGATTGTCGCCAGGCGCTGGCGGACCCAGAGCGAGGCTTGAGCAGCAAGCTGCTCCAATCCTGGGCAACCGCTCCACGGCGCAAGCGCGGGACCGTGACCGCGGTCTCCTGCGCACGCGCACGCGCCGAGGAGCTGCAGCCCATGTCCCCGTAGCTCTCCCCCTGGCGCCTCCCCAAGCGCGAAAGCGCGAATAGAGGCGCCAGGAAGGAAGAGCGCGAGCAGCGAACCCCGGTCTCCCGGTAAGCGTGACACAACCCAGTTTCACCCGCCACTAATGGAAAGGGATAAAGGCAGGTGGCTCCCCACGCACTCGATGGCTTTGGAATATCTACTTACATGGTGCTCTGCCCTTTGCTCAGGAAGCCCAACAGATTTTCATGACGATCTTTTGGTAGGCAGCTCACAAAAGGTCTCCACCACAGCAAGGTCCCTCCAAACAGGTCTCCCAAGTTTCCAGAAAAGGGTTCCCTGATGGTCTTGGTAGCTCTCCTTGCCTTTCTGCTAGTGGTTCCTCGCTATAGTCCTGCAGCAGGTGGTCCCCCGGAATAAAGTCCAAAAAGCCTGTTTTGCTACAAACATGCCCTTTTATAGGACTATTGACAGTGCAACATGGGCATAATTAGCACGGTCAGGATTGGCTAGCCAGCTCGCTTCACCTCCCCCACCACACCCCATGCCTGCTGAAAGGACCAGGCATTGAGAGGAGTTCATGATGTAGGCTGAGGGAGGGCAAAAGATACATCATTTCAAACAGACAGTTTTAAAATTCGTGTTCCGAAAAAATCCTATCGTGTGATGTCTCCCTTAATCTTTCAGATAACCCCATGAAGATATATATCTGGGTTGTATATTTTAAGGCGATTCAGACCATACTAATTTTATTTCGGCATGCCCTTCCTGAGCGGAGCTATCATTTTTTCACGGTTTTCTGTTGCGCCGAAATAGCTAAAAATGGGACCATTTCCAATTTAAACCTTATTTTCTTGATCTACCCCTTTGCCAACATTCCCATTTCTCAGGTGTATGAAAACAGCAGAATCATCATTTTCCACATAACTTAAATTATGTACATCACAAAAATGTCATTTTTAAAGGGTCCCAATGGGCTTTTTCCTCTGTTTAATTTGAACCCGGGGTGGGCTCGATAGGACACACAATTCTCATTTTATTCAGGAAAAACTGTATTCAATGTTTAATCAATGGCAATGCATTACACGTGTCAGTAAGTTTCATTTCCCTCAAGTTTCCATTTTTGTTACAACATGTGACCAGCCATGTGGTTTATCCGTGTTTCTTAACTTTTTCTTCTGCTTGGCTTCAAAGGGTCCTTCACTGGAGCTTAATGTACAGTTTATGGGAAGCTTGACCTTTGTATATCTTAGCCTTTAAATTGACAACTAGACGTTCTCCTTGGTGGGCCCAACCTCAAAAGGTCTGTAGTTCAGATTTTCAAAGGGTCTTTGTTTAGAGCTAAATGCACTTTTATGGGGAGCCTGACCATAAGGTTTCTATTGGTTGTCTCTTTCTCTGTATATTTAAGCGTGCACTTGCAACCAGTCCTGCATTCTTGGTATGCATCAAACCAAAGGCGAGGTCAGGATCCAGACACCTTATTCAGTTCCCAGTTCAATGGGGGATTTCAGCTTAAACAGAAAAACAAGGGTCAGTTTACCATTCTGAAAGGCTAGCATGTTACATTCAGCATATTTACATTTGAAAGGCACAGTATAATCTTCTCTTTACATACTGTATGAACAGATATGCATATAAGGGGCAAAGTCCCAAAATGTTTTTGTTTACGGGGAACCAATTCTCAAGAAGGGACGTTAATCAAGAGGCAGAAAATGGTGCGTAAAGCACAGAGAATTGAAAAACCCCTTACTACTGGAACCCAGGGGGAAGTAGAGATTGGCCGATTATTATCACATACAACTTAACAACACCAAAAATATGTCACATAAAAATACATTGCAAAAGAACTCATTAGGACTAGAGACAAAATAGAGCAATCTAAGAGGGAAAAATATGTATAAATCTTATTTTATTGATAAATATTAAAAACAATATATATTCATACAATAGTGCATCACGGAAAAACACAAAAGATGGCTGTCTATGTAATAGGACATACAATAGGGAGAGTGGAGAATTTATCAGTCCTCCTTTCGCATTTAAAGAATTTGACTATAGCAGTTGTGCTTAAACGCTGTTCGAGAAAGAGAGTGTCGACATGTTTCGGCCAGAAGTCAGATTAGATACGTTCTCAGGTATCCATTCGGGAATAAGTGAAATGGCCATCTTCAGGACAACAAATTTCTTTGTGATGAAGCTGATGTGTAGTTTAGATAAGACATCGTGATCTAAAAGAATGTATGCATAATTAGTAAATTGGACAAGATGCATAATTTTTAAAGATTGCAGTTGTCTTCTATTGGTAATGTTCACATCGTTTGCAATGTATAAAAAGTATTTAAAAAAAGGCAGTACAAATCTATAGCCTATACAAAGTAAAACAGGTGTTGTACACTTCAAAAATAAGACGACATAAAACATACGGATAACTCATAGTTGAGTGACAAATAAATCAGAACAATCGCTTACTTAATTCCACAGGGTCAAGTGTGCTGGAGTAGATGCAAACGTTCATCCGTCTCAGAGTTATTTTACGTACGTTTGGCGGCACACTAGCGGCACAAATCATAGTGCCTATGGCAAGGTGTACCACATCCTATTTTTTAAAAAAGAGAACATATAAGGTTATGTTCACATATTTTGTTAAATGTCAAGGGTTTGTAATCATTTAATACAAACAAAGGCTCGCATAGTTTAGATGTTTGAGAGTGTTTCCATAAAATGAATTGAGGAATAACAAGTTAGCTAATAATGTTCAAAACTAAACTTGAAGGGGACTTACAAATAGTTTAGTCACCAGCGTTCCTTCCACTTTACTTTAACACTGCATCTTTTGATTGTACGAAGAAGCTGCATGTGGGGGTCAGAAATGGATGCAACCCGAGTTGCAGGTATATATCCGTCTGTGGATGGAAACAAATGGGGAAAGATCCAATAAATTGCTTATGTAAAACACAAGAACAACTTTAAATGGGGGAAGATGCATAAGGAGCGCATACTAAGTGAATTACCTCGAGAAACTCCCATGAATGGCTCAGGAAAGAGCTCTTATATGAGTCGTATTGGGACACCGGGCGTGTAGATGTCCAACTGACGGGTTAATTCAAATGTACGACGTCCGTCGAGATCTAACAAATATGCAAGCAAGAAACAGCTGATGAATCTGTGTGATATTAGAAAGTGCCTGCCTAGTGGATTAAATTCAGAAGCAAAGTCGCCTCCATGTTAGTTTAGAAAGACAGACACGAGAAAGAGGTCTAATAAAAGTAATGTTTAGTAAGAGAAAAGCATTTTTACCTTGGTAGCAAGGGAGCCGGGATCAGTCGTTCGCTTTGGGTGTTGACTAACCCGTCAGTTGGACATCTACACGCCCGGTCTATTTGTAAGTCCCCTTCAAGCTTAGTTTTGAACATTATTAACTAACTTGTTATTCCTCAATTCATTTTATGGAAACCCTCTCAAACATCTAAACTATGCGAGACTTTTGTTTGTATTAAATGATTACAAACCCTTGACATTTAACAAAATATGTGAACATAACCTTATATGTTCTCTTTTTTAAAAAATAGGATGTGGTACACCTTGCCATAGGCCCTACGATTTGTGCCGCCAAACGTACGTAAAATAACTCTGAGACGGATGAACGTTTGCATCTACTCCAGCACACTTGACAATGTGGAATCAAGTAAGCGATTGTTCTGATTTATTTGTCACTCAACTATGAGTTATCCGTATGTTTTATGTCGTCTTATTTTTGAAGTGTACAACACCTGTTTTACTTTGTATAGGCTATAGATTATTTGTGCTGCCTTTTTTAAAATACTTTTTATACATTGCAAACGATGTGAACATTACCAATAGAAGACAACTGCAATCTTTAAAAACTATGCATCTTGTCCAATGAACTAATTATGCATACATTCTTTTAGATCACGATGTCTTATCTAAACTACACATCAGCTTCATCACAAAGAAATTGTTTGTCCTGAAGATGGCCATTTCACTTATTCCCGAATGGATACCCGAGAACGTATCTAATCTGACTTCTGGCCGAAACATGTCGACACTCTCTTTCTCGAATAGCGTTTAAGCACAACTGCTATAGTCAAATTCTTTAAATGCGAAAGGAGGACTGATAAATTCTCCACTCTCCCTATTGTATGTCCTATTACATAGACAGCCGTCCTTTGTGTTTTTCCGTGATGCACTATTGTATGAATATATATTGTTTTTAATATTTATCAATAAAATAAGATTTATACATATTTTCCCCTCTTAGATTGCTCTATTTTGTCTCTAGTCCTAATGAGTTCTTTTGCAATGTATTTTTATGTGACATATTTTTGGTGTTGTTAAATTGTATGTGATAATAATCGGTCAATCTCTACTTCCCCCTGGGTTCCAGTAGTGAGGGGTTTTTAAATTCTCTGTCCTTTACGCACCATTTTCTGCCATACTGTATGAACAGAAATAAGTTGACTTTATCCACACAGATAGGTTATAGTAACATAAGGAAGCAGCATTCTAATCTACACCAAACCAAATGGGTCTTTATTTGTCCAGGCTGTCATTGTATATTGTGAAATTGTGTCTCTTTCCTCCTGATGAATTGCAAAGGCCTTGTTCGTCCTTTTTAGCTTCCACGTCATTCTCCCCTTGTGCACTTGTCCATTGCAGTATAATGTAGCTAGGCCCCTTTCTTTCCATGGCACTATGGCTTATGTCAGAAAAAGGTGTTTTGGACTGGCCTGCCTTTCCCAATGGATGACACCAGCCAGCTTCACTCTTAAATACTGGCCTGGCCTCGTTATTTTTGACATTCAAGGGCTATATTTTACCCCACATGTAAATACAAGTCAAATCGACCCGTTTCGGCCCGTTAATGTTTCCAGGACTTCTTCAGGGTGCTTCAAACATTTTTCCAGATTTGTTTTGTTGAATGCGATGTAATTTGTGATTTCATTTTGCCACATTAGTCATGCCAGAACTACAGCTGCCATAAGTCTAGGTTTCATTGTTTCAGCAAGAAGTAGAAAACTACTGGTGTTACTCACTGTGATCTTCCACCTCTGTAAGTCTGCATGGTGTGCCTGCTTCATCTAGAGTTTGCGTGTCATAGCCGGGCAGCATGGAAGATATGCCTTTGTGCTTGTAGCTTTCAGCCTATCATGACATTTTGGGCATGGCTCCCTTATGTGACAGTAAGGGCGCACTGGGGTTTAAGCCTTAAGCTTATATTTGTCATTGCTCGAGTCTATGAACAAATCCCACTTCCAGTCAAAGAGTTTTTCTGAGTTCCTCGCTGCTTTATCCGGTCCGATTTCCAACCCTTCCCCTTGAAATCCCCAAAAGCGATTTCTTATAGCACGTCCTGTACATGTCGTGCTCTTTGCCGTTTGTTTTTTATTTTTAATTAAGTCTGGGAGAGGTCCTGCAATATGTTGCAGGCAATATGTTCGATCAGAGATGGGGAATATTAATTTTCCTGCACACAAAGGTCAACATCGGGTCTATAGGAAGAAGGCAATCATATAGTATACGGGTAGATTTTTCCTCGCCGACAGTCAAGTAGATTCAGAGAATTCTTGTCAAATAAGGTTGAGTTGGGCATCTGGAACAAGAAGTATATTGGCCAATTCTTTTGACAACTGGTGTTCCACCTTTCTCCACGTTTCTCCTTTTCTTCCCGCTGGATATCATGTCCCCGGGAAATCGATGCAAGAGTAGACTAGTGGGTGAGACGTTACCCACTAGTCTGGTCCCATCCCCAACCCCTTTTTTTGAAACCACATTTACCTGTTTCTGGGTTGTTACTGACACACTATCAGCCAGCTTTGGGATGGATTTTTAAATGGATATATTTACGGTCTAGGGCATCATCACGAGTTGGACGGAATCCTGGCGGTAATACTGCCCAACGCTAATAGCGCTACTGCAACTAGGTCCAGCACAATTTGATCTGGATCACAAGTTGCGGGGGGCAGTACATCCCAGTTGGGGAGTACTATTACCGGCGGCGGTAATAGCACCGAAAATGGACGAAAATTGTAATTTTCCGCCCAACTCATGATTTGGCCAGCTCTTAAATGCGGCAGTAATTCCATTACCGCCATATTTAAGGGCTCAGGCCAAACTCGTGATGAGGCCCTAAGAATTGTGGTCTGAAAGATTATAATTGTGTGCCAAATCCAGATACATTAAAAAAATTAATATACCAATAGGAAATGTATATATTGAAATATATAAAATTACTGCTCGTGTATACCAAGGGTATGACACTCAGACCTGGTGTAAATCAATTGGCTGTAGAAAGGAACAGGCCAACTGCAATCTAATCTGATCAAAAAAGGCTGGCGCTTCTGTATGATTTAGCCACGCCAGTCAAGCTCTTAGTGTAAGACCGAGTCTCTACACTGGAAACCCACACCGTCTTCTTTCGTACACAAGACATGACACCTTCCACTACATTTTCCAGATACCGTACATTGTCCTTCCCCCATTGTAAAACAGAGTGCCCTAAATGTTGGCCTAACCACGGATGTTTTCTCTGGTTTTGCTTCATAGTTCCTAGTCTTTTGGCACCATAATGATCTATTCAAGCTCTCCAATCCCCGCGCTCATCAGCTTTCCTCTTGCCGCAGTTTTTTTGCCGCTTGTTGTGTTAATGGTACAGCCAGGGCTTTACTGCCATGGAGTGCATGAAGAGATATGAAGACCACCACTGGCCATTGACCAGGACCTGTAGTGGAACTGTGCGATCAGGTTGCATCCCTGTAGCGGAACCAACTCCACGGAGGCCAGGCTGACCAAGGCTGGGGGCACCCAGCCGACATGTTGGGGGCAGCCAGCAGACATACGGGCTGTGGTCACGCAGCAGGATTGCAGGCAGGGATCACCCTGCTTAATGTCGGGATCACCCGACATGGCCTCAAGGCTGGGGGCACCCCCCAAATGGCACCGGACCAGGGGGACCTGGTCAGCCCGGGGGCACTCGGGGCTTCTCCATGGCCTGGGGGCACCCAGGCCTACAATGCCAGAAAACGGCGGCGTTGCCCAGCAGGGGCACCGGCTTCCGAAGGTAGAGTTGCCCAGCAGGGGCTCTACATACATGGCAGACAGCCATGAGGGACAGCATTGCCCAGCAGGGGCACTGTCATGGTGGAGGGCCCTGCAGGGCAGGCCCTCTGCCAGCTACGCAGCACCAACATTGTGCTGCACAATAACGACACAGCACACAATGTTTGGTTACTCTCAAGACTAATGAACGGGAGGCCGCTCATTCTTTTTATTCAATACGGTCATGTGGTCACTGCCACGAGAAGGGAGCACGAGCCTGGGAGATACCATGCTCCCAGGAGGGGTAACCCATTACACACGGGTCAGATAGTTGTGTGCGGTAAGTGCCCGCTTCTCAGTTACAGGTTCACATCCTACCCGGGTGGAGGCTTTCATCTTTCTTTCTGACATCACCAGATGGATCAACATTAAAATGTGTAATAATCGGATCCAAGATGGCGCAGCGCACACAATAGATGTGCTGAGCGCTCCTCCACCCGAGCACGGGACAGAAGCCGGGAGCCTGACCGTGATAGACGTTTTTGAGGGAGGGGAAACCGTACGCTCCTTAGTGTGACTGTTCCTGACCATAGTAGGGCGGAAAGAGACACTTCTGAGGGGGCTGCACCAGATTGTCGCAACCCAACATGGCGATGGCCACTGCTACAAAGCCTCCGTCTGGGCGCTGAATGGGAAAGAAGGCTGCCAAGCAAGGTACGTAGATGGGTGCAAGACGCAAGCCAAGGCCCCACCGTGATGTTCGCCATGCTGTCATGAGGGGAGAGGGAAGCGAGGAGTGAGGTGGTTGATGGAAGTGACTAACCCCTGACGCCTCTGTGATGGACGCAGCTAGTTTCGGTGCCTTGTCTCTAGAGAGAGACCCCCTGGATGGGCTCCGGGCTGTTGCACGGGATCAGAGGCTCTGCCCTGAACTCCTGAGTGGCTGATTTTGAAGGGGAGTTGCTTCCTCCACATCTGCCACCATGCACGGGGCGAAGCATTGGAAGGGGCACATAACTCTGTCCTCCTCCCATGAGGTGCTTAGATCTCAACCTCCCTGGGGCACGACAACCACTTCTGATGTTTGGAGTTGTAGCCTGTAGGACGTCCTTCCAGAGCGGTAACGGATTGGAATTAAAGACGCCAGATTCTTAGGGGCAAACCCAAAGGAGTGCCCCTGTTGCAGAGTCGCAGAAGCAAACCACCCGCTAGGCCCCTGCAGAGGTGCTGAAGGACCCAGGAGGTCCAGGTGGAGATCCCTTGGAGTGACGAAATGGCAGCGGCGGAGAAACCCCCTCCCCCAAATATAATAGAGGCTGGATAATTAAGGATGACCTAAAACAAGGCTTGCACGCTTTTCAGGAAACGTGCATAGCTTCATTTCAGGAGGAATTTCACTCACTTAAGATGGACCTCACACACTCATTGGCCGAGATCAATGGTGAAGTGGCCCAGCTCTGGGATAGAGGTGGCTCCAACAAGTCGGCCATACAACATCTGTCAGGGGACATCCAAACAAATATCGAACTCTTGGAGCACCTCCGCAGAATGTTAGAGATTCAGGCGGAGGATCTATAGAACCGTTCTCGTTGCTCAAATATTCGAATCACAAACCTACGCGAGGACGTTGCCGGCTTGGACCTGAAATTTATCAGATAATCCCTCTTCAGTGAGATTTTGAGGGACATTACCCTTGAGGAGATTCAAATTGACAGAGTACAGTGCACCTGCCCAAAGCGATCCGGACCGAGAGATGATCTAGCCGCACTGTCTTCCTATACGCAAAAGGAGACCATCTTCATGGCAGCGAGGAAAGGAGACCCCGTCCAGGTGAATGACAAAGAGGACCAATTGTACCAGAATTTGCTGGCAAGCACCCTCCGAAAACTCTGAGAAATGCGCCCGTTGGTGACGGATCTGAGGGGGAGGGACGTCTGGAACAGGTGCACCTTTCTGTTTGGCCTTCTGTTTGCATGGGAGGGGTTCAGCGACGCATGACATCTCAGGAAGGTGCAAACCTTTTGCAATTGGAAGTGGAAGATCTAGTGAGTGATAAAGCATGTAGCAGTGATCCGTCTCAGAAGCTAAGCCGCTGGGAATGGCCGATGATTGCCCCGGTTACTGGCAGAAGGGCCCTTCAGGCCCCACCCGCCCCCCCCCCACTTGAATTCACTTGAGAAGGGGGAATTGAAGGCAGAAGGTGGGGAGAGAGGGCCGCTGAAGGGTGGGGGGTACTTATAAAAAGGCAGTTGGGGGAAGGGAGGGGACAGGTGGAATGGGTGAAGAGTATCATACGTGGCTTGGGTGGAGGCTAGCGATGGATACCTGGTAAATCTACACCTAGGGCCCTAGGATGCCCTATTGTATCTGGGGATCGAAGAGGTCTACCCGAGACTTCGTGGACTTAGGACCACCGAACGCAATACTACGTCACATACAGCATTCACAGATCTTAACCAAAATATAAGGGGACTAAATTCCCCAATCAAGAGGAAAAAGTTGGGCTTCATGTTGGGAGACAGGAAGCCAGATGTGGCAGCTTCTCAAGAGACCCATTTACGTAAGCGGGACATGGCCAGAGTTTGGTTTAGACACCAAACCCACATCTAGCTTGCTACGGCACCAACTAAATCAGCGGGAGTCTTATTGGCAATCAGGGAAGGATCTTGAATAGAGGAAAATATGTATTGAACGATGAGGAGGGATACTTTCTCGCGATCAAAGGGAGCTGCAGTGGGAGACGATATACCCTCCTAATACTGGTTAAGACAGGTGTGTGCTAGAACACCTAACCCAAATAGAAAGATTTGCAGAAGGGGAGATCATTCTGACGGGGGTGGGGGGAGGGAGAACTTCTTTTTTTTTTTTAGACTTTATGTATTTTCGCATTACATACAGACACAGGATATGTACATGTATGACATTGGAGTGTGCACAGATTTCCAATGCATGTCCGGCGACCTGTCCTCTGCGATCATATTGAAGAAGCGTTGGACTCTGCAACACAGTAGCAAGCCATGCGGTGGCAACCAAAACTGAGTGTAGACTGGAGCAATAGGGATCTATGTGATCACTGCTACGGCCGAAAATGCAGACTTTCTTTTTTTAACCCTTTACACCACATATATATGCGGGGGGAGACCCCCCCGCAGCCCCGCATATTAATATCATACTCTAGACCCCCCCACATATATATGTGGTGTAAGGGGGGATAAAATAAAAAAGTAGGCATTTTCGGCCGTCGCAATTCCCAGGTCGACATTTTTGTACGATTCCGAGCAATAGCACATCTTAGTTCTGGGGCAGATTCGGCAGAGATGGGGGTAACCAGAAATGGGACCAAAAGTCTCAATCTTAACATCACCCATTACTAGCGCCCCAAAGTTACTCCGACACCAAATCCTTCAGCCACCGATCCTTACTCCTGGCGTTCGGGAGAATCCATTTCCGTAAAATACACCTTTTGGCTAATGAAAGACACCAGTTGGAAGAAGCTAAGGTAGTTCTTATTCCCAACGCAAATAAAGCTCCATCCATGTGCGTATTATACTGCCGCATAGCTCTAACCAACATAGATGCTAAGAAATACCCCAAAATCTTGGTCAAGAGATTGGACCCTCTCCTGCCAGGGCCGATAGTGATGGAGCAGTCTGGCTTCATAACGTGAGGCGAGTTGATCACCTTATTGAAAATGTAGGAAAAAAGGACACGCCAATGGTCTTTCATGTTTGGCGTCCTCGAACACCTATGGTATGGCAAACAGTTTAGATGAAGGATACGGGCGAATTATGTCTCCCCTTTAATTAGGCTATAAGTAAACGAAGAGTTGTCAGAAATGATCGCCCTCCACAGGGTCCCTAAACAGGAATGGCCACTATCCCCTATCCCATATGGCAGGAAAGTACATGACATGTTATTGACACTGACAAATCCATCAGGGTCATTGATGGCAATACAGAGGGAATTGGGAACGTTCCAGAAAGTAGCGGGACACAAGGTTAATCTGGAAAAATCTGTCATTCTTAATCTATCATTAAGGGGGGGATGAGGCACAGAGCACCCAGACAATTCATAATTTCATTGGGCATCTAGAGAAATTGGATAACTGGGGTAACATTAGCCAAAACGCTTGGGAGTCTTTATGAAGCCAACTTCCCTGCCCTTTATAAGAACAATGAAAGAAGATCTCTCCAAATGGTCACCGCTTTCGATATAATGGGTGGGCAGAATAGCAGCGATCAAGTTGGTCATATTGCCCAGGGTCATGTTTTTATTCCAGGCCCGATACCTACCCAGCTCTTTGATACTTTGTTGAGGAGATCACTACAGTTTGAATGCAAGGGGAGAAGACCAAGGGTTGCTCGCAAACGTTTTGTGGCCTCTAGAGACAGGACAGGGGTAGCCTTCCCAGACTTTAGAGCCTATTATGAGGCAGCGTGGTTTAGGCTTATAAAAGAATGATTTGGCTGGGGGGGGGGTGTCTGGGCCAAGATAGAAGGAGCAGCGATAGCTCAGCCACTATACAATGTTCTACAGCTTCCTAAACCCGATTGCCAATGAATATGTATGAAAGCTAAATTCCAATGTTACTTGGGGACACTTGAGACTCCTTGGCTAGACAATTTGGCACTACTTCATTCCCCTCACCCTTCACCCCAATATTTGGGAACCCACATTTCCCCTGGGAATGGAACAGGGGGGGCTTTCTCTGCTTGGAGGGAATCTGGGTGTAAGTAGATACGAGACCTGTTTCAAAGAGGGAACCCCTTTGCTGACTGTCAGCAGGCATTTGGTCTAACCCAGAAGAAACGACTGAGATGTTATCAGTTGAGACATTGGGACCCCACCCCCCACTGCCAGCAAAGAAGCAGTGCTTGAGACACTCGCTCCTTTTGAGAGGTTTGTCATGCCCTCCTCGCATGGGCGCTCCCGGAGTCGGCGGCCCTGCACACTTACCAAAGCCCGTCGACTCCGGGGCTGCATCGCTGCTCCACCTTCCTTTCAGCCAAAGGGCCGCTCCGTTGCTCCAGCAGTGTCCCGGCGGGGGGGTTCCATGGCCCCGCGGCCTTTCCCCGCTGTCACGCTCCTCTGTCTTCTCGCCATGGCGGTTTCCATGGAGACTCAGGGACACTCAACGGAGCCATGGCGGTTTCCGCTCACGTGATCAACGTTTGGTCACTTGAGCATACGAAACCAGGAAATCCACTATAAAGGCCCAGCTCTCCTGCACGCCCCTGCTTCTCAGCTGTTCTTCTGGAGTGGCGTTTTGGACTTGTTTCTTTTTCTTCAGTCTTCCTGTGCTCTTGACCTCGGCTTTGGACTTCTGGATTGCTTCTCAACCCCTTCGATTGGCTACTGAATTGGCAGCATTTAGGACTTTGGACTTTGGATTTAGGACTTTGGATTTTGGACTGCATCAACTTGCCCCTTTTGGATTTGTACTAGACCCGGTGGTATTTTGGATCTTTGGCTTTGACTTTTGGATTGCTTCTGGAAATTCCCTTCTGATTATTGGTGAACTGATCTCTTTGGGTTTTCCCAAGGATTCTTGGTGGACAACATCATCGGAGTTTGTGACCCCGTCTTCTGCGGCACCTCACATCCTAAGGGCACAGGTCACACTTACCTCGTGGCTAATTCCTCTCCTCTCCGGTCCTCGTCCTGGGCTACTGACTAGGTAGGTCCCTTACACGCATGATTCCACTGTATTGTAGGTGCATATCTGTTATCTAACCTGCTTCCCTTTTACAGCTACCTGCGTTTCCGGTGCTGCGGTTCCAGTCCACCTGTGGCCCCAAAGATTGGTCAGGGAGTGTCTGTTCTCCTTCTCTGACTGGTACTTGGGGACAGAGGTTCATAATCCACCTAAGAGACCACGTTCTTGACAGTTTCTCACATCCCATTCAGGGTTGCAAGGATTAACATCAGCCCTCTATAAATAGTTCCTTCCAATGGAGGACTGGACCTATATGGTCAAATGGCAGAGGGATCTGAACCCAAGCTTCTATAGGGACCAGTGCGAATACTTGTGTTGGAACATCCCCAACTTGCACGGGCGATTCAGATAAGGGAAATGTGGTATAAAGCAATGATGCATTGGCACTACTCCTCAGCCGAACTGCACTGTATATACGCTCACACCTCAGATAGAGTTTGGAGCGGCTGTGGAGGGAGTGCAGCTTGGTTGCACATTTGGTGGAGCTGACCAAAGAGAAGGGAGTTTTGGGGCACGATACATGAAACCATGAAACAGATTTGTCGTTTCCTTCTGTAATTGGGCCACAAGTTCTGCATTTTGACAACTTGGGCCTAGGATCATAAACGAGACAGAGCCACGTGAGGTTGCGACCTGCCTTTATTTTACACTACATCATACTAGTCCTTCGCGGGCTCTAGTAGCCCCTCCTCTTCCTTCCTTCTCCCTGTGCTGCCACGTTCTGTCTGATGCACCTTCCTCTGAGATGTACTTTGAGGGGCTGGTTTGTCCTCTTTGTCGTGGGGCCAATTTCCAATGCTGATCTCGGTTTTCCGCAAGATTCGGCAGGGGCCATGCTCCTCCTGTTCATGTGGAGCTCTTCCTTTGGCAACGGTGGTTCCTCTTTTACAGTGCCGTCCCTGGGAGATGTTCTGGTGTGTATGATGTGTTTCTACTGCCCTTTCATGGCCGTATTTCTTCCAAGTGCTATGTTATGGTGGCCCTGTTTCCCGGTAGTGTCTTATTCTGTTTCTGTGGTCGGCTGGTGAGCTGATTTCCATGGGCTGTCGCCTGGATGAGTCCTCTTCATTGTATAATGTTGGTGGATGTCTTTCGCTGTGTACTGCTTGGAGCAAAGGTGGACCCATCTTCCGTTGTTCATCTACATCCTTCTAGTCCTTACCGGGCTCTTCTAGCCCCTCCTCTTTCTCCCTTCTCCCCGTGCTGCCCCCTTCTGTCTGATCCTTAAGGTCATTCATCCTTTAAGGTCGTTCTCTGCCATTCCACCTGCAACAAGATTCATAAAGGTCCATCTGATGTCTCACCGAGTGCCTACCTACTGGGTATTAGGCAGCCGGGGTTGAGACCTCCTGACAGGCCAGGTAGGAAAGCGTTGGCGATTATGCGACTGGCAGCACTGTTGGTGATTGTCCAGAGGGGCAAAAGGGTGTTCTGGTTCCCACTGTATGTGTTTGGATTTGGAAATTGTGGATTACGATAGCATTGGAATGGGTGACGTACACAATACAGCAAAATAATGTTGGCTTCCGCACTACCTGTATTGTAGTATTTAAAGGATGATTTCAGAGCCCCGCTCTTTCTGCAGAGACCGAAACTGTTGGACATTGATAATTTATGTACAGGTTTGAGACTCTGTGCCATTGTGTTGCTACGAGGAGAAGACTGGCGAGGAGAGGATTTGGGGCGGGAGGCATTTTTGTTTACTTCTTTTCTGGTGATTTCTTTTTAGGAGTATACTGGGAAACCTAATAAAAAGATGTTTACAAAAGAAATGTAAAACACCTGCGCGTTACAGCCCTGTGAAACCGCAAAACGGTCCTACCTACAAATAATGTATCAAATAGATTATCTACCAGGATGTACGAAGAAGCTCTTAAAGTGTAATGAGGTTACTTGCATCTGCTGTTTTGGGCATGTACACAAGAATTGGAATCTGCGCTCCGCCTCCTCCCCCACACCTACCAGCAGAATGGTGGCAGTGCATTTGCAGAATGGGGGAACAGCATAAGGTGCCTAATTGTGGCCCTCATCTGTCATTAGGCAGCTCTGTTGAATTCTACAGCCTCATGCTGTCTTGTTGGAATGCCTTGAAATGAAATGAAGGGTGCTGTTAAACAATTGGTTCAGAACAGGGGAACACTCTGCATCCTGCTCTGTCTAAAAGAGTTTCACATGCACCAATGGCCACCCACGTCCAATCCCAGTGGGCGTGGTACTTTATCCTTTCGTCTAAGTGCTGGTGGGCACGTTTGCTCCACTGCATTGGCACTCGTGCTGCATGATTGTACTTTTCAGCAATAAACATCCCGGTATTGACAGAAAATGTTGAAACTAAAATGCTGAATACGCTTTTACTGTGCATTTGGCTGGGTCTGAAATTGCTAAATCCCATAAAACCGAGCAAGGGGGGAGAGGCCCCTGCTCCCTCTTTATGGTAAAATGTGTTTGGGGGTGTTCCCCCAAATCCATTAAATGGATCATGTGTTAGGGGGTGTTCCCCAAATCCATTAAATGGATCACGGGGTGTAGTAACGCTTACAAAGAAAATGTAAGCAGCAGAGGTAGTTCCTGCCAAAGTTAGGGTACTGACGTCTAGAAGAGAAGGAGGGACATCGAGGTGCAGAAAAGAAGGTAAGTGAGCGGCAGACAAGTAAGTTTGGGGAAAAGGGGGCAGCTGACATGGGGGAAATCGGGAAAGAGTGGTCTTTCTCCATTTTCGGATTCCGTATTTTCGTATCTGACATTACTGAGCATGCAGTAATCACATAGACCCAACATGACTCCTTATTTGAAATCTGTTTTTGGTTGACGTCCATGTTTCTCCATCCTTTCTTTATTAGATGTTTGCTTCATTTTGATTTCAGATTGAAAATGTAAGGAAAGTGGTCTCCTAGCCGGCCAACTAACCATCAGAATGTATGTTCTCGCAGTGATGTCATAGGTTGCTGACAGAATCGTGCCATTTTACTGCAGAAATATTTCTGGGGTAAAGAATATTGCATCCTGATTTAAAGAAAAAAACAAGCATTGGCAATGCCAACAGTGTGGGCTTTTGCCTAGGCATGGGAAAGGCACTTGCCAGGCACTGCCATTATGATATTAACAGGCCATTGATGGTAGCAGCTGCAACATGGTGCAAGTACCTGGGCATCTAACAGCAGTATTTGGCAAATGTCTAATACTTATACACAAGCCAACACTGTTGGCTTTGCGAATGCTTGTTTTTAACAGGACTTCATTGAAGAACATGCATAGTGCTTATAAATTGAGTGGCTGCAGGCAGACCAGGCTAAGAATGTATTAAACCAGTAGCACGTTTACAACTCCAGTTAAGTCATTAACTATCAGAAGATTCCTTTGGAAAGAACTGGCATGCACTTTGATTGCAAGGTTTGATGGTATGTCTTGATTAAATCAAGCTCAAAGAATTCCCATGAGGGGGTGTTTTGGGAGGGGCAGGAACTCTGTGGGAAAGGCCATAGGGATTAGCATGGCCATGGACAGTCGATGGGTGGGCTAATAACAAAACACCTACAAGCTGGGCGGACCTTGTATGCCGTTGCTCCCTATCTATACCTGCAAGCACCAGCTAATAGCCCAAACACAAAAGGATTATGGGAGTGTCGCCTGTGCAAGGAGTGGGAAGAGTAACAAGCAAATTCTCCCAAACACCAAAGGGGATCAGGTGAAAAAAAGAAGTCGCAGAATAATGACCCACGAAATGGTGAACCCCAACCCATACTGACAGTTCTGCATCTCAAACAATGTGATCCTAAGACCAGAAGGTTCTGTTGGACACAATTCATTTTCCTAGATAAATTTCGATCGACATTCTCGTTCTCCAATGGGTGGGCAATCGCATTTGTGGTTCTCAAGTTCTGCACGTGGATGTGTATAGTTCAGTTTAACCAGTGCTCTGCCTTCTAAGCGCCTGTGGCGAGTGCGTGGTTTTTTAGAGCATTTGGATATGCGTAAACGCAGACACACGGAGCCGTCACTAGAATTGGAACGAACGCCAAAAGAAAGAGACTAAATTAAAAGGTCACTAAATCAGTTGAGAGGGGCCATAGAAAAAGAACCAGGGAAGTTGAAAGACTCTGGAGAAAAGGATAGCCCACATCGCAGTGGCTATATAAAGGGCACGCCCTTTGCAGAAGGTCGTGCCATTTCTGTGGGATATAACAGACCCATACAACAATCTGGACTGTGGCCAATATCTAAGTCACCTGCGCTGATTTACAAGTGTAGGGACCTGGGCTCACCCTACCCTAAAAGACAGCACACAGAAGGTCTGCTGTCAGTTCGTCCTGAAGAAGGTTGCCATACGAAGAGGACCCTAGTTGGGGTTGAGGGAACAACCGAAACACGTGTAGACAATTGAGATCTGTGAGATTTATATCTACACAGATGGGTTAATTGAGCAATAGACCTAAAACCCCAAAATTCCAGCAGCTAAATTCACATCTAACCAAAGAGGGTTAGAGACAAAAAGATGGAGCGTATGAATGGATTGGAGAATGAGTATGAATGAGTGGTAGTAGAATGTGTTGGGTGAGTTTAGGGTTTTCTTTTAGAATGAATTGTGTTTTTTGAAAATTGTTTAAATGTATTCTGTGTGGAACAATTTTTGATATTGTGTTTATTTTACTAAATGTGTATGACACAATAAAATTGATTTTACTGATTGAATTAATTGAATGTCTAGTCGATATTTGTAAAAAGACTGTACATTAGGATAAGAGGTTACCCCTCTCTACGACTGGTTTAATATAGATTGTTTCAGTGAGTGCGTGTGGGCCATACATGACATAGACTTCTGTTTTGTCTGGGTGAATAGCTCACGAGTTAAGTGCTCGCCTCTCACTTGGGGCCAGCCTGCCCTTCCCACATTCCTCTGCCACTGCACGCCTGACATCGACTTTCCTCTTTCTGTGGTCAGTAAATTCAGTAGCATAAGATGGTATAATAGCACTGGCTATTGCAGTGCTCCGAAGCTGGAGGAAGCTGGAATAAAGCGCTATGTAAGGACCCAAATTATTATTAATCGCGATGCTTGGTGTTTGTTGCAGGACTCCTTTGGAGAAGGGTTCTAAGTGATCTTGTCAAGGATTTTATCGAATTCGATTTAATCTAAAAAGAAATTGTGGAAGATCTTGCTGCATATATGTGGGTGGAGACCCCTCATATGTCCAATACATTATTTATTCACCTAAACCCACCCCATATATATTTGCAGCAAAACTAATTACAATAAATTTGATTAAATCGAATTTGGCTAAATCTGCTACGGCAAAACCTCCCTAGACCACGAAGAAGGAAGATGAGACCTTAGGTTCCTTGAAAATTTCAGATATTTAAATTTTCATCAATTTGTCAGGAAGGTTCTAGTGCCCCATAAAAGAGGAAATCTACATTAAAAGACGTGGACCAGCACCTTCATCAATAGACACCGAGCATGACCTAAGCGGCCGAACCCGGAGATGGGCTCTTTACTGGATTTACAAAAACCGTCCACTTTGTTTCCATCGGGCAGTCTTCCCAAAGATGTCGGGCACTGCAACGTAAAGTTATGTGCAAAAGTTACAGTGGTCACCATAAACCTGCTGCCTGGATGACCATCACCTGGAGGTAGGTGCAGGACAGATGCCCACACGCACAAGGTGTTTTATTGCTCAATCAAAGGTGATGGCTTTAGTGGTTCACTGGATGGAAAGAATCTGCTGGAAAATGATGACGCAGGTTGAAGACGTATAAAAATTGCTGCACACAAGTTTTGGCCTTCGTTGAAGAGCAGTCCAACTGTTGGATCAAAGAATAGGATCCGACACTGGGATTAGAAATAAGGAAGGATGTCCAACAGGGTATGGTCCGTCTTCCTGCTCACAGCATTGGGCTTGGCTAGTGTAAGGAAGGCATGGTATCAACAGTAGGACAGACACAAATAACCACAGTTCAAGGGTGTTTATTGAACTTCAAATAAGGGTTAGATAAACGCCTATCTAATCCTAAATCTACAGATGGGAGCAAGCTACGACCATCAAATAATAATAAGGCAGTCCTAGTGGTGTCTTGTCAAATAAAAGGAGCCTTTACTAATAACCCTATTGCCAATCCTTACTCTAAATACAAATAGTGTGGGAAACAATGTTATGAAAAGAAGCAAGTGTCCACAAAATGATATGTCACAATGTTCAGGCCGTTGGCCTCCTTTCACCATGTTTTCAGCGGGACAAGGTGGCACACTCTGGTTTAGCACAGTCTCTGGCTTCTCTAGCACGAGGGTGCAGATCAAACATTAGCATCAGGGCATTCCGTGTCCAAGCCTCTTTGCCCTTCAAAGTCTCTTCTTTCAGAGGGCCTGATGCGACAAACAATACGTTCTTTTTCTCTTAGGATTTCACACCTACTAAATTTCTCACGTGATTCACTATTCAGCTTGGATCCCACTCAGCCGGGCTCAGATCCACTTAACACGATGTTCGCAGGTTATTCATACATCCAATGTTCAATCAGTCTCCATCCCCAGGGCCGGACCAATTACAATTAACAATTTTAACTTGTAACACAAACTTGCTTCAACCAAAAGCTCTGAGATGATCTCCCTCCGCCGGGCTCGGACCAACTTCATCTACTTTGTGTGAGAAATCTGAAGGTGTCTCACCCACTAGTCCTCGGAGATCAGTCATCCAGGTGACCAGAACACGGCCATCGCTTTTGGATCCACTTCCTAGGCGTGGGCCCGTGTGGGAGGATTACCTGGATGGGGGAGTCTTCGGGGAGTAAAAGTGGAACACTGGATGGCGAGATGCGGTATCCCCTTCCATGTCACACCTTTACTGCATCCTACCAGGTAGGATACGTAAGGACTCAAACCCCCACCAACTCCCCTTTTCCGACACAAACACTTTCTCACGGACAACTCACTGTGAGGGAAAACGGACTAACACCTGAGCTGCATATCTGACATGTCCAACTACAATGGCCAGGCAAGGTCAGGCAATTACTGATCATTACACATACCTGACTTCTATCACACTTCCCCACACAGATAAAAGGCGGAGCACGAAAGCACACTCTGAGCAAGGCAAAGCACACGATGAATGTCATGATGCATACCCCCGGGCATCCAGACCATGTCCATCAGCCCCGGGAGCAGGCATCATGTTGCCTTGAGAAAACCCAGCAACCCCTGCTAGGGGCTGTCTGGGTTCAGTCCTGGTGCCAATGGCGCCAGGCTCATATGGGACAGCAGTCCTGGCGCCATAGGTGCCAGGCTCATAAGTGCACACTTACCTGATGCAGACCATGCTGCAAGAAGATCCAAGCCCATGTGAGGCCAGGAAGGGACTACTTTACCTTAGGGACTATTTTGTTACTCGGGTGTGGTCGGGGAGGAATACCTACCTGGGACTACTTTGGAGGCTATTTAAACCACGCCCGAAGAGCAGCACACGCTTCGTGTTATTCTGCATCCAGCAGCGTAACGTTCACTGTGCCAGCAGCAGCATCCAGCCTTCTGCCACGCCCGCCTCGAACCTGGAGCACCTAGAAAGAAGGAAAGAAGCAAAGGTTAGAACAAGAGTATTACCTGATTTCTTACCTGATCCCGGATTCATCGCATCTTCAAACCTGAGGAAAGACCTTGTTTTAAACGCGTCGCATCGCCAGCAGCAGCGCCACGCCATACTCACCGTTCCACGCAGCATCTCTTCGATCCGGCGCTGTCTCCATCTTTACATCGCCGAATTCTGGCACCTAAGGGGGACAAGAAACAACAAAGTGAGCAGAGAGAACAGACAGAGACAATCTCTTTAGCCACCATATGCTTACCTGATTTTACCGCCAGAGGTATTATTCATCACCACGCCACATCTCCTTATGCCGCACCTGTGAGAAAAGGAGAAAGCAGCAAATTTAACCCTTGGCATTATTTACCGGACAGTGTTGGCTAACACAGACTTTTACCGGAGCGCTTTTCAGTTGTCAATCTTCTTATTGGGTCAAAGCTGCAAGATAAAAGAGGAATGGACAGGAGTGAATTCCAGACATTTTGAACTCTTACGAACTATATACTTACGGCTCTTCGCCAGGACCTTTTGGAGTCAGGATTCGTCTACAACTCTTCCAACGTCTTCAATGCGCCCCTGCGTACTTCGCAGGATGGCGGGCTCATCCTTCAAGAATATAAGGTGAGATTGCTGAGAGGGCACTTCAGAGGTGATTAGTGGGGAGGACAGTGGGGGTGCTATCACTTAAATCCACAAGTGGCTAAATCCATCTCTCCACTTGTAGGAGAATATTTCTACGGGTCAAGCAGACAAGAATTGGAGGGCAGATCCAGTCAGTCATCACTGCACTACGCATCACGTGGGTGGAGGCCGCAGCAGTCCGGGTCTGACCGACGCCCCTGTGGGAGCCAGGTGAGCGTAACAATGAAGCAGCAGTTCCAAGATGGCAGTTTAATACAAGGCGGAAGATGGTGAAACCAAAGAGCATTGCAAGGAGGGAAGTGCCCTTGACCTTTTCACTGAAAGATGAACCTTTCATGGGCCTTCGAGAATAGGAAACGTAAGACCTGGAAACAAAGCTGAAGAATCCTGCATTGTGTGTCGGAGGTACCTGGGGCTCTTCCGCATCGATAGTCAAGGCGGGGAGAGGATTTTGCTGCCCTGCCACGGTCCTTGGCTCCTACAACAAAGCAGCACCAGTGAAGTGAGTTGGGGAGACTGATACCAGACTGGTCTGTGTGGAAACCAAGGGTGCAAGCAGCAACTTTGTAGAAAGAAAATTGAGGAGAACAATGTATGAAGTATATGTGGCAAGCATTGCAAATATAATTAAACAGCAGAAGTGTGACTGGACTTTGAAGCTGAGATACGATACCGTAGACAGAGTGGTCCGGTATCAGGTGGGCGCTCATTCGAAAGTGTCTGTTAGGTATCCAACTGAAAGGTAAAGAATGTTAAAAGAAGAGGAATTGTGAAGTCGAAGTGGTCCTGCTACGAGTCAAGCCAAACCCTGAGCACATTCGAAAGCCTTCAAGACTTGATGTAAAATTGACATTGGTCCGTGCCCGGCAGAGGGAGATTAATTGTGTTAAAGTGATCTGAGCCCAGCTGAGGGGGCCCGGGGTGAACCCTGAGTCACCCGAAAAAGTTATATCCTATGAACATTGTATAGAAGGGATCTGAGCCCGGATGAGGGGGACCCAAAGTAACAAACATTGTGCTAAAGTGATCTAAGCCCGGACGAGGGGTATCCGGGGTGGATAGTGAATTACTGAAAGTGAATGCTTGTGAGAATCTAAAGAACAAGGAGACTTGTGCATCAAAGGCCCCGATGCCATTGCTTAAACTATATCCTTGTGCTAAAGAAGGTAGAGATTGTGCTACACTCGAGTGAACTGCCTTATCCCGTGCTAAAAATGTGGGCAAGGGAGGCAAACGGCCTGAACATCCGGACATATCATTTTGAACACTTATTTTCCTTTTCCATAACCTTGTTTCCCACACTATTTCGATTTAGAGTCAAGGATTGGCAATAGTTTTTTTTTAGTACAGCTCCTTTTTATTTTGACAAGACACGACTATATTTATATTTAGGATTAGATAGGCATTTATCACAGCCTTATTTGAAGCTCAATAAACACCCTTGAACTGTGGTCACTTGTGTCTGTCTTCACTGTTTATGCTATGCCTTCCTTACATTTGTCATCAACTTTCTTTATGCTATTAACACCGATGACTTTTGAATGTGCACTGGGTTTTGCTTGACCCGTTGCAGGACCACTTCAATTTCACAATCCTTTATCACTCTTTCGCTTTGGCCACCTTTCAGTTGGATACGTAACAGAGACTTTCGATTGAGCAGACATGTGGTGTCGGACCACTCTGTCTAAGGTATCGTATTTCGGCTTCAAAGTTCAATCACTCATCAGTTGTTTAATTTTGCTTGTGTCGATTACCACATAAGCTTCATACACTGTTCGCTTCAGCTTTCACTATACAATGTTGCTGCTGGAGACCTTGGCTTCAACACTGATATCTGTCTCCACAACTCGCCAGCAGTGCTGACTTCACTGGAGCTGCTTTGTTGTAGGAGCCAAGGAGAGTACCACGGCAGCAAATAATTCTCTCCACCTTGATTATGGACACGTGAGAGCCCCGGGTACCTCTGACACACAATGCACGATTTTTCAGGCTTGATTCCTGGTCTTACGTTTCCTATTCTCAAGGTTCATGAAAGTAACGGTCTTTCATTGAAAAGGCCAACAGCATTTCCCTCCTTGAGATCCCCTTCGGTTTTCCCATCTTTTGTCTTGTATTAAACTGCCATCTTGGAACTGCTGCATCCTTGTGTGTTTTGCCTTGCTCAGATTGTGCCCTCGTGCCCCGCCTTTAATCCACGTGGGGAAGTGTAGTGGAAGTCGGGTGTGTATAGTGGTCAGTAAGTGCCTGACCCAGCCTGACCATTGTATTGGGACATGTTAGGTGTACGGCTCAGTTGTTAGTTCGTTTTCTCTCATAGTGAGCTGTCCGTGAGAAAGTCTTCATGTCGGGAAAGGGGGAGCGACCTGCCTGGTAGAATGGGGTAAAGGTGTTACAGGGAAGGGGATACTGCATCTCGCCATCCAGTATCCCACTCCCCGAAGACCCCTCGCCCAGGTGATCCTCCCGCACTGGTCCACCCCCAGGAACTGGATCCAAAAGCGATGGGCCTGTCCTGCCACCTGGATGATAGATCCCTGGGGACTAGAAGGTGAGACACCTTCAGGTTTGTCACACTATGCTCTTCTCAGATTGACCAGCCATGCTCCTTCTCTCCACCAACTGCTTCCTGCATAACTCACGGCACCCTTCTTGTCTTCCATCTCCACCGCGCCCACCCTACATCGCAAGTTACTTAAATGGGCTCGGTCTCTTTTGGACTTTTCTTTTTATTAGTCTTTCTCATCCTGTGATATTGTGGAACCCTTTTAAGCATGTGTCTGTACTGCCTTCCCTAAAGTAGACTCCTTTGGATCCTTCTCCTCCGCCCAATTTCTGCCTCTCCGTATCTCCCCAAACTTTCAGCACTTGCACTCTGATTCGCTCTTCTTTCCACTTGGGTCGAGATTTGACTCTGCTACTTGGCCAAAGCCGCTCTTCGTCAGTTCTCTACTTCGCTTGCTTATGTACGGAACTCCAGCCTTCGCTCGCCCTCCTTCTTGACCAGTTGGTGGCCTTCCACGCAATCAACCACCCTCCTCTCTTCTCGTGGGTTAATGGGCACTCACAGGCCACCCCCTAGCTGCTGAGGTGCACCTGTTGATCTACATGTACTGGGAAAACCTCATCTCTGTCCCCTCTCTGTAGCGTACCCCACAGGTCCGTTACCCCCCCTTTGTGTTCTTCATGATTTCTTCTACCATCTCTTTTCTTTGTCTCTCCCGTCACGCTTCAGCTTCTCTGTCTTCACTACCCAGGTTCCTCTCCACCAACTCTTTGGCCTGCATTCAGCAACGGATGCTTAGTCGTCTTCTATGTTCCTTTCTGTCCCTGTCTTCAGTTCACCTCCTGTATCTGCCCAGTCCCCCGCGGCTCCTTAGCTACTCTCGACCTCTGCATGAAATGTCTCTTGAATTGTGAATCCCTCTGTATTTGTCCACTCACATAAACTGGTGCCACCCCCGCCGCTCTGTAATGCTCAGCATCTGCCTGCCTGGCCTTCTATTATTATTATATTTATATAGTGCACACCTGGATCAGGGACAGTGAATCTCTCTGCAGCAGGTCTAATGTAACATTAACAGGCAAGAGTGCTGAGGAGCAGACAGTAGCGCATGGTCGCGCTGAGTTGCAGATAGTCGCAGCTTGGCTGGTGCCAGCAAAGATCTTCTCCTTAACTTTGCTCGGTCTTGATTGGCCCGCCACACCCCCTCCTTTCTTCTGTGTCTACTGATGCGCCCTCACTCGCTCTTCAGTCTTCCTTGCTGAGTCCCTCGCCTTCTGTCCGCTTGTCTGTCCTCCCCCTCAAGATTACTGGGGCGGGTACTCTAAGTGGTCTTTGCCCCCGTTTCTTTACAATCTACCTCCCACTTTCTATTGACGGCGCTCAGTCTGGAGTCCGCGCCTTCTCACTTCTAGCACCAAAGCTCTGGAACACGTTACTGCTCCGCGCCTTTGCTGCACCTACTCTTTCCATTCCCCCTCGCTCCTCCCCAAGACCATGTACTCGCTTCTATTAACTCTGCCTGAAGCCTCCTCGTGCAGGTCTTGTTTTTTTTAATATTGCACAGCGTGTACGTAAGGGCCAGACTATTATGCAAGTCTATGCAAAAAGGACGAGCATACTCGTACTTGGCACTTAAGGGGTTAAATCTGCACAAATCCAACTGCAAGACAAAATAGTAGCGTACATCACCTGCACAACGATGATAGCTATGAGTGTGGGGGAGTGGAGGGGGTCAAAGGATCATGGTAGAACCAGCAAATTCATCGTTAATAGGAACTCGCCGTACCTATGCATATGCAAACATTCACACTGTTTGATTACAGTGACTGCAGAACTTAATGTTCTTTTGCCCGAGGGTGCCCTGGACGTTGCTGTGTGTGCGCAAGGTGTTGTGCACTGGTTGTGATGTTGTGGTCTGCTCAGAAAAGGAGGTGTTGGAGAAGCCTCGCCTTTCATCTGGAGCATGGAAATTAAACCGCATTGCACGGGATGAAAGGAGTGCGCAAATGGTCCCGTGGGTTAACAAGAGACCTAAACTTGGGACTTTTTCCAAAGTATGAAATGCATCCAAGCCCTGATTCCATGGAGCAGCCTAGCTCTTTGCAGGCAGTGTATGTTGCAGCAGGCACGTGTCAAGGAGAGGCGGTACTGTGTAAGAGTATGGGGGCTGGGTCGAGTTGGAAACTAGGATGTGATGGGCAGACTGGGCGAGAAGAAGTCATTGGGACAGTAGTGGACAGTTCATGGACCGCAGGACCGAGCCAGGCTTGAGAAAGAGCCGGACCTTCTCTTCCACAGTCCCAACCCTGCAGAACTCTCCAGTATCCCAGGCAAGAGCTGGGGAGTTCTACGAGCTTTGAAAAAGTGGCCCGCCCGTCCTAGCACTAGTTTAGGATTTCATGTGTGACTAATGGCACCAGGGGGACAGCTGAGATTCCCATGACAGTTCCTGGAAACCCCATCCAATAATCACAAGCACTGTAAGGCATGCCCTTCTTTCCTATTAATCAACTACAAGAGTAGGAGCACTACACATCCTAAGGTAACACCTCCCTCTAGCGGTGACAACAGGCGATGCATCGGACAAACCTACATCTGGCCTTTTGTTCTATTGTTAGATTGTCCACCTTAAGGACCAACATGCACCCATGTTATCATGACGGTCCCCGCCCTCTTCCTTTTCTTTGCACCACCTTCTCATTTTTCCTTTCACAAAGCAAGGGCTGGACCAGCACAGGACCAAGACGGAGTGCTGCCATGTCCCCAGACCCAGGCACTTGGACACTCACAGATCTCCTCTGAAGCCGCAATGTCGCCTGGACATGCCACGCGGCTTGGTTGTGCGTGTGATAACTCGACTTTAGAACCGGATACTCCCAGCAAGATCTGTCCTGAAGCTGAGTTAGAGCAACCCTTGTTTCAACAAGCAGACACTTTCAGTAGACTCGGCACTGGGAACGGAATACAGAACCAGCCAAAGCCTCTTGTTGCAGCTGTCCAAACTGGTATATATGTCCTGCAATGTACAGACATTTTGTTTGTTAGGGTGAGTAGTATAACCTAATAAAACTGCAGAGCACAACTTCCGTTATTCGCTCAAAGGGGTTTCTTACTGAATCACTACAAGACATGTTTCACATTTAAAATTGTGGGCATTCTTATGTTCCCATAATGCTCTTTGCCTTTATGCAAATCGCCAGGATTGGGTTTTATGAAGAGATACTGTATTGCATGGCCTGCCCTCTAGCCATGCCCCTCGGTCATGCCCCTCCTCCCCACACCTCCAAGGATGAGAGTTTTCCTCCACTACATTTTTTCCATTTCCACCCCTGAGGGGGGGGCAGTATGTCAATCCACAAACAAGCCAGGCGCTCACTACGGTGGTGGTTTGGCACAGCCTGATAGCGTAACACATTGTGCCGTTGCGCTTTCATTGGGGTGTAGTGCCTTACACGCTTTCACTGCGGGACCGGGGGTGGTCCATTTGCATGGCAGCGCCTGTGGTAGGTCAAGTACATTCTGCGGTCTGGCATTCTCGCTCGAGCAGAGAACTACTTCCGCCTCTGGGCGGCTGCACGTGGTGTGGCTGAAAGAGGAAGTGCCTCCGCCCTGCCTTCCGGTGTGCCTGTGGCGTGCGCACAGTGCACACATTGCCGCTTGGTGTCCAATCTCGTGCCATTTCACCAGCTACCCGAGTAGCCATGGTATCAATTGCTCCAGAGGCAGCGTTTGATTAAAGATAGGACACACATGTTTTGCTTATCATGTTTGCAGTTGACAGCATTCAGGCATATCACTTCTCTAATGACTTTGATTATATTTTAAAATGTGTTATTTTTTTTCTCCATAATCAAATATTAATTTATATATACATGCACGGACAGTGTTGTTTTGATCACGAAAGAACACGCAATAGATCAGTGATCCTATTACAATGGGGTGCGTTTGAGGGACATTCTGGCCAGGCTGTGGAGGGGAGTAAATGGACACAGTCGCCAGGGACAACATACGTTGACATACACAAAGGACAACCATCATTGGACATTTTTAAGTGCAGGTAGGCAGTACGCCAGTTGTGCTCGGGATGTGACCGTGATGGGTGACGGTCTAGTCTAGAGTGGACGCAGAGGCAGGTTAGAGGCGAGGGAATGTTTTTTGGCTAGCATGCAGATGAGAGATAGGTTAAGAGAGTAACTTGGAGGCGAGGAGGTGTGGGCTTTTAGTTTGGTTTTAAACAAATCCATGTGGACTGTTTCTCGGATGTCCGGTGGGGGGGGAGGGAGAATTCCATGCAAGTGGAGCAAGACGAGAGAAAGAGCGGAAGCGAGAGGAAGCACGGGGAGGGCGAGGAACGACAAGGGTATTTGAGGAGACCGAATGGAAATTGTGAGCAGGCTATCCTGGTCGCATCTCGAACCCAGCTGCCCGTACTGCCTACCTGCACTTAAAAATGTCTAATGTTGGCTGCCCTTAATCTATGTAATTCCACTTATGTATTGCCTCCGGTGACTGTTCCATTTACTCCCCTCCACAACCCGGTCAGAAAGTCCCTCAAACTCACCCCATTGGAAGAAGATCACTGCTTCCCGTCAAATCTGTTATCTTATCTATTGTTCTTTTGTGATCAAAAAGAGTGTTGTTCTTATCTTTAAAAAAATAAATTGAAGGGACAGTTCAGCGTGAACTGCAAGGTCACTGGCCTTCTGCATGACACCACACCCAACCCCAGACATGTTTTGGGCTCAGTGGGTGTCATCAGCGAGGTGCAAGCTGGGTCTCTACCCAATGCCAGCTCAGGAGCCATGGGCATCACTGGTGGAAGTGATTGGGTACCAATGCTCTATGCAGGGTGAGCAATCAAGGGGAGGTCCTTACCAGTCACAAAGCTAAGATTTGGGGGTAGGAGACCAACAAAACTAAATTTCGCCAGGGGGTGGGGGGATAACTGGTGATGGGAGTAGCCACTTCAGAAACTGGTTGGGGCAAACCTGGAAGCTGTGCCCCCTCTATTACATCCCAGGGTTTGTCCGGCATGGGGCCCCAGTAAGTGCAATATGCCAGTGAGAATAACCAAGGGATTGGATTGAAAGATAACACACACATTTACTTGCTTTGATCATTTTTTAAAACTAAAGCCTAGGTATCACCCTTTAAGAATAAGCGCCCACCAGGGGACCAGGCAGTAATACAGTGTGCCGCCAACCGTTCCTCTCCCACCCACCCTCTCATACCCCCTACCCGCCAAAATCAGCTCCTCGGACCAGCGTTACACCACATACGCGCGCTCACATACATTTCCACAATATTCACTCACTCATTTAAACATACCATTCACCCTTGCCCCATTCACTGTACACTTGCTCATTTACACGCACGCCACTCTCCCATTCTTCATGCAATCCTTCACACACACACACACACACTCCTTGCATACGTGCATACATACACATTGAGCTTGCATACAACAAAGCTTCCCTCCTGTCGCTGCTTAACAAAAAGCAAGTGCGCCCATCAGCCCCCCTCCCCACGGATGACGGCCAACATATAACAATGTCATGGCTCGCATACGTGGGGAGGGGGCTGATGTCTGCATTTGGTAGGCAGAGTGTGGGCGGGAAGCCTTTACTGAAAGTAATAGCTTTAAAGTTGTGCAGCGTTTGTGCACGAACACAGTACAAGTTTAACGCCACCAGTTTCGGGAAAGACTTCCCTCCTCTCGCTGCTTAACAGAGCACATCAGCAGCCCCCTCCCCACGGATGACGGCCAACATATAACAATGTCATGTGTTCTTTCACATCGGAAGGGGGCTGATGTGTGCAATTGCTTTATGTTAGAGAGGTGAGGAAAGGCTTCCCTCCCATTACCTCCACGTCCACTCTTCCTCGTCCCAGTACCTACTTCATGAGGCACCTGCCTCCGACACAGGACCTTCTTTTTTTCTTTAAATCTCTATAACTCCTCCCCCACATCCATGTCACTCAGTTTAATTTTTCCTGCCTCCGGCAGGTTGGGCTTTTTCTTCCCAGTGCGGGGCACCAGGGAGCATCGATTGCTGGCCCCCTGGGGGGGGCTGTGTGGCGGGGCCCTCGGCTCCCTCAGGTGCGGCGCTGCTCCTGGGCCCCCTGCGGGGCTTGGGGTCACAGTTGAGCTGGATTGCCTCGCTCGGTTCTTTGCTGGGCTCCGGACCGCAGCGTGAGCATTGTGTCCCGTGTCCTGCACGGCCCCGGGAAGGTAAGGAGAGGGGAGGACTGGGCTTGATGTTTTTCCCCTCTCCTCCTGTTTTGGCCGTCTTGATTCGACTTGGCAGTATGGGCTAGCCTTCCCTTTGTTGTGAGGCCTCTCTGCTTCTTGTCGTGGGGTGACAGTGGCAGAGAGTCTTTGGGAGTGCGGGGGCTCTGTTCTGTCGCAGGCATGTCACATACCACCTGCTCCTCACACACACGGCCCAGGATGCACCGGATGTTAGCTGCATTATCTGGGGGAAGGTAAGGAGAGGGGAGGACTGTGCTTGATATTTTTCCCCTCTCCTGCTGGTATGGCCATCTTGACTCCTTCAACATGCCGTTTTCCTTGTGCCTTGTGTGCACATCTTTATTGGAAATGATGGCAAGCACTTGGTAGTATGGGCTAAGCCTTCCCTTTTGTTGTGAGGCCTCTCTGCTTCTTGTCTTGGGGTGACTATGACAGAGTATTTGAAAGTGCGGGGGCTCTGTTCTGTCGCAGGCATGTCACATACCACCCGCTCCTCAGAGACACACGGCCCAGGATGCACCGGATGTTAGCTGCATTATCTGGGGGAAGGTAAGGAGAGAGGAGGACTGTGCTTGATGTTTTCCCCTCTCTTGCTGGTATGGCCATCTTGACTCCTTCGAAAGGCCGTTACCTCGTGCTCTGTGTACACATCTTTATTGGAAATGATGGCAAGCACTTGGCTGTATGGGATAGCCTTCCCTTTTTGTTGTGAGGCCTCTCTGCTTCTTGTCGTGGGGTGTCTGTGACAGAGTATTTCAAAGTGTGGGGGCTCTGTACTGTCACAGGCATGTCACATACCACCCGCTCCTCAGAGACACACAGCCCAGGATGCACCGGATGTTAGCTGCATTCCTTGCGTGCTGCCTGTGAATACGGCGCAGATTTGGACACGTCTGCAAGCGGCCGGATGGGTACCGGCCTGGCATAGTCTACACTTCGGGTTCGAGTATCAGCGGTGCTGACTCGGTCCTTCAACCTTCCTAGACCGACGCATTGGAACGATCTAGAGCATGGGGCTACCTGCTACTGGATACAGGGCTCAAGCCACCTCTCAGTCATGTGGCGTGTTAGTGGTGTGTTTGGGTCTGTGCTAGCTATGTACGCAGACTCCTTGTCCTGTCCTCTTCCTCTAAACTGCGCGAGGGAAAGTCGAAGGAGTTGATTTGCTTTTCCCTTGTCCGGCATGAGATTATGGAAAATGCATCATGGAAGTAACGGCCATGCAGGGGGTTCCCAGTGTCTCTTCTTTTAGGGCCTAGGTCCTCCCGGTGCCGACGTGTTGCTTTCACGCCTCCTCTCAGACTTGTGGGAAGTGATAGGGCACATGGTGGCACATGTCTGTGCTTAGAAGGGTTCTCAGAGCCCCTGGTGCCGGTGGAGGGGGATGTCACTTCAGTGGGTTTTCCAGTATAGGCATACCTCAGGTAGGGGGTTGCCTTTGATGTCGGCTACCCGGGATGGATTGCTTTGCCCCGCTTTGTGACAGTACTATGCCCTTTTGACGCCAGCCTTGTGGCTCCTCTGTCAGCTGAGGGGGCCATAGTCTGCTGGACTTCTGGGCTGTCCAGTATCTTCCTTTTGATAGGTCAGATCTTTTTGTGGGCTGACAAGCATGCTGTTATATTGTGGCGCAGGCCTGTTTCAACGTCTTGTGATTTCCCTCTGGTGCAAGTGCAGTGACTAGCGGTTTTCCCTGGCTCCCCGTCTCTATCTTCTCGGAGGTGTATGGGACCGGTGGGGTTCGGCTTCCTGGGTAATGGGCTCCTTCTGGAGGGGGTATCAGTTGCCGTTCCTGTCTCCTCCTGTCCAGGTTTGCATGGTTAGGACTTTGGTACCCAGCTCACGGTCCAAGTAGTTGGCCATGGGATCCGTTCTCTCCGAACGGTTGTTGTGGGTTACCGTCTTGCCCGTTCCTCTCCCTGTTCAGGGTCAAGTTTTCTACTTGCGGGTGTTCCTGGTCCCTATGCCTTCTAGGATGTGTCACCTGCTTATGGGTCTCAAGACCCTGCACTGCTTGTCCGGACGTCTGGGGAGAGCGTACTCTGGATGCTGTGCAGGGGGGGCGCTTGCTGGCTGTTCTGGGCTGGGTTCTCAGAAGGCAGTATGTCTCGGCTCGCCTGTTGCTGAAGTTACGGGGCACGTGGCGTCTTGCATGTTTTCCAGTTCCTTGAGCCCGTCTTCGGTTACGTCTCCTGGTGTCTTATACTCTCTCCCACTGGCTCCCGACATCTCAGCTTTCGTAGTTTTGTTTTCAGTGTCCGCAGCGCTGCGAGTGTCCCTGCTATGGTGGCGGGGGGTTTCAGGTCTACAGGCTGAGGTGTGCATGGTCCTTCCTCCTGTGGCCTCTCCTACTACCAACACCAGCAGAAAGGGTCTACATTGGGGGTCCTCTCAGCTCAAGGGTTGTGAGATCTGGGGAGAGCCGGCGATCATCCAATTGGCAAGAGTTGTGCCATTGTCCAAGCTCTGGTGTACTTCGAGGAGTTGCTGGACGGTCGGCGGTTTTTGGTCCGATCGGACAATACGACGGCCTTGGCATATGTCAACTGCAAAAGGGGTTCCGGCCACTCCTTGAATGCTCTGGCAGCGCTGATAGGCACCTGGGAGGACTCTCATCTGGTGTCTCTGGTGGCCTCACGTATCAGAAGGGTGGACAATGTTCAAGCGGATCTTCTCAGACGCCGGTTTTCACTCCTCTGGGGAACTGGTCCTGTTGGCCCAGGTCTTTGCGGTGACCTGTGTCAGATTAGGGTCCCTGGTTCTAGACCTGTTTGCATCCCCGGCCTCAGCAGAAGTTCCCCTCTTCTGCTCTAGGTTTCAGGCTGAGGGGATTGGGGGATGGACGCCCTCTCTGTACAGTGGCCTTGGGGTTTTCCCTTATGCCTTTCCGCCTATTCCCCTTCTGCCCCGGGTGGTTTGGCGCATCAGAGTGTCCAGGGTGACTGTGTTGTTGTTAGCTCCGTTCTGGTCCCGCCGGAGTTGGCTCCCCTCTCTGTTGGAGCTTCGGTCCTAGGAACCTTGGCTGGTTCCGAGGTGGCCGTGTCCCCTTCAAGGGGATCTGCGGTTGGAATTCCACCAGATGCAATGGGCGGTGTGGCTATTGCTCAGTCTAGGTTGATATCTCAGGGGTTCTCAGATCCTGTAGTTGGGTCCAAATGGTTGCTCTTAGACCCTCCACTCTGAAGGTGTTAGGCAGACACTGGGGCCATTTCCGAGACTGGTATGGGCGGTCTGGGATCCCTCCCCTGCGTTCTGGCCTCTGCTATCCTTCAGTTCCTCCAGGAGGGGTTTTGACAGGGGCCTGGCAGTTTTTCCAGGCTTCGCTCTCAGTAGGCCTCCATGAAATTACTTTTGGGGGACTCTGACGGTCACTTGGATGGGGAGGGGTTGGTGGGGAAATTGATCCAGGGTTTTTCTTTTTCCCGTCCTTGTGCTGATAAAGGGCTTTCCTCTTGGGATCTCCCTCTTGTATTACGGTTCCTTCACGGGCCTCCTTTTGAGCCCATTTCCGAGATTGATATCAAACATCTTACACTGAAATCTGCTTTTCTTATTGCCCTCACTTCTGCCCGTAGGCTTGGGGAGATTGGGGCTCTCTTATGTCACGCTCCTTTCCTGAGGGTGCTGCCAGACTCGGTGGTGCCGGGGTGTGGTCCGATGTTTCTCCCTTCAGTGTCTCTCGGTTTTCACACCTCTCAGGGTCTGGTTCTCCCTGACTTCTTTCATGATCCAAGAACGCCTGAGGAGGTGGCTCGGCTTAACATTGATGTCCGGCGGGACGCGTTGGAGTATTTGGCTTGGTTTGCCTTTTCCACCAATCTGATAGTCTTCTGATTGCTTGTGGTCCGGCTGGGGCTGGGCATAACGCATCTGTGGTTTCCATTTTCCGGTGGTTCCGGGTTGTGATCTCTAGGGCCTATGTGGCTTCTGGCCTGCCTGTGCCTGCGCACAATCGGGGGCGGTCTGCCAGGGGTTTGGCGGCTTCCTGGGCCGATGCAGGGAGGGTTTTTCTCTGCAAGAGATTTGTATGGCTGCCGCCTTGGCTGGTCTAGGCATTTTCATCAACCAACCGCTATGGGTTCAGTTTCTCCCACTCGGGGGTTGGTTCCTTCGTGGTTGGAGTTTTGTCTGTGGGGATGTGATTTAAGAGTTATTGTGGGTGTGTTTTGCTGCACTGCTTTTGGCTCTGTGTCTCATTGGGACCTTTTCCCCGTTGCTGCTTTGGTATACCTCATGAAGTAGGTACTGGGACGAGGAAGACTAGGACTAGGAGTAATGAAGATTACCGGTAAGTAATCAGAGCATCTATGCATAACAAAATACGTGTGGAAGCCCCGCCCCTCAGCTCACAGTTTGTGTGGGCGGGTGGGGGCGCTGGAGACCGATTAGCTCAATGGTGCTGCACCACTGTTTGGGGGCTAAAAGTAAGCCCTGTCTGCCATGGGGTAAGTAACAGGTTTATAGAGAATCTTGAGGGTGGTGGCCATTACAGCTCAGGAGGTAGCTCAACCGACGCAGTCGCGTTTTCCATCTTTTGCAAAATACACCCATCATGAAAAGGAGAAATCTACAGAAAAGTGGGTTAAAAATAGCATAATTAATCAGCAGTCAATAACATCTACTGACGTAAAGAAAAAAATCTAATCGAACTAGGCCAGTTACGTTGCAGTCCCTTTAAGATAGCGCAGTGTGTTTTAGTGCTGGTTAGTTATGCTTGTACCCCAAACGTTAAAATGTCCCATCCCATTAACAGGATTAATGTGCCGACTGCCCCAATCTGTGCATACCATGTGCAGGGGGGCAAGGGGTGAAATCTCCCCCGTGAGGATAGCTCAGTGGCAACATGCTCGCCTTGGAAGCAAGACACAAAGCAACACAGGTTCGATCCCCGGGTCCGTGCTTAGAAACCTCTGGGTATTTAAGCGCATTATAAATACGCAACTAAGACAGAAAAAACAATTACGCAACTAAAAAAAAAAAATTCCTGCAACAGCGCCTCAATGCCCGCGGGCTGTGTGAGCACTTTAAAAAAAGAAAACATTTTCAAATAATTACAAAATTAAAAACAGAACGGCTCTGGCCCACACTCACCATTTCTAGTACATGCCACCAACAACTGAAAAATATATATACTCTACAATTTACTGTCCACAGAATTAGCCTTTTAAGTTGACTGCTCTCTGACAATTGGAAGACCCTTTTTTGACCCATTTACATGTGATTATCTTTCTAGTGACCTGCAGGGGTTCGTTCCTGCACTGGGCTCCTTTTTGTGTTCAAATGGCTTCAGGCGTGGAAAGTTCAGCCCTACTGCAGCAGCATGCAGGGAGCGAGGAAGGGTCTTCTCTGGGCCCCCAGCAGGACCCTCCCCTCTCCAGGCTGCATTTGAAATCCCGCCATCTCCCTCCCCCACCCAACTTGAAGCCCTGCTGGTTGTCCATGGAGGTGCAGTGACTCTCCTAATTTGAAATTAAACAAAAAAGTCACTTGCCACCTTAATTCTACACATACACAGCGCACCACTTACTCGCCAAGAGTGAATTATGGCTAGCGCGAGTGCTTCAAGGCAACCATTATATCCAGGGCTCAATATTTGCAGAGTGCTGAATTTATGTTGTCAATAAATTAATTTCATGGCTCTGTCCACTTAATACCCCTCAAGCCCCAGCCTTGCATATGGGGCGGTCAGTTGGCTGCGCTTGATGGCCACTCAATAAAAGCACTGGAAAACGATGTCTCTGGTGAGATCTTAAGGAGTAGAAACTGCTTTCTTCGTGTAAAGAAGGGGTCTGAAACCTACTCTCCAGATTTGTTGATATTGCATCTCCCATGATCCCTTGCCATTGACAGTGCTGCATATAGGTGACAGGAGTTGTAGTTCAAAACATCTGGAGATCCAAAGATTGCAGGCCACTGATGTATATAGTGTTGCCATGTACCTGCCACCTGAAGTGCTACGTTTCTTTGGTTGGTGCCCATTGGTCATAGACTCTTCTCTTTCTTTCCTTGTTGCTAGGACGCCGATGGCATCACCTTCCATTACTGGGCGCTGTTTGATGGCCATGCTGGCGCCGGGGCGGCCGTGGTGGCCTCCAAGCTGCTCCAACACCACATTGTCGAACAGCTGCAGGACATTGTGGAGATCCTGAAGAACTCTGCGTTACCACCTCCGACCTGTCTCGGCGAAGAGCCAGAAACGGCGATGGCCAATAACAAGACTCTAACCAGGGCGGCCTCCCTGCGTGGAGCCGGGGGCACTCCGGGCTCACCCAGCACTCCCCAGACCCGCTTCTTCACCGAGAAGAAGATTCCTCACGAATGCCTCATTATCGGAGCCATTGAGAACGCGTTCAAAGAAATGGTAGGTACTTCCATTGGAAGGCTGTGGGTTGGTATCGTTTGATGTATGTAGATGAAATCGTTGCAGGACTGTGCTCCATGTCTAAAAACTGCTTTCTTACTGGATGGCTGCGTGCTGTGCAGATTACACAGCACCTTCTATGCGGGTGCCTAAGAGTGCCCAAGGTCTGCTTAGACCGACCGGAATAGGATTCAAGTATGTTCCTTAATATTCATCCGGTTTGTTTGATACATTAACTTAAAAGGCAGATTATACCCGATAAAGTGCCCCATCTCGATCTCATGAGGAAAGACCAACGGCAGAAGGTAAGCTTGTTTATGTTCTGTTTTTTTATTTGTGGGGCCAGTGACCACTCTATCTTCACTGCTTTCTGAGGCAGCGAGACTTATCCTTGGCCTCACGCCCAGGGACTACATCACTACTGCCCTACAAGGCCCTCACTGGCTCCCGATCTCAGCACGGATTAAATTCAAATCCCTCTATCATCCACAAGGCTACGTGGGCCCGGAGAGGGGCTTCCTAACCAAATACTCCCCTTCTATACCCCTGTGTTCCTCTGGCACCAACTCCCTGCGTGTAAGGCAGTTTGCTAAACCGAGAGCTGGTGGTGGTTCACTTTCCTCGGCAGGCCCCCTTCTGGGGAACAGCCTCCCTCTCCCTCTGCGTCTTGAGCAGGACCTCCTTAAGTTCTGAAAAAGCCTCAAGACCTTTCTCTTTATCTCTTCTTCTCCTCCTCTCTTCCCTGTTTACAGTAGCTTGTCTGATGTGCAAGGCCCTTATGTATCCTCGGGCTCTGACCCCCAACATCCTTCATCCCTTCCGCTGTCTATTCTTACTGCACTTACTTGGGCTCACCCTACCCATGAGTAGTTGCACTTGAGTTCTTCTCCTCTTAGCACTTACCCTGAGCACTTCCCCATGATCATCGCAGCACCTATCCCTCACCCCTCCACCCCCGTGCACGTGCATGTTCTGAACACTCAAAGCATAGTAGGTTTGTCTCCCTTCCCTTTTATTCTCATCATTCGTTTGTACTATTAATTCAATTGTTTATCATTACTGTAATTAATTGTCTACCTTCCCTGTCCCCACCCTGTTTGCCCTGTGGGGCTTTGAAACCATTTTGCTAATTGTATAAGCGCCTAACAAATGACCAATAAATAAATAAAATTGTGTATGGATGCGTGCATGCTTGTGTTTGGTGAAGGAATGCAGGATGATGGATGCTGGTGTGCACAGGAGCGTGATTACTGTGTGCATGTTGTGTAAATGTGTGTGTATTTTCATGTAGTTATTATTTAAATGTGTGTATGGATGGATGTATGCTTATGTTACGAGTCAGTGCATGATGGGTGTTTGTGTTAATGACTGAGTGCTTGCTTTGTGTATGTTGCGTAAATATTTGTGTTATTTTTTAAATTATTTAAATGTGTGCATGGATGCATTTATGCTTGTGTCATGAGTAAGTGCACGAGGGGTGCTCGTGACTGTGAAGGAGATAGCGTGTGTGTGTGTGTGTGTGTGTGTGTGCGCGTGCGTGTGCGTGTCCGTGTGTACTGATCCTAGAGGATTTTGGTGAGTCGGGGTAGGAGGTTTGTACAACAAAAGCATTTTGCACAACCCCCCACTGGCCAAAATCGGCTCTCCGTCTGAGGTGCTGTGGGGCCCAGGGGACAGGGATGGTATTTTCTTAATTAACATCTATGCTAGATGTCAAGTAAAAAAATACCATCCTGCCCCCTGGTTCCCCAGTGCCCTGCATACACACACACATTGTGTGCGTGCCAGGAGAGCTCAGGACCAAGGCGACGGGCGTGTCATTTTTTACTTGGCATCTGTTAAGATGTCCAGTCAAAAAAAACATGCCTTACGGCAGCGCCCCCAGCGCCTTGCATACACACAATCACATTCATCGTGTGAGGCACTGAGGCCTAGCGGTCAGGCTTGGCATTCTTTCTTGGCATGCCCATAAAAGAAAGCCAGCCCAGTCCGCTAGGATTCCTAACGCCTCACATACAATGTCAAGCCTGACCCCTAAGCCCTCCAGCGCCACGCATGTACACTTAATTGATTATATGTGCATGTGAGGCGCTGGAGGGCAATGAGGGAAGGAATGCCATTTATTAATGGGCATCTGATAGATGCCCCGTAAAACATACCATGACTGGACCCCATGCACACAGTGTGCGTCTGAGAGGCGCTCAAGGCCTCAGGGGGCGGGCATGGCAGTTTTTCCTTGGCATCTACGCCCAATAGACTGTACCCTGGGGCCCCAGCTCCTGACACACATCTGCCCACTGGGCCCCCCAGCACCTCGCAATCACACTTAATCCAATTCATCATTATTGTGATTATGTCAGACTGCAAGGTGCTGGCATGCCATGGAGCAGGCATGGCATGTTTTACTGCGCATGGTTGATAAAGCAAAGTGTTATTATGTAGCTAGACTTGTATTTTAAAGCAGCCACTCTAGCCATTTTTTATTGTGGTATGACATTTTAGATTGGGCAGCTTTGATAATGCAATTGTGATCAGTGGTATTATTCTTTCTGTGGCATAACATTTTGTATTGGGCATCTTTGGTAAAGCAAGCATGATACGTGTTAATATGTAGCTAGACTGGTATTTCAATGCGGCCAGGCTAGCCATTTCTTATTGTGGTATGACATTTTGTATTGGGCCTCTTTAATAAAGCAAGTAAGCATGATAAGTGTTATGTAGCTCAATTGGCATTTTAGTGCAGCCAGTTTGGACATGTTTTCATACTTTGGCATGCATTTGTAATGGTAAAGCCAACTGGAGTATGTTTTTATGTGAGGGTACTGCCATATATTGGCAGAACAGACATGGACATGTTTTCCTATAGTATCATTACTGGCATTATGAGCAAACCAAACACGAGTATGTTCTTATATGGGAATAACAGGGTATAATGTTGCAGTTTCTTGGACATCCCTCAAACGCCAGGCTTTAGTAGACCCCACTTTCCGGTCTTCGCTCCACACACAGTGGACCAATACACCAGACTCCTGACACTTGGCACCCAGCCACAAACCCAAATTCACTCTTCTTGGTTTAGGTGCCTGTGGTGGGACCTCCACGTAGAATATATCACGTGTCCTAGGTGTGTCAGTTTGTAATATATGCATTCACAATGTTTTATTAATTTTGTATAAAATGTTGCATTTGAAATGTTAGTTGCAATGGATACATTATGCAAAGAGTACCCAAGGAACTGGTAATTATCGCACATGATTTGACTGATATGAAGTAATATTTAGTCCAGTCTTACCTATGTGGGTATGTGATTAGGCATAAAACAAAGGAATGTTTATGGCCCTCTTTTCTTGCTGCTGATTGTATGTATTATTCAGAGAATAGTGTTCGTATAACTATCTAAGCACTCCTTGTGTAATGAGCCAAACTTGCCTTCGCTAAAAATCACATGACACCAACCTAAATAAATAAATAAAAAAGGCCAGCTGTAGATACATCTCAGTGCTTGGATGGTTCTTTTCCCAGTGACACAAACTCGACAGGTGGTTTTCTGGATGCTTTTGAAGGTTCAAATAATGGTTGCCAGAATGTATTGCATTACCAATGTTTTGAGGACAGGCCAAGCCCCTTGTATACACCATAATGTTGCAGTCAGCATGGAAATGTATGGGCACAGCCAGGGTGAAAATGTATTATACTGGCACATATTTTGGGCAAAGGCATCATGAAAATGCGTTGGGAAATGCTCCTGTGCACTGTTGGTGACTTGCATCTACTGGATTTTTTCATGAGTTACCCAACAAAACCCAATTGCAAACTGTTTGGCCAATTTTTCAAAATAGTGTGCTCTAAGATGCACCTTTTTCACCCATTATTTTTAAAAAAATAATCGGGGGTGGGGGGCGGATTCGGTGACTACCATCCTCCCCCTCGCCCCCTAAACTGGGGGCGATAACCCACCTGCGGGGGAGAATCGGTGGGCACGGAAGCCCCCTGGGTCTAAGCCTTGCATGGTGGCAGCCATGTATGCGCAGATCTTTGGGCGCGCCGAACTATGCCGCAGGAGCATAAAGTGGCAGTGGCGTGTCTTAAATATCCTGTTACCTCCCTCTCTCCCTCTGAGTAGTGGAGCAATGATTCCTTTGCCACATCACAAGTCTCCCTCACAGCCACAAAGGTGCATTGCCAGCCATTCCAAGCCTAGGGCCCACCAGTAGCCTTGTGTCCAGGAGCTCCCGGAACATCAAACTCCTCCGTTGGACACAGAGGAAGGCCAAAATGCTGCCTCGCAGCCTGCAGACAGTCGTGAATAGGAGCGGCCAGGACTCTCCTCCTCACTAGCCGCTCTAGTGCTGCCTGACCGAAGGGGTGGCATAAGCACGGTCAGCACGAGCATCCTTTACCGAGAGTGCCGACCAGAGTGGGCGCAAGCGGACCGCAGCAACCTGCAACAAGTCACGTGTCGCCCCCTCATCCCCCAGTGGACCCAGATGTAAAGTAGAAGTAGGGTGCACTGGCCACCGCCATTCACATCTCCCAGTGGCAACATGAGGACACAGCAGCGGTTTCCAGACCTTGTACTATCGGAGTGAGTGCTGTGATCCATGAAATAAACAGAAAGACCAGTATACAGACAGAAATCTGTAGTTATGTTCCCAAAATGCTCTTTGATTTTATGCAAAGCATCCCGTTTTCCACCATGGTGCTATTTGTCTTCCACCCCTTTCTCGTAGGTGATTTATTTACAAAGTAAGAGTGATTTACTCACTTTTTGAATTGCTATATACTGAGATTGGTTTATTTACAGACAGCGAGGTGTATTTTCATTATGCAGACTGCATGTAATCAAGACCATATTGTGTGACCCTCAATTCATGTTGCAGGGTCTCGTGGTCTGGGCTACTCCCAGATCTCTCCATACCACGCGCAGTGATTAGGCCAGACCCCCCTATTAGATATTCCCACGTCCTCCTCGATTTCGCATCCCACGGAGGTAGGCAAAGTCACCTGTTTAGTCTCGGGTTTGTTAGACCTGCTCAGCATGACCGAGAAATCAATTCAAGGTGCAAAAGTCTTGCTTTCCATTTTGTGGCTCGTTTGTAGAGCATTGACGCCCTCTGCTGTGTGCAGAGAGCATGTGTTCTTACTTATGGAATCTTTATTTCTCCTGACAGAGGCGGAAGCTAAGCCACGGCCATGAAACGTAAGCCCCCTACCCCTCCTCAAATTATTAAAGGTGCCTTTTGGTCATCTGCCCAACTTTCGCAGCCCTCCTTTCTTCCTTCACGGCTGCGCAACGGAGAGTCTTGGCACCCTGGACTTATAATGTGCTTTTGTGTACCCTGGCAGCAGCCAGTGCAGGAAATGGATAACATTTACTCTGTGGAAAATCCCCCACATTTCATCATGAGGGGAGTGGCCATAGAGATGTGGGCGGGGAAGGGCCATAGCCCAAATTGAACAGCAGATCTCCTCAAGGCACCAAATCAAGTGCAACTGGCGGGCACTTGGGAGTCGCTCTTGGGGATTTGCATAAAAGCAAAGTGCCTTTCAGGCGGCTAAAAAAAACAAAACGATTAGAAGTGTAGGGGCGTTGACGAAAATAGCCTTTCCCGGGCTGTGCCCGAGCCCCGGCGCTCCCGCGTACTCGGAGCGCCTGGATGCGATTTTGGGATTTTCTGCTCGAGATGTGAGCTGGAAACTGTCTCCTGTGCTCACCGCAAATCTCCTGGCGCACACGCCTCCTTCATCCTACCCTGGCCTGCAGGCTGATGCTGTGTGCACTGCCTCTGGGTGGTGGAGTTTGGCGGCAGAGGGGACGGCGCTCCAGCAAGAACGATTTTGCCGGAGTGCAACTCTGCATCGTTCCGGCACAGTTACTCCCTTGGTGTCTGCTGAGGAGGCTCCGGTTTTTAAGCAGGTGCTGAGTTCACATACACAAAGGTCATGACTGGGCTTCATTCATCAAAGCTTCCTGCTGTGATCTCGATGACCTTTTACTTCTGTCTAGTCCATCATTTTCAGCTTTTTGTAGTTGGGAGGGCAGAACAGTATGGTGTTGCCCCTTTACAAATGTGTGACTGACTGTTGGGGGCTGCTCCGGGTCACCGGGCAGCCCCATACTCATGTGGGGGGGGGGCACCCGACGGGACTCACAGGTGCGGCGATCCTGCCGTGGACTTATGGGTGGGGAGTGACCCCACCCGCTCCGGACCACCGGAGCTCCACACGTGGCCGGGGGCACCCGGCTCACAGCGGCCCCGGCTCCAGGGGCACCCAGGCCAGGGTCGCCACCCCAGCCCGCCTCACATGGCTGGTGGACACACAAGGGCGGCGTTGCCCGGCAGGGGCACCGTCCGGACGGCGTTGCCCGGCAGGGGCACCGTCCTCAAGCTGGGCCCCGTCCTAGGGCCCAGCGCCTGCAGCGCAGCACCAGCATGGCGCTCCAAGAACGACGCTGGAGCCTCGATGGGAGTGACTGGCGAGCCGGAAGCGGCTCGCTTCTTTTACTGTGTACTAGCCACGTGACCCATTACAACATCCTGGGAGCTACCATGCTCCCAGGAGGGGTTAACATGCAACACCACTCCATTTTTTAATAACAAAAAAAACAAAATGTATAGCACTGCATTCTACTACTCCCAGGACCACTCTACTAATAGTTTAGCACTTCATTCTACTACTCCTAGGACCACTCTACTAATAGTTTAGCACTTCATTCTACTACTCCTAGGACCACTCTACTAATAGTTTAGCACTGCATTCTACTACTCCTAGGACCACTCTACTAATAGTTCACCACTTTATTAACCTTGGTGAGTGGTTCAACTAACACACCAAACACCAGTGCGAGCCACTGGCACCACAGAAAGCATTCTAGGCGTGCGGATTTACACCCCATAACATTGTCCGCCAGCTGGGCCATTTGGAGCGCAGCTGTGTCGGCAGGCTTTCGGACCTCATGGGGATGTCGATCATGATGTCCCTCTTCTGCACTGGTGGAGCCGCAGGAGACCAGTTATGGTCTTCACCACCGTTCACCCTGGACACTCGCTAAAGTCAGACGAGGGCCAGCAAAGCCGCACCTGGGGAGGCCCAGGGTCCACATCGGCCTAGTCTATAGTCTGGAGGCGTCAGTGATGGCATCCTGGCACCCTGACGACAGGCATATTGTTTCCCCTCCCTTGTAGGGCCGATGTGAGCACACTCCCGGTGGCAGGTTGTCCGAGCCGCAAGACTGGGAAGGCACCCAAAACCCCCACAAAAGCAGCCATCCATCCCTTCTCCGCTAGGGGCTGGTCCCTGTATTCTTCGTCCCGGCCGGATGGTCATTCTGCCCCTTTCTTGGTTGCTTGGGCTGCATTCCCCCCCCCCTATCTGTCCACAGATTACCATGACAAATTCTGCAGGCCAGTGGGAATTGGGCCCGTGACCGATGGGGGCGCCTCAGCTGCGCGGTTTGTAGGTGGGGATTGACAGCTCACCTCTTCCCATGGCTGGGGGACCCCTTATGGCAGGATGGCGCTGGCAGCGAGCACACCCGCACATATTTTCTCATGCGGCGACAGCCGCGCTTATCACTGATGTGCAGCGCGTTGTGATGATTTTTTTTATTTCTTAACCGCCGCGGCCCCGGGTTGTTTAGGCCACGCCCCTTCCCTTTGTCCTGTTCGGGCCTGACGGGGGGGTTGCAGCGCTGTGGTGCGCGGCCAGCGGTCATGCTGGGGGAGGGGCCGCTCACCTCTCAATGCGGCCGACACAGCTGGCAATCCCTCTCCACACGGGGGAAAACAGCGGCTCCTCCTTACTGTCTTTGCGGCCCAGATGGATTTGGGCCCGCATCATTGTTCGTTCTTGTTCCTTGTTCCGCTCCGGAGCACATCTCTCTAGTGGCGGGCCCAGATGGTGGTGGGTCCGCCTCCTTTCAGTTCCGCTCCGGCCCGGAGCTCACCTTTGCCCTCATGGGCTCAGGTGACAGTGGGCCCGCCGCATGTTTGGGGGGAGGGGCAGGTCCACTCCGTGGAGGCGCCGGGCACCATGATGCAGTCGGCGCTGCCTATTCCTCCATTCACTGCAGCCGAAGCTGCAGGGCATTCATCCCCCCAGGCGAGAAAAGGGGCAGCTCACCCCACACGTATGCGGTCGACGCCACAGATCACCAACAGGGACGGGGAAGCGACTCTCCCCCCTCCTGATGTCCATGCGGGCCCAGTTGGAGTTGGGCCCGCCCTTTTCCTTGGTCTCGCCACATGACCGGCTGCGCACCTCTCTCCCCACCGCGGGTGACAACCCGCAATCTCCATGCTGCGGAGGTGGACGCAGCTTCCTCCTCACAGTGGGGAGTTCGGCGGGGCCCGCATCCTTCCCAATCCGTTGGGGGGGCAGCAGCCCACGCGGCCGGCTCCACAGATCACACCTCCCCCACATGGTGGGGGGCAGTGGCCGACAACCGTCACTTCTCCGCGGGCCCCGTTGGAGTCGGGCCCGCCATCCTTTGTTTGTTTGCCGCTCCTCCCCTCCGCGGCAGGCGGGTGGGGGAGGGGCAGCACCTCCTTTGCGGCCGACGCCGCGAACACTCACTCCTCCCCGTTATTCTTCTTACGGGCACGCGGGGCCCGTGCCCTCGTCGCCATTGTTGGGGGCTGCTCCGGGTCACCGGACAGCCCGATACTCATGTCGGGGTGGGGCACCCGACGGGACTCACAGGTGCGGCGATCCTGCCGTGGACTCATGGGTGGGGAGTGACCCCACCCGCTCCGGACCACCGGAGCTCCACACGTGGCCGGGGGCACCCGGCGCACCGCGGCCCCGGCTCTGGGGGCACCCAGGCCGGGGTCGCCGCCCCAGCCCACCTCACATGGCTGGGGGACACACAAGGACGGCGTTGCCCACAGGGGCACCGTCCGAACGGCGTTGCCCAGCAGAGGCACCGTCCTCAAGCTGGGCCCCATCCTACGGCCCAGCGCCTGCAGCACAGCACCAGCATGGTGCACCAAGAACGACGCTGGAGCCTCGATGGGAGTGACTGGCGAGCCGGAAGCGGCTCGCTTCTTTTATGTTGGTCACGTGGCTAGTGCCACGTGACCCATTACAACATCCTGGGAGCTACCATGCTCCCAGGAGGGGTTAACATGCAACACTGACGGTCGATAAAATGAGCCTCAGCCGGGACGTTCGCCAGAACGGCGGCGGACTCCATGAATGGCACTTCTGTTGTATCTCATTATTGCGCCTGTAGGCTGCTGCCGTGTGAACATGACCTTGCTACCCAGGCCTGTAGTCTGACGCTGTGTGAACACGGCCCTGCTACCCTGGCTTGCAGTCTGATGCCGTGTGAACAGGTCCTTGTGACCCTGGCCTGCAGGCTGATACCGTGTGAATGCGTCCCAGCAACCCTGGCCTGCAGGCTGATGCCAAACACATCCCTGCGACCCCACCCTACCCTGGCCTGCAGGCTGACGGCGTGTGAACATGGCCCTGATACCCTGGTTTGCGTCTGACGCTGTGTGAACACAGCCCTCCTACCCTGGCCTGCAAGCTGACGCCATGTGAACATGGCGCTGCTCCCCTGGCCTGCAGGCCAGGGTAGCAGGGCAGACAGCGTGTGAACACGGCCCTGCTACCCTGGCTTGCAGGCTGATGCCATGTGAACACAGCCCTGCTACCCTGGCCTGCAGGCTGATGCTGTGTGAACACGTCCCTATGATCCTGCCCGGCAGGCTGATGCCGTGTGAACACGTCCCTGTGACCCTGGCCTGCAGGCTGATGCCATGTGAACACAGCCCTGCTACCCTGGCCTGCAGGCTGACGCTGTGTGAACCGGGCATTGCTACCATGACCTGCAGTCTGATGCCAGGTGAACATGGCGCAGCTACTCGGGCCTGCAGGCTGATGCTGTGTGAACATGGCCCTGCTACCCTGGCCTGCAGGTTGACGCCATGTGACCACGTCCCTACAATCCTGCCCGGCAGGCTGATGCCGTGTGAACATGTCCCTGCGACCCTGCCCTGCAGGCTGACGCCATGTGAACACGGCCCTCCTACCCTGGCCTGCTGCAGGCTGACGCTATGTGAACACGGCCCTCCTACCCTGGCCTGCTGCAGGCTGACGCTGTGTGAACACGGCCCTGCGACCCTGGCCTGCAGGCTGACGCTGTGTGAACACGGCCCTGCTACCCTGGCCTGCAGGCTGACGCTGTGTGCAGGCTGACGCTGTGTGAACATGGCCCTGCTACCCTGGCCTGCAGGCTGACTCCATGTGAACACGTCCCTGCCACCCTGGCCTGCAGGCTGACACTGTGTGCAGGCTGACGCTGTGTGAACACGGCCCTGCTACCCTGGCCTGCAGGCTGACGCTGTGTGAACACGGCCCTGCTACCCTGGCCTGCAGGCTGATGCCGTGTAAACATGGCCCTGCTACCCTGGCCTGCAGGCTGACGCTGTGTGCAGGCTGACGCTGTGTGAACATGGCCCTGCTACCCTGGCCTGCAGGCTGACTCCATGTGAACACGTCCCTGCCACCCTGGCCTGCAGGCTGACACTGTGTGCAGGCTGACGCTGTGTGAACACGGCCCTGCTACCCTGGCCTGCAGGCTGACGCTGTGTGAACACGGCCCTGCTACCCTGGCCTGCAGGCTGATGCCGTGTAAACATGGCCCTGCTACCCTGGCCTGCAGGCTGACGCTGTGTGAACACGTCCCTGCGACCCTGGCCTGCAGGCTGACGTTGTGTGAACACGGCCCTGCTACCCTGGCCTGCAGGCTGACGCTGTGTGAACACGGCCCTGCTACCGTGACCTGCAGGCTGACGCTGTGTGAACACGGCCCTGCTACCCTGGCCTGCAGGCTGACGCTGTGTGAACACGGCCCTGCTACCCTAGCCTGCAGGCTGACACTGTGTGAACACGTCCCTGCGACCCTGGCCTGCAGGCTGACGCTGTGTGAACGTGGCCCTGCTACCCTGCCCTGCCCGCTCATAGGGATCCTCACAAAGTTTGTGAATGCGTTCTTTGAAGAAAATCACATGCCAGACGATTTAAAAAGTGCATGGATTACACCACCTTTAAAGAAACCAGGCCTAGACCCTTTAATGCCATCCAACTATTGGACCATCACTAATACTTTCCTTGATTAAAATACTAAATTGCGTGATCTATAATCAGATCCTAGAGCATTTGACTGCCACGGCAATCAGGTTTCAGACCAGGTTATGGTACAGAAACAGCTGTGCTGGATTTAACATCCAGCATGCGGCAAGTAATCGATTAAAGGCATCGGATACTCCTCCTGCTGCTGCTGCTGCTGCTGCTGCTGCTGCTGGATTTATCTGCCGCTTTTGATTTGGTGGACCACTCGCTACTAATTAAGAGATTGAAGGAAGTGGCTGCGTTTTCGTTGACGTGGCAGCAGCAGGGATACAATCCTTTTGGACAACAGATTGATAAGGGCCTGTAGCAACAGTGCAGAGGCAACTTCAGCTTATTTGCGATCTGGAGTTGAACAGGGTGCATGCCTTTCGCCGTCTTTGTACAATATTTTTACTGTCCCTATTTTTCAGATGCTTGAAGATGGGGGGGGGGAATAGGCAACACAAATGATGAGGAATGCGTTCTTGCCCTATCAGAAGGAGGATGCAAGCACCGTTAACAAAGTGTATGGGATGTTCCAATCCTGGATGGTCAAAAGCAGCTTAGCCTTAAATGAAGGAAAAACGGAGCCAATGGTGGTGGGCACAGAAAATAAAATACAGACGCTTAGTCCTGAGGATCTGCACTTTCAGGTGGCAGGCTGCAGGATCGCCACAAAACAGAACGTTCAAACTTTAGGGATATAGCTGGGTCCAAATTCAAATGCACGTGCCCAGGTGAAAAGCCTTGTCTCTGCATCGGTCTACTATTTCAAGGGACGTTCACAGATACGACTGTATCTTACGAAAAAACGTTGAGACCGTAGCCAGGGCTATTATCGGTACAAAAATCGACTATTGCAGTAGTCTTCTGATATGCAAATGCAAATGCGACTGTGCGAGATTGCAAGTAATTCAAAATAGCGCAGTGAGGGTTATAGCGGGTCTGAAAAGAAGAGATCATATATATGAGAAGCAAGAAAAAAATGGCACTGGCTCCCCATTGATGCCAGAATAGAGTATTGCCGACTGCTAACGACACACACATGCCTGGTTGGAATGAGCCCGCAGAAGCACTAAGGAGAAAACCGGTGCTGAGAGCACTCGGACCAAATGGCACCAACTTGCGGTGGTGCCAAGAGCTAAGGTTGCCTAGGTCAGCAAAGGCGACTGCTTTCTGGCGGCTCCTAGAGCGTGGCACACCATTCTGCCAGGTCTGAGAGAAATAAAATCACTGGACCGGTTTAACAAGAAACCGAAACCCTTTCTGTTTAGATAAATGCATGTGAGCAGAGCTGGTTGGTGCACGTGCGGCCTGTCCACCTCTGTGTATCTGTTTGTTATTGTTGTGTTTACCTTCTACTTTAGAGTTTGCGCCCGTATGCCTCTGGGCCCTTTGGTGCGCAGTGCAAATGAATGTAATGTAATGATGCCGTGTGACCACAGTACTGCGGCCCCCCCAGGCCACTGTCCTGCTGTGTGGCCACAGCACATTTGCTAGCCCGGTAGGCCCCGGCAACTGATGTCAGCTGTGCAACCACAGCAACTGTAAGTGCCTGCTGGGTGCCCCCGGCAACCCTCGGGATGGCCCGTGAGCCAGCACTGATCGGGGCTGGCCTGTGTGACCATAGTTCGAGCTACAACAGTGGCGATGGAGTAGGAATCCCTGCAGTGAGGTGAGGGTGCCCGGCGAGTCCTGGAGCATTGCAGCTGCTGTCTGGTTGCCAGGTGGCTCCACCATGCCACCTCGCTCGGTGCCGAGACCGCTCTTCGTGGTGTTTCATGGTGGTTACCTGTCTGGGCTCTGGGATCGGAGTGTTGGCAAGGCACCTGCCACTCCGCATAAGCCCAGGGGAGCTCCTGTGCTGCGCCTTCGGAGCTGTTGCCCCACGTTGGCGTGTTTCCTCTGCCCGGAGAGAAGTGGCCGCACCCGCCCCGCACAGTATCGGGCAAACTCCCGCCCCAGGGGAGAAAGAAGTGTTGGATCCCGGACGATATCATCTTATAAACCATCTCCTGCCTGAGATAGAGGGGAACGTCACCCCGGCCGCGGCCCTCAGCTAAGAGGGCACTCGTGCGGACAGGATCAATAAAGGCCTGCAGCCCCAGTGCCATTTGCAGCCAAGTTGCATATTTGGCAGCACTCCTGTCCGGAAAGGAAAGGAGGTGCTTGCACCGTGAGCGATGCGATGGTGGAGAAGGTTGGCTCCTGCTCTCTGCGCGCAGGGGACGCTGAGTTCCTGAGCTGCAGGCAGACCTGTGCAAATACAGGTGAGCCCAGGCTCATCCCTTCACCTGCGAGGTGGCACCCGGCCTGGGGAATCTGTGAGGTGCAGGCACAGGACATGTAGATTTGAGATCTGAGCTGGTGAGCCGAGTGAGTGAGGGGATGTAGTGGCTGGAGCCACTCCAGTAAGGGGATACTCCTGCCTGGGGGAGCGAAATAAATGGCACAGCCCAGACGCCCTGCCACCAGTGTCTCACTGCCTGCCCCACCATCCAGGCACTGCAGCCGAAGTGGCCCCCGCTGTCCCTGGGTGAGTCTTTGCTGGCTGGTGAACTGTGCTCGCAACTATCCTGGATTGATAAGTGTAAGGTCTAACTGGTTACCTGCAGCCCCCCAAATGCTTAAAGAGGACTGTTGAAGTGCCTTGTCACCAGAGAGCCGCCTCCCGGAGCTATGGGACATATAGACAGTGGAGCACAAGCCCCTTGGGAGACGTCTGGCCCAGTCCCGAAAGGCTGGAAGAAGAGGGGCATTGTCGGCGCTTACCTCCCAACAGCGTCCAGAGAACACCCACTTCATTGCTGCTTTCGGCTAACTACCACAATGCCCTGTCATGTTCCGGCGGCCATTCCTTACAAGCTTGTCAGCCGACCCAGGACCTCTGGTCCCCAGGCCACGGTGCGTGAGAGCCTGAGTCACTCGCAGGGATATGCATGGTTGCGAGGGGGGAAAGGGGTGGGGCTTGTAGGGGTGTTTGTAGAGGCGTGAACAAGAACACTTGTGAATGGCTGTCAATGCCCCCCCACCCCCGGCCCCACCATAAAACCAGTACTTGACTCTGGACTAAGCGAGAAACGTTCTACTCCTTACAGGACAGATGTAACTTCGATGGAGATGCAGAACTCGTACCGCTGGACATATGAGGATTAAAAGGACTGACAGGAGAGACCATTCTAGATAGAGAGAGGAATGGAAAGCAGGAGACAGAAGCACGTTTCCTACGCAGACCACTATATCTCCTCTTGTTCAGGGAAACCAAACCTTGTTCTTTCGTCCTTTCACAAAGTGGTGGCAGAGGTGGCATTTGGACGCGCGATGGAAGGAGTCATCAAAACCCTCACTGAGGGCCAGCAACAACTCCCAACAACTTCAAGTGCAAAGCCACCAGGCAGAGGCAGACCGCCAGGCCTTCCAGCAGGCTATACAGATCCAAGCTGCAACCCAAGAGAAAAATCAGGAAACTCAAACACATTACTGACGTCCTGGGAGCCTCCAGAGGCCACCCCCGTTGCTTCTGTCCTGCAAAAGTACCAGGGCCCTGGATTCTTCTTCAGCAAATTCGATAGGGTCGCTCAAAATGCTCAGTGGCCTGTAGAACGCTGGGGACATTACATAGCCCCACTGCTAACATGAGCCATGCGGGGGGCTTATCAGGCCGCCTACCCCTCCAGAGACACCGCCTACCCAGAAATTAAAAGGACCATATTGGAGTGTCTTGGAATGGATGACGAAGCCTATAGATTGCGCTTGAGGGACAGGCGGCTACGGGCCAGAGAAACCCCAAGTCAACTTTATTATCGGATGCAGGACTTAACTGATAAATGGCTGAAACCCAGTGGCAGTACCATGGCCGAACTTATGGAAGAGATATGATTGGAGCAATTAGTTGAGGCTCTGCCGGGACCCCTGCAACACTGGGTTAGGCAACACCACCGACCCGCATTAGCAGAGGCCATTGATATCGCATCAGCCTTCCAGAAAGCTGGTTCCGCCAAACCAAACCAGGGAGTCTCGGCTGTTGAAGGTCCCAAGACAGGAGGGGTCTGTAAACCACCTCTCGAATCCAAGCCTCTGCGTACAGAAGATAGATGTTTCCCATGGCCCAGTGCACCAAGGCAACCACAGTGTTTAACTGTGATGAATGGGGACATATTGCCGTTTCTGTCCCTGAAAGCTCAAACGAGAACCTACGGAAGTCAGAGTCTTGCAAAGCCAGTAATACTGAACACATAGGGACCCATATCTGGTGGACGTAATGGTTGACGGGGAAACGGCAGCAACCAGCAAACCGCCATCAGATCAGATGTAAGTGGGTGGAAGCATGGTGTTGGCCCACTTATCCCAGTGAAATGTGTTCAGGGGGACATAAAGAGTTCTCCCACTAAGGTGGTGAACATGAGTGAATAACACTAGTTCTATGTAAGAGTTGCCATAATGCCTTTGCTACCATAACCTGTTCTCTTGGGGACTGACCTTCCCTCATTTAGGTAGTGTGTCCAGGACTTGGTGTGGCTTGACGATGCTACTTTTTCCGAAATCGATTTGACTAACCCCAACCCAAGACACCCTTAAAAAAGCTGGCGGGAGGTGAAACTCTTCAAAAGGAAATGGGCCGAATCTAGAGCCATTGGTTGTCTCAGACTGGTTTAGTGATGGTAAGGAGGCATATTCAGAATTGAGACCCTCAAGGATCCTACTTTACAGAGAGCCCGGGAACAAGTCCTCCATGATTGACAGAAAGGGTCCACTTCCCCTTGTTTCAAGATGAGAAACCGGTTTCTTTGTAGAGTGGCATTAGACAAAGTGAGTAAGCAAGGAAACGGAACAACTGTTAGTACCAAAGGAGCTCCGCGATATGGTCCTTAGGTTGGCCCATGACGAAGCCACAGGGGGGCATTTGGCTGCTGAGAAAACACAAGAGAAACTCTTGAATAGGTTTTACTGGCCTGGAATATTCCGAGATGTAACCAAGTATTGCAAGGAATGCTCTACTTGCCAGAAGGTCAGCCCATACATCCCTCCACGAGCACCCATGCAGCTAATGCCTCTAATCGGAGAACCTTTCCTCCGGATCGGCATGGACATTGTAGGACCCCTGGAACCCACCAGTAATGTTTATCAATATCTCCTGGTAGTAGTAGATTACACAACCTGCTATCCAGACACCTTCCCTCTGCGAGGAACCAGTGTGATTCAGGTGTGCAATCACCTGATCCCTTGTTTTGCCAGCGTTGGAACACCCCATTGAAATTATCACCGACTAAGGACAGAATTTCGTTTTGACTATTATGAAAACTGTTTGTCAGCAACTGAAGATCAAACAAATCGGAACATCGGTCTACCATCCCCAGACTGACTGGTTGGTAGAGCGTTGCAACAAAAAAATAAAACAAATGCTGAAGTAAGTTAGGATCCCAAATGGTGCAAATTGCGACCTACCTTGGATTCTCATATTACGTGACATGCCCCAGTCATCAATGGGTTTGTCTCCATTCGAGTTGTTATTTGGTCATAAACCCCAAACAGTACTGGACATCGTTTGTGAAGAGTGGGGAAAATGTAAGCTGGTCAGCTGACTCTACACCGATGTTGAACCCAAGGTACGCAGTCTGCCATCTATACAGGACAAGGTCAATTCAGCCCAGGAAGAGAAGAGTAGTCGAGGCTCGACTGTGCAGCCAATTCACAGGGTATTGCCCAATGTGATCGATTTTAATTGATTGAATGGTAGATCTGGCCGAATTTGGCCAGTACCATTTGATCGATTAAAATTAAGTAATCAATACTGAACATGGGAAGCAGGGGTGTATTGCTAGCCTTGGGGGCGGGGGGGTGGCTGGGGTGTCTTCCGCTTCCTGAGGATTGGAGGCGGCGGACTGGGGGGAAAAAAGAGGGAAAAGGGGACCCTGCAGCATCAGACCTGACCCGCATTAGAGGGACGGAACTGATGCTGCAGGGTCAGAGGGAAGTGAATGTGCAAAAGGTAAGTGGGTGGAGGGGATGTATTGAGGAGTGGAGGGGCAAAGATTTGCAGGGTTTGGCTGCAGCAAAATTGGTGACTACGGTCAATTCTGCCGCAAACAATTCTGCCACGGCCAAACCATGTCGATCCAGCTCACAGAAGAACCCAGTCTCAGCCCAAGGACAATCCAGCCTCCCACACCAGTATACCTAACCCCATTTAGTTCCTAAGAGGCCTGAAGGTCTTCCAGGGAGCCAGGTGCAGGACTTTACTCCTGGAGGAACCCCAGTACTTTCTATGCCAGTTACTTCAGGAGGTATCTCAATAGTCTCATCCCTCTCTCTGCATTGAGCTCCGTTTGACGGAGCCGCCACACCTGCATACAATCTAGCATTAGCTCTTCATCACTATAAAGTGAGTCAGGGATTGCCCCCATTTTGCTCTGTGAGCGCTTGTGGCCATGGGTGCGCACTGACCATTCTCGAGGGACAAACTCTGTTGCTCATTCAGATTTCCCATTGTGAATATTCATGAGATGAATTTCCATAGAGGGAATCTACATGGCGGTCATTCACTTTTTCTTTGGTTATATTAAAAACTTGACCTGGACGCCCACCTCTAGCCCCCCCACCCAAGGACAACCAGAGATTGATCATTCTCTTGCCCAGGGATTTGCCACCTCGGGCTCCACATATGTTTTGTACCATGACTCCCATGATGGCTCATCATTGACTATGCTTGCAATGGCTGGTGGGAGTTGTAGTCCCAATTATCATGTGAGCCATAGGACGCAGACCTTCATTTACCCCGTGCCACTGGTTAGTCTAGTCTACGATGGGCCTCTGGTTGGGCCGCAGGATGGGCACACTTGCCAGAGTTAGAGTTTACTACCGCAGGAGGGCCTGGTCATGTGCACAACTTGTTAGTGAACAAAATGTATTTTTTGTTTGCAGAGTTGTCTACTGGTCCCATGTCATCAGAAGCACCTTTATTGAGTCCTGACGGATTAGCCAACATCGCTCCCCCTCCCCAATGTTCCTGCATACAGAGTGATCGTGGATGAAAAGCCCGGAACGCAAAAATCTGCTCCTGGTGGCATGGGGGCAGTTAGCATAGGGTAACCAGACATCCTGGTTTTGCCGGTACTGTCCCGGTATTTGGTGCTCTGTCCCCCTTTCTCAAGATTATATTCCCATTGGAAACTGCAGTGGTCCCGGTTTTTTGTAGTAGGCCTACACGTCTGGCAACCAGGAATGCAAATTCTTGCACAGAAGAAATGCTGCACTTTACCATTTAAGATAGTGTTAGTTTGAGATAAATTAATTAGAATATGTGTTTCTTTGAACAGTAACACTTAAACATCCTTCTCCTCCAAACTCTACTGAAGTGTAGTGCCTCGACAGCCACTTTCAAGAGTTAGTCCTACTTTCATGTTAGCTGCCCTGTCCCGGTTTTTTACTTTTGAAATCTAGTCGCCCTACGTTAGCCGTCATGTCCAAGGGCACTAAGGGCCCTGCAAGGACCCATCTGTGTAGATTGAAGGCTCTGTTGCGTGTGAGGACGAGCCCCAGACCCCACTCCCATCCCCCCAGTGTAGGGCTTGTGATTTAGACCTTCTGTCCATCTGGGTTTTCAGAATTCGCTTCTTTGGGTGTCTGTACCCCTGTAGGCCCATCCCCGATGTTACCAGTAAAACTCATCGTTGGGCAATCAATGATTTTATTTTCCTCTCCCACTGCCCAGTACTTTCCCCACAAATTCTAGGACTACAGTTTGTTATATAATCACCCCTGTCCTAAAATATGCTGGGTGGCTTTTCAGTATGAGAAATAAATCCCACTGTTCCCAGCGATGTTTATTCAGGCAATGCAATGACCTAAAACCAGTACATATAGTGAATTAATCTGGTCTATCCCGCTTAATGCCGGAGACCGATTCAAACCCGCTGGCTTGCTTCCAAGACAAACGCGTTGCCTCCGTTTTTTTTTCCTTTTTTGGGGTCTTTTTGAAGCTGTGAACGGGAAGAGGGGCCCCTTGAGTTAGACCTCAAAATTTAAATCTAATACAGATATTAAAACAATATATTTTCTTCAACCTAGGACTTCAAGCCAAGAAGTTACTCGCACAGGTAGAAAGAATACACATTTGAAATGGATCCGAAGAATGAACGCTCGCTGCTGTTAGAAGTAGCAGCCACCAGGGGGCGGCATCGGGCAGTGTCATGATTTCTTGGGCCTCGTTTCCACGATAGACGGTGGCTAATTTAGAAAAGTTTGAATTTCGGAAGAAACTAAGGTGCTTGCAGGCAGTTTCGTGGAATCTTCACTTTTATAAAACATTAAAGGAAGTTATGGGGGGAATTAATGCTTTTCATGAAGTCTCCACTGTTTACCATCCGTGTGTCTCAAGGTTTTGAACTGTAAAAGAAATGAACAAGGAGTATTTTCTCAGGACATTGAAAATATGCAGATGCGAGCAACATGTCCCCAAAGGCCCAACCCAAACCTGGGGCCTTTGGTGTCTCGGGGCCTGCTGTCATTGTGGGCTCAGTGTCCGCTCAGGCCTTCTGCACCCATCAGCACAGTGCTTGGCAGCTGGGGAATCTGGCAGAAGGCGCTGTGTGAACGCCTGGGACTGGTTTCGCAGTGTCCTTGTGCAAGCCACTCAAGCTCCCCACATCCAAGATGGCGGCTGCTGCACTTCCTGGAACTGGGCCTGGAGAGGGAACCTTGGCCCTGAAAATCCTCCAACTGGATCCCCTGAAACGGACCCGAAGCTGAAACTCACGCTGGACTTCTGTTCCACGTGCTTGACCGTTCAAAGGAAAACGCGCATTTAAACTCAAATTACATAAAAGGTTCCCCCCTTTGAGAAATTCGGTTCCATGTGACATTTTTGAATATTGAAGGCGGCCTATTTGGTGTTTCCCTCAATCCCCAAATGACACTGGAATCCGAACCCCCTCCCTACTCTTTAAATTGAACCACCCCTTCTGTGCCATACACATTTCCAAACAAACCGCCCCTCCCCTCACATGCAGACATACACATGCAAACAGGATCACACACACTTATGTGCACACCCGTGCCCTCTCCCACACAACAAACAAGATTTGTCGACCAACACAAAACACTGACTAATCCCCCACACTAACGTGAGATGGGGGTTTAGATTCTATTAAAGACAAGGAGGCGATTATTATGCATTACAATCTTTACTCTGAAACCACAGCAGCAAAGAAAAAACTTTTACAAACAAAAAAGTTTCAACAACAGAACTAGATAAAGTTCAATGTCAATGCATGGGGAACTCCCCAAACCATCATGGAGGATAGGTCATACCCTGCAGGGGACCAATGAGCAGGGACCCTCCTTTATATATGTCCATTACTCTAACGCCAACCCCTCTTTCTGCAGCTGACTTGCACCAGACGCCCAATGGAACGGTTGAACTGCGTAGCGCAGAGAAAAAGGATCCAGCGAAACCGGAGATCTCAACCTTTCCGCAGCCTGAAGCAATGAAGAAGTTCTTCTGGATAGGATTTCTCACCCGAAATCACGCACTCCAGAACTTGTAACTGCGATCCACACTCCTGAGCAGAACCTCAACTCGTACCTGTAAGAACAACAAGCAAGAAGGGTGGGTGGTTGGGAAGAACAACAAACCAAAGAATGTTCTCACTTGAACCACCTGTGTACATGCGTATCACAATTGTCATATCATATCATATCCAGGGTGGGTGGGAGGGATAATAATCGCCTCCTTGTCTTTAATAGAATCTAAACCCCCATCTCACGTTAGTGTGGGGGATTAGTCATTCTATGACAAGACAGGAGGCTCATATTATGCAAGTTCAAAGCCCTTGCATCTCATTAGTACGTACAAAATGATCCAATATAATAGATAATATAATAAAATAATAGGAAAGGAAAAATTTTTTAAATGCTTTCATTAAATCAATCTGTTGACCAATCAGAGAATTGCCCAAGACTAGGTTGCCCGAAAAGCTGTCTTATAAGGCAAAGTCAAATCCACTGCAAGAAAAACAGGAATGTGCCAAATCCAGCGTTCCTTACAGGCCACCAAAACCAACTGGTTAAAAGAGGGGAAAACATTGAACCAAGTTTTCCTATACTAATAGGTTAGGACAAAACCATCTGAAATAAACACCTATGTTGTTCAATCAAATATTCAAAACACTTAAATTCGTACCATTTTTGGGGACCTAGAAAGCAAACCAATGAAAACAAACACCTAGCTCTCCTGGAGATAAAGAAAAGTACCCCATAGGGGTGAAAGTCTTATAGGTTCCATCCCATGCATTAAAGGAAGATATCGCATTAGAAACAGGGCATGTCACAGAACTACACTGGGGAACCAAGAGGGAAAGACAAATCTTCAAAAGTGTAAAATGGGAGTAAAAAATCATTTTTATAAATTTTGTAATAGGACAATCCATCCTGAGCGGAGCTGAAAAGCAATAGAATTAATCTACAATTGTCTTCAGACATATGTGTATACTAAGGAGGGAAGTCTTCTGGAGGCAGAAGCAGAATGGAAGAGAGGGCCCCACCTGAGAAGCTAAACCCGTCAAACCGCCAACACGGAGACCCTCAGACCTCCCGAACTCTTGAAGAAGGACTCTGCTACAATGACAAAAGGCAGATATTATAAACCTGATCCTTAAGAGGCCAAACTTGGCAAGAAGAAAAAATGTATCCGACATCCAATCACTACCATTATAGTGATATCTAAACTCCTTTGTAGGTATGCCCGGTGCTTGAACCTTGATCCCTCCTCCCTGGTGATAAATCCCCTAGCGGATCAAAAGTAACCGAAGGAGGACACCAAATTTCCAAAATCTTAGCAAGACTCTAAACTGCAAAGAACTGATCACTAAATGGTTAAACTGAAGGTGTACACCAGAAGAGGTCCAACCTATATTTCAGCCAATTTGCAGATCTTTGAAGCTCACAGCACCCTGAGCTGGCACCTTACTGCAAACAAACTCTTGTGAAAACCCCAAAGGTCCACCTGCCATGCAGGTGACTATGATAATCAAGTCATCAACCAAATATATATCCCAGCACTCTGGTAATCGTAGCGGCAGACACCGTCTGAAGGTTAATGTATAGACTCTGGAACGCATCGTGATAGAGGGTCATAACGTGGATGGGGGATAGTATCACTCCCAGACCCCTCTATCCCACCAAGGGATATTGAGCCTTCCCAAAAGAGGAGAAACCTCCCCCACTTATCCAAAGGAAAAACCTTGCAATCCAGAAAGAAAACTACCCTGAGGACCACATTAAAGCCCCGCTTTACACCGTTAAGAGAAATAAATACCCACTAGCGCCTCTAACCAATCCCCTGACTGGACAGACTCCAGTTAACTTATTGAAATACCAGAGATTAGCACAAAGGAAAGTAACAGACGGGAGGGAAATGCTCAGTGCGAGTCTGCACTGGTCACCCGCCAGAACTCCTGTAAAAAGGAAAAAACTGAAACCATTGGATACTCCCAGAGGTGTAATATTATGATGCAATCTCCCCCAAGGATGGCAGGAAGGGGAATGAGGGGGAAAGAACTCTGGATAATTACCAATGCCCTGTAAATGCAAGGTTGAGAAGAAATCTGGGACCACTGTCCCCTCAAACCCTGAGGTCTGAGTCACTGTATTCATGTGAGGCTGACTGGCCACTAAGGGAATCAGGGGAAGGAAAAACTAAGCACATTGTCCATAGCAAAACAGTACTTATACAGTACTACGAACCCTCAGGTATATGAGTGGTGCTTAACACTACTACGAGCGTTGTGTGGTGTGAGGTGTTCACTTATCGATCTCAGCAGGATAAAAGACTGATGTAGACCTTTCCAAAATTAGGAACCTGTATCAGAACGGTCAGCACGGATATGAAAACAGCACTCTAAAGAGGTTAAGCAACGCTCATGAGGGTACAGAAGCCTGCGTGTACTCCTCGAGCAGAGGAGAAGTTGCAACACACTGTTAGACGGTTAGCTGAACCATAGGCCAAGCTTTGGGAGGAAAAACATGAGGCAGGCGCCAGCAAGTTATTATTTGGCAACTCGTCTAACTGATACCATCAAGTGTTTCCAAACACTCCATCCAAGTAAAACATGGTTGCTCAATTTGTCATGTAAAAAACTGAACGGTTACCCTCGAGCTGACCCTGTCTCCACCAGAAACCAAAAGAATAAGGAATGTCCAATGGGACAAAAGTAGGGGAGAACAAACGTCCCCACTAAAGAGAGCCTTAAGCCCTACAGACCTCAATAGAGGCATAACGCATCATCTTTATTCTTCCTCATGTTGAGAGAAAATACTGTAGCTTAATCAGCACAGGTATTGGGTGGAGCAATTGGGGTCGGGAATCAAAACCTAAGGAAAGGACTGAGTTGTCCTGAAACTAACTAAGGTAAAGGGTGACAGAATTTTTAACTAAAAGATGAATGATAACACCAGAGAGATGGTTAGAGAGGAAGGTACAACCCCATATGGGTCTGTTTACAACCACTTCCACACTCTTTTCTTTAAAGCACTTAATAAATAAAGAATATATAATATATGAAATATATATAAAATATCCAAAGAAGAGGGGTTACGCCCTCACAGGGGACCGAATCCCCGGCCCTTATATAAGCTGATACTCACTGAGCTTTCTGGGCCACTGACAATTCTGAAAAAACGCAAATGTGTTCCAGTCAACACTTAAACATATTGTTTATCAAAGCGTACACTGAGCAAGTGCACCTCAACTGCTCACCCCAGCAGGGTGAGGCAACCAATAGTACACGAGGGAGCACCTCGCAGTAGGAACAAGGCAAAGCCTGAAACCGAGCAGGTTACTGCACGCCTACAAGACCAAACAATGGCGTCAGCCATATGCAGCACCTAAACAAAGCTGCCGACCTTAAGGAAGGAATACACTGAGCAAGTGCACCTCCAACTGCTCGCCCGAGCAGGGCGTGATAATCAGCAGTACACGAGGGGGTAACCTCGCATTAGAACTCAGGCAGAGCCTGAAACCGAGCAGGTTATGGTGCATGCCAGTTAAGGTAATTACCCAAGTTGCCCACTTTAAGGGAGGAAACACTGAGCAAGTGTACCTCAACTGCTCACCCTAGCAGGGTGTGGACACAGCCGTATACAAGGGGACCCCTCGCAGAAACCCCAGGCAACCTTGCCACCGAGCAGGTGACTGCACCTTTCCAGGGAAGATAACCCAAACAAAAGAAAACTGTCAAGTTGAAGGTAGGATACACTGAGCAAGTGCACCTCCAACTGCTCGCCCGAGCAGGGTGTGATAATCAGCAGTACACGAGGGGGTAACCTCGCAATAGAATCAGGCTGAACCTGAAACCGAACTTATGGCACCTACAGTGAAGGCAAAGCACATACTTAAGAAATAAGTAAATGAATAAATAAACAAAGAAAATAAAATAAAACTGCAGACTGGCAGTGCATCGGGCTCTTGCGCTGGATGGTCAGACTTTGACCTAACAAACCCACAGTCTATCAGTAAACATTCTTTCTTTCCAGCACTAAAGGTAAGGAAATGTGTTGTGTCACCAGGGATACGAAATTACAAACATTTAACAAAACCACATTTTTACTATTAAAATGTTTGTGCTATAATCTTTCTGAAGAAGTCATGAACCAACCAAATGCCCATTAGGAAATCCCTGCTCAACTGAGCAAAAAAGGTGACAATCAAATACCTCCACTGTAAAATACAATTATTTAAAATATAACAATTAAAATATCTAATCTTAAAATATACAAATAAACATGCGCTGGTCGGGGTCTTCCTGCATGGGAGACCTGCAGCTCTATATTTGAGCTAACTTGGCTCAGTACTGAAACAGAGGCTTTTGTTACAAACATAAGCCACAGGGGCAGGCCGAACCCAAAGCCTGCAGCACCTGGAATCCCCAGGTGACCATAAATCTGTCAAGGGGCACGAATTCAAACAGGCGAAATGAAGAGGGAACAGTGTAAACAACACTGCTCTCGCGCACGCCGGGAGCGAGTTGATTAATGCACTAGAAACACCTGAGTTTACAAGCGCGAGAAATTTTTAAAGAAGAAATAAATTAGAGAGCTCCCTCGAACTCACAACCTCATGGACTGTAGTCCGAAATTCAACCATTGCACCACTGCTTCAGCTGAAACAGGATGTATGAGCATAATACATATTTTCTTTTTGAAAGACACCAAAATGAAACCAACGGCCGCACGCGGCTATCCAGATACATTGTATCAAATACACAAATTCCTTTATAATAAAAGGTAATTAACACATATTTACCATATATGCCATATTCAAACTAATAAAGCCTACTACTGACAAACAATGTAAGACACAACTGAAAGGGGTGACTTAGCTCTGTGGTGTCAGCAGCAAAGAAAGAGGGGTTGGCGTTAGAGTAATGGACATATATAAAGGAGGGTCCCTGCTCATTGGTCCCCTGCAGGGTATGACCTATCCTCCATGATGGTTTGGGGAGTTCCCCATGCATTGACATTGAACTTTATCTAGTTCTGTTGTTGAAACTTTTTTGTTTGTAAAAGTTTTTTCTTTGCTGCTGTGGTTTCAGAGTAAAGATTGTAATGCATAATATGAGCCTCCTGTCTTGTCATAGAATTAACCTTCTCTCCCTCAACACTTCCTGCCCCCTCAGCCCCCACAGACACATATATAACAGTTACCCGAGATGCCTGCGGCTTCTGGCCATGCCTGTCAGCCCCTGCGCGCACTCGTGTATTGCAAGGGGCGTGCCAGGCTGCTTTAGAGAGACCGCTTAGAGCAGTCTTTCTAAAGCAACCTTTTTTGATTTCCGTAGAGTGGAAAAAAAATGTCATTTAGTACCTGAAATTCACAGTCTCAATGTGGAAGAAATGTACCCAGGGACGGCGTTTGAGTCTTTCAACCATTCATTTGAAATGGGGCTCTCGGTGTTGAAAGGGCAGGTCAGGGGAGGGGCTCCCTCTTGCTATCTCCATCAATCACCTTCTCGAGTCATTGACTTTTTATTCAGGTTTCCCCGAAATTAGTGCCCAACTGCCAAAGACTGATTAATAGCTTTTCAGTGGACATTTAGTGTTTCAGCTCTCTGATGACAGCCTGTCACACGATAGCCTGCAGCTATTCCCTTTGAGACATTCTTTTGACTTTACCATAACCTAAGCAACCCACTTGCACCTTTCCCTGACTGTTCTTCCCAGCTGTTAGGCAAGCGGGGGCGGGCGTTGTCATGTTGAAATAGGTACCCCCAGCTCTGACACCTTGGCTCTGAATGTACCCTCCATTTAGGAGAGGGATCAGTTTGTCTCCTAAGCCTACAGGAGGCCCCCTCTCCCACATCTTAGCCTGGAAATGCCCACCGGTAGAGCGACTGCCTGAGCAATTGCTACACTGCCCTTTATTCTAGACTACCTTTCGTGCCAAGTGTGCTCGTCGATGGAGCTGGAGACCGTGGCAGTCCGCGGATTCTCTTGGACGTGTTGGGCCTCCGTGTGGAGCACCCTGCAGGTGCGTGGACCTGGAGGACTAATCTGCCATGCCATCAACTATTGCATAACCTGCAAAAATATCAAGTTCAGACCATCTTTGACAAGGGGCAGCAGGTCCTGGTCTCTTTTCGACCCACAATACGTCATAAAGGCGACCTTGTATCACACGGGAGGCAGTGTCATCTACGCCTGGTCAGACACATCAGGCCTTTGATCAACGAAAATAATTGCGCCACTATAGTTTCAAGGCCAGACTACGGCAATGCGCTGCTAATAGGGGCATACACAGCTTGTCTGACCAAATGACGGACAATCTAGAACAGCGATGTGTACATTATGAAAAACATACCGAGAGGAGAACACATCTCAGGCCAGTAGAAGGGATCTACCCTGGCTGAAGGTGGAAGACCGGATTGCTTTCAAAGCCAGCGCACTGGTACACCGTTGCCTCTTTGGCACAGCTCCTCTCTACATGAAAACACTAATCTGTTCATATGTGCCTAGCAGATCCCTGCGTTCAGGAAACCAGGGCCAGATCAACAGCATTACCCGCAAACGGTCTAAGATCCTTCCCTGTGAGAGCGGCCGAAATCTGGAACAAACTCCCAAGTACCCAAAGACTGGAATAAAATAACCTGAAGTTCCGCCGTGCTGTACAAACTGCTCTTTAAGTAATCACTCGGCTAGACGGCTGGTTTTTCCTCTTTCTGTGTTTCCTGTGTCACTTTTGTTTAGTCTATTGTTCCCATGTTGGCGCCATGATGCCCGCAGGCTTTGGCGCTTATAAAACTATAAATACAAAATAAAAGAATCCCACTACCATCGCCTGGTGGTCTCGGGGCGCTCTTGATACGATGGTGTCCTTCTTACTAATGCTGTTCCACCTTCCTAGTCTCCGGAGTTGCGCCCTTGCAGGATTCCTAAACCCTCCTTTTTGGATTGCACTATGTACAGACTTTCCAGGGCCCAGTGCCCCTCAAATACCATTGATACCAGATCTTGCAGACGGATGGTTGATCGTGGTCAGCAGGGAGAGCTGGAGCGGGATCCCTAGGGTAGACTAGGTGGATCTCGTAGTCCTTCCCCTGCTCTACCCGACCTCTGGGACCGCATCTGGTCCTTCTTAAAGCCGGCCTGGCCCACTGGTACCCGACTATTCTGGCTAAGCCAGGCCTCCTGCTTTCTCATCCTACCTTCCTGATCACTCCTGCATCCCTCACACCTCCTCAGTGCCACGCTCTTCCTTTGTGGCAATTGCTTTGCTAGAACTACCAGGCCATGAGGTCTGCATCTTTTTCATGCTGGAGTTCTCTCTCTCCTCCGCCCCTTGCATCTGTGCCTCTAGACTCCCCTGTTTTATTTGCTGCTTCTAGGGAGACCTTGCCCAGCTCAAGATCTTCATCACTGTCTCTTCTTCCTTTCACATCCTGGCTTTGTCGAGCCCCCACACCTTCCTTCTTCCCATCTTTCTTTATCACCTCTTGAGGTTGCCGCACCCTTCCTTACTTCCACCACCACTTCTCCTACCTTGCCACCATCGCCTCCTGTTTATCCTCCCCTCCCAATGTTCCTTCCTTCTTCACCTCCTCCTTACGGCTACCGTCTCCTCTCAATGCTGCCAACTCGTTCCGCTGCACCACTGCTTCCTGGGTAATCTCCCCTCCTGATGTTCCTATCTCTTCTGCTTCCTCCGGATCTGCTCCCCTTTCAGCGATCTCCAGGCTCCAGCCTTCTCCAAAACTGAGCCTCCGACTCCTTCAACCAATGAGAGTCCTTGCTCGTATGAGCTAGTAACCCGCCCTCGGGGGGTGGGGGGGGTTTCCTACCTTTAGTGTCTGCCCCTGTGTAGTGAACCATGGGCTAAGCGTCAATAGATCCACGTGCTTGATTGGTCAGCTGGATGGACAGGGGGACGGGCCTAAGTTTATATCAAGGGCAGCTGCCATTTCGATTCTCAAAACTGCTCCATAGCCTGGCCCGGGATCCCCTCTTCGGCAGTGCCCGGGGCCAACCAAACTTGCCCAACTCCTTCCCAGTTCCTACAGAAGTCAGAGAAATGCTTGGTGAGCCAAGGGAGTGGTCCTCAGCCGAACCCTGCCTCTGTGGGGGGCTAAGCAGGTGTGGAAAACCTTTACAGTCAACCCAGTTGCGTTTTAACTTTAAGAATTTGCCGAGTTCAAAGCTAAAAAATAAAAAATGGTGTCGCGAGAAGGTGATTTCTTGGGCAGACTAGGTCTGTGCGTCGAGGGGTCTTTTTGGGAAGGCGTGTTAAGATGCGAATTTCAGCGTTTTGGGGGCGGAACCTGCTTCTCATAAAGGGAAATCGATCAGTCCTTGTGCTGGGGACTTGGGTGTCTTCAGATTTTGGTATGACTTTTTGGGAGGTTATAGGGTTATATTTCAGGGGCCTGGGAGGTGGAGTTTTTTGGGATTAAGGCAATGTGACTGGCCAGTGCCAGGCGTACGTGACCACAGGAGAGTGACGCGAAGATATTCACCCATTGCGCCCCCAGGCCCATCATACACTGGGTCTGGGGACCCCCTGAGTCACTCTCACTCTGGGGTGCAAAGCCAGGCGGGGGACCTTGACACGGCAAGCACTAGTGGTACGTAGTCGAGTGATGGGGAAGCGCTGTCCCAGCCTGTTAGTAATTCTGACTTTCGTGTTTCTCTTCCCCTCCTCAGGACTTGCAGATCGAGCGCGAGAGAAGCAAGTACAGCATCTCCGGGGGCTGCACGGCCCTGGCTGTGGTGTGTTTGCTGGGGAGGCTCTATGTGGCCAACGCTGGGGACAGCAGGTGAGCAACACACACACACGTGCATTGCTTAAAATGGCTTCGAGCACTGTCACCCCAGTCTACTCCACTAGAGCTGCAGTATGTACACACTTTGCCTTATCTATGTGTTTTCAGTTTGTCAACTGTACTTGCAGTACGGCTCACTTTTTGGTTGTGCTGTACAACTCACTTTCTGATTGTGCTATACATACAGTATGGCTCACTTTCTGGTTCTGTGCATGCAGTATGGCTCATTTTCTGGTTCCGTGCATGCAGTATGGCTCACTTTCTGGTTCCGTGCATGCAGTATGGCTCACTTTCTGGTTCCGTGCATGCAGTATGGCTCACTTTCTGGTTTCGTGCTGTAAGAGGATTCAATTCAACACTACAGCTAAGTCAATGCCTAGTCTGGGATACTGAATGGAAACCCTTATTGATATATCTTTATGTCCAGTTCATGCGTTCTGGATGACTACCCCTATATAACACCCCTCTCTAGGAATCCCCCTGACCCCACTGAGCCAAGAAGTAGTTCTGTTTTGCAATTTACAAAGGTTTATTTGAGAATTTAAACAATATAGATATGTATCACACTTTATAATAAATTAATAATTGGATATCACACTTAATATGAGCAGTAATCAATAATGGATAGTCTGGCAGTAGCACACTTGTGAATAGGAACCGAAGAATAAGGTGGTAGAGAATGCTTTATATAAGTTCAGATGGATGCAATGTTGAATGAAAATGCAATACAGAAAATACTCAATATGATTTCAACAAAACAATGTAATCACTTTTCTCTGGCAATCCCCTCCCCCCTTTTATGCAATGCAAGGAAATGGAAGGAAAGCACACAGTTCTCAGAAATGCAATCAAATGTAATTCAGTTCACCCCAGCAAGCTTAGATTACAGATCGGAGTTTTAAACACAGGCCCAAAATGCTTTTATATGTGCTGGCAATGAAGTGAAAAATATACTAAAATGCTTTTAATTCCCTCTAGGAGGTTCAGGGTGAGTGAAATATACTTGGGATGAGTTCAGGCTTACTTTAGCAAGGATCTAGGAGTAACTAGCAGGTTAAACGAATTTTTGGCAAATGAAAGCAAGAAGCTTCTGTTTTCACACGTGGAGAAATTTGCAAATCGTGGCAAATTCGCGAGTGCGTTTTTTGCGATTACAGCAAACGTATCGGGGGAATGCGGTTCTAGGTTCGTAGGAAAGCCACGATTCTCAGCTTTCAGAGGAAAGTTACTGCAAGTCTCTAGCACAAACGGTCACGGAGATATGAGCGATTAAATAAAGGTCGTTTTTCAGATTTGAAATTTTAAAGTTCAAAAAGACAAGTGACAGCTAGCAACTAGAAAATGACAGGTGACAGTTAGGAGGCAGTTCTACTTAGATTAAATAGATTGAATTAGATTATTTTAACTAAGAGATTGGTTCTGCACAGTTCTACTAGGTACTCACACTATATTCTTGAATTAAATGGGCCTCGCCACGGATCTGGTCAGGTTTTAGACTGGACTCTGGTCTGGTCTCTGCACTTCACAGTGATCTGGGTCAGCTCTCTCTGGTTCTGCTAACAGCGGTCTGGTCTGGGTCTGCTCTCTCTCTGGATTCTGGAGATTGATGGATTTAAAGTCTGGATCTTTCTGCAGCTTTCTCTAGAGATTGATGGAGGTAAAGTATGGATTTTCCCGGCAGAGCGTCCCGCAGCAGATGGAAATGAATGTCTCTATCTGTCCTGACTGTCTGCTTTTATGTGTTTTGAAAATGGGTGTGTGTGCAGCATCACTAGCCAGCCCCTCTCTCAACTGCCCATTGGCCCAATTCTCCCCTCTCCCATGATTGGGGAAGGAACTGTGAGTCAGAGTGATGCTGTAGGTTTTATGGGTCAGAGGATCCTCCCCTGTCAAATTGCACACAATCTATATTTGATAAAAAAAAACATATTTGCACAGGTACACATTTGTTTAAAATTACACTCACCCATCACATATCACAGGAGGTATACCCTGTCCAAATCTGCTCTTCCTGGGTGCTTGCATTCAGAAATGGCAACATTTGCACTTTTTAACTGATTTTGCAATTTCGGACATTAACCCAAATTTACACACATGTGCGCAAGGAGTATGGACATTAGTTGATGAAGTGTCAGATTTTTAACATGCATACATTTTAAGTAATACCCTCTTAACTGCTAGCTTGCCCCCAGATCATGCCACCGGTTCTAAAAACCTCTTAAAATGTGGGCAGAAAAATCACAAGAATTATGGTGTCATTTAAATAATTTTCACAAGTCCGTACTATGAGTTATTCATCTTTTTAGAGTTATGTTCTGGCCCCAAAGGGGTGTGGTTTTTTCAGGTCACATGGTACAGAAACCAGTCTTTCCAGTTTCTGCCAAGCTCAGAGACCCTGCCCCTCCCAGCTTCTGCCAAGAGGAAGCTGTTTTACGACATCTGCAATAAACCATCTGCCTGGGTGAAGGGGGTTGCATTGCTCAGAGCTCCTGTATTCTGTGGGGGCTCCCCTTAATTCAATTATCAGAGAGATGGCCTATCCTTAGTGTGGCCAGCAGGAAACAGCCAGGCCTGGGAAGTTACTTGTGAATCAAGTTTCACTCCTGATGGGGGTAGTTGCCAGGCAAAATTGGAATCTCTTTAAGCCAGTTTTTAGCCACATGTCATTTCTGTTCCCCAGTTTTCTGCATTCAAATAACTAACATTTTTTACATATGCAGCTAGAATGCTGATTCTAAGTTTAAAACTATGACATTTAAACAATTGCAGCCTATGTGACACTCAAAAGTAGGTCACTCATTTCTTTTAAACATTTAGATTTTTAGTGTCTTTCAGTCCAAATTTACTTAAACTGCTGAAATCCACAGCTCAGCCAGTCTTGTTATAAACCTTCAAGTCACTTCAGAATATAACTTTTCATCCTCTTTCCAGATTTTGTATGCCCACAAGACTTTATTCTGCCAGATGTCCGCTGGTGTTCAGTGAGAATTTTGGATGTGTTGCAAATAGGCATTTTGAGCTGGCATTCAGAGAAACAAAAGGTGATTTTAAAGTGCGTTTTTTCCTTTGGCACACATTTCACTCATGGCACCCCGGCCCATCCTGCTCACACTGGTGGGTGGCAAGTTAGGCAACCATTTTAGTGTGCACAACTGCGCGGTTTTGATAGATTCTGGCGCACATGTGGGCTTTTTCGGCCATCTTGGATTTCCTAAGCCCACAGCACCAAATGTTGTAGCCTAATAGTCCAAACGTGGGTCAGGACACCCAACAGTGCATGCAGTATGGCTCACTTTCTGGTTCCATGCATGCAGTATGGCTCACTTTCTGGTTCCGTGCATGCAGTATGGCTCACTTTCTGGTTCCGTGCATGCAGTATGGCTCACTTTCTGGTTCGGTGCATGCAGTATGGCTCACTTTCTGGTTCCTTTCGCATTGTGCTGTATTGCTCACTTTCCGATTGTGCTGTACGGGCAGTATGGCTCACTTTCTGCTTGTGTTGTATGGCTCACTTTCTAGTTGTGTTGTATGGCTCACGTTCTGCTTGTGCTGTACGTGCATTACGGCTCAATTTCTAGTTGTGCTGTACGTCCCGTATGGTTTACTTTCTGATTGTGCTGTATGTGCAGTATGGTTCCCTTTCTGGTTCTGCTGTACAATGTATGGCTCACTTTCTGGTTGTGTTGTACGTGCAGTATGGCTCACTTTCTGCTTGTGCTGTACGTGCAGTATGGCTCACTTTCTGGTTCTGCTGTATACACAGCATGGCCCACTTTCTGATTGTACAATACGTCAATTACGGCTCAATTTCTGGTTCTGCTGTACGTCCCGTATGGTTCACTTTCTGGTTGTGTTGTACGTGCAGTATGGCTCACTTTCTGCTTGTGCTGTACATGCAGTATGGTTCACTTTCTGATTGTGCTGTACATGCAGTATGGCTTACTTTCTGCTTGTGCTGTACGTGCAGTATGGCTCACTTTCTTGTTGTGCTGTACGCCCCGTATGGTTCACTTTCTGATTGTGCTGTACGTGCATTACGGCTCAATTTGTGGATGTGCTGTATGTCCCGTATGGCTCACCTTCTGGTTGTGCTGTACGTACAGTATGGCTCACTTTCTGGTTGTGCTGTACGTGCAGTATGTCTCAATTTCTGGTTGTGCTGTACGTACAGTATGGCTCACTTTCTGATTAAGCATTTGAATGAATAAATCGGGCATGAAAACAAAAAGAGAGAAAAAGATTCAATCTCTACAGGAGAAAATGAACAAGTATTCCTAGACACGATGACCAACCAGAAGTAACTTCCGCTAGAGGTAGAACATTCACACTGCACCATTTAAAGGCCTTGCCAGAACAAAGTGATACATGCAGGAAAGGGGGCCAAAGCGGAGTAGCGAGAGGGGGATAAAGGTGTTCAAGACAGACTGGACCATGGCTAGGAAAACTAAGTAGAACAGAGGAATTGGGAAAAGGATTAGCCTTTCAGTTACAGGAAAGGGAAATAGGTACACATTGGGCCTCATTACGAAGTCGGCGGTAACCCACTGGTGCTACTGGCCGGTTGCTGCTGACCTTGTAACACCGTTCTGCCGCCTGATATCCAGTTGCCTCCGGGATATTACAGGTGTTGCTGGGCCAGGCTGTCGGGCGGCGGAAACTGGAAGTCTCCATTCCCATAGGACTCCACGGGACTGGGGACACAGAAGCACCAGCACCGTTGCTTCTGTGAAAACCATGCCTGCAGGGGCCGGTACACCCGGCAGGTAAGGCCTGCCGGGAGATCCAGCCCCTGCAGGCAATCTCGTAGTCTGGCAGTCCAGAAAGGGTGCCGGTAAGTTGCTACTGCCACCCTTATTTCCGCACCAGCGGACTTGGAATGAGGCCAATCGGCAAAAGCGCTCTAGCCCGAGGTGTAGTCGCAGAAAATGAAGGCTGGGAGTGGACACAAAGACGACACACGCCCACCAATTGCAGTTGGGATCTGCTCGCCATGCGCGAGCCAGGCCCATTTATTAAACTAACGCGAGGGTGCAGATGGCATCATCGCGTTCACTCTACTACCCGTGAATGTTCCTCCTCTTTTAATGAGATGGCTCACAACTATCAACATCAACTGGTGGGCCCAAGTAAGTTCTTAAAGTGGCGGTATCTGTTTGCCACACTGGCGTACCATAGGTTACATCATCTCTGAGAGGTGGAGGCCTGGATCACCCACCCCTCTGTGGGTATCTGCGTGTATGTGGAGGGCACGCTGGTGCCTCTTGTGCCACATTCTATTGAGCTGGCACTGGCGCATCTGTGAGATCCCCTACTCCATGTTCTACCTCGGGGGTCTGCAACCTTTGGCTCTCCAGATGTTTGAGACTTCACTTCGCATGTCATCTGGCTAGTGACTATGCTTGTTAGGGATGATGGGAGATGTAGTCCCAAACATCTGGAGAGTCAAAGATTGCAGAGATCTGTTCTAAGTGGGTACTGAGCAGGTGTCGAAATTAGGATTTGTTGACCAGTATAAAAACAACCAGCTCCTGGTTATCGGGTATTACCCTTTAGGTAGAAACTACGTTTGGGGAACCAGGGGCTAGTACATAGTGCCCGAGATGAAAACGTGAACTTTTGGTCCGTTAAATATTATTGAATATGCTTTAAATGTCTTTTAAGTGTGTCCTTTCTTCTCTTTTATACACATTCCCAAAACTACACAGTTAATATCACGTAGCGATGCTTGTATGGCACCACTTGCCTGGAGAGTTACAAGTAGCTCCTGGTAACTCTTGGTTTCAAGCTAAGCAGGCTCCCCTTGGCAATAAACGGGAGCTAAATAGCTCCCAGGTCCTGGCGATTTTGAACCCTGTTGAGTATCTCTTGCCCGTTCATCTTTGCGTCATCTCGGGTTCCACCCTCACTGACGCGCCTTGACTTCTTTCCTGGTGATGTCTCGTTGGTGACAATTTCTAGAAGAAACTGCAGTTCCTCGTCAACATTTTTGTCACTTATTTGACTGCCACCATCAATCCTATCCTTTCTTTTATAGACCAAAGAGTATTTCCGTAGGGCAATCTCAACATTTGCATAGGGTGTCTATTTTGTACAGGACCGTCATCTCTCACATGTTGGGATGGTAGTCTTGCATGCAGTCTTTGACTCTTCATTGCGTTGGCAGCCACCTGTATAGCCAAATACAGTCACTTGCCAGCCGCAGGACGGACTGGTAGGGGTGGCTTGGCAAAGTTCCTATGATCAGTCGGCCTGTCAGTGCAATCCCAGTTGATGATGGAGGAGTGGTACCATATGCTCCTAGGAATGCTACAGGGCTCTCTTCACACTTTTTCCTTAACACTGGGCGATGGGAAAACTCTTGTTCTGCGTTCAAATGAACCTTTCAGCTCCGTCCTTCATTCTTGATCACACTGGCATTCTACTTCTATGATGTATCGCTAGTAGGTCCATGAACGTACCAAATTCTTGCCCCGTCTGTTCACACCTCCTCCAGCAGTCCATGGGCAGCAAAGATCTTTTCTGTGGTCAGGGTAACCATCCTGCCTGCCTTTATTGCATGATATGATATGATATGGCATTTGTAGCGCGCCTATACACAAGTGTTTCAAGGCGCGACGAGGCAGGGAGGGGGGAACAAAGGGAAGACAGACAACGATCCTACTAGGCCAGGTGTCATTCAGATCGTGCAAGTGCAGGGGTAGGGGGAAGGGAGAAGGTGCAAAGGGAAGGGGGGGGAAGTGCAGTACAAGGTAAGTAGAATAAAAATAAATAAATAAGAGGTAAGTAGAATAAAAAATAAATAAATAATAAATAAAGAGGGCCAGCTGGTGGCAAGCGCAAGGTAAGTGCAGACAAGTGCTGGGGAGAGGGGGCTGTCGGGATACAGAGACAGTCCCGCAGTGCAGGGATTGCCAGGGAGGGGTTGCCAAGTAGGCAGTGCAAGTCGAGAGTGGCAGGGCCCAGGATCGGGGTCGGTAAGAGTGGCCCAGTTGCAGATACAGTGCAGTTTCAGCAAGAATTAGCAGGGGAGAGGGAGAGAGAAATCGGAGGCAAAGAGGAAGGTTTTGAGGTGCTTCCGGAACCGGAGATGGTCCTCCTCAAGTTTCAGGGAGACAGGAAGGCTGTTCCAGAGGGAGGCCGCGGAGAGAGATCTACCCCCAGCTCGTTGCTTCGAGAAGCGGCTGACCCTGAGGGAGTTGGAGGCGGATGAGCGAAGGGCTCGGGAAGGAAGATATTTAGGAAGAGAGAGTTGAAGGTATTTAGGCCCCAGTCCCCAGAAGGCCTTGTGGACAATGCAGAGGGTTTTGAACTTTATCCTCACCGCCACTGGGAGCCAGTGTAGAGATTTCAGTCCTGGAGAGATACGGTCCCTGGGCTTGAGGCCAAGGACAAGTCTCGCAGTTCTGTTCTGGATAAGTTGCAGAGGGCGGAGAGTGGAGGGAGGCAGATTAAGATAGAGGCTGTTACAGTAGTCCAGCTTTGAGAGAACCAGGGCCCGGGAGACAGTGAGCTTCTGGGGGAAGGAGAGGAAGGGAAGAATACCTCTGAGGAGGTGCAGCTCGTAGTGTGACTTCTTTGAGACGTCAGATATATGAGGAGAGAAGGAGAGTGTGGAGTCGAAGATAACCCCGAGGTTTTTTGCATTGCAGGTAGGAGCAGGAAGGGGGCCAAGAGAGGCCAGCCAGAGAGCTGCAGGGAAGGAGGGAGTGGGTGTGCCGATGAGGAGAATCTCAGTCTTACTGGCATTAAGGCAGAGGTCATTAGCGGCGCACCATTCCTGGATAGCAGACAGACAGTCAGAGATGAGGGAAGGAGAGGAGGAGGAGGCCGAGGGTAGCCTGAAAATGAGCTGGGTATCATCCGCATAACATTGAAAGGTGGGGCAGAGAGCAGCGATGCGGTGGGCAAGGAGTGCCAGATACTGGTTGAACAGCCAGGGGGAAAGATTAGATCCCTGGGGGACACCAGGCGGAGAAAAAGATGTCAGAGAGGAAGGACCCCAGTTGGACCTGGGAGGGTCGATTGGAAAGGAAAGAGGTCAGCCATGCCAGAGCCTGACCAGTGATACCCAGGTTATCATGAAGACGGTTGAGCAGGATGGCATCGTTGACAGTGTCAAAGGCAGAGGAGAGATCAAGCAGGATGAGAAAACAAGGAGTGTTGGAGTCGAGATTCAAGAGCAGGTCCTCACGGATGTTCAGGAGAGCAGTTTCCATGCTTCTGGCAGCTCTGAACCCAGATTGATGGTCATGGAGACTTCCAACAGATTCAGCATGGAGGTTAAGCGGGGAGATGGCCAGTTTCTCCAGGAGCTTGCCAAGGAAGGGGGTGATGGAGATTGGGCGATAGTTAGCCGGGCAGGAGGGGTCAGAAGAGGGTTTCTTAAGAAGAGGGTGCACAAGGGAGTGCTTAAGGGGGGATGGGAAGACTCCAGAGGCGAAGGAGTGGTTGCAAAAGTCAGCCAGGGCCGGAGCCAGGGCATCGATGTGGTCCTTGATAGTTTTGGAGGAACAGGGGTGGACCTGTTTTGACGAGACTTTCATAGATTGGACTTGTCTGGCAACCTCGTCTGCAGAAAAAAGGGGAAAGGCAGAGAAGGAGGGAGGAGGGGTGGCTGCAGAAGGGCCGGAAGAAGAGATGGGAAGAGAAGGAGGGAGGTGAAAGGAGGAGAGTGAGGACAGGATGTCCTGAGTTTTAGAGATGAAGTGAGAGGCCAGTGCAGTGCAGAGGGCCTGGGAGGGGATAGGAGAGGTAGAGACAGCAGCTGGGTTGGCCAGCACCTTGCAGATTTTAAAGAGTTCGGCCGAGTTGTTAGATGCCGCAGAGATGCGGTCTTGGATAAGGGATCTTTTCTTAGTGAGAACGGAGAGACGGTATTGCCTTTGGAGCAGGCGGCAGGCCAGTTTGTCAGAGGATATACATGAGGCATGCCATTTCCTCTCTGCCACCCTGCACTTGCGTTTAAGGGTGACGAGATCCGAGTCATACCAGGAGTTACATTTGGCTTTGGGCTTCAGGCGGATTCTCATGACAGGGGCAAGGATATCAAGAGCATCAGATATAGCAGAGTGGAGAGTGGAGAGGGCTGTGTCAGGGTGGGAGTCAGCCGAAGGGGGGGGGGGGCGAGAAGGGGGCAGCGAAAGCCTCAACTGACACGCGCTTCATAGGACGGATGTCCGAGAAGGTGGGTGGCAGTGATGAGGGTGGCTTTGCCTGTGGGGTAGGGAGGGTGAGGTGGGAGGATAGGAGAAAGTGATCACTCCAGGAAAGAGGAGTGGAGAGAGGGATGGAGAGAGGAAGGTTGGAAGAGATCAGAGCATCAAGGGTGTGCCCTGCAGAATGAGTAGGTCCAGATGGGAGAATAGAGAGTGCGAGAGAGTCGCAGAGGTCACGAAAGAGTCCCGTGGGGGGACAGGAGGCCTCCAAGTGGATATTGAAGTCTCCAAGAAAGAGGAGTTGAGTGGTTGAGGACAGGAGTGAGGAGGAGAGGTCAGCCCACTCAGAGAGGAAGGAGGAGATTTGACCAGGTGGCCGATAGATAGTAGCCACGGTAAGGGAGTGGCCAGGGGAGAGAGAGAGCCTGCAGACGAGGCATTCAAAAGAGGAGTAGATCTGCGTAGGGGTGACAGTGGCAGGAATCCACTCAGGGAAGATAAGGGCCACACCCCCACCAGCATGGTTGGGCCTGGGCACGGAGAGGATCTTGTAGCCATCAGGTAGGAGTGTGTCAAAGCTGGTGACAGAGCTGGCCGTGAACCATGTCTCAGTAAGACCGAGGACGTCAAGGTCCAGTTCCTCAAGAAGGTGACAGATATCAGAGTAATGCCTGATGGCAGAGCGTGCGTTGAGTGTGGCAATGTGGAGAAGGTTGCCATCCTTGAAGGATTTCCGGGGAGGGGTACAGATCAGAGGTACGCCCTGCGGAGGTGTAGAAGAGGGAGGTGAAGAAGGAGCAAGAGAGGGGGCAGGGAGGGAGGGTAGAGGCAAGGTAGCCGAGGACAGATGAGGGGGGACAGCAGGAGAGGAAAGGAAGTTGATGAGGCGTGGGAAGCGTCTATCAAAGAGGTGAAGGTTGGCCTGAGGACCTTGGACCAGGACAGTCCCATTAGCGTAGACATTAATGATGGCCTTAGAGGAGAGGAAGGAGGCCAAGAGGACATCCCAACGGGTGCCACCATTAATGGGAGAAGAGGAGAAAGGAGAGAGCACAGAGACCATATGAAGGGTCCATAGGTCAGGCGAGGGCACGAAAAAGAGGATGTCAGTAAGAGTTTCCTTGGAGCAGGCACTAGTGTAGGTGTCAGCGATAGAGAGGCCTGGGTTGGAGACCAGGATGTCCTTTTTAAACTTTTTCCTACCAGATTTAGTGAGGAGAGCAGGATAGTCAATAGAGAAGCAGTTAGAGAAGATAGGCGAGATAGAGAGCACCATGGAGTAGGGGGAAAGGGGGGGGGACAGACGAAGCAAGAGCACGCAGGCAGGAAGTGAGCGGCAAGCCCAGGTTTACCACATTTAGACAGTGAGTGCCTATTAGGTACAAATGCCACCTAAGTTTGAGAATCCTGCGAGGGGGAAAAAACCAAGTTTACCACAACTATGGGACACAGTGTGGTGAAGGACATCATGCGAAAGTGACCAGGAACAAAAAAAAATTCTTCTTGGGGATTGGGCACAAGGCCCCGTTCTTCTTGGGGATTGGGCACAAGGCCCCGTTCTTCTTCTTGGGGATTGGGCACAAGGCCCCGTTCTTCTTCTTGGGGATTGGGCACAAGGTCCTGTTCTTCCTTGGGAGATGGGCACAAGGTCCCGTTCTTCCTAGGGATTGGGCACAAGGTCCTATTTTTCTTCCTAGGGATTGGGCACAAAGTCCTATTCTTCTTCCTAGGGATTGGGCCCAAAGTCCCATTCTTCTTGGGGATTGGGCCCAAGCGCTCATTCTTCTTGGGGATTGGGTCCAAGAGCCCATTCTTCTTGGGGATTGGGCCCAAGAGCCCATTCTTCTTGGGGATTGGGCACAAGGTCCCATTCTTCTTGGGGATTGGGCACAAGGGCCCATTCTTCTTGGGGATTGGGCACAGGGTTCCATTCTTCTTGGGGATTGGGCACAAGGTCCCATTCTTCTTGGGGATTGGGCACAGGGTTCCATTGTTCTTGGGGATTTGGCACAAGGTCCCAATCTTCTTGGGGATTGGGCACAAGGTCCCATTCTTCTTGGGGATTGGACTTCTGAAGTTTGGGAAATTCACTTGTTCCATCATTACCGCATTTCACATACATGCCTGCTGGTTGAGTGACTTTTAATGCATCTATGAACCTATGGTGAATGTATATATGTTTATTATTGAGTATTACCTGTTAGTTAATTTTTCAATGTGCTAAAGGCCTAGCACAAATAGCTGTATTGTTATACTTACCTGTCGAAATTGAATTATTGTGTGCTATGTGGGGACTCATTGAGGGACCCTGACCCCCACTCACACACTTCTGAGAATAACCTTGACTGCAACGCATTCTTACCTTGATTGGGTTTTGGCTAACCTATGAGTTCCCTGTTCACTATGCAAAGGGTGGCCTCCTAAAATCTGTCTACCAGGCTAGATTCTAGAATTCCATTTTAAAAACGTTGGGATTGACTGTGTTTCTTGTGGGCAGTCATTGCAGACCTCTGGTATACCCGCGTTTGAAGACCCTGCACATAAGAACTTGGATATTGGCTGTGTTTGTCGGGGGCTGCCATTGCAGAACTCCAGCGAATCTGTGTTTCAGGAGGAGGTTCATAGGCTCAGAGCCTCATACCTGTATGACACGACCCAGGGATTAGGGGTATGGAAAAGGGGCGACACAGGAAACAGGGCAGTGTGGATTGTTCAGGTGAGGCCAAGGGAGGAGAAGGTGCACCAAGACACACAGCATAGGAAGGAAGGTGCAGTGGAGAGTGGAGACATATTATGGTGAACATGTGCAAGGTGAGGTATTGGCTGGTGTGGGAAAGTGGTACAAGGTCGTGAGAGTACATGTATGGTGGGGTTGGTGAGAGTAAATGGGAGGGGTAGGGGTGTGAGTGAGGCTGACTGAGAAAGGTGAATAAGAGGTTGACTATGCACAGAGGAGTGTAGTGTAGAGGGCAGAGGCGTGGAGGGGAGATGGGAGAGCAGTGGCGGGGAGACGGGAGAGCAGTAGAGGGGAGAGTAGTAGGGAGTGAGGGAGAGTAGCAGTAGACAGAAGAACATTGAAGGGACAAAGGGAGAGAGAGAAAGAGGAGAGTGGGAAGAAGAGTGAGAGGTAGACAGAAAGGAAAGTAAGGAGAGTGAGCACGAGCAATTAAGAGCAGGTGAGACATGGGGGGGGCTTGAAAGGCACCACATCTTGAGATATTTTCTTCTTGTGGCACCCCAGGATAGGATCTAGCTAGAAATTCCCTGGGCAACAAGAGAGGTCTCGCTAATAACCACCTTTTGATTATGAGTAGATTGGGCTACGGAGAGAGACAGAGAGCGAGAGACACAGAGCGAGAGACGGAGAGCGAGAGACAGATTTTACTGAGGCCCCTTCAAAATCCATCTAATAAAGACACTTGAACCTCCTTCGAGAGTTGGTGGGGTTCATGAAACTATCTGTGTCACTGGGCAGATCCAGAGGAATGGGCCTACCTGAGAGAGGACACTATTCAAACACTAACCAACCTCACTTGCTGCGTATCTGGTCACTTTGCTTTTTCTTAATGGCAGTGATGAAACCGGCTCAATGATTCCTTAATGGCATCTGTTTTTATCACTTCTGAATTCTGTGTGATTGATCCACTGGTAATGTATTTCATACTGAAGTAATGACTTAATATGCAAACAAAATTATGTGTGTGCCTTTGACCCTTGATGAAGACGCCGTGGTCTGCGTGCCGCAGCGACGAGCAGTAGTAGCGGAGCAGCTTCTGCGTCTTCTGTAGGCCCAGTGTTAGGAGCGTACTACTTTCTGTCCTGGTCACCAGGGGTTATTTTGATGCATCTTCTGTTTATTTCAGGGCCATAATCCTCAGAAATGGGGAAATCCATCCAATGTCTTCAGAGTTCACGCCCGAGACGGAACGCCAGCGGCTCCAGTTCTTGGTAAGGAGCCTCTTCTAACAGCTGCGTTATGCATTAAACAGCCCCACAGTCTTGTGGATTGCAGCCACTTTAACTCCCTAAAATACAGGCTAAAACCCCAACAAAAAAGGAGTAAAATACTCTTTTGAAATCTTATCTCAACTCCTAACTATAAGCTCAATATCATTTCTATTCCATTGTTTCAAGTTTGACCAAAGAGTACCTTATGTAATTCTTCAATTAAACTACTGTTAATGCCTGAGAAAGAAAACCTTTAAATCCGTGCGTCTCCAGAGCCTAGCCCTTGCAGTTTGATCTTGATATTTGTATTTGTTTATATATTTCTTTTCCTAGTCACTTACATTTGTCAGTTTTGTGTTGCAGCCTGCATGATATCTTAATAGAAATAGCATGATTTATTAAAAAACATTTATTTTTTAGCCTATTCAGAAATCTCTCTTAGTTCAACAAATTTGCATCTGCACACTTATGTAGAAGCTATGTAGAAGTTTACAGTTCAGCAACCACAAAAAAGATTGACGATACACACCTGTTCAACAAGCGGCAATCTGACTTTAAGCCCCTGAATGACTCTACATCTGCCCTCCACGTCTGCACTAGAATGTCTTTCTTGGGGGCTCTTGATGCGAGGTGCTGCACAGATATATTGTAGCTGATGAGACTGGAAATCTACGCTTTTGACCGGGGCATCGTCCTTGAAAGTTTTGAAATTGACTTCGCGGCCCCTTTTTGATTCCTTTCCTTGTTCAAATAAATCCTCTCAAAACCTCGCTGAACAATCAAATCATGACCCTTCTGTCTTCATGGCGTACCTTTGCACTGGGTGTCCACCACGGTTCTTCCATCCGTCTCTTTCTCGTTAACGTTGATACAGGTCTGCTAGTCCTGGAAATGTTCACCATTATGTATCGAATGTACACTGATAAGCCACCTGTGATACAAAGCTCCCAATCCCTGATGAGTGTCTTAGATGAACCTTGCCTGCTCCTCAGTGTCATCTCCGAACAAGCATTGAGAACTTGATGAATCTCGTCCAACCGGCCCGAGTCCTTATAAGAGATATCTTCTGGGAAACCAGTCCACAAACATGGATGTAAATGTGATTACACAATGTCATCAAACCTGCAATGAACATGTTAACCTGGCCTGCAGCCTCTGCCCCTCCCACCTTTCCAAACAGAGAACATCCGCGACCAGCGCTGTGATTCTATCCCAGCTTGTTTATGCCGCCTCCCTCCAAAACAGAATCCCTGTGACATCCACAGCCAAACTCCAGCCATCTGGAACAAGCTAGGTTAGTCTTCAGCCACAAAGGCAGAGACACACGCTACTTGGTTGTTAAACCATCTTCCATTCCAATCACAAATCATCTAGAAGACCTCCTGCCTCACTAACAAGCAAAACAGCCAGGCATACCATGAATCCTGCTTTGAGAGGCACCAATCATTGAGAGCACTTTCTTTGTATAGCTTGATCCTCCTTCCGAGCGCTACCACGAGTGCTACCACTAACGCGTCATCCTGTTCATTCAAACAAAATACTTAAAGAAGGCCACCATGGAAATGTCCATGGATGCCCGCAGGGATGCGCAGTCGTCCAAATCGGGTAAGTGGGGTAGGGGGAAGGGAACGAAAGAGAATGAGGGAGTGGTGTGGGGAAGATGATGGCGGAGGAGAGCCGATTTCAGGTTGCTTTTCTCCATATACCACAGGGAGGAGCCCTTGGAGATGTGATCCACGCTGGAACTGTTAAAAAGGCAGAGGCCCTGAGATTCAGTCGGGACAATAGCATGTGTCAGAAGCCAGCCAGTCAAGTCAGAAGCCAGCCAGTCGGGGTCAGGAAGCCAGCCAGTCGGGGTCAGGAAGCCAGCCAGTCGGGGTCAGGAAGCCAGCCAGTCGGGGTCAGGAAGCCAGCCAGTCGGGGTCAGGAAGCCAGCCAGTCGGGGTCAGGAAGCCAGCCAGTCGAGGTCTGGAAGGCAGCCAGTCGGGTCAGAAGCCCTTAACCCTTCTGTTTATCATTCTATTTCTTTCTAGTGGTAGGTTAGGATCAGGCTGTATAGTTTTTTGGATAGAGGACAGCTTTACTCTGTAACCTTTTGATGCTTGTTATTTCTCTGTAATATAGGGACTAGATGGATAGGGTTTTAGAACAGGGTTGTCTTTATCTGACCATGAGTTGTCCGTCTCCTGATTCTGACTTACCGCAGCATGCTCTTATCTTTGGCACTTACTGTCTGTTGCATAGCACCCCTCCTGGGAGCATGGTAGCTCCCAGGATGTTGTACTAGGTCACGTGGCAGTAGCCACGTGACCAACTTAATAAAAGTTCTGAGCCGCTTCCGTCTCGGCAGTCGGACCAACTGCGACTCCTGTGATTGTGTTTGTTCCAGCACCATGCTGGTGCCACACCGCATGTGCCGGGCCCAAGGACTCGAGGACGGCGCCCCTGCTAGGCAACGCCGTTCCGGAGTGATACCCTGGCCATGTGAACATGGCCACTGGTGCGACCCCGGCCTGAGTGCCCCCAGAGCCGGGGCTGCCGTGTGCTGGGTGCCCCCGGCCACGTGGGTAGCTCCGGTTATCCGGAGCGGGTGGGGTGACCCCCACCCATACAACCGCGGCGTGATCCTCGCACAGAGTGAGCCCGACATGTGTATGGGGCCTGCCCGGTGACCCGGAGTAGGCCCCCCAACACTGTCAGCCAGTAGGAACCCTCGGGAAGCAAGGATCATTTCCAATAAATGCAGGTAAACAGAACTTGTCAAACTCATTTACTTTCCTGGGGTTTCGTGGCGGGTCTGCTTGGGGTGGTTTGGTAACGGTTTTGAGGGGCCCGTCTTGCTTGTATGAACCTTGGCAGCTCTGCGGTCCCCGATCCACCTGATTGGGGCCTCTGTGCACTTAAGTTGGAGTTGCTGTACTAACAGCCCCTGGTCATGTCTCAGGCCCCCAGGGTAGGGATGCTCTTGTCTGATGTGCCCTCTCCATGGGGTTCCACCTGAAATGGTTTGTCACATCTGGCACATGCATGACATCAGACTAGGGAATCTGGTTTCCTTCTGAAATGTAATCTCCCCGCGCAGTCTGGCACCTGGCATGTCCGATACCTTAAAGCACACGACACTAGATGAGCACCATGGTATCCACACATGTGTAATGCACACACTGATGGCTTGGTGGTAAGGCTACTTCCGGTTCTCTTGGCCTGTGTGAAGTTCACACAGGTGGCTGCTTTTGTATTCAACTTCTTTGGGGCTGGGCTCATACAAAAACAGCAACTGTCTACGTTTAGCTTCGTATGGACCCATAGGTGCCAACATGACCTGTTCCCACCGGTTGTTTTTTTCCTTTGCATTCTGGGACTTGTAGTCTGAATTTTATAATGGGTAAAGTGGAACTGCAAGTCCCAGAATGCAAAGGAAAAAAACAGCACTGGATAAGCACCTACAGATTGGAATGAGTCATGTTTGCAAGTATGTGGACGTCGGGCAGGAGATTGAAAATTGAGGACCACCCCTGACTTCCCACTCATGCCCTCAGTGTTCTCTGCCTATAAACGTAGGCTGTGTGAGACCTCCTGAGCTTGCACCAAAAGACCGCTCTCATTTTATTTCTGGATATGATTTTTGCTATTTTACGAGACCACATAAGCCCACATTGTTCACATCTTCTTTGTTAGACTGGCACTGTTCATAAAAGACTTTGAGGGCCTTTGCAGAACACCCTGGGTTGGGAGAAGAGGCATCAGTTGGTTCCACCTGTTGTCCGCTTTCTTCTCGGATCTAATCAACCAACGAAATCTGCACTGCATTCGGCAGACCGTGAAATATCTTCACCAGGCAATTATTTAAGCAATAAGCCCCTGGCCGCGGGGGCATTACCAAGTCAGGTAATGCCCCGGGGCCCATAGTTATAGGCCTTGACGAAGGCCCCGGGGCATTACCTGACTCGGTTATGCTCCCGCGTTGAGGTGCTTATTGCTATTAGTATCCCGGCACGCATTGTTTTTCTGTTCCCAAATGCTGTAGCGTTTCTGAACACAAAGAAAAAAAAAGTAAATAAAATGGCCGCCTGGAAGGGGAATACGGAGTCCGTTTTCCCTTTCCACAGCGGTCATCGGGAGCAGACTGGCTGGGGACGGAAGTGTTCCCAGCGCGTTCTCTCCTGAAAGAGTAGAAAAAAGAAGGTGGTTAGGGGAGTGGGGAGGGGATTGTTTGCAGGGGAACGGGGAGGGAGAAAGAGAACACTTACCTGAATCCCCGATGGGGGAGGATAGCAGCCTCCAGCCGTGTGGAGGCTCGGAGTGGGAATTGCCCCGTTTTGAGCCTCCTCCTTGGCTGAGGGGTTGCCACAAACCCCGCCGAGAACAAAGGAAAGGAATCCCGGTTGAGGGATTCCCGGTCGGGTAAAGCCCCGGCGAGGGCCAATCAGATTGTCCCCCGCTGAGTACTAATTTTAATAAGAGCCCTCTGTCATGAGGCCGGAGAAACATGTCACTCGTAAACCAATGGATACTGTATTCATAGTTTTATTCTAAGACCACAAGGGGTGAGCATAAGGTTAATATGGGATTACACCCCCACAGTATAAACACGGAGCAGCGATATGCTAACAACAAAGGAAAGGTGCTCTGTACCGCTTGTCTCTGAAGTGCCACCTATAAGCCAACACTTTTGAATTGGAGTAAAGATAAGAGGGAAATGTAATGTGAGGAGGGACACACAGATTCTGGGTGTTATGTGGTAATTTACCCACACATTCATCCCCCCTGGTCATACTAATCCCTATGGCCAGTCCCACCCACTACCTGCCCCTCCATGCCCAAACCGCATCCTCCTGGGATCTCTTTGAGCTAGGTGTACCAAGCACTAACATCAAAATGTGTGCTGTATACGGCCTGACGTTATTATTTTGAAGCAGTCTTCTGAGATTTAATGGCTTAATTTCCGCTGTGAATGTGCTACTACTGTAATGAAATGTCTTAACCAAGTGTGCCTTCTGCCACTTGACACAGTATGTGTGCCCTTGCTTGTGTTCTTTGCTTGCTTTGTTACTGTCATGCGATGTGGCAACATGCCTTCTTAACCTTGATGTGGCGAGAAGAAAACCAGTATTGGCAATGCTAACTGGTTTGGTTTTATATAGCTATTAGATAGCCATTTGCTAGGGACTGCTATCATATGCCTAGGGGCCCACACCATTTTGCATTTGTTACCCTCTTATGGCCAAGAAGTATCACTATACTACTGCCTGGCAAATGCCTATCCCATGCCTACACAAAAGCCAAAACTGTTGGCTTTGCCAATGCTTGCTTGCTTCTCATTAGGAACTGTGTCCCATGAACTATATTTAAAGATACATTCCACATTTAAAGACACTATTACTCCAAAGTTCTGTCACCTTACGAATATACGGACGATTCCCAGGTGGTTCCAGGCCGGTCACACTATAACAGGCTGTCGCTAGCATTCGTCGTTTAGGCCATGGAGTGCAGGCATTATCCGTTTGATCATCGTAATAAGCCAATGGGTACTCCACAAGAGCGAAGGCTGGGCTTTAAAAAGCCAGTTGGTGCAGAGGAGGGTGAAAGGTGTTCGGCGGAGAGAAGGGTGGGGGGGTGTCAGGAAAAGAGCGAGGAAGTTGTACAAGGAGGATAAGTGTGTAGAGGAGACCGTTGAATTATATAGAAAGTGTGTGAAGGTAAGGAGTTGGGTCTGAGAGGGAAGGAAGGATAGAGAGAAGGGGCACGTTAAGAGGTGGGTTGGTCGGTGTGTGTCAGTCTCAAGAATCAGGGTCCAACTGTGGGGAAATAGAGGGATAGAGGTAAGACCAGGAAGCGAAGCATAGGAAGAGGGGAGAGACTATTTGAAGGGTGGAGAATTGGGGGAGACCATTAAGATCAGTGGAAGGAGTGTAGAGAGTGTGACGAATCGCCAGAATTGGTTCCCAAGCGGGAAGCCCTCTCAGTGAGGCTAGGGAGGTGAGCCTGCACTGCAACGCCCTCCCTAGGGGTCAAGGCAAGTGGTACAGCACTGGGAGAGTCTCCCCCTGTGGGGACAAGGACTCCCGTTCCAGTGAGGAACTCCCTAAAGATTCTCCCAAGATAGATCTGAAGAAGGAATAAGAATGGGTTATTATGAAACCAAAAATGTGCATGTCCCTTTAAATCAAAAACACCACTTAACTGGGACGAGGAGGAGAAGGCAAGTGAATGAGAGGTTGCCAAATGCAGAGAGAGAAAGATAGAAGTTTTGCTGGAGAAAGCCAAAGACACGTCCTAGCAAGAAGTGGAGGAGACTGGTAACTCCATAGAACCCGCAGAGTTACGAATCAGCTGGCGAGCTCAGAGAGAAGTGCTGGACACGGCACATCCTGGAGAGTAAGGAGCGACTGGTGTCGTAACCACAGAGGGACCGTGGTGGACCAACATCGTTGCAACGATGGCGACACCACGACGCGGCTGGAGACGCGTAACTCCCTGGTGCATGGGACACCGGAAAGCCAACTTAGACAATATTGTGAAGTACGGGAGACTGAAAGAAGACAAGAGGTCTACCAAGTGAAGAGGTTAACCCAACCAAAAAAACTCCAAGTGATGTTATCCCTGCAGTTGACGGGTAACTGGGGAAGCGGGCGATCCGGTATTCATACTAGTCTCAGTCACGATAAAGAGACGATAACAGCGAGCGCAAGTGAATTGAAGGAAAATCATTACAAAAGTGTTCTTACTCGTCTCAGTCAAGATAAAGAGACGATAATGAAGAAAGCAAGAGAAGTGGATGAGAATCATTACAGGAATGTTTATACTCTTCTCAGTCAGGACAGAGAGACTGTGACAAAGAAATCCAGCGAAGTGAATGGGAATCACAGTGAGATCCTTAGATCTGTTTTAGACAATAACAGAAAACAAAGAAGGTGAAGGATAAATGTTATACGACTAATCCTACTCATCACAATCCAAGTAAACCAAGCCTCAGCAAGGAAAAGAGTACAGCTCTAAGAGAGGAGTGATTAAACCACTCATAGGAAGAGTGACATAAGTCAAGAATCAGAGAAACTCTATAAAAAGGAAAAGCCAAAATACACAGGTATTCCGAGAACTATATCACTTCATCAAAGAAGTCAAGAGAGACTGTTTCTGAATCGGCTGCTGAACAAAAACTGGCAATAAGCCAAACACAGGAGAAGGGAGTCATTCTCCTGTCCTTAATTATTCTGCTAATGGTAGGGTCAGTCAGTCAGTTAGTTTGGACCCTTAAGACATTGACTGACTGACGAGCACCATAGACAGTTTCTTAGGTAGGGAACACCCCATAAAAGTCGGGACAGATGGGCATTTTCTTTTCTTTAATAAAGACCAGTTTAAAAGCACCTTATAAGATTCCACCTCCTTCTTCTGACCGCCCACAAGAGGGGGAGGTGAGATGGAGGGGGAGGTGAGCCCAAGATGGAGGGAACGGGAGGCTGGAGAATCTGTGAAAGGAAGGAGACTGGGCACCCAGCCAACGCATTAGGTCCCTTTGGAAGTCTCTAAGGGAGAGTTTGATGGGGCCCTTGGGGTAAGGGATGGATATAGATAGGAGGGTGTCACCCAGCGATAGTCCACTGATTATTTTAGAATCATTGTGGGCACTGGGGAAGCCTGGGCTAGGGTGCTGGGTGCCCACTTGCAGGTTGAGGTGAGCTGCAGGGACCACCCTTGATCAGGGAATCACGATTGATTTGCAATACTTTTTTTTTTCTTTTTTAATAAGTCTTTCCCATAGAAAATGGAGTCCTCATTTCTGTGTGTGCGTATGCTGTGTGTGGATGGCCACTGAAAATGGAGGCACAGCCTCCGACTCCCTCCGCAATTGTCCCATTTCTATTTCTAGCTTTCTGGGCACACACTGACCCCACCCCCTTTAACCCTCTACCTCCTGCCACCCCCTCAATATAACAACCCCTGGCAGCCTTCAGCTTCCCCGCTTTCCACTACGTCTGCTCTACTTTCTGGAAGGTTCTCTCTTCTTGAAGCTGCCCACAGCTTGGTTCTACTCCTGGCAACAAAACGACCCGCATGCTCCGCCGGGCCCGGCCTAACCCTAACCAGGGGTCGACTGGTCTATAGGGAACTCTGGAGATTTCCCAGAAGACCTCTGCACCATGGGCCTCTTTTGTGTGTAACCCATTTTATTTCCCATGGGAAAGGGGTTTGGCCTTGCTGAAAATGTTTACTAATGAGCCACTTTGAAAACTATTTGCAGTGCCTCTTTTGGTTCCCAGTCCACTTTTGTACCTAACCCTTGTTTAAGATCACGTTTATGCCTAGGAAAATACGTAAAGATCGACCATACCATTATTTATGTTGTCCTCCAGGTGCTATATGATGGTGAACATTTAAAATGGGAGTGTCCAGGACGCATTCCATTCTTATTTCTTTGTTTTAAGGAGTTTACACCCAGCTTCACAGACACAGCTGTTCACCACCATTTGAACAGGAAGTGAGTGAGTAATTATGACTTGAATGCATTATTGTTTTAATCCTTTGAATTCCTTTTCCCACTCTAGGCCTACATGCAGCCACACTTACTGGGGAATGAGTTCACACATCTGGAGTTCCCCCGAAGGGTCCAGCGCAAGGAGCTCGGCAAGATGATGCTTTTCAGGGACTTCAACATGACAGGCTGGTAAGAACCCACCTCGTGGTGTTTGGGGGGGACCTCGAGGGTTGGGGCGAAGAGCAAACAAGTAGAGAAGTACCAATGGGAGGTCTCCTGACTTCTAGTAGGTTTTAGTGGATCACATGGCACTCATTTGAGTCCAAAGACTTTATGAAAAGCACTAGGAGGCAGGATAACTCATGAAACCATTTGGTGCCAGTAGACCTCACAGAATCCCATAGCCTGTAGTAGAGGTTGAGTGAGTTATAGAGAAAATGATGCACTTGAGAAAAGCATTTTGGGGAAACCACCAAGTGTCAGGTGAGTTCTTGAAATTAGTAGCTGGCAATAGAACTCATGTAAGCCATTTAGTGGCATTAAAGTCCTGGAAGCTGCTTGGCCAATGAGTGCAGTAGATCTCCTCTCCTGGCGACAGTAGAACTCCTGGAAGCTATTAGGCAGCTATAGACTTCATGGGTGCTATTTTGGGGCAGTAGAGTTAGTTCACTGAAGCAATCAGGGTGAAGTACAGTTCCTAGAATCCATTAGCTGGCACTAGAGTTTGTGTAAGCCATTAGGTGGCAGAGTTCATGGAGACCATTATGGGGCGGTAGTGTTCATGGAAGACATTATTCGGCGGTAGTGTTCATGGAGGACATTATTGAGCAGTAATGTTCATGGAGGACATTATTGGGCAGTAATGTTCATGGAGGACATTATTGGGCAGTAGTGTTCATGGAAGACATTATGGGGCGGTAGTGTTCATGGGGCGGTAGTGTTCATGGAGGACATTATGGGGCGGTAGTGTTCATGGAGGACATTATGGGGCGGTAGTGTTCATGGAAGACATTATGGGGCGGTAGTGTTCATGGAGGACATTATGGGGCGGTAGTGTTCATGGAGGACATTATGGGGCGGTAGTGTTCATGGAGGACATTATGGGGCGGTAGTGTTCATGGAAGACATTACGGGGCGGTAGTGTTCATGGAGGACATTATGGGGCGGTAGTGTTCATGGAGGACATTATGGGGCGGTAGTGTTTATGGAGGACATTATGGGGCAGTAGTGTTCATGGAGGACATTAGGGGGCAGTAGCGGGCATGGTGGACATTATGGGACAGTAGCGTTCATGGAGGACATTATGGGGACAGTAGCGTTCATGGAGGACATTATGGGGCAGTAGTGTTCATGGAGGACATTAGGGGGCAGTAGCGGGCATGGAAGACATTATGGGACAGTAGCGTTCATGGAGGACATTATGGGACAGTAGTGTTCATGGAGGACATTATGGGGACAGTAGTGTTCATGGAGGACATTATGGGGCAGTAGTGTTCATGGAGGACATTATGGGACAGTGTTCATGGAGGACATTATGGGGACAGTAGTGTTCATGGAGGACATTATGGGGCAGTAGTGTTCATGGAGGACATTAGGGGGCAGTAGTGTTCATGGAAGACATTATTGGGCAGTAGTGTTCATGGAGGACATTATGGGGCAGTAGTTCAAACTCCTCCACAGATTTCATTACACACCCACAAGACTACATCTCCTCTCACCTACTCCCTCACCCCTACCCCCTATGCCCAATATGCCACTCGGACGAGCAGGGTAACTTCATATGCTATGGAACTACCCTAGACTGGGGGACCTCTAGGTGGGTGTTCGTGAGAGTGTATCCACGATACTGGAGTGTACTATCGAACCAGACCCCATGGTCTGTTTTTTCCATCTGTTCAGGTCACTTCATCGAGTGCTTTCCTAAACTGGCTAGTCTCTGTATGCTGCTCGCTGCCCGGTGGAGATTGTTGCTGTGGTTGAAGGCTACTCGCCCGTCTGTAACCCACTATCTGCGGTGTGTAGCATGGCCCTGTGACCAGGAAGAGCTGTGGTCCTCGTTACCCCTGACAGGCAGTAGACCACTCGACATCTGGCCCCCTTTCTGCAACTACTCGCTGTCCCTGAACAGAAACGAAACAGAGTCTGAGTACCCAGTACACTGTCATTGATTCCTTTACTGTTCCAATTGAAATATCAGTGTGTTTGGTCGTTGTCAGCACCCCCCCCCCTTTTGTTATACTCCTTGCTATAACTGTAAGTGATCTGTCTGATGGGGTATCACTGCACTAATTGACGCTGCTATCCTTACTTTTTATTGTAACGTCAAGCACACAATAAAGAACGTTTTTTTTTTAAAAAGAATGCACCATTCCTGACTCAATGTGTCCATCCATATCCCAGAGTTCACTCTGCTTAACTCTGTGTCATGTGCCAGAACGGACTCCCCTACCTCCGCACTAAGATCCCGCGAGGATTCAGTATTTTAACATGCCTGTGGGTCACCCGAGAAGGCCTGTGATGGAGTGCCATGTGTGAAGCCAGGGAACGATATGATATGGCATTTATAACGCGCCTATACACAAGTGTTTCAAGGCGCGACGAGGCAAGGGAGGGGAACAAAGGGAGGGACAGACAATGATTCTACTAGGCCAGGTGTCATTCAGATCGCGCAAGTGTATTGGAGGGGGGCAAGGGACAGTGTAGTACATGGCAAAGATGATAACAGTAAGTAAGTAACCGCCAGCAAGTGGCAAGTGCATGGGTAAGTGCAGACATCAGGTGTCACAAATGGGGGGAAAGAGATGTGGCTGAGGAAGGCCACTTCTACAGGATGTCATCCCGGAGGTGGTGCATGTTGGATACACCAGGTCCTTCCTCCTTCCGGAAGCCCCTGCGCTACTGGAGACAGACACTTCACGGAAGGAGTCGGGTATCCAGCTCGTTCTACAAGCTCTTGGCAGGGCTTGTGCTGCACAATTACAGAGAGCAGCTGGGAGTATGTGCTGTGGTCCACAATTTATCACCTACCTCGAACTTGAGAATACAGAAGCTGCAGCTCTGCCCAGGAACAGACGATTGAGCCAGGAGAGCGACACGGGGAAACAAGGGGACCAATTCGGAATCGGGCAGCCGCCATGATGGTGCCACCTGACTCCAGGAGCGTAGCCCAGCTAATTATGCACTTGGCCTACTGGTCAATTAGCATCAGTGAAATGTTCTGAAGCTTCGCCAGGGTTGGAGCTGGGGTGGGGTTCAATGACCAATCGCTAAGCCCAGTCAATGATCCCCCAAAGGTTCACCCGTTTGGACCCTTAGCAAGCTTAATGACCCACAGCCCAGAATATAAAAAGAGGTCAAACGCTGGGATCAGCCTAGGAGATTGGAGGAGGTAAGAGCAAGCGAGGATGAGACTGGGCAGGCAGAGGAATGAGCGCAACGAGGGAGAGACCGGGAGGATGGTGAAGGAAAGAACTTAGGAGGAACCATTGGGGAAGGAGGTGAGACCATGTTAGGTGGCGGAATGGAACAAGAAGGGAGCCATCAAGACGATTGAGGGGATAGAAGTCTGGAGGAGGAAGGCAATGAGTAGTAATCCATCAACGGGAAGAGGAGGAGAGAAGTAGGAAGACGGCGAGAAGTGAATCATCACGAGGAAGGCACAAGCCTGGTAAGGCAGGGGTTGCCTGTCTCCTGAGTAAATGCATGCCACAAATGGGATAATGCCTAGGACCCTGGGCATGCCAGCAATGTGACTGTTTTGTGTATGTCTGTGGGTTCTGCCGCAGGCGAATGGTTGTCCGGTGGGTGCTGTCTCCTTATGCTTCATGATAGGACCCGGTTCCTGATCCATTTGACTTGAAGAATATAAGAAGAATACACTTTCAACTTGATTCTTACAACGCTGACTCCAGTTTCGTCCTTCATACCCGCATCCTCAATACAACAAGTTAGAGAATGGAGCAAGCAACAGGTGGAAGGAGGGAAACCACCTGAGGAGACTGCGGAGGAGGTGTGGAGGAGAAGAAAAGTTACTGTCTGGAGCGGGTGGGGAAACGGAAGTAGTGGACTGGGGGGGTCCAAGAAAACCCAGCACTTGCCAAGCCAAGAAACAGAGTATGGGGTCATACTGGATACTGACAGGAGGATAGCTGGTATAGCAATTCATCACAATAGTTCAAGGATACTTGGTTTCAAAACAAAAGGAGCAATGGGTTGTAAAATGTTACTAGGGGCCTTCGGAGGAGGACCAGATGGACAGAACCACAATGTACCTTGTGCTGTAGAAGTTTTGTGCTTGACAGATTTAAGTCTGTTTCAGGGTGATTTGCAGCTTCTGTGACAGAGTTCAAGATGGGAGACAGCTGCGAGTATCAGGCAGCAAGCAGTTCGGCGAGCAAAGCTGGACTGACTGCTGCATGCTGGCCTAGACGCCGGCTCGGGGTCAGAATTCGTTGTTTCAGTGCTGGTCGACAGTTCTGAAGCACTAGTCGAGACGTCTCGGATGACTTTAGTGACTGTGACATAACAGTCATTGGTGCAGTCGGTTGCAGCTCGAGGGGGTCGACTGGCTTGAAAATGTCCTTTAAGGCGAACGTCGGTAGATGCTTGTCGATGGACTCCTCCTAGCTTCTTCACTGGGCATGTGTCGTCCTTTAAGGCGGACGGCCCAAAGCTGAGTGTTGCAGGCAGCTGCCTTGTCATTGGTTTGGTTCAGAGACTATCTGGCACTTCCCACCTAGGAAGCTTGCTGCAGAGTTCAGAAGGGCACGCTGTGTGCTGGCTAGTTACGGTTCTGGAGCTGCTTGAGGGTACTATAGATTCAGTATCTCCCTCTGTTCCCTGGGAGATGTTTAGGGGAGGGATCTTGTTTCCCTCTTGGAGGTCCTGGCCTTTCTCCACTGGCGGAAGATAGAAGGCAGACTGTACCTTCAGCCAGGGTCCAAATGGTGGTTCTTGCTACTCCTTGGGAAGTCTGCAGATTATCTGCCCAAAAGAGGGGCATAGCCCTATTTTAAAGGCAAATGTGCCACAGTGATTGGTGTAGGCTAAACCTACCTTAATGAACTAATCCTGGGTCCCCACCAACAATATCCTGTATGCATGAAGTCATAACCAGAGTGCTTTGCAACAGAAAAGGTAAAAGGGTGAAAACAATACCAAGCCCCACCCTTCTGCCGGTCTGTTGTGGATCCAAAGGGTCTCTCTGATCGATGGAGCTCTCTGTGGTTTCTGATTAAAGCGGCAGGTCTCCCTTGAAGCTGCGGCGTGACCAGACTTTCTGGCACCATCAATCCACATACTCGTACCTTCTGAATGGTGTTGCCATGCGGGGATGACTTCTGTAATACACTCAGTTCCAGACATTTCATTTCACTGTCCATTTAATAGTGGCAGCTGGCTTCAGGTTCACATAGTGCATATTACAGGTTGTTGGGATTTCTTGTCTCCTTTGTTAACCTATGCAGCCAGGCCCCATGTGGGACATTTTGAAGTGCACTCTATTTGTATGTTAATTGCTACCACCATCTGTACGGCTAAACAAAAGGACAGGGTGGATCCATGGTGCCTGTTAGTTAATTAGGTTGGCTATGGCAGTTTGAAGTTTTGGCCCTCCCCCTTCTGAGATGAAATGGTGTAATCCTTGCTGTCCTATCCCAACTAAATATGACAGGGGGGGGACCTGTGTCCTCCCAGAGTACACATGTCTATGTCGTGCGGTGAGCATAGGAAAACGTGTGCGGATTAGCCCCAACCATTTTCTGGATGTTAATCTACCATCATTCAATTTAATTTCAAATTAAAAAAAAAAAAAGCCCAGGTGAGTGCACCCCACTGTGCGGATGATCAAATTCCTGACGGGGGCAAAATGACGATGGCTTCAAAATCTGCCTGTGACCAACAGGGAAGAAATCTGCGGTCGCCATCTCCATCATTCTCAGTGACGTGGTATCCTCCAGTCCAAAGGAACTGTGAGTGACTTTTATTGTAGATCCCTTTCCCTACACATATTAATTGAACTTCAATCCAGGGCAATGAACCTACTATTGACTGGCACCGAGCCTTGTGACCATGAACTGCACTTGAGAGTTTACGGCCTTCACTTTGTTTACAAAGACCTATCCTATATTGTTTGCAGTTTTACTTATGGCCTAATGTTTACTGCACAATAAAACCCCCATCACTCAGATGCCCAGGAAAAGGCGGTAAGCGGAACAAGCCATCCATCTACCCAACAGGAAGATGGCCTTTCCGTAGAACATCGTCTGAATCCCCCTATACTATGTTTCCTGTGAAGGTGTATGTCCAAAAGAGGTCAAGAGGAGGTCAAGCGCCCAAGCAGTTAATTTGGTGAGGAGGTAGACTGTGTGCAAACATGGTTTCTGTTCCTCTTTTGCTGCTCGACCACCTCAAGAGCAACATCACGCTGACGACCTTGTCAATGATATGTCCAGGCAATGGATTTCCACCCAATTAGGCACCATAGCCGGAAAAGTTGCACAAGCCAAAGGGTCCTTTGGAGCAAGATCAAACCTGAAGAAACTTCTCGTAAGAATGTGTCTAGGGCCAACTGAAGGTCATTATAGAATTAAAGGTAGCAGTGATGCAGCCCAGCAGTATGACCCCCCCCCCCCGGACCCTCACCGTCTCGGGAGGATAGCTCGGGGGCAACATGCTTGCCTTGTAAGAAAGTTGACACGGAGCAACACAGGTTCGATCCCCAGGTCCGTGCTTAGAAACCTCTGGGTATTAAGTGTGTTATAGATAACCTGTCATATCATATTCCAGAAGTTGTAAGGAGGGAGAACAGCCAGATGCATGTTTTACTAACTTTGAATGAGTCGCAGGGAATGTGGTGCGGGAACAATTAAACTGGGGGAATACATCTCTCTTGTTGACAAGGCGGATTGGCCCACCTTCCTGGTATCAAGTATTCAATTGGATCACCCTCTACACTAAGCGCAAGGCAGGGATCCCCGAAAGACTATGCCAAAAGCCCAGAAATCACTGGCAAAACTTGCAAGCCCCCCTGGATAGGAACTTCAGAAGCCCCCCAGAAAGCTACCTTATTGACTGGTGGATAGGGTGTATACATGGCTGGGTGGTCTCGCACTAAAGTAAGTGAAGCCTATTCTAGTATTACACCATTTCACAAAGTCACTACCACCATACCTACAAAACATTTAGCAGCCCTCCCGATAGGACCATAGGCTTTTTGGATCTACAAATCTCTGGTCCCAGGTCAAGAAGCTCTCTACTGCTCTCGCACAGGTACGGGCACCACGCCGCAGCTCAGGCCTCGCTGGTCTTGCAGTCTGCCCCTCCGGACCCCTTCTAGCTCTTGGCTTGACCAATGATGCTTTCATGATTTGGACCTCTGTCCATTCCCTCCGCCTCTGTGACCCTTCTTCATCCATATCAAACCTCTCCCGGATTCGGATGACCTCACCCTTTCTCTCTGCACTTCTCTTCACCACCACCACCCTCAATCTGGCTATGTCCTCCGTTGTCGTTAGGCAGAATCCTATGCAGTGCCCTTAGGGACCACTACACAAGATTAGGACTACAAGTGGCAGTACAATTTCACCTTTGGTATAAGCCTGTACTACACAGAAAAAGTGGTAGCAGTGGCTGAGCAGCCAGGCGTATCTCAAGAGCAAATGAGGAGTAGTAGAGATTACACAAATGACCACAATTACTGTGACTCAAGCAAACACTGACTCAAGGTTTCAGGTAAAAAATATAAGTACATTTATTTTTAAACCATCTGTTCACAAAACACTTCACTTCTATTCAATCCAAACCACACTAAAAATACACTACACACAACCAATTCCACTTGTTCAAGCAAATTCAAGGTAAGTACATGAGGATTTGACAGACCGGTGTTGCGACACTAACGCGTACCCGCAAGTAGAAATGCACCCGAAGTTAAAACACATTTAATACTTTCGAATTAAAACAAGGGAAAAGTGAATAAAATGATAGGCAATACTTTTGTCAAAGCAATAGGATCAGAGGACTTGTTCAAATATGTAGATAAAAGTCAATAGGCCTGCGCCAGTGTCACTGGAGCAGATGCTCAGTTGCCGAGGATCACACGTTACGAACAGTTCGAGATTTACGTTGCCAGGAGTACTTGGATATTGTCAAAAGGAAGAAAAGGTTATAAGAAGGGAGAAAGAAAGGACAAGCCTTTGTGGAGGAAAAGGGTTCACCCCGATTCCTTAAGGTCGGACGGAGAGAACGACCAAATGTGCACAGTACCTTATTCCTCTGAAGAAAGCTGGTGCCACGGCAGTTGTTCCTGGTAGTTCCTGCAGACTCACGGTTCCTGCTGCTTCAGTCGTGGGGACAAGAAGGACGACGTCTGGAGCGATCTGCGCTACTCAGGGATGAGGCCAGCAGCAGCAAAAGCAACAATGAATAAAAGGTGCGCTCCTTTAAATCAGGAGATGGCTCTTCTGATGGGTATCCGGACCACTACAGCACTGTGCAGTGATTTTGACCCAGGAGAGGATTCTCTGGCTGGAGAAAGGTGAGCTGGTTAATCCCACCAGGGTCAAGGGAAGAACACTCCAGACTGGATCTTCTCTTGTCGTTGAAGGGTCGATAGCTCAGGACTGCAGCAGGGCTTCACCGGGTCTCGGGGTTTCAGCAGCCGTCTTCTTCTCCGCTTCTCTTCGGTTCCTTGCAGTTCCAGTGGCGACTCTGACTTCCAGCCGAAGAGTCCTACCTTTTATGCCAAAATCCCCCATTCACACAGCCTGGCTGTCAATCACACAGCAGGGGGGTTGTCCAGCCCGGACAACCACCTCAGCAAATGGATACAAAGTGCGACGTGGGTCTTCAAGGAGACCCTGTGCAGGGGGTGACTACATCCCTCCCTCACATTCAGCCGACCTAGGCGCCAAAAGGAGGGCTTCTCTAGAGAAGCCCGCCAAATGACGGTGAACAAAGAAGGCAAACCTGGTTTTGCCGTGCAAAGTAAAACACAGGATTTTAACAAGAAGAAATGGTGACGAAACCCAACCGGAGCCAAATTAAAACCAATATGGTCAAGCGGGTTTCATGTTCGAGGCTACTATATTAGCCTAAAACATACCACGTTATATAATATAACTGCGGTAGAAAAGTTAGCGTAGATACCACTGCCACCAGCCAATTCTTGATGTTAAGGGAGCGAAACAATGCTCCAAGAGGCACAGATAAAAAGGGACATAGTAGTTAACCCTTTCCAATACTCCATGTAAAATGGGGTGTACTGGATCTGTGGTAAATGTGACTATATAAAGTTAATGGCAACTTTATTTGTTTTCTGGAGGACAGTAGTCACCCCCAGAAAAATGGAGTCAGTGGGAAGTCTAAAAGACAACCCTGTGTCACTGCACTGAAGGTGCTGTGTAACACACAGTAAAAAGATGATGCCTATGGAGTGGGAGAGACTCCAGAGCCCATGAGCACAAAAAGTACAACACACACAACAATTACACTGTAAGAGTGGGAAAAAGGTTCACACTCTTACCAAGTGGAAAAAATAAACCCCAGAAATCCCAGCAAAGCTGCTGAGGGACTCACTAGATAAGGGAAATTAGCCATAGAATGAGAATTATCCCTAACAGTTGTTGGCTATCGTCATATTTTCTCCTCTTCTCTGAGCTTGCTCTCTTCCAATGCCGTCCTCTCCCTGGTGCACCCTCTCCCTCCTCCTTCCCAGTTTTCTTCTCACTCCATTTCTCTGTTGACCTTTCTCCAAGCTCCCTTCCTGTGGGTCTGCTCCTGCCCCTTTCATATCCAGCCTCAGTCTGGGATTGGGACAATGTAGCTCCGAGTGGGGGACTTTTGGGCCCTTTTGGTGGTAGAAATCTAGGAATGGAGTTGGGCAATAGGAGGGCCCAATGCCGAACACCAATCCTGGGTTTCCACTGACAACAGGGTACAGGTACCCCAGTCACAGTACATGCCTAATGACGTTTGGATTGCTTTTCCCTGCCCCCACTGCTAAACAAGACACAATTTCAAATGGGTGAACGCCATCTTGGAATCAGGCGGCACCCGCATGGCGGCCACCTGATTTCTGGTATGGTTTCCCTTCCCTGGGGTCCTGGTGAGTGTAGCTTCCCCAAACTACTGCCTCTTATTGCCCCATCTTCAATGGATCCCTTTTGTGCCTTGTTCCAGGGAATACTCTGCAAGATCGTGATTGGGTCTGCGGTTTAACAGTGGTCCATACTCTCTGGGAATCTCTCCCACCGGCATCCTGCTCTGCGCTTGCTGTCCAGACTGCAATTGTTGTGTATCATCTTCAGAGACTAAGTGTCCGGGTTGATGGTGGTGGCCCGGTTGATGAGGTTGGGAAGAAGAGGTGAGAGGCCCTGTGGACAGCATCTAGGCATGAGTGGCTTGCCCCGGCCAGGGGTGGTCTGGGAAAGAAAAGTGACCCTTGGAATGTTTTTCATGGTGGCACCCTATTGCAGCATGCAAGCAATCTGAATCCATATGGAGTTGGGGGCGGTTCTCCACCCAAGGAAAACTGGAAAGATGGTGGAAAGGATTTGAGTTCAGATTGTACCTGTTGATGGATTAAACAGTAGCTCAACATAACAATGAACTGGAACAATGCATTTGTTAATAGTGATCATTAATATACTGGATGCTTTATGACAGACTAGTTAACACAGTAGGACCACTATAGATTCTAAGCCTACAGCTCCCTCTAGTGGTGACAGCAGGCACATCTATGCCAATTGGACCACTGTAACAGGCAAAGCTATGCAAGTTGGACCACTGTATATCCTAAGGCAACAGCTCCCTCTAGTGGAGCATTCTATGCATTTGGACAGCCTCTACTGCGCATGACAGCATCGGACAAACATAGATCTGGCCTTTTATTATATAGTTTGCCTCAAAGGTATGCTGGAGATGAGGAACGATGGGGGAAAAAAGGCATAGCTCTCAACTTTTTGTATGCCCAGGGTGGGTGAAAACAGCTGATTTTCTTTTTAAAGTGCCCATTTGAAGTGTATGCACGTGTAAGGAGCTTAGCAGGCGAGTGAACTGACTTACATGGTGGGTGATACCAACTAAAAGCGTGCACATTGAGCTATCTGGAAAAGGGGGTGCTGTGACTGGGAGAGCGGGGAAAAGGATCTTCAATAAAGAGGACCGTGCTGTATGGGCCCACAGGACATTTCCAGAGTTCCCTGTAATCCAGTCCCCCACTGGCCTCATCCCCCATGCTCCTAACGCCCCTGTTTGTGGCCTTTTCGCCTGTGGCTTTGACACAGTACCTCCAACCTGTGTCGACGCTGTTATTTGGATCGCCACATAATCTCCAGGAGCTGTGCCCCGGGAACCATATTCGGGTAAGTGTCCAGAGGCTCTTTCCCTCGCACCCCCTTTCTTCGGCGGGCCCTGGACCCCGCCTCTAAACACTGCGCCAGATAGCAACATGTACGTCATTGCGCAACGTAACTGCGCCACACACACGCCTTTTGACAGCCTGAGTCGTCAAATCTGCAATGGGAAGAGGTGTAACTGGTCCCCCTAAACTCCTTACGGGTGTGCATCCCATATACTCAAATCACTATTCATATATAATTATTCAATCAATGTTAACCTCTTAAATAGAGTCGTTTTCAAATATACACCATTTAAATGTTTACATCGTATTTAATGTATTTTTTATATACATTTCGTAACAGCTGTGTAGGCCTTAGGCGAGGGCGTTATAGCAGTTCCCCAAGGTGCTAGGTTCGGGCCATAACTTGGGCTTGGCCTTTACCCAGCAATAAATGCCCCACCCTCTGTCCACGAGGCCTGCATGGGATCCAGATGTGTTTCCGCTCTTGCTTTTAGGTTCATTGTTCTAGAAACTCGTACCGCCCCTTGTTATAGATGAAAAGAATCCCCATGGAAACTCTGACGGTGCGTCATCATTCATGGAAGACAGACTGCAGAATTGCTGGAACGGTTTAGTCATTTAAGAAAAAACATGACCTGAAAAGGCACTCTAAAGATCGCCCGTGGGAAGACGAATACAGTGTTGCGACATTGGAAGCCTGCAACCCATCTCCCGACCTCCTCGTGGCTTCTGTCTGCTCTAGAGGCCTACACACAAGCATGGATAATGCTCGAAATTCTAGCGCCACAAGGCATATAACCCTAGAAGCGCTGTATGCAGTCGTTTTAAGCAAGGCGCCTGCACAGTGGCCTTTAATTATGTCTTCCTTTTTTAAAGCCGGTCACAATATCGATGGCATTTGGTAAACATACTCCAGTGCTTCAATATCCAGCATATCAACTGGCCACACTGATTATCCACCATTAAGGAGTAACACGTGTGTGGTTGGTGGTTGAATCCTTGACAGCTGCCATTCCTGGAGTGATTTATCTATGTATAAAATAGCACAACCCTATAGACAACGATGATGATCTGCCTGGAGCCAAAAGGGCAAGCTTTTCAGCTAATTTGCATACCCATGATGCATTGCGGCGTGTCTCAGATCTGGAGGTATATTTACAGTGATGGTTACTTGCTGGTGCTGTATTGTGTGCCTTAGTGACCAAAATGTCCTATTCTACTCACATTAAATGTAGGAGTTTTTCTTTCTTTTGTTTTTAAACCCACCATAACATTCAGGGTGTAGGCTAAACATGGTCCAGTTTTCCAATCGGAAGGATGTGTTACAAAGAAAGGTTCGGGTGATGAAGAGTTGTCATTGTAATATTGCATGAGTGAGCCTCCATGGAACGCCACGATAAAACGACACAGGCAGGGACGAAGCAAGGAGGTTTGATGATGCAACCTACTAACCCAACTGCTAAAAATCTCAACCCTCTGCATACACCTCTCAAACTCTAAACAAAACGCAACCACATCTATTGCACAGCAAACCGCACGTAGTTCACTACATTGCAACAACAAAAAAAGCCACACATAGGCTCGCACATCAGCACATGACAGGCTACTGACCAAGAAAAAGCATGTATGTTCCACGAACTCTGTTACTGAAGCTGTCAACAGTACACTACAGCTCTGTCTGAGCCTACTCCCACTATGCCCTACTAACCCACACTAGCATCTTGCCTTTCAGAGCACCAGGGCAGCACTCCGGTGGTGAAGTGTGCAGTATAAATGTTCTTTAACATAACATCTCAAGAAGCGAGGAGTCAATTCTAAATAGGTGAAGTGTAGGGCGTGCAAGGTTGAGGGGAGGGAAATTGAAGATGGGGAGATCTGCATCAGAGGACTGTGAAGAGTTTGGAAAGCAAGAAACGGTTGAGCATTATTAATGTAATCCTGTATTACGCGCCTAATACCAGAGACCAGTCTCTTAGCACGAGATCAGGATTCAGACCTGTTACTGGGTAGTAGCATAATTGACCTAAACACATTTGACCTAAAACATTTGATCAAATTTTGTTAATCTTTTTTTCAATCAAATGTAATTAAATATATATACCGAAAAAGTCAAATAAATTCGATCGAATATCAAAATGTCAAATAGTCCCAAAGCATGTTGCTGCACTTTGTCTTGCTTCCAAGACAAACGCATTGCCCCCTGAGCTATCCTCCCGCTCCGTTATGTGAAAGATATAAAGAGCAGAGAGTGTTATTGGAGGATAGAATTGGCAATATTGAGATCAGTGTACGAAGTGCTGCGTACATTTTAACAGCGAATAAGATGGCCCAGAATTATCAGTGTAGGATTATTCTTAAGAACGTCAGAGACTGGGAAATGGGATGATATTTAGAGCATCAGACTACGTCATCAGATGAGGCACTGACGTGAATCATCTTTAAAGCTGGAAATCGCTGGCTTCTAGTTGCACGGAGCCACCCAAAAAGGAGAAGGATGTTGCCAAATATGACAGAAGATGGCTCCCTCAAAGGTTAACAAGATACAAGATGAAGGCTATCAATCTGCGCCACATGTGTTGCGGTCAGTCTTGGGTTGAGAAAGCATATAATAGCACCGCCCTATAAGACGATGACCGTTTCCTGCCTGGCGCAAGCTTTTCAGGTAATTTGCTTACCGTGAGAGAAGATATCACGGAGAGGAGGTGAAGATGTCTTTATAACAGATCAGCAGGTGGATGTGTCTCTATATATCACATTCAATGTTAAAAAAACAGAAATGTTGATCAGTTGTGCGCCCTCAGCCAGTCTCGGCTGTAGTAATATCCAGGAGCAGGAAGCAGCAACTTGGACGAGTCGTTTTCTGTCCTCCGGCACTTGGAAACTGCCCAGTCCCACTGCCGAAGGTTAAGAAACTGGGGGTTTGGCCAAATGTCTGTCTTTAGAGTCAAAGCTCTCAGGTCTCCAGCTCTTGTTTCTTCCATCTCAGGCTTTAAAAAGGCCTTTAGGCTTCTTTGCCTTTCCACACAAAATCCAGATAACGAATGCTTACATTTCCAGTAGACTCGATTTCTGCAATTCTACCTATTTGGGCCTCCCCAAAACAGTGCTCAGCGTCTCCATAGAATCCAGAACGCAGCGGCTAGCGCTATTCTAATGCTGGGTTGGAGAGAGCCTATAACCCAAGCTCTGCAAGCTTTACATTGGCTGCCAGTGGAGGAGCGGATACAATTTAAGGTGTGGTTCCCAAAGCCCTGCAGTCTCAGACCCCGCCTTTTATTGGGGCTGAATTGGCCCAGTTTGTTCCTGGGAGAATACATTTGACTTCCATCCATCTATTAGCGGTACCAAAGTTCAGACTGGTTAAGTGAGATGGTCGATCATTCTGGTCCAAGCGTCACGCCTGTGGAATGCCTTACCCACAACTCTGCGGGCCATTGAGAACCACTTAGACTTTATGAATAAGCTGAAGACTTTTCTATTTCTGGCTTGATAGGGCCCTCTGGGATTCGGGCAGGGGGTCGGTCTTGGCTGAGTTTGGGGTAGGACTTCTCTGGGATTTGTTGAGCGCTGTGATGCCTTTTGCAGGTGTATGTTTGCGCTTAGTAAATACGGTTCCAGACCTGATGCATTGCTGTGTGGCTCAGATCTGGAGGTGAATTTACACTAATGGCTGCTGGGTAGTGCTGTGTTGTGTGCATGTCCCACTAGATTAAATGTCCTATTCTACTCCTAATTAGTTTCTTGGATAGAATTGACATTCCCCATATTTCAAAATATGACCCACCTATCCATTATTTATATCAAGGACAAATGTGTTATTTTAAGATAAGCCCCATCTTTACGGTTCCCACGGATGATGAAGCAAATGTTTTTTCCTGTGGTTGTGCTGCCGGGTGTCGAGGTTGAAAACAGAACCATTCTTTATTTATTTATTGGTCCTTTATAAGGCACTTGCACAACAAAACAGTGTTTCAAAGCACCGCAAGGCACAAGGGAGGAAAATAAACAATGGAAATAACAATGATTAAATAGAAAGAAACAGCGGTCCTACTAAGCCTTGTGATATTCAGAGCGGGCCAGTGCAGCGAAAAGAAAAAGGAAAAGAGGGGGGGGTGGGGTGAGGGTAAGTGCTATTAGGCTCCCCAAGGAGAGGAAGTGCTGGAGGTGCCCATTGGGGAGGTAACGGGTATGTGCATGGGCGGAGACAACCAATGTAAAGACAGAGGTCTACCGCCCAACAAGTAAGTGCGGGCAGAGGTGAAACCACCCGACGGGCGGTGTGGGCCCAGTGGGCAGTGCAGGTGGGACCTGGGGGCGATTGGGCAGAAGGCCAGGACCCTATTGGACTCTCGAGGGACCAGGCCGCCAATCTCAGAGACAGAGGGCGGGTTAGCACGGGAGGAGGAGAAGAGAAAGGTCTTGAGTTTTTTGCGGAAATTGAGGTGGTCCGGTTCAAGACTGAGCAAGGGAGGAAGACTGTTCCATAGGAGGGAGCCAGCTGAGGAGAAAGATCTACCCCCAGCTCTCTCTTTGGAGAAGCGTTTGATCATCAGCGAGGAGGAGCCAGAAGATCGAAGGAATCTGGAAGGAGAGTATTTAGTAAAGGAGAGTTGCAGGTAGTGTGGTCCCATGCCCCAGACAGCCTTGTGGATGATGTAGAGGATCTTGAATTTGATCCTTGCAGCCAGCGGGAGCCAGTGGAGAGATTATAGGGCTGGAGAGATACAGTCCCAGGGCATGAGGCCAAGGATAAGTCTTGCAGCCCTGTTCTGGATTAGTTGAAGAGGACAGAGCGAAGAAAGGCAGGTTGAGGAAGAGGCTGTTACAGTACTCGAGCATGGAGATGACCAGAGCTCTAGAGTCATTGAGCTTCTAAGGGAAGGTGAGGAAAGGGAGAATGCGTCTAAGGAGGTGAAGTTGAAAGTGGGCCTTCTTGGCAAGGTCCAAGATGTGAGGAGTAAAGGAGAGGGAGGAGTCGAAGATGACCCTGAGATTTCTGGCCTCAGTGGAAGGAGAGGGAGGTGAGCCCATAAAGGACAGTCAAAGTGCAGGAGGGAAATGGGGAACAGGTGTCCTGATAGACAGGATTTCAGGCTTACTGGCATTAAGACCGAGATCATTGGAGGTGCACCAAGACTGACTAGCAGACAGCAAGCCAGGGATGATGGAGAAGACGCGGAGGAGGAGGAAGAGTGGAGCTTGAAGAAGAGTTGTAGGTCATCGGCGTAGCACTGCAAATGAGGAGAGAAGGCAGAGATCTGGTGAGAAAGAGGTGCTAGGTAGATGAGTGTATATTGGAGCTGCTTTATGAGGATAGTATGGTAAACTGTGTCAAAGGCAGAAGAGAGGTAGACTAGAATGAGAACAGCAGGAGTTAGTCAATATTTGCGAGCAGTTCTTCACGGGTGTTGAGGACAGCAGTTACCGTGTCTCTTAATGCTCGGAATCCAGATTGATGGTCATGTAAAAAAACAGTGAGCGCAGTTTGTTGGGTCAGTTGGGGGATGACCAACTTCTCCAGGAGTTTCCCAAGGAAGGGTGTAGTAGAGATAGGGCGCTAGTTGGCTGGACACGAGGAGTCGGCAGAAGGCTTTTCTAGGATGGGATGCACAAGGGAGTGCTTGAGAAAAGAAGGGAAAGAGCAAGATGCTAAGGAGTGGTTACAGATGTCGGCAAGAGCCAGCACGAGGGAGGAGATGTTGGCCCTAATGGCTCTGGAAGAACAAGGGACACCTGTTTGGATGAGACCTTCATAGAGCGGACTACTCTAGAGATCTCATCCATTGTGATAGGAGGAGAGGGTGGATGGGGTGGAAAAGAGGCCAAGGGAGGTAGAGAGAGAGGGGGGGAGGGATGGAACGAGCCGAGTAAGAGAGGTCAGAATGTCCTGAAGTTTAGAGGAGAAATGGGTGACCAGTGCAGTACAGAGCACCTGAGAAGGAAGAGGTGAGGTAGAGACTGCAGATGTATTGGCAAGTTCCTTGCAGATTTTGAAGAGTTCAGCCATCTTGTTTAGAGGCTTCAGGGATACAGGTCTGGATGTAAGCCTTGTTCTTGGAGTGGATAGAGAGACAGTATTGCCTTTGGAGTTGGCGACAGGCCAGTTTGTCAGGGGAAGAATTGAGGTCTGCCACTTACGTTCAGCAATTCCGCACTTGCGTTTCAGAGCAGCTAGATCAGAGTCGTTCCAGCTGTTACGCTTGAAAGCAGGTTTCAGGTGTATCCTCATGGCAGGGGCAACAATATCTAGAATGTTAGTGATAGCAAGATGGAGATTGGCAAGGACAGAGTCAGTGGGAGAATCAAGAGGAGGAGAAGGAGGAGGGATGAAGGTGGAGGCAAACGCAGCAGTTAACACCCATTTCATCAGATGGATGACCACAAAACGAGGCTGGCAGTGCTGGTGGATGGTCGGTCAGGGAGCCAGGGGGCCCAAAATGAAGAGAGGAGAGTAGTCAGACCAGGATAGAGGGGTAGTGAGAGGATTGGAGAGTGGGCGATCAGCAGGGATGAAGGCATCAAGAGTGTGTCGGACAGAGTGGGTAGGGCCGAAGGTGAGAATAGGGAGGGAGAGTGAGGTACAGAGTTCATAGAAGAGTGAAGAGGCAGGAACAGTGGTGTCAGAGTGGATGATATCGAGGAGCTTAGAGGTCGAAGGGCAGAGGTGAAGTCAGCCCATTCTGAGAGGAAGACAGACACTGGGCCAGGGGGGTCTGTAGATGGTGGCAAGGTCGAGAGAGGGAGTCAGCGAGACACCAACCTTGCGGAAAATACTTTAAAAGGAGGAGTAGGGCTGGGTTGTATGACAGAGGGTGGGACCCACTCCGGGAAGATCAGGGCTACTCCCCCACCAAGTCGGTTAGCCCAGGGCTTGGAGAGGATCTTGTAGCCGCTAGGGAGAAGGGAGTCCAAAGCAGTGACTGAGCTGGCATTGAACCACGTCTCGAGATCAAAGACTTCAAGAAGGAGGCAGATGCCGGAGGAATGTTTGACAGCAGGTCGAGCATTCAGAGTGGCTAAGTGTAGCCGGTCACCACCTTTGAAGGTTTTCCGAGGAGAGGTACAGGGGTGGTGGTACACCCATCGGAGGTGGTGTAGGAGGTGCATCGAGAGAGGAAGGAGGAGTAGCAGGAGAAGGGAGGAAGTTCATTGATGAGGGCCGGCAGGCGCCAGTCAAAGAGAAAACGGATTGGGTTGCGCACCCTGGGCCATGACAGCGCCATTATGATGGACGTTAATGATGCGCCTAGAGGATGAGACGTGAGCCAATAGGGCAGAGCTCAGATGGGAGGTCCATAAGCCTGAAGAGCGGCCAGAGAACAGGATATCAGTGATAGTTTGTCTGGAAGTCGCACAAACGTGATGTCACCGGTAGGTAGGCCAGGATTAGAGGCCAGGAGTTCTTCTTTTTTTTAAACCTTTTTCTTCCAGACTTCGAGAGGGAGGAGGGATAGTTGCTAGAGTAACAGTTAGAATAGGTGGGTGAGATGGAGGGTGCCATTGAGGTGGAGGGGCTAGGGGCAGAAGAAGAGGCTGCCCAAGGAACTCTCCTCACCAGGTAGCCTAGCAGCCGAGGGCAGGCCGCAAGATGTGCAGATGTAAACCACACCAAGATTCGAATTATTCTAAAAGCACAACAGTGCAGTAAAACTATTGAGGAGGCGCAGATGTAAAGCACACCTAAAGTAGGATTTTAGCAAGGCATTAAGAGCAGTAAAGCATCCAATGAGAGGCACAGCAAGAGACCTATAGCAATTGGCAAAGAAATTCAAATTTACTGGTAGGCTAGTGGGGAAAAGGACTGAAACAACGAAGCAACCATTGGTAGAGGGACCAAGGGAGGTGTGTAGGCCAGATCAAAAAGAACCCGGGTTGCTTACCGGTGCATTCCAAAACTAGGAGTTTTTTAATGGGCATCTGTTTGTTACTTCTATTTATTTACTTACTGTTTTATTTATTTTTTTCTTTGCTCAGCACCCCTCACGCCTCCATGCAATTTTTCCCCTTATTATTCCTCTCCCTGGCACTTGCGTGTTCACGTCGTCACTGGACCTAGTAAGATTGTTGTTTTGTTCTCCCCTGTTCCCCTCCCTTGCCTTGTCGCACTCTGAAACACTTGAGTTGTGTACGAGGGCGATACAAATAAAATATCAATATCAATGTTTGGAGCATGTAAGGGGTCACAGGCAGTTTGTTTTCTTTTGTTTTTGGGAGACTTGCCTGGAGGCAGAATGATGGGGTAGTGGCATGGAAAGGGGCGCCCTCCAGCTCCGAACTGGACCTGACAGGGCCTTGGGTGAGGGCCTTCGGTAGGGGGGCCAGCGTTCGCCTGCCGGCTCCCTGATAGGCCATTGAGTAAAACAAAGTGGAGCCAATCACTGCGGTGGCTGCCTGTAGATACAGTGCGCTCCTGTGCATGTGTTTTGGGTGGCCATCTTGGAATGTTGGATGGGCCTAGGTGAAAACCTGCCCAGACAGACCACGGGGTAAAATGCAATGCCAGTGCTTGTGGAAGCAAAGAAACTATTAAGATGGTCAGCTGGGCATTTTACCTTTTTGATTTTTGCAGAAGTTGAAAATGATGCCCAAAAGGGCTTATCTAGTATCTTTTGCGGCGATGGATTCCTTCTGGTGGCCTAGCTAGCTCGTGGTGCATGCAGGGGCTCAGTTGCTGGCGTCCGATGCCAGCGACGTCGCAGGAGTCAATGAGAGAGGGTCCATTGACCTAGCGCCTTTGTGACCAGGGTTCTGCACAGTTTCTGTTCAACCCAATTTTGGGATAGAAGGGCGCATGCTCTCCTTGGAACCCCCTCACTGGCGGCAGGGTCCACACACAGTCAAATTGATAAGCGCAGTGATCGTCATATTCTAGTGCCCTCACACTTTTTGCTGAGGTGGATGTTTCCTTTCAGTGTTTTGTTTTCACTACCCGTATGTATGTATGTATGGGGGGGGAGAGAACATATAAAAATACATTTGAAGAAATGACTGTCACAATGCTAGTCTTTTTTATTCTTAATGTGTACGCACTTGCTGTACATGTAGAGTGGGGGCCGGAATACAGTCCATAGGCCCCCCGTCAGTCAGATCCACACATATAAACATGTAGGGGTGAACTCTGCCTGAGGCTCTGTATCTAGGCCGGGAACTTAGTCCCATGCTCCCAGAAGGCGGTTCACTTACTCTTTCTTTGAAGTATTCCCCAGCTCCTGCAAGCTTGTGGGGTAAGGCCCAAGCAGGCTCTTTGCTCATTCTCATAGTATGGTCAAGCTCTTAGCCAGCTCATGTTCCTTTGCTCTAGTGAAGTGTGGCCTAGTTAGCTTGGCCACCCCCTGCTTCTCCTATCTCTAAAATAACACCAACCCACAGCGACAACGTCCTAACTCGCTCGCAATCTGGAGCTTAGTCCTCTTTTATTCTTTGGCTTGGGCATTAATGGTTCTAAGGATGGCGCTGGTTGGCAGGTCCGTTTCCCCATCAGTTTTTGGGTACATGATGGGCGCATTGCCAATGGTTCCACCACCACCATCCCAATGCCCATTTAATGTGCCCTGTGCTCTCACTCATGTCTAGGTGTTGTGTGTGTTCTGATAATCTAATTTGGCAATTGCCCCAGCTGTCGCAACTTGAGGTCTCAAATAGCAGGTCCGCCATCTTGGGATCAGGCAGCAGTGTCATGCCTGCCGAGCAATGCACCATTCTGTCTGAAAATGCTACAGGTAAGTTTGCAGTCAGCATACGTGCATTAACGCATACGGTTATTCTGTTTGTTGTTCTCTGCTGCTGTGCATTTTTCTGTGGAGTCGAGTCTCAGAAAAGAGGTATAACAAAATGTGTCTCAAGGGATTGCTCTGCACAGAACCATAGGTCCAAGTCCAGTTCCCATGTTCTCAAACAGAACCTAATGTTCAAGTCCCATGTTCCCTCGTCTGACATGTTTTCTGGCTGACTTCAGACTCGAGGAGCCTGGTTGCCCATCACCAGAGATCGCTCTGAATCAGTATTTAACCTTCCCTGACCAAATCTGGATTTCCAGAAACATGTCATACCTTTCCCATAATGCACCTGCAACATATATGGAAAACCCAGTTGCCTAATTCAGAAACTCCTCTGGACTGCCCACTGGTTTCACGGGGACTGGAAGAATAGATGCATTTCAAAGCAGCGCAATGCCCAAACCGCCATGGCAATGTCTGTGCTTTTGTTTCTATACAAAAACTCCTGGAATATGCCAGAAGTGGCTCCTTTCCCAAAGGCAATGCCAAGGATTTTTGACTGCTTGAGTTCAGCCTAATCATACAGCTCCTCCCTGACCTTCCTACTCCTCCTTGATCTTAGGTTTGTTTCCCCATCAGTATTTTGACAATTTGTACCGACCGTTTATTAGGTCTTCCTATTAGTTTCTCCCACTCCCCTGTCCCGAACACATATCATGGTATCATCTAATTCTTATTCAGTTTGTCATTCCCATTCTCCCTCAAAATATATCTAATAGACTCAACCTCTATTCCTATCCTCCTAAGGCCTTTTTTCACATTTTGTCTTTGAGAATCATACTCTGGACATTTTATGAGCGAGTGCTGTGTCGTTTCTGCTTGTCCGCCATTATCACATTCTCCTGGCTCATGCCTGCCCATCTTGAATAACTGGTAGTTTAATTTGATATGGCCTAAACAGTCTGTTTTAAATAGTTACATGTTTTCTGCATCAGAACGTCTGACACTTCATCCTAGCCTCTTTTTGTTGGTCAAATAAATGTCTTACTTTGAAGAGGGAGACCTAAACGTGGCTCTCGTTGCACGTATCCCACTCTCATCTCGGTGGCAGAGAAACAAAAGATGTGCATCGCTCCTGGGTCCCTCATCCCCATCATTGATGTATCGCAGATGTGAGAAACGCTATTCACTCAAAGCCATTTAGACCCTATCCGGATGACGTTATTGAGGAGATACACCTGCAATCGATGGAGAAAGTCGACTGACTGTAACCTCCAAGAAAGCTGATGACGTCACGACTGACATCATGGCATAGATACTTTATACATGAAGCACATATGCATCGCTGCATGAAGTTACGCAGACATTTTAGATTAAATTACTGGCAGATACGAAGAACATGCTTATGACTCACTTACATAGAGGACAGACACACTCTTGCTATGCAGAAACTGCAAGTTGCACAAGAATACATATGAACTGCTTGCTGACACTTGATGGAAGCTAAGGTCACATTGAAATGAATGGAAAGGCATTGGAAGAGATTGAGAGCACCGAGGGAGACATGACCTGCTGACTTTGCTGCAGCATGCAGACTAGGCTCCCAGTGCAGCCACTGTGCACAGCCTTGCCAAGGACACAGAGAGGAGGTCATTTTACCTGCGTGTGTTACAAGCTGAAAATCCTCATAAATGCAACCAGACAAAATCAAGTTTGTGGTCCCTACGCACAGGATCTGATCCTGCAAGACAGAGCCTATTCATTTGAGCCAGGCTATTTTGCCATACAACTGAAGGTAGGATGACACAAAGATAATACCTGTACTTGTGTCCAGGCGCGTTATAAATGACATCATATCATACCAGGTTCAAAGATGAATGTTCTGTCTCAAGGCCTGGGAGGTCGTAGATGTTAACTTGTTGGGAACATGCTGCACCTTTGGGGGCCATTCGCACCACCTTGAATAGTTGCACTTGGCCTGGTAACTTTCCAAAGCTCCAAGGATAAGGAGACCCACTTTGCCGAATCCCTAGCCACCTCCCACGTTAAGCTCACACTTTGTTGCATCCCCCAATCATGGCGCACCAAACAAAATGTTTGTAGTTGCAACATTTAGGAGGTGGTCGCAGGAGGAGCCACCAGATATGTTTTACCCAATTGATGTACTAACTCCCTATACAATGCATATGTAGTCTACCTTACTAACCAATCCTGATTCACATTACGTTTTTAGGGAGTATATTTATTTTTGTGATGTCACACCGCATCAAAACTGGTGACAGGCTCAAGATCGAGGAGAGAGTATTGTTCATGTCTCAATACCTGTTGTTGATTTTTGAATAAAAGCTGTAAAATGTTTGTCACATGGCTGGACTCTTCTGTTTTTGGTGCAGGGGATTTCATCAGCCAAGTTCCTCTTGCTTGTTCTTGGGGAGATTGATAATAATTTCCCTGCCAAATATTCCTGTTTGTGCATTGAACTGTGAATCTCGTGCAGCCATATTTTATTTGGAATCAGTCTGATTCCCTGACCATTCTGTCTTGTTCCTTGCCTGTGAATGAACCCTGCCCCCCTGTTGCCTTGATCCAATTTCCTCAGCCCTGCCGGCTCAATCCTCCCTTCTCTGCCCGTCTATTTTCTCCTTTCGTTTGTGTATAGTCCCTGCAGCCATTCACCCCTCTTTCTTGTGCTGACTTTAGCAACTCCCAGCCCCTGCTTCGTGTGCTGTGTTCCTACAGCTTCCAGCCTCTGTTACTTGTTCCGTTTCCCTTCAGCCTCCTCTGTTACTTGCTGTCTCTTGCTTTGCCAGGTCTATTTAGTCTCAAACTTTACCCTGCTAAGTCTGACTGTTTCCCTTGCTTGTGTTTGCACCTTTTCCCTTTTTTCTAGTCCTAATTTTCCGTGAGTTTGCAGTCCAAATTTCCAGACTGCTATTGCTATTGCTACCCAGATTCGGTTACCATGTACCAGTACCTTTCCTCTGTTACCTTGCGCCAATACCGTTCCTGTTATCTTCTACCAGTTCTTTTCCCTAGTTACCTTATACCAGTCACTTGTCTGTTACCAATGAACCATTTCTGTGCTACAGTTTTCTGCGTTCATAGTTTCTGCTTTCCTGCTCTTAATTTCTGCTTCCCTTTTGGGGCTTTTAGTCTATAGCTTGGGTCAGAGAAATGTTGAGATGTGTGTGACTAAAAGGGAACTACTTAATCGATTACAGACAGGCAACCTGACTTGTAAGTTGCAACTTGTTAGTCTTTTTGGGGACGAAAAGGAACTATGTCTAAACAGAACTAATATTTTGACAATATTTGGGGCAATTTCCAGTTTGAGAATGATCTCTACCCGAGATATTGAAAGAGTTGAGTTCTGTAACCCATATAGAATGGATTTGAGTGTTTCAGACATAGGCTCCAGAATCATTTGATACTATATTGAGCGTCATTGCCCCTATGTCGATCGGGGTTCCTGTTAATTGAATATGTATATAACCACGTTTCATTTTGACAACCCTCCCATGTCTACAAGGGTAAAGACTAGTTTCTTTGAGTAATGGAGGTGGGGGACTCAGGCGAGTGGAATTTCCCCAACATAAAAGCACCCAGAAATCCGTTGTGGACGATTAGTCTTGGCGGCGGGGCTATTCAAGATCCGGGAAAGTCTACCACCCAAGGCACAAAGAGAACCTTTAGCGAGCCACCTAACTATAGTGTAATTTTCTTGAATACAAGGGGCAATGCCCACCTCTTAACTAATATTGAAGCGGTTGGGGTTTTAGTTTGATTTTCCTGCAGGAGACGTGGCCTACTGAATGCCCCACCTTAGATCACTATTTTGATTTTGTTGAACTGGCCAATTAAATCAGCAGTGGTCGAGCTTGGGGTGGCCTGCTGGTGGCTATAAAACAATGGGCCTCATTACAAGTGTGCCGGTCTGGTAACAACGGTGCCGGTAAGCCTACCGGCACCGTTGTTACCAGACCGGCACACTGTGAGGCTGCGGGCGGGTGCCGTCCTGTCCGCCAGGGTCAGACCTGATGGGCGGAACGGCACCCGCCTGCAGAGTTACACGGAAGCACCGTTATTAACGGTGCCAGTGCTTCTGTGTTCCCCACTCCCATAGAGTGCTCTATGGGAATGGGAATTAACATTTTACTGGCGCCTGACTTCCTGGACCACCGGAGCTGTAATGCCCCAGTGTTTCCGGCAAGCCAGGCGCCGGTAAAATTCACAAGTCTGGCGGAAACCTACCGGTTTTACCAGCACGGTTACCGCTGAACCTGTAATGAGGCCCAATGTCAAGGGTTAGCAGGCAAACATATACCTTCCTCCATGCATGGCGTTTTATTGGTTGAGGTATTGATGAGTAGGAATAAAGTATTTAAGCATAGCCTCTTGATCAATATTTATTGGCACCAAGGTATTGGTGAGTTGGAAGCATTTTTAGTTGATTTGGCACAGCCAATTTCAGATTGGAAGCATGTCCACGAAAAGAGACTGGTTTTGCTGGCAGGGGACTTCAACTCACATTGCCCTATGATTGAGTCTGACGAAGATCCTTTGCAAATGGCAAATGGTTATGCCATTTATAAATGTCTGTGGTGTAAAATGGTCTTCCATGATGTTATCCCTGGGCTTGCGTATGTTAAACAGAGCCATACCTGGGGATATCCCGTGACAGGCTACATGGCATAGGGCGGCTAGTGGATCTGTTTTGGATTCTTTTTTCACAGACCAATTTTTGTTTGAGCAATGTAAGAGTATTGACTGTGATCCCGATTGAATGGCACGCCCACCATATGTTGTGTTTAGAATTTAATTTTGAGGTGGCGATTGTTGAGGTGGGGCTCCAGTAGGCCTAAACTGTGGTAGAAATTATGCAAAGTGGAACAACGGGTTCATTGACTGCTTTAATAAGGAAATGTCTGCTTTGCTGGGAGGACCAATATATGAATGGAAGCTTAACGACTTTTAACCTAGGGAATTACGTGCAGTCGATTGCAGATATTATACAATCCGTTTCCCCCCCGGAATACATGTGCAAATTTGACTCGAAAGAGTAAGGTTGCTTTTTCGCATGTCTATGAAAATGGCATTGCGCAGGCTAAAGAGCAAATGAGATTTGAAATAAGGGGATTTGATAAAACTGTTGTTGACATGGAGACGAAAATGAGGTTACAGGCAAAATGAGATATTCATATTTCCGAACATCACTGTGTAACATTGTTACAAAGAGATGCAGATCATATGCTCGAAATCCTGAAGGATAGAAATTTTGCTGCTTTTTGGGAAATAATTTGCTTGATCAAGACCAAGAGGCAAGTCAAACTAATGCAGTTGTAGAAGCGGATTGGGTAGCCATGTTAAGGCACTTTATTCTCCCGATAGTAAGATAATGGAGACTTCAGATTTCAATATTAAGGGCTGTTTAGCAAAATAGGAGCTAGAGATTGACCAGGAGAGGGTCGTGGACGTTACCTTGCAAGTGAGTGACTCTAGAGCTACGCGACCTAACAGCGTTCAAATAAATTGTTTAAGCGAGATCAGATCACTTGGTCTTTGGTGCTTTCTATTCGGTTTAATGAAATTGCCCTCGTTGAACATCTCCCTGAGACGTGGAGTACGATTTACGTGATTCCTGTGTTTAAGAGGGGTGTGAAGACCGATCCAAAGAATTACCGGCCTATAACCATCTTGGAAGTGGATGGTAAGGTCTGTGCATCCCTCCTACTAACACCTAGAGAACTGGGCTACAAAAGTGGGGAGGCTGAATAAATGCCAGACAGGATTTAGAAAAGCCCATATTACCTAGTACCAACCTTCATCTCGGTCTAATCTGGAAAATATAGTTCTGTTTATGCTGCGTCAATAGTTTATCCACTGCGTTTGTTCAGGTACACCGTCACCACTTAAGGTCTAAACTGGCAAAATAGAAAATACCTGATGGCTTATTAAGATTCATTATTGGTATTCATGAAAATACTAATATACAGGTTAGATTGGATCAAAAAGACTTGTTATCAAGGAAAATGGAGACCCAGACGGGTTTGAGGCAGGGTTGCATCTTGGCCCCCTGCCTCTTTAATCTCTACGTCTCTGATGTGGATGAATATTTAGACCTAGTTTAATTTGCCCCTCCAAACACTTGCTTGTTTAGCATAGACTGGTTGGCTTACACTGGGGATGTTTTATTATTTGATCGTACCGCAATAGGTCTCCAGAGGATTCTTTGAGCTTTTTCTGATTTTGCTAGGGTTAACTTGTTGATTTTCTACGTAGGGAAGGCCAAAGTCTATCAGTTCTCTGAGAAAAGGAAGATTCCATCGTTTAAATGGAGATTGGAGAAGGTGATGCTGACGCACGAAAACAATTTAGTGCATCTGGGTTTTCTTATTTGCAGTAATCCTCGCAAGGTATTAACGGAACACATATTGAAACACAAGGCCCTAATCCTGTCAAATCAAATGAGTACAATTAACCAAAGGTTTGATAGATATTCCATCAAGCCATCTGTGAGCATTTACGAGGGGAAATCGGTTCCACAATGTATCTATGGGGTGGAGTTACTCTCCCCGGACACTTTGAATATGTTCGAGAAGGTTAAGGCCTTAACTTGGGACAGGTTTCTAAGAGTTTCAAATGCTGCGCCCATGGCGGCAATTCATTATGAACTAGGACGGAGGTCATTTCAGTCAACAGTTAAATGGAGGTTATTAGCTGTGTATCGAAACATATTGTATCCTGCCGGTAAAACACTGTATGAGTAATTAGGAACTGCAATGATTCGAAATAATGAGTGTGCCCCGGTAGTATTGGGAGATCTATGCTCCTCTATTCTTATGGAGATTGGGAAGAGCAAGAAGGACCTTGAGGATTTCCCTTATATCAGTGGGATTGGAGTGCCACAATCAGACTGAGTATCCATCTATATTACAGCTTAATTGGGAGCACAAAACACCTGGGATTGTGGCCCCCTATCTGCATAGCTTTCCGAACCTAGATTACAGGGAGGACTTTGCACGTTTCTGATGGAATTTATATCTTAAAGGTGAAATTCTCCTACGCCGCCATCTAATCTCGGAGGATGAAGCCGCCTGTCGTTTCCTTAAGGCACTTCTTGATATTCTGTGAAGCACTAATTGCACGATGTGCTGTAGGTTTTAGTAAGACGCTACAGAATGTGGTATTTATTGACAGCGACGCATTCCGGAGGAAGTGCCTGGGAAGGCTTCCCCACCTCAATGTGCATTGCCGTTACAGGTTTCTTTTGATTTTTAAGATTGTGTATCAGATGAATGGGCCCCGATTTGTGATTTTAGACGTGAATGCAGTATTATGGGAATTCTGTAGGATTCATGTTTTATTGATTATTGTAATAATTAATTTAAATATGAAATATGCTTTATTTGTAATTGAAATAGCTGAATTCATATATCTCATGTGTTACATTTTATAAAGGTTGAAGTTTCTTTAACCGTATACAAACACTAAAAATAGTGTTTTATGGTATCCACACCCATGCCTCTGTGTATTAGTTTGTACAGAGTTTGGCTTCATTCAATAGTAGGCAGTTTCTGCCCTTTTTTTTGTCTCATCCTATCTGCAGTCTATAGTGTATTTCATGTAACAATGTGTTGCATTTTTCACACACAAAGGGAACCCATTTTATGTTCACACTGGACCCACACAGGCTTGTCTAGTGTAAGTACACTCCCTGTTTGTGCCTTAGGGTCCAGACACAGAAGCCCTTCTTGCTGCCCCCTTAGATGTGGGTGCAGGGTGTGGTGCCATCCTTACTTGTTCACCATTGCGTTCAGCCTTTTATTCCTGTTCCATTGTTCGGAGTTACCTTGTCTGTTGTGATTTAACCCAAAATGCCGTCCCTTCTCCCCGATGCGGCCAGGGATGTGAGGCTGCTACCCGATAGTCCCCCTGTAGGTGGTACTCAGCGGGAGCATTTCGTGTTGAGAGAGACCCCCTCTGGGGATCAGGGAGGTCATCTCAGGAGAATGCGGTACAACACCCCTCACCCTCCACCAACTTACTTTGCCTCCCCTCAGTCCATGAGGCCGACATCCTTCACACCCCCTTGTCCGACGCCACACACCTCCATGTTACACTCTCCCATATATGTCAGTGAGGTTGATGAGGCAGCAGTCACTGAGATGAGGAAGAGTAGCGCTGACCGGACTAACACCACCAATGAAGACACTGAGACGAGGAGGACGTACGGAGGCATGCCGAGCCATCCAATGATTTGGAAAGAGCAGTCTAGATTCCATCATCCATTACAGTTAAACAGCAAAGAAGGACTCACATGGGAGTCGGACCTTCCCCGGAGGTACCACAAGTGAGGAGGACATCTCGCTTGGGGAAGGAGATGAAGTTGCTGACCGGGACACAAAAGAGGAACAAGCCAGGCATCTATACCCGGTCCATCGTGCAGGAGCAAACCGGAAAACAAGAAGGATGGGGGTCCGGCCGAGAGAACCTGCTGAACCATGCGGTCACTGAGAGATGTGCAGCTTGCCCAAGAATAAATGCTACAGAGCCACTGCGAGCTCCACGAAAGCAGGAGAAGAACGAGGAAAGACGTCGGAAGAGTCCGAGAGCGGTGGAAAAGATCTGGCAGCAACCCAGAAGGTACAGGGCCGCCTGGGTCTTGGAGGGGAACAAGATAAACCCCATAACAAGGGTCTGGGAACCAGAAATGATAATGCGGACAACCTGGAATCATTATAATACCTGGCAGGATAGTGAACTGGGTAAAAAGGGAACGAAATCCAGCGAAGAAAGCCAGGTCTGGGATTTGCAACCTGAGGAGAATATCCTCATTGCTCCTCTTTGTGGCAGTACCTGGCAGGGTAGTGAAGCAGGTCTGCCCAGAACAAGCCACTAAAGAAACATTGGTATGGCACCAACAACTGAAGCCTTCTTAATCCTGAGAAATGCCAGGGGAAGGGAGTCATTATCCCTGGTATTGTGAACTGTGAAACTAAAGCCAAGAAAGGCCAGCGGAGGGGAGGCATTCCCCTCTGGTATTGTGAACTGTGAAAGTAAAAGACAAGAGTGTGGGAACAAAGCCAAGGAAGGCCATGGGAAGGGAGACATTTTCCCTGATATTGTGAACTGTGCAACTAAAGCCAAGAAAGGCCAAGGGAAGGGAGTAAGACCATGGAAGGGGGGGCATTCCCCATGGTATTGGTAACACTGAAAGTAAAAGACAAGAGTATGAGAACAATTCCAAGGAAGGCCAGGGGAAGGGAAGTCATTCCCACCTGGCTTTGTGTCAAGACACTTGGAGAAGGGAGACATTCTCCAGGAATCCAATAGTGAAGAAGCAACTTTGGGCAATAAGGAATGTTGATGTTTGAACTTGAACTTGAACCTTACCTTTTGAGTTTGAATTGAGACCTTTTCTGTTTTAGCATTACATCCTGGAACTTTGTTGTGTGCTTTGGAAAGGGATTGAGACCCGGGGAAGGGAGTCATTCCTTCAGGTAAAGATCCCACCTAAAAACTGGAACTGTGATCCACTGTCCAGAAGATTGGAGCCATTCTTCTGGACCAAGTTCCATTAACTCTTTAGTTTAGTTGTAAGTGTGAGGGAGAGTAGTAGGTTTTTGACACCGGCGGTGGACTATTGATTTACATGGATCTCTTGAAACAATCCCTTGGGTTTTTTAGTTGAGGCAGGGACCCCTCTAAGAGTTGTGGAAAGTTAGGTTTTCTCTTTATTTGCATTAATAAAGCAAGTTTATGCCAACAACCCTGCCTTTGCTCCTGTACGCTTACTGTTTTTCCTTCTTGTTCCCTCTCCTTCTGTAGGTGCTTGCCCGTCCCTTTTATATCAGCATATCAGCCCCCAAACCTACCGCGGGTGCCCGCCTGTGCGTCTCCTGACAGGACCTAATGTCCAAGCCCCAAGACCCCTAGTCTCAAAGGTTTTCTAGGAAGGAACCTTTAACTGCCTGCTTGGACTCCGTCTGAGCTTCTTGATTCAGATAGTGTTACCATTTGGTTGTGGGTCACCTTCCCAGTCTCCTGAAGGTCGCTGACGCACACGCGTATCAGCAAGTACTGTTATTCCCCTTGCCCTTTGGGTTTGCTGCCATACCTCCAGGAATCCTCCCCGCCCTTGCAGGGGTGCTTGTCAGACGGACGTTATTCTAACAAACCTGCCAGGGGCGTGCTCCTGAACTTGAGTCCAAATCTGGCTCTCTCGCCCACTCCCTGGATGACTGGTTCCTGCCAGAGCTTGAGGTCTAGGCTCTAACTGACCTGGGACAGTCTTTATCTTCTAGTAACTACCGGCTTCTGCCAGGACCTGAGTTACAGTCCTCGGTGGGCTGGAAGCAAGCCTTCCAGCCTTCCTTTTTGGTCTATATCCCTTGCCAGGTCCTGGGTGGTGACCCACAGTTGGTTCTCTGCACTGTGCTCTTCTTGCTTTCTGACACCAGTCAGGGATTGAGGTGTACATCTGGGTAAGCTCTGGCTCATCAAACCCTCCTGTGCTTTGTCTCCTACTTCACCATCGCTCTGAAAGGCCATCTTTACTCCCTCTTACCCTGGCTCCATCTGCCTTCTTATTTAATGCTCTGCCTGTTCAGAATTTCCCAATAATGCATCAAATTAGCTGAGCCATTTTCTATTAGCTGCATGACCAGGATCTCCTTTTCCATTTCCCCACCATGTTTCATGCTCTTCCTTGTAATTCCTCTGTGTGGTGTTGCTACCTCTTCTCTGTGTTGAGTAAATATTTGATTGTCAATGAGCTTGTGGGCCGAAGGCTTAAATACCTCCTTCACCATCTTGGGGTCAGGCTTAACGGGCATGGAACCTGCACAACTCAGCATCTCAATCTTGTACGCAATCAGTGAACTGCTCTGTCCTGACTTCATGTATTCATGCGGTTTGCATATCCCTCAGACTAACTTTCGCAAGCTCATGAGCTGTTAACACAAAGTGTTGTTTGACCTCCACTTTGCATTTCCCCAATGCCTCGGTGCATGAGCCACCGCCATGGATCTTCAACACCATTCCAGGAATTGCATCGCAGAGCAAGGGCTTCTACTGGCTCCCAGAATCTTCTGACTCCCCCACCCCCATAACAAGCCTCCTACTTCTGCCCTTTCCTGGCTGTTAGAATGGATTTCCGAACCCTGCTCTGCTGAACAGATGATCAGGAAGCCACCCTTTTATAGTGAAAAAAGGAACACTTCTGCTAGGTTAGCCAGGACAATTCAAGGTAGCTTGGAGAGCAGTCAAGGCTAAATCTCAGGAGTAGTGGGGGTGATCTGAGGTCTTGGATGCGCGCACACACAGTAGGACGACACAAATTTCCCTTAGACAGTAGTATATCAGAAATATACAATTTATTAGGCTGAGAACAAACACAAGTGAATAATGAAGAACACAGTAATACAACAACTTAAATACACACTATGTAAAATATATAGTCACTTTTTGGTCAATGCGGTAGGGTAGCGGATTCACGCCAAAACCTGTAAAGAGGGAAAGTAAACAAACTTGATCACAATAGCCAACTCCAGAAATGGAAATCCCTAACTTAAGAAGGACAGCTGTACCAAGATTGGAGCCTTGTGCTCAATGTTATGTTTGTGCATAAAAGCGCCCGTTGCTGCGTAAAGCTCACAAGGGGCGAACTTCAATGGGAAGGTAAAGTTAGAAGAGGACGTAGGAGTGTGAGGAAAGAGTTGGAGGTGGGTCTGTTACGGAGAACAAAGCTGTCCCCAATTTTCGGACGACTATAGGAAGCAAGAGCCACCCAAGTCGAAGCTAGGGCCGGCAGGGATCCTTCATGCGTTAAAAAAAAAAAAAAAAAAAAAGGTATGGAAGAACTAGGGGCCACATGTCAGTGGTATGATTACTCACTGCCCTTAGCTCACTTCGGGCTCAAACTTGGCAGGTTTGAAGGTCACCTGGACTACGAAATCCCCTCCTTGGTTACGCTTCAAAGAGCGCAGGCGCTGCGGGTGCAGATGCAGGTCCGATTTGCATCTGGAGGTGGATCTCTAATCACGAATGCAGGACAAAGAAAGCACCAATGGAGCTGGTGTCGGGACACTTGAAGAAAGGCAGGAAAGTCACCAGTAGCGACTGCCACTTTTGCACAGTGACAAAGGAGCACACAAGTCTCATGGACTGATGCAGGCTTCTCTCTCGCGGCCCAAAGCAGCAGGGACAACAAGATTTGGCAAGAAGAGGCTTTGCAGCGCGAATTGGGTTCTCCCAAAGCTCAAGCCAAAACTTGATGTAGCAACGCTCCAGCACGGGGTGCCAAGGTACAAGCCGGTCAGTCCACTTGTGGGCCCAGGGACACTTCCGAGAAGGCTCATTTACAGGGCACCAAGGAGGTGTTGAGAGTGATTGGTTCCACCACTCAAAAGAGACGAAGCACCTTTGCAGGTCTTTGGAGATCAAGCGCAAAGCAGCGCTCTACTGGGACAACAGCGGGCTCGAGGTGCCAAACCTTCTCTGCGCGGTTTCCGGACAGTCCTTGGATCTGCTTGGTGTAGAGGCTAATTCAGACCTAAAGGTGCTCTGCGCGTCTGCACTCGGAGCCCCTACTCGTATGCTAAAGTCCAGTGAGTGCTCGCACCCAGCTGGCCCCACTCATGGACACCAGCAGTGGTCCATTCAGGGACCACTGCAGCTCTCGTGCTCTCGTGCACACCAGACATTCTAGCACCAGTAGTGTGTATTGGGACCAGACAGTCCCAGCTCACTTCCTGGGTACCTACACATGTGACTTGCATTAGCCTGCAAAAAGCACTGGATTTCACGGGAGAATACATGCCCAAATAAAGACTCCCGGGTCACAAAGAGCAAGAGGATGGCCAACAGACAAAATGGCCAAAGGAGAAGACAAAACACCTTGTGGCACGGCCATGACAGACTCCAGCCACAGTCATGAGCCACACGAGGTAAGCGTGGTATAGCTCGGTAAAAGTTAATACAAAATCATGAAAAAGCTTCTGCTGCCACCAGTCTACTCCTAGGCACATTGCCCAGTTACCAAAACATCCTTAAGGGATGTCTAGGGACCAAACCGCAAGGACCCCAGTGCTCGGTACTGTAATGTACTTTGCTCACTGAAATACAGTTGCCAAAAGTGGCAACAAAGTCATAAGACTAAGGCAAACAATGTTTCCCAGTACTGACTGTCAGAAGGACAAGTCAGTTTCACCAGAACAATGAGCGAAAGCCCAGTGGAGGGCAGCTGCAGGCCGTGCTTCACTAGCAGAAAGTCAGGACAGTAGGGTGAAACAAAAGCAAAAAGTGGGGGGTTTCCAGAAATATAGAGGTAAAATAGCAGTAAATGAATTTCACCTAACACTAGCCATATGGGGAGAGACTCTCGCAGGGCAAATAGTGGCAACATTGCTAGACTCATCACAGTATGCTTGCTGTCATTGGAAGTTGCAAAGACAATTGTGGCCTGCACAGACCCGAAATCCCTCAATGTGACTCCCAACACTCCCACCGTACAAGCCTATGTATGCTAGCCTTTCTTAGGGTCGTTCATCAGTCCTGGCAGCACCAGGCGTCCACCTCGCAGTTGCTCGTATCTATCGCCTCATCCAACAATCGTGGCGGGCATGAGAAAATCCTATAGGTACCGACCTCCCGCCCTGGCTACGAATCTTCTCTTCACTGATCCTAGACACCTATGCCATGAATCCGTGCCACTGGCGAACAAGTGTAGACACGGTCTTCCATGCTGTGAGGACGTGCAAATGGCAGGGGCGTGCTTTATAAATTCCATCTCCTATAGCATTTATTTGACATATTGTTAAAACTGGTCTTGCCAATAAAGCTGTAAGTGAAGTTCTGGTTAAGTCGTAGGCCAAATGCAGCCTAGACTTGTTTCCCCTAAAACCTATTAGTTTTCAACACTTTCCCTGTTTTTGCACTGGGCATTGCAGGAGGGCATGCTGCAGCGTGGACCCTGGCACCTGTCTCGCTATCTGCCATAGTGATGGTGCCACCTTTCTGTTGTCTTTCTGCGCCCTCCTGTCTCGACAGCACCCAGAATTGCACCATCGCTGCCAAGCTTTCCCCTGGAATGGCGGCATTTCGAAGGCGGATCCAAGCTTGTTTGCAATTACTTGGAGCGTCAACCCCTGAGCCAAGATGATCTGGTGCCAGAAATCCCAAGTTGGCGTCATTGCTGGAAAGGCAAATATCAGCCAATCCCCAGAGGCTTTTCAGAGGCAGGCCCACTGCACCCTGGAACTGACATTGTTCCTCAAAGCTGTATTTCCAGCTCCTGAGCTGTCTTGACTTGTAATTTACAGACCGGCATGAGGATCTGAAAGAGCCTGTAGGGCTACACCAGGTGCCCAGGCCTAAATTGGCACTGGAGATGGCACAAAAGGGAAACAGTCACTCACTGTCTGCAAATGTATTCATTGTAATAATATCTTGTTTTATGTCTGCCTGCTTGTGTTTCAGTTTTTTCTTTCTATGGTGCTGTAAAAAAACATCTTCTAATCCAATTTGTTTCTCAATTGATAGACCTCTGTACGATGGGCAGCATTCAAACCTGTGACCTGCAGGCCAAACAGATGTCTGCAGCGAGCGCTTGACTCACTGAGCCATCTACCCAGTTTCAGATCATTCGGGAGAAGAATAGTACATTAAAGTAGGTTAAAGGAGCGAAAGCACAGCTTTTCAACACAACATTAAAACAAACAGCTATGTCCACCCCCTCCCTTCTCTTTGATCCCCCTGAGCGTGTACTCAACAAGATATTTCCACACCTCGCAATCAGTTGTTGGCATAACATTTCTCCCTCCATGCAGTTTCACCAGCCCAGGCTTCCACCCAATTCACCCTCAAAATCCCACAGCCAGATCCCAGCCAGCCAATCTCTCCTCCAAGTTTGCGAGTTTAGTAGAGGGTGGTCACCCACACAATCCCCTCTAAATCCCACTCCACTCAGTGCACATCTGGGGCGTTCAGTATCAATGCTACCTTTTTCCACATCACGCTAAAAAATATAATGCAGGGTTCGTTGTTGTGGTTCATCAACGGGAACCAACGCCCTTTCTCCTCTGCCATCGCAAATTGCAGCTGCCTTCAGGGCACTCGCTCTCTATACAAGTAGTGACTCGCACTTCATCAAAAGATGTCTGACTGTTTCCAGACCAGGTTTGCCACACAAACGGCAATAGCGGTGGTTTTGCGGGATGTTGGTCCATGCCCCTGTGATTTCAGCGGTGTTAACCACGTTCATTTTCCGCCTCAAGTAGTCCCATATCAGAGAGGTACCCACAAACTGCTGGAGATAACCTGGTTGCCCATCTCTTTGCATGATGTATTCAAGAACCTGAGTGCCATTATTCTTAGTCTGGAGTTTGCAAATGTGCAGCTCATGATGAAAAGCCACAGCCTTCTTCTTAATCTCAGCTTTCTAACGCCGACAACAAAGCTTCAGAGGGTCCTCCACAGACATAGAATGCCAACTAGTGGAGGGAGAGCTAATTTTCATTAGAGTGCTACATGGCTTATATGGACCTCTGGTCCGCTCAGCTTCAAAAATAAGATGGTTTAAACTTCCAATAGTGGCGTTGGCCAGTTTCCAATGGGTGTACAGGTTGGAAAGCTGGGCTTTTGCCATGCACAAGACCATACCCATTTCCAAGTATATCATTTCAATGGGTGTGCGTGTCAGAAGATGAAGCAGTTTCTTCAGAAGTAAGCCTTCCAGGTTAGCATAGCTATATTGGCCATATCCCAGCTTTCCATTCCATACATAAGGATGGTTAATAGTTTTGCAGAGTACAATTGTGCCAAAATGCCCACAGAATACCTGCCACCCTTTTTTCGCCAAGTTACTCAAGCTCCTATAACCCGGGCACCTTTGAATTTAAGATGATTCATGTTGTAAGAGCCAGATATATTTTGGTTGAAGCTAATGACAAGATACTTGTACTCGTGGACCACCTCCAGCAAAATCCCATCCAGTTTCCATCCTGATTTTTTGATTTTAGTATGACTGGACTAAATACCATAACCTTTCCCCTCTCCCCAAGATCTTCTTTTGGGAGAAGAGTGTAGAGCTTTCTACGTATACTATTTAAAGACCTATATTGTGTAGATTTATGTGGAGATGTGATCAGATACTGGCTGTCGGGATGTATCGCTATGGAGAAAAATGCTGACCACAGATCTACTAAAGTTAAGTGCTTGACTAAGTAGGGATTGCATAACAGGATGGAAGCTGAGGATAGGTACAACGGGAAAAGCCGGTAGCACGGCTGCATTCACTGCACGCAGGTCCTGAATTAAAAGATAAACCTCTTTACATGGCTTCTTTGTGGGCAAAATCTGAGTATTGAAGGGGCTGCAAACTGGTACAATAATACCTTGTTTGAAAATGCATTCCATTACAGGGAAAATGCCTTCTTCAGACTGTCAGGACATAGGATACTGAGGTACACATGACAGGGGCTTGGCAGGGTTTTAAGTAATTTTGACTGGCTCACCCATTCCTGCAGGCTATCTCTGGCCCCTTTGATTAAGCAAGGGGAAAAATACCACCCAAACCTCTATTCTGGCATGCCCGTGCTTTGCAGAAACGATCACACTGTTTTAGCATGATTTATTTCACAAAGAGATGATCATTTGGGTGGGAGCCTTCTAAAAAAAAAAAAATGCCCGGCAGTGTACTAATCGTAGGTGGTATATGTCCCCATTTGTTGGAGTCCATACGGATTTCGCCGGGATTAACGCTGGCGGTAATTCCGCCGATCTTGCCATTTTTTGGTGGTAAGGTGGAGGATTTACCTCAGCTTGTTGCACCTTACCACCAAAGGTGTAGTACAGCGGTGCATTAACCATGGATGTCATTTGGGGGACGCCAGGGGTCTCCCTTGCTACCCCTTTGTTTCTTGAGTGGCTTGCTTTCTTGTTCAGGACTCTTTATAAGAAACAGGGGGTTCCACAAGTGTAACACTTTGAGCAGTGACCCAAAATAAGAAAGAATAGGAATAAAAAAAATATGGTCTTTCTGGAATTCTATACAGTAATTGCTAGGCTCATTAAAGGTTTATATTAGAAACACTTCAGGGGGTGAGTCACTGATTTAGTCTGTTCGTAAACACCTCAAATTCACAATGCAGACAAAATCCCCCAAAAAGCATTTAGATTAGAATAAGCATCTATTTCGGGCTTTGTATTTTGCTTTTAGCAAGTTGCAGTTATAGCATGTTTCTTGCTGCCGTTGTCTCCGTTACGATGATCACAAGACATTCCATCTCGGTGCACTTGGTCACTTGACAAAATCCTTGTGCCTAAAAGCTTGTGTAAAGTGTAGATATGTTTCACAATAGTACGAGTAGGGGATGCCGTGGGAGAGCGCTGCTTTCCCTGCGCTACTCTGAATTCTTTAATGCACAGTTACAAACCCTCTCAATGGTATGTATTTTGCCAACCTCTGAAGCCTGCAAAGTAGATGCATGCAGGCTTAACATGTGGCAAACTTTGCACCATTTCAAAACATCAGGAGGTAGTTAACACATATCAACAGTTTACAGTTGTGTTCATTAAATCAAAGCTGTAAATGGTATATTTAAAGTCATATTTTAATTCAATAATATGTAGAAAAAATACATTTTGAGTTAAGAAATGATGGGACAACCCCATTCATTTGGTACAATAAAACATACACACAATGTCTAAAAAGAGAAAGACTGTTTAGTCGTGACACATTAATTTGTATATTTTGATATCAAATATCTAGAAGCTTAAAATGGATATGTTGATCTATGCAGAAAAAAGATTTTACACTTGCAAAAATCCTCGAGCCCTATTATGGGGCAATTATTTCGTCAAGCTAGTAATTGTTACACTAGATGGTTAGATAGAACTCGACATGTTTCAGTTCTCTGGTGATTCTGGGAACTTTCTTCAGAAGTAGTGTCACTGTATCTAAATCATTATTTACAGTAAAAACAAACAAACATCAGTAGGAGGTGTATTTAATACATTTATCATCGGATATCAATTCCTATCACTGGTATTGCATGGCGGGGTTGGATCTGCCTTCTGCAACTGTTGATATGAAACAAAAAACAGGAAAGAAAAGGATATAAATATTCCAATTGGTTCTGTAATAATTTCAATTTACCTAGTCCTGTCGGGAGCAAGTGGCTCTTGAGGAGGTAAGGATCCTGAGTTAAGCAGGTTTTCGATCTCCTAGGTCTATTAATAACTCCAGGTTGAATTATTACACGACCTGCAAAGTTAATATGCATAATTTGTTTTTTTCAGATCTTCTTCTATTTTGGTTAGATCTATTTCTATTTTTTGAGCCATTTCTTTTGCTGTGTCGATAATTAGAATGAGCCAATCACGGCCGCAGCGGTTGGCTATATAACTCCATTGGAGTTTGAATTTAGGATTATCTAGAAATAGACGTGGTTCGTTTAAGACTGTTAAGCATTGTGGTAAAGCCTTATTTTTAAAATACTCTACCATTATGGCGCCATGGAGTTCTGTTCTTATGTATCTCTTTCGTAATTGTACAATCTCGTCCCATTCGTTGTTCTGTTCGCTTGCATTTTCAAGTTCACTATTATTAATTATGGATATAGCGTTCATAAGCGCTGCGGCGTAATCATCGCTATACCCTAATGTTCTCTCTTCTGCCATTTTTTAGAGTTTAGGCTTTTTATGTAGATCGTCAAGTTGAGTTAATCTTCTAGTTTCTCTTGAAAAAACCTGTTTACTATTTCCCTCGTGTAACCTTAAAACAAGAGTTGAGCCACCTGTCAGTATAGCCACTTTGTCAATAGTTCCCGTGACCGATAGCCACTATAAACCAATACACATTTTTAGGGGGATGTTCAGTGTGTAAATACACTAACAAATCTAAAGAAATTGAAATAGGGCTATCTACTCCATGGAAACAATTACAATTCTCTAATTGCAATTCAGAAGTTGTTATCTATATGATAACCTGCCCATGCGGCTTAAAGTATATAGGAAAAACCGCTCGAAAAATTAAAACACGCATTATAGAACACTGGAGCTGCATACGCAATAAAACCATCCTAGCCCCTATGGTAAAACACTTTATAGATAAAAACCATTCAAGTGACGACATAAAATGGACAGTACTACTTACACTAAAAGGAAACGACATAACAAAGAAGAAACATCTTCTACTAGAAAAAGAACAGAGACTTATTTTCCAAACTAAAAGTGATGAACTAGGGCTAAATGAAGCCATAGGATGGCACAAGATTTAAGCGCCAGACACCAATTTTCTATATAGGGTTTAATGTGCCCCTCAATAGCTAATTATCATCCCATGGTGGCTACTTACACACAAGAAGCTATGTAATTAGATTACATTCTTGCTTACGTTTTATCGTTATCAGGATAGATATTCAGAGAATGTATAGTGGAATCTATTTCTTTATACACAACACCGCCTTCTGTACCCTTTGCTCTAAGTGTGTTTTAGACATTTAAAACAACCGGTATTAGTAAACACTATCGGCATTAATAAAAACTAAAAAAGGACTAGTAAGCCTATATAAAACCCTCTACCCAAGATGGCGACCGCAATCGAGAAAGCGGCAGGCAGAGGATCCAGGAATAGGAAGGACGCTAATGCACAGATTAACCAAAACAGGTAACCCACTGTTTCCCAACCTTTTATAATCTATTTAAAATCAATATAAACTAAAAAAAACGTGATATCAATGGAAATATGCCAGCGGCTTTAGAAACATTTAGAGCTATGAAAATGACCATTCACGTCCTATCTACAGATTCAATAAAGGATCTCGTCTACACAGACCTTAAATTGAACTGTCCGCATTCAGAAAACAAAAAAAGAATACGGACATACCTGCCTAAAGTCATACACGAGCCAAAGACCACCTGATAACCAATACAGGTAAGCGACTCATTAATATGAAGGGAATTCTCTATTTCTATCAACAAACCACTAATTTATAGCTAAACTCAAACGCTATAATAGATCCTATTCCCATGTGTTTTTTAGGCTCTGGCCCTTACTACCGATTTCAACTAATGAGAACATTCCGTTCCCACCCGCTTAACATAAACGATTAGACGTGGCTTGAACTTTCGAAGCCCCTATCTATAAAGAACAACTTTTGAAGTTCCAAACTCTCATCTTATGAGGTAAGCCTTGTCCTACTGTTCCCTCAGTGCACTTCTCCACATGAACAGAGCCAACCTGTTAGTAAATTTCACCAAATTATGCATATTAACTTTGCAGGTCGTGTAATAATTCAACCTGGAGTTATTAATAGACCTAGGAGATCGAAAACCTGCTTAACTCAGGATCCTTACCTCCTCAAGAGCCACTTGCTCCCGACAGGACTAGGTAAATTATTACTCTAGCTCTGTCTTGTAAATTGAAATTATTACAGAACCAATTGGAATATTTATATCCTTTTCTTTCCTGTTTTTTGTTTCATATCAACAGTTGCAGAAGGCAGATCCAACCCCGCCATGCAATACCAGTAATAGGAATGATAAATGTATTAAATACACCTCCTACTGATGTTTGTTTTTACTGTAAAGAATGATTTAGATACAGTGACACTACTCCTGAAGAAAGTTCACAGAATCACCAGAGAACTGAAACATGTCGAGTTCTATCTAACCATCTAGTGTAACAATTACTAGCTTGACGAAATAATTGCCCCATAATAGGGCTCGAGGATTTTTGTAAGTGTAAAATCTTTTTTCTGCATAGATCAACATATCCATTTTAAGCTTCTAGATATTTGATATCAAAATATACAAATTAATGTGTCACGACTAAACAGTCTTTCTCTTTTTAGACATTGTGTGTATGTTTTATTGTACCAAATGAATGGGGTTGTCCCATCATTTCTTAACTCAAAATGTATTTTTTCTACAAATTATTGAATTAAAATATGACTTTAAATATACCATTTACAGCTTTGATTTAATGAACACAACTGTAAACTGTTGATATGTGTTAACTACCTCCTGATGTTTTGAAATATTCACCCACCCCCAATATAAGGTAGAACGACTACTTAGGTAGTTCCATTGGGTTTCCCTAAAAACGTGTACAACTTTGCACCATACCTCGAGATGAACTGGCCTGCGTTAACAGTTTAATTGTATCCACTACAGAGTGTAATTCAGACATGTAATTGCTCATTTTACTATAGCTGCTAAGATAGCTATAGTTGCTAAGATAGCTCAGTGGGTTGAGCGCTTGCTGCTTTGATGTGTGTGTTCTGCAGGTTGCATATTCGAATCCCGGTAGGCCAACTCCGCCTTTCATCCTTCTGTGGTCGATACATTAATACCAACACGTGTTGGGTGATATTGTATGTATATTCTTTCTATATAAAGTGCTTAAATACCTCCCTGCTAGAGACCTTCACTCATCTAGCTCCAACTTTCTGCAGATCAGACGTTTCTCCAAACAGAGAGTGGGGGGTAGATCTTAATCTTCGACAGGATCCTCCCTCTGGAACGGCCTCCCTGCCCCTCTCAGACTTGAGCCGAATCTCCTTAAGTTCCGGAAGCTCCTCAAGACCTTCCTTTTTTCCTCCTCCTTCTCTCTCCCCCTCCCGTGCTAGTATTCTCCTGCCGCTGTGACTGGATGGCTGTTGTACCCCCCTCCCCCACTCTCTTTTGTGGCACCCGGAAACACTTTCTGCTATATAGGCACCATAAAAATGCTCAATAAATAAATAAAATAAGCATAAATGCTATATAACAACACATCATTATCATTTGGTCATGGACGTCTGCTTGCATTCACAGTCATTCGGAAATATGGGCCTATGCACACTGATATTAATGATACATATTTATTATTTATTTATTTTTTGGATTTGTAACACGCGCTACAGCCCTCAGGCATCGAGGCACTGTTTCAAGAAGATGTCTTAGTTACATGTACAGGAGGCTTTGCTCATGGTTTCAGGGAGCAAGATCGTAGTGGAATACAGTGATCCATGATATACAGGTGTTTGAGAGTACTCACTTTACAACTTAGGCAAGAAGGGTAAGGGAACGAAAAGGCTAGTGTGCTCGATCAGGCACAGATAGTATTGGGATCCGTTCTATACAAACAGAAGTGTTTTAATTGCTTTCCTGAATGCTGTGTGTGAGTTGATGGGGTGGGGGTGGGGGGGGGTAACTAGTTCCAATTGGTAGCTGCAATGATGGGGAAAGTCGAACATTTTTTGTATGACATGTATATCACATTACAGTGATGTCGTAACCATATTTTTCGTAGAGTACTTCGGAAGAATGCTATGTGATGCCACTACTGTTTTGTAAAGGGGCCAATGGTTGTGCTCCATTGCTTCCCGTGATGTCACTTTGGGGTGGGGTCAAATAACATCACTTCCTCTGATGTCATCAGAGGTCAAGCAAGGGTTGTGGGCTGTCACTTCCGCTACCCCAGGCATTTTGGTGAAATGACGTCCCTGGCGGTAATGCATGGTAACAGTTACCACCGCATTGCCAAGCTTTTTTCCCTGCACTGCCGCTCTAAATGAGTCTACGGATGAAAAGGCGGTGTTTCCCGGTAGGAATTTGCACCCCTCCCCTCCCTCTAGTACTTTGAGTTTGGGTGGAAATGCTGTGAATGACTACAGGTCGGCTGTGTAGGGGAACTACCTTTTTTCCCGTTTTTGTTACTTATCCGCCATGAAGTTTTGCAGGATCAGATGGGGAAGGTTTGCTTCTAATATTAATAGTTAATTGAAATGCAATAAGGTAGCTTTTCAAACCACCGTTAATTTTGACTTTGCACCCCAACTTAACAGGACAGCCTTGGCTTACGTATATTAAGGGGTGAGCAAAGAACCAGCTGAACTAGGAGTCTTAACCTTTTTCCTATGAATACAATCGAAAATGTAGGTCCTTGGCACTTAACGGGTTATGACAGCAAGTGAGAGCTCACTCGCGCCATCCAGACTCATCCACCAGCCCAGGAGCTCTTTGCCTTCTGCCCCCTCCTGCGCCTGACTCACTCCTGATAAATGGAGCTTTGCAGTCTGCACACTCTGCCTCTTTCAAAGATTTGAAGCCTGTCTCCGCCCCTGGGGGAGCGGGGGAGAGGGGGGAAGAGGAGACCCTGGGCGCACCGCGTCCCCTGCTGTCTCCTGATATTGATGGAGTGCGCTTTGTTCCACTGTGTGGACGTGCTTGTGAGGAATGAAGGCGTACAGGCATTCCTCGACCATTGGACAAGGAATGCACCGCTGCAGCCGAAGAAGCCCACACGCATAGAATGCACCATTACAGCAGAGCAGGGCCGTGCATATAATGCATGCACAGAAACCACAGCAGAGCAGATAAATGCATACATAGAATGCACTCATGCCTCAGCGCAGATGCATGCATGCATGGTGGCACCACTGCGCAGGTCCATGCATATAATGCACTACTACAGCAGAGTATATACATGCATGCATAGAATGAACTGCTACGGCAGAGAAGATGCATGCATAGTGGAACCACTGCTGCAGAGCAGGTCCATGCATATTATGCATCACTACAGCAGCACATACACTCCTGTGTCTCTGCTACAGCAGAGCATATACATGCATGCATAGAAACAACAGCAGAGTATATACATGCATGCATAGCATGTACAGCCCACAGGCATAGAATACACTGCTACAGCAGAGCAGATGCATGTATATTGGCACCACTGCTGAAAAGCAGGTCCATTCATGTTATGCATCACTACAGCAGCACATACACTCCTGTGTCTCTGCTACAGCAGAGCATATGCATGCATGCATAGAAACAACAGCAGAGTATATACATGCATGCATAGCATGTACAGCCCACAGGCATAGAATACACTGCTACAGCAGAGCAGATGCATGTATATTGGCACCACTGCTGAAAAGCAGGTCCATTCATGTTATGCATCACTATAGCAGCTCAAACACTCCTCTGTGTCACTGCTACAGCAGAGCATATACATACATACATACATGCATGCATAGAATGCACAGCACACAGGCATACAAATAAATACACCGCTACAGCAGAGCAGATGCATGTATTATGGCACCATTATGGCAAAGCAGATCCATGCATATAATGCACAACTGCAGCAGCTCATATACTGCACTGGGTTATTGCTACAGCAGAGCATATCCATGCATGCATAGATTGCACAGCCAATCGGTATAGATTGCACTGCTACAGCAGAGCAGATACATGCAGAACTGGTCCATGCATGAAATGCACCACTACAGCAGCTCACCCACTGCTCTGAGTCACTGCTGCAGCAGCGCTTATACTGAAAGGGGCCCCTAGGGGACCCTGACGTCTATGGAAACAAGGCAGGTCACCACACACGATAGAGACGCCAGACACAAGGTTGTATTCCCAAAGCTAGGGTTTTATTGCAAAGCAAAAGTCTCAGTTGGCCAACTTGGTCTCACGCCCTGCGACGTGTATCTCTAGACCTCGAGGGACGCAAGAGAGGGAATTACGTACATCAGTTACATATATACAAAATGCATATCAAACCATCAGCTATGACATGTTTAACACCCCCCCCTTTATTGGGTTTCTTTGAACTTGGTGTGATGATGGACATCTCCGACCACTATGACACCTTCAAACATCTATTCTAGTAACAATTTGCAATTTGTGAGTGCGAAGGCATCTTTTGGTTATTGAATAGAACATGGCGCTTCTGTTCTTGGAAGCGAACTACATACGGGGGGGGGAGTTGCATTCCGGACCTTGCTATCTATCAGGTGCTATTCGCGTCCTGGGAGCCGACATGCTCTAGCGGGCTCAGCAAAGGGGGGCCGTTAGAACAGCATAATTCAAGCCTTTAGCGGTATTATTGTAACATATTGTACCATATAACGAGACTGGCTGGCAGCTGTGAAATGATTAAATGCCCTGCAGCTCTGCTTCAAGGCTACATTCGGGAGGGAGCCGGGCATTCTTCCTAGCGCTGCCTACCTTTGTGTTTCAGCAAACTCTTGTTATCCTCACGGCCCTGTGGCCTTGTCCTTTTCACATAGAGACAACAATGTTCCACAGTCGAGCAGTGTAAGCAGAAAATATACTGCGAAGCAATAGGAACAGAAAGCAATGAGCAATGGTTAGAAAACAAAATGGCGATTCTTGCTACATCAAAATGGCCGTTCATTGGCAAACTCGAAAACCTATATTCTGTCGTATTGTGCATGAGACGGTTGGTCCACGGCCACCAAAATGCGTTTGCGGTCTCAAAGTAGAGGTATCCGTATTTCTAGACTGACAAACCCTCCTTTGGACGTATGCCAAACGTCTCATCTATTTATTGAAACCTCCTCTAGTGATGATGAATCTGAAGTACTTATGTCTGAGTCTCGCATGCTATCGTGGACATTATTGTCTTCATCAATATCTATTGCCATCAACTCTTTCACTGCTCTCATCTCATTTGGGTCTGGGCTAGTTCGATCATGAGGTTGTTTTTTCTTTATCATATGCATGCATCCTTCCGTACATCCCTCAGTTACCTCTGCGCAAACTATGGGTAAACAATGTATACAACAACAGCCCGTTAGGAATATTCCGAACACCACTACTAATATTGAGATCAACTTCCATCCCCAAGATCGTAGTATTCCCCAAAACCAAGATCCTATTCCCCAGCTCCCTTCTCCCGTGGGCAGTTCAGACTTTAGAACGTACATTTTCTTTATTGCTTCAAAGATCGTGGGGGAATAGTCCTCGACATAAACGTAACATGCTGATCCCACTATTTTGCAAATTCCCCCACGATCAACCGGGATTACATCGAGAGCCATTCTATTTTGCAGTGTCATTAACCTTATTCCTCTTTCTTCCAACGTCATGTTAAATAATATATCTGTTGTTGTGTTTATTGTATTCTTTAGGATTCTGGACAGTTGCCTTAGATTATAGGAGTTCACTATCTGCCCTAAGAATGGAATGAATGATTTTGCTACATCAGTTGCTATTAAAACTCCTTCGTCAGTCCTCTTGACTCTAGTTTTGGATAGTCTGGCCATGGCTGCTGTTTCTAAGAGGAATACTCCTGGGAACAGTAGCCCTAGGTAACATATATCTCCCCAGTTTCTGGGCAACCAAGGGTATGCTTTCTCTCCACATTAAAATAAACTGGATCACCTACGTATACTGGTTCTATTTCCCATTTTAGTACCACTGTATTCATACAACCAGTATATGTTCCTTTCTTAGACAAAAAAAGTTTTTTGGCTATAATTCACCGTGTAAGATGGGGGGAATTGCGTCTTTGTCCCCTTCTGTTCTTACACGAAACGTCATTACAGATGTTTTTTCTGGCGGGGACAATCTCGTCTATTTTGTCGTGTTATCTTCCATGTACTTTTCCTCGTGGGCTCTGGGGCTATTACTTGTGCTTTATGGAAAATGGAACAACCCACAGGCTTCATTATTATCTCCTCAAACTCATTCATGTTGGTTCTGTCTAATTGACCCCTATTACTCTCATTCCATTTCCCATAGAACATTGCACCTAAAGATGCACTACATGCAGAATTTAATGGTAATGGTTGCACATACCACCCTATTCCTTTCCTGGCATGCTGTGGTAAATGGGCACATAACCAGCAGTTTGTTTTCTTCAGGATTGCATGCGTCATGTTCATTATTAGCAGTAAGGTGTTATTTCCAAAACCTTCCCTGTATTTTTCTTCCATTGGGGGTAGGGTATAAGTGATCACCTGAACTGGGCTTTCAGTAGTGGATATATTAATTATTGGTAAAAACATTTCTAATGTGTGTATTGTTTCTACCCACCATAATATTAGGGCTGTCGATATTGGTGCTACCACGCTCATAAAGCACATTATTATCGTTAGTGCCAGAATACAATTTGTTTTACCATGCGTTTTTCTTAAACTTATAGTCTTTATAACTGACTCATTCTCAGCGGTGGTGGTGCAGGAGGAGGCTGGACCGGTCCCCGCATGTTTCTCGTTGTCCTTCTTCTTCCGTATCACAGTTCGTTGTGGATATCTCCCTTCGTCGCGCTTGCTCTGATGTCTATAAGTTCAATGGAATTCTCACAGTTCAGTTTTGCATGTCCTTTTCAGCCTGGATTCGATTATTCGTTTTTAGGCGAGATCACGTGGCCCTTCTTATACTGCTCAGAGGACCTTTGATCAGTTATCGCCTCAGTATCATGTGCGCCCAGCTCGTCTGCTCTGGTTCTGGACACATGTACTTTTTATGATCGCACCGAGGAGTCGCGAGTCTTGAATTGTCCGATTTGCACAATTCTCACGCTTCTCTCCTCTACACCCCTGGTTCCTTCTCCGTCGATGAGCTGAACCAGAGGTTGACATAAACACCAAAGAAAAGAATGCGGATCACTTTGTCTTTCGAGGCCGCAGGTTGTATCGCCTTGCTCCTGGTATCGTATGATCCGTGAACAGTGCCGGTGCACTTTCAGATTCAGGCTTGAAGTCAGCCTGTGGCACTACTGCAGGTTCTGGTGTGTGCCGCGCCAATGATGCAGATCCGTTTTTTGGCATGCTGGCAAGTGCTGGTGGGCGCCAAAGGGGTACACGATTTGGTTTTGCTGGTATCTGCAAGGCAGATTTCACGTCGGTCAGCAGTGGTGTCGATTCTGCTGGGCAACATTGGGGCACTCTTTGCCCTTCCCCCTTTTTGGCAATCGTCTCAGGCTTTGTTTCGAGTTTCACTTCTCGTTTTGGCAGATTAGGTGACTGCTCACTGGCAACAGTTTCTTTCGTTTCTGGGACCGCTGTCTCTTTCCGGTCATCAATGTGAGGCAAGACTTTCAGTGCAGTTGGAATCTTTTTGGCATGGGTGGCATGGATCCATGACTTCCTTCCATCCACCCTTATTGCTGTCTGCGTCTCCAAAAGTACTTGATGGGGCCCGCGCCACCTGGGCGCTAATGATGACTTTCTTTCAAAGTTTTTTAGCAGCACCCAGTCTCCTAGCTCCAGCGCGTTCCCCGGACCGGTGTACCTTACTGGTAATGCCTCCTGCACCTGCTGATGAATCAAATGCAATTTCTGCTTTAAAAGGCCACAATAAGTACTAAGCACAGGATGTTCTATCTCACTAAGTCGTTTTGGCTGATGTGCGCACCAAACAGTTGCCGGCCTCCCCATTACGATTTCGTACGGGGAGAGCCCAGTTTTAGCCTGTACAGACGTACGCATGCATAATAGTGCCATTGGTAATGCATCCACCCAACTCAACTTGCTTCCCGCACAAATCTTGCTAATCTTTCATTTAAGAATCCCGTTGTGCCTCTCCACAAGACCGGCAGAACTCGGATGCCTTGAACTATGGAATCTCTTATCAATCTGGAGACCAGCACATATCTTTAATACCACTGCACCCACAAAATGCGGTCCATTATCAGACCATAGGACCCGGGGCAAGCCAAATCTGGAAAAATACTCCTTCAACATTACTTTTGCCGTACTCCTTGCTGTGCAATCTTTCAAAGGATATGCCTCCACCCACTTACTGAATGCACAGATTACCACCAAGACGTATTTTAAGTTTTGGCACCTTTCCATCTCTATGAAATCAAAATGAACTACCTCAAACGGCATGGAGGGCGGGCCAAAACTGCCTGTTGGAGTCACTGTTCCCTTTCCTACATTGTGTTGTAAACACGTGATACAGTTCTGCACCAACCTCTCTGCATTCTTTTTTATGTTTACATTCTGCCATACTGTAGAAAGGTGCTGTATCATTTTCTTGGCACAGATGTGCGTAGGGCTGTGGGCCATTGTGACCATTGCAGTCACATACAAATTTGGCAACATCCAGTTTCTAGTTCCCTTGTCCACCCAACAACCCTCCAAATCCAACTCAGCAGATCCCTCTGCCCATCCCTGTATTTCATCAGCCGTAGCCTCGACCTGCATTTCTTTGACAGTCGCAACTCCGTCTTCTATCATACAGGGTACTTCCTCTGTCTGAACCCTCATCATCTTGGTATTCAAATCAGTGGCCGTTTGTTTCGCAATTCTGCCTGCAAACGCGTTTCCCTCTCCTATTTTGCATGTTACTTTTTTATGTTCCTCGCATTTCACTATTGCTAGGCGCTTTGGAAATGTGAGTGCAGACAGCAATCGTACAATCAAAGGGCCATGTTGAATTCTGGCACCATGTGATGTCAGAAACCCTCTCTCAGCCGAGAGTCGACCAAAGTTATGAACCACTCCAAAAGCATACTGACTATCAGTATATATATATTCACATTCAAATTTTCAGAAATCTCGCAGGCTCTCGTTAATGCTATTATTTCCGCGGCTTGTGCTGAATTATAGGGGGTTCTTTTACTTTCTACAACACTCTCTAGGGTAGTGATAGCGTATGCAGCAGTTGTCGTGCCATCTGGTAATTTAAAACATGAGCTGTCACAAAATAACTCTCCATCCGGCTCTTTCTGTGGAATATCACTTAAATCAACTCTTCCCTTGGTTTCTTCCTCAGTGACCATTAAGCAATCGTGGGGGGGTGATTTATTCTTCCCAATTTCTTTTATGGTTAGTGGCAATAATTCTGCAGGATTCAAAGCGCTACACCTCATAATTTGGATATGGGGCGTGAACAAGATAATCTTATATCTTGTCAATCTAGCAGAGGTGAAGTGTTGCGTCTGTGTCCTATTTAATAGAACGTCTATGGCACGTGGCACCATCAGAATTAAAGTGTGCCCCAATACCATCCCTTCCGTTTGTTTCACTGACGCAGCAGCCTGCCCGACAGATCGCAAACATCGTGGTAGTGCGCGCGCTACAAGGTCCAGCGCAGAAGAAAAATAATCACACGGCCTATTTCTTCCACCTTGTTCCTGTGTCAAAACTGCCAATGCACATCCTTCACTTTCACACACAAATAGTCTAAAAATGTTCTCATAGTTCGGCGTACCTAAAACTGGAGCCGAGCATAATGCAGTTTTCAATCCATCAAATTCTCTCTGAAATTCCTCATCCCACTGCAAAGGCATAACCGCATCTTTTCTAGTTAAATTCACTAATGGTTTCACAATTAACGCAAAATTACCAATCCGTTGTCGGCAATATGAAGCCATGCCTATTATGGCTCTGACTCCTTTTTGTGTCTTTGGAATAGGCATACAAGAAATACTTTCTATGCGTTCTGGCGTTAGTCTTCTCCCTCCTTTTCGAAAGTAGTTAGCCCAAATAGGCCACCTCCTTTCGATTATACTGAAATTTCTTCAAACTAGCTTTATGGCCATGTGCCGCTAAGTGTGACAGTAGTAATACAGTGCTTTCTTTACAAATCTCCTCTGTTTCTGAAGCTAGCAATAAATCGTCTATGTATTGCAAAAGTACACAACCCACGGGTAATTCCAGCATGTCTAACTGTTCTTTTAATGTTCTACTGTAAATACGAACGCGAACAAATATCTACTGTCCTTGTCCACTGGAATACTAAAGAATGCATTTTTCAAATCTATTACACTAAAATATTCTGCTGAAACAGGTATCATTGTCAATATTGTAGTGACGTCTGGCACTAGGGGAAATTGCGGATCTACTACCTTATTCAATGCACGTAGATCAATTATGAAACGGTATGGTACCTCATTACCTCCTTTTTTATGAACCGGAAGAATCGGGCTGTTGCATGTACTGCCTGTGATTTCCTCTATTACCCCTAATTTCACTAAATCGGCAACAATACTCTTCAATCCTTTCTCACCTTCAACCAAAATTCTGTATTGGGGTATTCGCGGTAGGGTAACACCTTCTTTTAAAATAATCTTTACTGGCTCTATCTTTAAACATCCCACATCGTTGTCATGTATTGCCCATATACAGGTTGGTGCTTTACCTAGTTCCCCTGGTAACGCTTCGGACATGAATTCTGACACAGGGGCATCGTGTGGCCATATCGTTAGAAACACTCCTTCTGCCGTGCAATGTATAACAGAACCTAGTTTTTTCAACAAATTTAATCCCAACAAATTTTCTCCCCAATTTTCTGGAAAGGACAATGTTTGGTAAATGATCCTATGGTAACTGGGACTGGTTTGGACACTGGGTTTATGACTGGTGTACCTGCGAACCCTACGGAAATATTCTTTTGCCCTGACAGTGGTATATTCGGAACCAAGTGATGGTCTATTGAACACTTCTGTGCTCCTGTATCTACAAGAAAGCGGTGCTCCTCTTTCCCGACTCTCATTTCTACGTAGGGTCCTCTCTGATTCACGGGAATAGACACTGGTTCCGACCCCTGTCCTGGGCTGTCCTATTGGGGAAATAACACATCGTCCGATGTGTAATCATTACTATTACTGTAATACGTGTTTGGCTGTGTATCGAAAACATTTCCACTCTTCCCTCTATTTCCCCCATCTGATTTCCATACTGTTGATTTTGCTGTCCCTGATTCTGGTTTGGGGCACTTTGGTTTTGGCCTTGGTTTTGATTACCTCCGTTATTATGATGCTTCTGCATACTATTCCTATTTGGTCCATTTGCTCCTGGGTGTCCTCTATGCTGTCCCCTCTGACCAGACCCATTTCTATTCTGTAATTGCGGGCATTGCGCTCGCCAATGTCCTTCCTCTTTACAATATGCACACTGATTCGGCCCCACTGTTCCCCCATGCATGTTCAAACTACTCCTCCCTTGTGCGGTCCCTCGCCCTCTAGTATGTCCTGTTACTTGCTGCAATAGTATCTGTGTTCTAATTAGACATTCCTTCAATTCTGCCCCCACCTGTTTTAGCAACAATAATTCGTTCACCATCTCCTTCTGCCCCGGCGATGGTAACTGCTGCCGTTTATTATGCGACCCCTTTTCCCCCTTCCCAGGTCTCCAGACTTCCCTACTCCTGTACGCAGGTGTAGTAAACACTTTGACAGGTGCAGTAGGTGTTTCGACATAGTCATTATCTAATTCATCTTTAACCTCAAAAAGTCTATACACATGTTCTCTCACTTTTTCATCCCTCTCCCTACAGCGTGCTAATGCATTCAAATCTAACAATCGCTGTGGTGGTAATTTCCCAATTAGCTGTTTCCATTTCTCCACCAAATATTCACCCATTCATTCAAACACTACCTGTCTTTCGTTGCTTCTACGAAAGTCATATATCGAAACCAATGTTGCCGTCCCATCATTCCTGTCTATATACATCTCTGCCTGTTGCTGCAATTCCACCTTCCTTTCTTTGCTGATTGCGCTGCGGGTTACCCTCGTGCACTCCCTTTGGTCCGTCCCACCTCTTGCCCCCGCGGTTTCAACTTCAACCCCGGGAGGAACGGACAGTACCAAGTCTGTGTCTAAGGCGGGAGGTGCGAATGGGACAATGGGAACAGCGAGTGTCTGTTGTGGGCCTGGTTGGCTAATAGGAAGTGTTACGTGTGTGGTCTGTGGCTGTGGGAGGGCTTAAGCTACCGGAGGGGGAGCTTGGGCTACAGGCGGGGTTTGGGCAATAGCTACGGACGTGTCTGGTCTTACTTCTGATCTTGGGCCTTGTTTTGTATGGGTCAATTTAGTTTCTATCAATTCATCTGCCATGTGTAATTCTCGCTGTGGGTATATCTTTTCTATATTCAACTGGTCACGCCTGCCTGCCCTTCTTAGACTCTCAGTCCACTCCTCCTCTTCTTTTTCTTCCGCTACCTCACCTTTTGATTTATGCCTGCGCGCATGCTTTGCTCTGCTTTTAAATCGGAGCATTTCTTCCTTTCTCCAGTCTTTAATAGTCTCCAATGCTGCAGGATGCGCTTTCTTTCTTATCAACACCCTTTCCAAGTTATCTATCCTCGCCATCTCAAAACTACCATTAATCGGCCACTGATTGTCTTGTTGCTTTCTGGTTTGCCTATGCCAAGTCTCACAGAATATTATCGCACCCACTCCATACTTCACATACATGTCATACGCCGGCGTTCCCCCAGGTGGTACAATTTGGCCATCTTCCAAAGATAGTCTACCACAGCGGAAAAACCCAGCTAGGGTGGACAATACCCCAGGCATGTTTCAACCTTCCCCCTGGTTAATCAACCTTACCTAGGGCGTTTGATTTTGCAAAGTCAACTCTCAACCAATATCAGGATGCTTTGAATCGGGGAATGACTCACCTGATAAATCAAGTCGTCTGTATACTGACGCACCAAAGGACGTCGTGGCTGCGTTTCTTGGCTTCCGCATCGTTTCGGGACCCTCGCCTCCTTGTTCTCTAGCCAGGCACGTCGACCAGGGATCAGATGTGTGCGGATCTGCAAAGGAGTCATCACTTTTACAGGGTGCCCCGAACACCACTTGATCCCGGCTCGATCGTTCCGTCCTTGCCGTTCTCTGCCTTTCTCAATTACAACGTTACGCGAAGGAACAGGTGGGGGAGGGTCCCTATACGGGCACCATCTTGAAAGGGGCCCCGAGGGGACCCTGACGTCTATGGAAACAAGGCGGGTCACCACACACGATAGAGACGCCAGACACGAGGTTGTAGTCCCAAAGCTAGGGTTTTATTGCAAAGCAAAAGTCTCAGTTGGCCAACTCGGTCTCACGCCCCGCGACGTGTCTCTCTAGACCTCGAGGGACGCAAGAGTGAATTACGTACATCAGTTACATATATACAAAATGCATATCAAACCATCAGCTATGACATGTTTAACACCCCCCCCCTTTATTGGGTTTATTTGAACTTGGTGTGATGATGGACAACTCCGACCACTATGACACCTTCAAACATCTATTCTAGTAACAATTTGCAATTTGTGAGTGCGAAGGCATCTTTTGATTATTGAATATAACACAGCGCTTCTGTTCTTGGAAGCGAACTACATATGGGGGGGGAGTTGCATTCCGGACTTTGCTATCTATCAGGTGCTATTCGCGTCCTGGGAGCCGACATGCTCTAGTGGGCTCAGCAAAGGGGGGCCGTTAGAACAGCATAATTCAAGCCTTTAGCGATATTATTATAACATATTCTACCATATAATGAGACTGGCTGGCAGCTGTGAAATGATTAAATGCCCTGCAGCTCTGCTTCAAGGCTACATTCGGGAGGGAGCCGGGCATTCTTCCTAGCGCTGCCTACCTTTGTGTTTCAGCGAACTCTTGTTATCCTCACGGCCCTGTGGCCTTGTCCTTTTCACATAGAGACAACAATGTTCCACAGTCGAGCAGTGTAAGCAGAAAATATACTGCGAAGCAATAGGAACAGAAAGCAATGAGCAATGGTTAGAAAACAAAATGGCGATTCTTGCTACATCAAAATGGCCGTTCATTGGCAAACTCGAAAACCTATATTCTGTCGTATCGTGCATAAAACGGTTGGTCCACGGCCACCAAAATGCGTTTGCGGTCTCAAAGTAGAGGTATCCGTATTTCTAGACTGACAAAACGTGCATGCATAGAATGCACAACCCCCAGTTATAAAATAAACTTCTACAGCAGAGCAGATACATGCATAGAGCAACCCCTGCAACAGCATATAAACTGCTCTGGGACCCTGCTACAACACAACATACACATGCAGGCATAAAAGACACAGCAATGCAGATACATGCATGCATTTATAGAATGCTGCTACAGCACATTACACATATTCTTAGAATGCACTACTCTGCGGCACTGTCACAGCAGAGCAGACAAATGGAGGGCACAGCTACAAAAAAGCTTGTCATGTGGAGTAGAATGCACTACTACAGCAGCTCATACACTACTGGGTCACTGATATAGCAGACCATATAAATGAATGCATATAAAACACAGCAGAGCAGATGCATGCATAGAGGCATCGCAACAGCAGAGCAGATACTTGCAGATCAGGTACATGCATGTAATGCACCACATTAGCGGATCATACTCTGGGTCACTGTTCCAGCAGAGCAGATTCATGCAGAACAGTTGCATGCACACAGTGCACCATTACAGCACATCACACACATTCTTAGAATGCACTGCTCCGGGACACTGTGTGAAAAACGAGAAGGTGTCTCACCCACTAGTCCCCAGGGATCTGTCATCCAGGTGGCCAGGACACAGCCATTGCTTTTGGATCAAGTTCCTCAGGGTGGACAAGTGTGGGGGGGGCACCTGGGTGAGGAGACTTAGGGTAGTGGGAGCGGAACACTGGATGGTGAGGCGCAGTATCCACTTACCTATAACACCTTTACACTATGCTTCCAGCTACGATTAGGATATTTAGGAGCTCTACCCCTCGCCCTCTCTTTCACAACACAAACACTTTCTCATGGACAGCCCACCATGAGGCAAAACAGACTAACAACCGAGCCATATACCTGACTTGTCCCAATACAATGGTCAGGCGGTACTGACCATCACACACACCTGACTTTCATTAAGCTTCCCTACACGGATAAAAGGTGGAGCATGAGAGCACACGGGAGGATAGCTCAGGGGCAACCTGCTCGCCTTGGAAGCAAGACGTCCTGGAGCAGCACAGTTTCGATCCCTCTGTCCGTGCTTAGAAACCTCTGGGTATTAAGCACATTATAAATAACCTATCATATCACTCTGAGTGAGGGAAGGCACATGAGGAAACTGTAGTTTAGAGATGGTAGTTTAATGAGAGAAGAAAGATGGCAAAACAGAAGGGAATCGCAAGGAGGAAAGTTCCCTTGACCTTTTCGACAAGGAACCGTTACTTGCCGGAAACCTCAAGAATAGAAAGTGCAAGACCAGGAAACCAGGCTAAAGAATTCTGCATTGTGTGTCTGAGGTACCCAGGGACCGCCTGCATCAATAATCAAGGCGGGGAGAAATGCTAGCCGCCGTGGTACTGTCCTTGGCTCCAAGAACAAAGCAGCATCAGAGAAATCAACACAGCCGGTGAGTTGGGGAGTCCGATACAAGACCTGTCTGTGTTGAAGCCAAGGTTACAAGCAGCAGCGTTGTATGGCGAGCGCTGGAACGAACATTGTTAAAACGCTTATTATAAAGGACGCAAGTAAAGATGAACTTCTGATGTGTGATTGAACTTTTGAAGCAAGAAACAATACCTCTGACAGAGTAGTTCGACACCACGTGGGTGCTCAGTCGAAAGTCTCTGTAAGGTATGCAGCTGAGAATGGGCAAAGTGAAAGTGAGAAAGAGATCCTATCAAGAAGAGAGTGAGTTATTGTGAATCGAAGTGGTCCTGCGATGCGTTGAGCAAAATCCCTGCCCAATCGAAAGTCTTTGATTTTGAAGTAAAGAAAGGTTGAAAAAGTAGAATAAGTTGGTCCGAGCCCAGCGGAAGGGAGATCAATTGAAAGCTTTATGTTAAAGTGGGTCTGAGCCGGGTGGAGGGGTACCCGTGGTGAATCGAATATCACCCAAGTAGTTGTACATGTGAAATTCTAAGAAGAAAGGAACTTGTAGTGTTGCATCAGGCTCTCTGAAATAAGACTTTGAATGGCAAACAGAAGGCCCTGATGTTGAGGTTTTGAACTGCATCCTCGTGCTAGAGAAGCCAGAGAGTGTGCTAAATTCGAGTGTGCCGCCTTGTCCTGTGCTGAAAATTTGGGGAAGGGAAGCCAACGGCTTGACTAGCCTGACATATCATTTCTTGAACACTTCTTTCGCACAACATGGTTTACCACACTATTTGTATTTAGAAGTAAGCATTGCCAATAAGCTTATTAGTATAGGCCCTTTTATTTTGGCAGACACCACTAGGACTGCGTTATTATTATTTGATGGTCCAAGCTTGCTCACATCTTTAGATTTAGGATTTGATAGGTGTTTTTCAAACCCAATTGAAGTTCAATAAACACCCTTGAACTGTGATCACCTGTGTCTGTGTTACGGTTTGATACCATGCCGTCTTTACAACTGTCACAGCAGAGACAGGGATAGAGGGTACAGCTGTAGAAAGGCATGTCATGTAGAGGAGAATGCACCGCTACAGCAGATCACATAAATGTATTGAATGCAGTGCTCTGGGGCATTGCTGCAGCAGAGTAGATAAATGCATATGTAGAAGAGCAGAACAGATGACAACATTCAAGGAATGTACTGCTGCAACACAGCAGATGCGGGCACAGACAAAATGCACTTCAGCAGCCATTGAGATGCTGCATGCATAAAATGCACAGCTGCAGCCAAAAGGGCGCATGGTCATAGAATGCACCACTACAATAGGTCATGCGCGTTTGAGTTACTGCTACAGCAGAGCATATACATGCATGCATACAAGACAGAGCATAACAGATGCATGTATAGAATGCACAGCCCACCCGCATAGAATGTATCATTACAGCACATCACACGCATTCTTATAATGCATTGTTCCGGGACACTGCCACAGCAGAGCAGGCACATGCACAGTGGGCACCGGTACAGATAAGCATATACATTCATGCAATGCACTGCTGCAGCAGAATACACACATGTATAGAATGCTGTGCTACACAGCAGAGCAGATAAATGCATGCTTAGAAGATGGAGCAAATGAGATACCCCATGTATAGCATGCACAACTACACCCAAAGATGCCCATGGTCAGAGAAAGCACTGCTACAGCAGAGCAAATGCATGCATCGAATGCACTGCTACCGCAAACCAGGCATACTTGGAATGTCCTGCTTCGTGATACTGCTACAGCAGAGCAGATCCATGCATGAGTAGAATACACTGCAGAACAGTTTGCTGCATTCATCGCATGCACTGCTGCAGCAGATGAGATGCCCCATGCATAGAATACACAAATACAGTCGATGAGAAGAGGCCCCGAAGCATATAATGAATAACTACATTGTATCGGATGCTGCTTGCTTGTATAGAATGTACAGCTACAGCCAATGACATACCCTATGCATAGGATGGACTGTTACCGCTGCTGTGCTGCCCATGCATAGAATGCACAACTACAGTCGATGAGATGCCACCAGGCATATAATGCACAGCTACAGACGAAGATGCTCACAGGCATAGCATGCACTGCTATAGTAGAGCAGATACGTACAGAGCACATGCATGCATAGAAGGCACCGCTACATCAGATCACACATGCCTAGAATGCACTGCTCTGGGGCCATGCTGCTGCAGTGATTTATTTTATTTATTTATTTTTATTTATTGCATTTATTACTCGCCCAAACCCTTGGGTACCACGGCGATGTTACAGACAGCTTGGTTAAAACATTTCTTAGAAATTGCCAATCGAGCGCAGTGCATGTGAATACAAAATAATCATACACAAAGACATTTAATGCAGGGCTTCAGTACAGTGATATTTCCTGAAGCATGGAAGGGGATTTTAGTCTTGGTTAAATAGCCACGTTTTCAGGGATTTCTTGAAGCCTGAGAACGTTTGCTCATTTTTGATGGGCAGGGGAAGAGTGTTCCAATATGTGGGTGCGAGGTATTGGAAACTACTGCCTCCTGCCTTGGTTGTCTTGTAGCGGGGGATAGCTAGGAGTAGTTGACTGTTAGATCTGAGGGGCCTCTTTGATACTTTTTTGGTGATGGCGTGGTTGAGGTAGATGGGGACACAAGAGTGGATGCATTTGAATGTGACCCTGGCTTTGATGGGGAGCCAGTGATGGTTTCTTCTAATATTTGAGATGTTATCTGACTTCCTTAATCCAAGGGCCGCCCGAAGGGCTTTATTTTGAATAAGCTGTAGTTTGTTTAGATTGGCTTTTGAGGTACCCAGGTAGAGTACGTTGCAGTAGTCGAGCCTGGATAAGATTAAAGCTCTTGCCAGCGTGATACAGTTGGTGGGTGTCAAGAATTGGCGACTGAGAGCAATACGTTTTGCGGTGTAGGAGGTAGAGGAAGAGAGGGCGTTAATGTGCTTGGTCATGGTGAGGTTGGCATCTAGGTAGACACCTAGTGTTTTTACTTGTTTGAGTACTGATATGTTTGTGCCATCGATGTTGATGGATGAGTAATCAGCATGTAATGCTTCTATTTTGGATTGGGAGCCCACAATGAGAACCTCAGTCTTCTCATCATTGAGACAGAGGCTATTTAGTGCCATCCAATTTTGGATTATGGCATATATTTTGTTGATAGTGTCGGTGTCTTGAGTGTAGTCTCCCGATAAAGGGATGAGGATCTGGGTGTCGTCTGCAAAGTTGGTGTAGATGACACCCATGTCGTCTAGCGCTGAGAAGAGGAGTTTAGTGTATGCATTGTATAATGTTGGTGCGAGACAGGAACCTTGGGGGACACCAATGGGTACTATGATGGGGTTGGCGGCTTCTTTACCTATGGCGACCCTGGAGGTGCGGTCAGCAAGAAAAGATTTGATCCAGGTAGTAGCTTCGGTGGAGAAGTTGAAGTCTTTCGCTAGTGTGGCGCACAGTTTATTATGGTCTACTAAATCAAACGCTGCGGAGAGATCGAGTAGGAGGAGGATGCAGAGTTTTCCTGAGTCTCTGATGGTATCCATCTGGATTTTTAAGTCAAGGAGTGCCGTTTCTGTGCTATGGTTGGGGCGGAAGCCTGATTGCCTCGTGCCAAGGAGGTGGTTTTGTTCAAGGTGAGTTTGGACTTGGTTGTATGCTAATTTATCCAATATTTTGAGGAGAAATGGGACAGTTGTTATTGGCCTGTAATTAGTGGGCACAGTAGGGTCTAGGGTAGGTTTTTTCAGACAGGGGTGACCCAGGTTTCTTTGATGCTAGCTGGTACTAGGTTAGTATTGAAGGATGCGTTCACGAAGTTGGTGATAATGGGGGTGAGTGTGTGGGCGCAGGATTTAACTACTGATGCGGGGACAGAATCTCCTTTGCAGTTGGAGGCTTTAAGTTTGGCGATGGTGTCAAACACTACATTTTGGGATACTGGTGTGAAGTGGAATGGGGAGCTGGTGAATTCCTGATGTGGTCGATTTAGATTAAGGAGGGCAGGTTTGTTGGCTAGTGATTGTTTTTTGGATGTGATTTTTATTTGGAGTAGTTCAATTTTGGCTGTTAGTGCGTCTTGAATAGTGGTGCACCATTCCTTGCTGGGGATGGTTGGGTTTATGGCTGGGGTAGGGTATTCCGATTCTTTTAGAATGGCAAATAGTTCCTTGGTATCTGAGGTCGCATTGCTGATCCTATTATTATACGCATTAGATTTGTAGGTAATAGTAGCTGTTTTATAGGTTTTGTTTATTTCTTGGTAGGCTTTTTCTGCCTCTGCAGTAGGATGCTTTCTGTAGGCATGTTCACACGCGCGTTTGGTTCTTCTGAGGGCGATAAGATCATCATTAAACCAGAAGCTAGATCGCTTGTCTGAGCGTTTTGCCTTGGTGGTGAGCGGTGCTATAGCATTAATGGTTGCAGTGAGGCAGTTGTGATATATGTCTGCTAGGAGACAGGGGTTGTCACTAGTGATCGAGGTAGAATCTAGGATTTTTGAAAGAGGAGGCGTGAGGTTTTCTGGCGTGAGTTTACGGGCGTTTCTAGTTTCATAGGTAATCATGGTTTTAGGTTTCTTTTGTGTGGGTTCGGAGGGATTGATTGTAAATACAATGTTATGGTGATCGGTCCAAGTAAGAGGGGAGATGGCCTCAATGGTTATGGGGGTATTAAGGGAGAGGATCCAGTCAAGAGTCCTGCCTTTGATATGTGTGGGTGCATTAACTAGTTGGCTGAAGCCCATGTCCTTCAGGGCGGAGTGAAGTGATTCTGCTTTGGCATCTTGGCTGTCATTGAAACCTAGGTTAAGGTCACCCAGGATGATGTATTTTGAGCTAGGTTTTATTAGTGGAGCTAATAGCAACGGAATTTCAGTCTCTGGGTGGTTGTTGGGGCTAGGTGCTCTATAAATTACTATTAAATTAATCGTAGTTTTAGCATTTATGGGAAATTTTACGAGTAATGTTTCATACCCTTCAATACTTTCTTTGGGACAAGATCTAAGCTGTAATTTAGTCTTGACTATTATAGCAACACCGCCTCCTTGTGAGTGGGTCCTATCTGTTCTAAATATGGTGTAGTCGGATGGGATTGCCAGAGTTAGTAGTGGACCTGATGCTTTAATGGAGCCAGGACTCTGTGACTACTAGTATGTCGAGCTGTGATTCCATAATGAGGTCGTGAACTTCTATAGCATGCGCCCCTAAGGAGCGGGCATTGATAAGCGCTCCTTTAAAGGTGGATAGTAATTTATTGGGGGTGTCCGGGGCTGGTTTGGAAGTGGTGTTGGGTTTCTGGCTAGGAGTATGGTTTTGATGAGGGGGAAGTACTCTGGGCCTAATTTGTTTGGGAGGTGTGTGTTCATATTTGACTGGGTTGGGGTGGTTGAAAGTACGAGACCTTAATCAGAAGTGTCTTGCTGCACCTGTCACGGGGTTAGAGAATTTTTCAGTATGGCTGTGGTGAGGTGACTCTGCAGTGGGCAATAGGTGTGAGATTGGATCAGGGCTGATAGCATGATGCTTGATGGTATTCAGATAGGTCCTAGGGGTAAGACTTGCGCTGTTTGGGAATGGGGGAGTAGAGGGAAGGAACGGTGTAGGACATGGGATAGGGTGATGCCGGGGGCATGCCGGCTTGCTGAGACCGTTGTTATGGGGCCAGTAGTAGTGGCCCAAGCAGGGTGTGTGGTTGGGGAGAATGCAGAACGGGAACATGATGAGGGGCAAACAGGTTTGCATATTGGATTAGTGTCAGGGCAAGCTGCGACCATAAGGCACAGCGCTGGCTCCTCAAAGTGGTCTGTAGGTGACCCTGGGGCACAATACGGCAGTCTGATGTGGTCTGTAGGCGACCAAAGGGCACAATACAGCAGTCTAATGTGGTCTGTAGGCGACCAAAGGGCACAATACAGCAGTCTAATGTGGTCTGTAGGTGACCAAAGGGCACAATACAGCAGTCTAATGTGGTCTGTAGGCGACCGAAGGGCACAATACAGCAGTCTAATGTGGTCTGTAGGCGACCAAAGGGCACAATACAGCAGTCTAATGTGGTCTGTAGGCGACCAGTATTTGAGACCGGGAGCACATTTCAGTAAAGCGGTTAAGATTACAAACATACAGTAGTGTCTCCGGTGCTGGCATGTACTTACAGTACGTTTTCATTGTCCGAGTGGTAGTCTATCGGTTGGAGAGTAGTAAAATTGTGCAGGGGGGGTGGCCACGCCGCGCTTCCATGCGCGTAACAGGCGCAGGAACAGGCCTTTGTATGGCCTTCGTGTGCGCCGCCGTCGGATCCGCCTGCCGGCGGGAAAGCAGATTCAAGTGCGAGGCTCAGCCTCGTTCTCGCGCCGCGAAGCGCCCGGCATGTGGGGGTCAGGCAGGGAAGCGAGACAAGGTCAGGCAGGCCTTGTTGCGTGCATCGGGTGATGCCGCACAGCTTAACAGCTGTTTTCCTGGTTGCTGCAGTGAGGAGGGGGCTCCTGCCCTCTTCCCTTGGCAAAGGGGACGGAGTGAGGGGTCCAGGGCGCAGGAACAGGCCTTTGTATGGCCTTCGTGTGCGCCGCCGGCGATGTCCGTAGCAGTGATCATGTACTTCTGGAGGAAGCTCACACCGCTGGAGTCCTCCCACAGTGACCAAGTACTTAATGGGCAAGCTTACACTGCTGGATTCCTCTAGCAGTGACCATTTACTTCTAAGGGAAGCTCACATGCTGAGGTCCTCCAGAAGTGATCATGTATTTCTGGTGGAAGCTCACACTGCTGGATTCCACCATCAGTGACCATGTACTTTTGGGGGAAGCTCACAGTGCTGGGGTCATCTAGCAGTGGCCATGTACTTCTGGAGGAAGCTCACATAGCTGGGGTACTTTAGCAGTGTCCATGTGGTACTGCCGGATGCTCACACAACTGGGGTCCTGTAGCATGCTCGGGGCACTGCTGGCGAAGGCCCTGGCTGCTGGAGTTCTCTAGCACTGCTGTGGTACTACTTGGGGACCTTACACTGCGTGGACTGCTGGGGTCATACGGCATTGGCAGTGCTCTTCTAGAGGAAGTCCAGGAGCGTTGCAAGCTCGCCCTGAAGAAGGCTCACACTAGTGGGATGTGGTAGCAATGCCATGGAACTGCTAGATAACACTCACACTGCTGGATTAATGTAACCTTACAGTGCAGTACTGGAAAAAGCGCACACTGCCCAAATCTTACAGTAGTGAGACAACACTACTAGACAAGAATCGCCCAACTGGAACCCCTCCTTACTAAGGGTACAATGCTTGCTCCTGTAGCAGCAGTGTCCATGTTCTTCTGGAGGGGAGGAAGACCACTCAAAGTACTAATGCAGTGACGAGCACTGCTGGAGAAAGCAAAACCCCCCAGGGTTCTGCATTTGATGGAGCATTGTTGAAGGTGGCTCGTCCTGCTGGAGTCATCAAGCGTGGGCAGGGTACTGATAGGATCCTACAGCACTTCTGTGGGAGGAGGCACACACTTCTGCAGCATGGCTACAAGAGGCTCACATTGCTGACATCTCTTTAGCATTGAGGGAGTACTGCTAAAGTATTACTCACACTGCTGGAGTCATAAAGCATTTACGGTGGAAATAGTTACTTGCCACCCACGAAACATGGCATAATTTATGTCAATTACTTACAAGGCGGACACAATGGCTTGCAGTTGACGTTGCCATGAGTGGGAACTAAGGCATTTAGCCTGTGATCTGCGTTATATGAATGCATTGGACAAATGGCCGTCGTCATTGTATGCTGTGAGGTGGACAACTTTGTGAGGTTTTCTCAACATGTGCAAATTTATTAGATTAGAAGGTTGGATAAATGTCTCACTTATGCCTACCCTGACGAGGATTTACCTGTCTAAAATAAACTAAAGAAACTCTCTAACAAAGGATATCTGTCTCTCACACTTATACATACAATAAACAAATGAGGAAATGCATGTCAGTTCATAACAATAATCATTGAATTCATATTGTACTGACAGTCTCTCCTTATAACCTAGGTGAATTCCCCTTCCCCAAATTTCAGCAGGATTCTGCTTCACAGTTCAAGAAAAGAAAATAAGGAAGTCCTGTTTTGCAACAGAGTTCTTTGCAACTTCAACTTGTCAACAGAAAGTTCCAACACTCCACTGATCCAACAAGAAAATAGAAGGTTCTTCTCCTTCCTTGAACAAGTGTCGGATTTATCCTCCTTAGATACAGGGTAGTTTTTCAGTTCAACAAAAGCGACAATAGTTGTCTTGGTCAGAATGATTTGCCACAACTGATACGTTATGAAGAAATACAACTCCTTTTACAACAGATTGACAAAGTTCTTTCTTCAGTAAAACAAATAAATGATCTCAGGCCCAAATAACCAGACGGACTCAAAGAATATGGCAAAATACGACTTTATGATTAGTTCAATAAAGAAGGGTAACCTGGCGAACAAACAGATTGTAGCTCACACACTCAACGCATTTCCATTACACAAAGGGTTTTATACCTCGATGTACGTCAACTATGATGTCATCCTACGTGGCAAACAATAAAAACCTATTGGGCATAAGGATTGGTTAAGGGATCATATATACATATATATTCAGTAAAAAAAAAAACTTTGTTAAAGGGACATTATGGTTAAGTTGCGCTATTATAAACCTATGAAATTCACCAAAAAAAAGTTGTTAACGGGACATTATGGTTCCAAGTAAAACCAAAAACCCCCTAAAATTCGCCAGTAATTGTAAGCTAAGCAACCATAACTCGCACCACCACCGTGCACTGCTAAGACTAACACCCAGGACATCAAAGATGACATCACAAATGTCATTGATGACATCACATGTCTAGGTCCCTCTTTTTTTGTTTACTAACATATGTAAGCCAGGTGGCTTTCTTCACTATCAGTCAGGAATTTAAAAAACGTAAAATTACTATATTTGTAGACCTTACCCTTGTCATGTGTTCCTACAATCCTTCCTTAGGGCACAGTTACATCATATGATTCATATACATAGGAGAAGAAGGAATCCTGAAACACTACAATATTTTGTGTGCATGAAGTTAAAATTCTTTTGTTATGGACACTTTCTGGTAAAACTGCATTGCGAAATGAAATGTTTGGCATATACATTTCTGCCAATCTTATAATGACAATCCCTTGTGGAGGTTGTGCATGAAAACTAAATGCACATGTGATGTCATCGGTGATGTCATCAATGGCAAATTTCAGGGGGTTTTCGGTTTTTCTTTAGTGAATTTCATAGGTTTTTAATAACGCAACTTAACCATAATGTCCCTTCAACACATTTTTTTTACTGAATTTCATAGGTTTCGAGTAGTGCTGCGTAACCATAATGTAAACGAACATCTGACTTCATTGCACACCTTGTGGAGAATGCCACATGACCATATGCCTGCGCACAGCATGGTGACGTGTCTGAGAATCTGTACACACTTAATAAGATCTATGCCTCGTGGACAGTGTGGAAATACATTTTTTACTGATGTAGGAACTTTCAACTTCAACATTTCCCTTGCACAGCTCCAACACCTATTCGTGTGCAGCCATTGCCAATGCAGTACACAGTGCATAGTTTTAGCAAAAGTACTATTTATCTGAAAACGACATGAGCTAAGGCCATCCCTCCTCCCCAAGAAACAACATCACTGCTGTAATGAAGGAACATGAGAAACAGTGCCCCTAGCTTTTAAATAACAAACGCACAACATTTTGGCCCGTCCACGTAACCCCCCATATTACTGTTTTGTGCCTCTTTGCTGCTTTCCGTCCACACCTTTCCTTCTGAGCTGTGCTTCCAAAAAAAAATCCATCCGTACACAAACTAAATGACTAAATGTTCCTTTAAGAACCACCTTTCACAGTTTAAAAAGATTATTTTTTTTAAAAACGCATAGACTCCATCTACTTTGTATTTCTCAGTAAAGGACACTTCCACCCCTAAAATGGGGAATGAATGCCATTAACAATGTAGATTTACAAAGCAGTAACGCACGCTACTGAAAAAGGAGGATTTTTGGTTCTAATCTGGGACGCCTGGGGCATCCCGGATTAGAAAACAAAATCCCTTTCCAAGATGGCCACCATAGAAAGGGAAAGCGGTTGTTCCATTCAGGGCCCCTCTTTGCTTTCCATGGAAGCCTGCAAAAAGCAAAAAGGAAACCCTGTCAACATATTACCACAAGCACTTTTTTCTTCCCTTTCAAATGTATCCTAATGTTGAACAACTTTATCACAAAGCCAGTCCCAGGTGGACATGGCCACTGTAATCCTATCTTTTCTCCCTTCTGGTCATGGCCAGTAGCCACATTGTGTGGATCATGAGCTTATACCATGACCCCGACATTCTGCCCACTCCCCGTAGCTGCAGCCAACCCTTCAGTCAATAAACGTATACCGCTACGTTTTTAACGACATCACGACACTTGTGTAATACGAAAACACTCTCACATCTCGTCACATAACCAACCCTAATGATATTCTACACCTTTTTTGGATGACGTTCCTCTCCACCGGAGCCAAATGTGCCCATAAGCACCTACGTGCCGTGACGCAGAACCTGAAAATGAACATACAGCGACGTACAATGTAGCACATTACATTTTGAAATAATACACTGGTTTTGAAAAGAAAACATTAACATTTTAGAATTTGTTAAATAGTTTCATTTCACAATAAACTGTCCGAGACCATCGGACTATTCCCATTTTCAATCAAATTGTAACATTGTTTCTATGGGCGTCATCGAAAATGTTAATGGTGAGGCACACGTTGTTCTTTTCCCATACACAAAGTATGTGTTTTCGATAAAGCAACCGCTTTGGTCACACAGTGATTTCCAATACGTCGCCATGACCTTTGGCCTACACCACCATAAAAGATGTTATGTTACTCCTAATGGCCACTACAGCGTATGGACAAAGGGGGCCGGCGCGATCATCCCACAAAATTGTGACGGACAGGCAGCCGGTCACGAGCAGTTGCATCTGGCGTCCAAAGAAGCCATCACTCGGCATCTGGAATCCATGGCAAGCACAGTAAGGCAGGATGTAGCTGGTCGGAAAACGTAAGAGAAAATGTATCAATACCCAACCTTTAGCAAACAATTTCTAAAAAGACAAAAAGAACGTGGGAACTAATACAAAAATCGAAGTGGTCATACATGACATTTTAAGGAAATATTACCGTTGAACATGGGTAAATCTAGTGACAGCCTACAAACGCCGAGAATCTGCACTCTCCATAAGTTAAAAAAAAAATGACAGCTACACAGAAAGGTGGTACTTCAGTTACAAAGCCAAAATGAATGTTCAAGTATTAAAAAATTACATCTCATGATTTAAAAAAAGACCAAAAGAACGTGCAAAGTGAAACACAAAGCGATGTGGTCAAACATGACATTTTAAAGAAGAAATATTAGCGTTGAACAGGGGTGAGTCTAGTCATAGCCTGCAAACATGGAGAATCTGCACTCTCAGTAAGTGAAAAAAAATGACAACTGCACAGAAAGATAATACTTCAGTTATATTGTCAAAATTATTGTTCTGGTAATAACAAATTTAAACTCGGTCCGGTGTAGAGTCATCAAAATTAAACTTACATGATATTTACCGCCTCCATTGGTTTCGGTAAAGTCAGACAGCAATGTATTTGCACCAAAGAATCTTCGTGAACTGATATTTCATGTGCATTACAAACATTTTTGAAACATAACCTTATCAAATGGTATTTTTTGCAAACTTTCACTCCCTGCATTGTTACTGAGTTTTCCCTTTCGCTCAAGGTCAAAAAACAATTGACCCTTATGGGTTCAGTTGGATGCGTGGGCCTACTGAGCTCGCAACCAAAAAAGCAAAGCAAGTGACCTTCATTCAGAATACAAATACATTCTCACTTTGCAACAACATATGAGAATCCATTCATGAGAACCGCTACTCCCATACACTTGCAGAACCGCTGTTTCCATCAAACAGTGCAGGTGGCTGCCTCAGATTTCAAACTCTAGGATGCCAGTCTGACTGCAATATTATTCTAAATACATTGTAACACAGACGCAGTAATTCTTCACCGTATGTTGAGCACCAACTTCCAATTTACTGTATGACTTTGGTGACAAGAAAACACCACTTTTTGACTTCCTGCTGCCACATCCCAGCCTCATTAACGCTCACCTTCCGAAACAGTATTTCATAAGTGTAACAAGTGCAATGGTGTCTTGTTTTATATGTGTTACCGGCGATGTCCGCATACACCAAAACACGAACAAAAGATGGCGGGCGCAGCGAAAGAATCTGAAGCACTTCACGCTGTTCCACAACCAATCAGTGAATGCACAACATGTCCGCGGACATGACGCTACGGATTAGCCAATCGATTTCTTGTTCGCGGAGCGAACAGGGAAGTGTGACCGCGGAGCGGACATAGATATCACTAATTTTTTGAGACATACTTTTGGTCGTTTTAAAGAAAACTACTGGACGGATTGTCACCAAATTTACAAAAGCACGCTTTCGGGACCAAGCTCCTGCCGCAAATTTGGTAAAAATCTGTCCAGTGGTTTGGGCTGTAGGTGTGCGCAAGGTTTTTCCCCCATTCAGTCTATGGGGAAAAAAAGACGTTTTGGGACCCCCCTATAACTTTTCCCCCACTGGACCTAACATCACCAAACTTCGCAAAAATATTCAGAGTGGGCCATATACTTTTTTTGCAAATTTTAATGAGGATTCGTCCAGGGGTAGCGGGAGTTATAAGCCGCCCAAAAAGTGCTCTTCCTATGGAAATAGCAATTTAACCATAACTATATATAAAAGTGTTAGTATCATCATTGAATGTCCCTTATCTGGAAGGCACGCCTTGAACAACCTCTAACTACGTAAAATACTGATAATAGCATAACATCAGCAGAGGATAGGCTTCTACGACAATGTATAGTCTACCATTACATAGGCCCTCATGATTGTGGGCACTCTCCCCCAACCTTGGATATTCGGCTCATTAGCTGCACGTAAGCAACGAAACTCAGGTGGAAGGGAACGTCAGAATGCTGCCCTCCGTAGCTAATTAGCCTACCATCTCTCATCAGTTAGGCCCCAAGCCAAGGCTTCTTCTCTTCAGTTGACCTTTCTAACTGTTCTCTTCCTCTGAACTTTAAATTGATAATGATATTGATATTTTATTTCTATCGCGCTCGTACACAAGTGTTTCAGAGCGCGACAAGGCAAGGGAGGGGAACAGGGGAGAACAAAACAGCGATCTTACTAGGCCCAGTGACATTGAGAACGCGCAAGTGCATGGAAGGGGGGGAGAAGTGGAAAGTGCGAAGCAGAGGAGAAACAGCTAAATAACAATAAATAAATTATAAAGGCAACAAACATTTTTAGTTAATCCAGCAATTTGCAAGTGCTAGGTTTAAGGCAGCAAACGGGGTAGGTCTGATAAGTGCGGGAAGAAAAAGGGGGGGCTGTATGGGTACAGATACAGACCCCAGTGCAAGGGGTGGGCGGGAGGCAATGCGGGGGGTGGCAGGGTGAGCAGGTACCTGGGCCCAGATGACAGAGGGTGGCCAGGTGCATGGTGCCAGGAGGGAACAGATCAGCAGGGGAGAGGGGGGGGGGGTGAAGGCAGAAGAAAAGAGGAAGGTCTTGTGGATCTTCCGGAACCCGAGATGGTTCTCCTCAGGTTTTAGAGTGGCAGGGAGGCTGTTCAAAAGGGAGGCCCCAGCCGAAGACAGAGATCTACCCCCAGCTCGTTTATTTAAAAAACGACTGACCCTGAGGGAGTTGGAGGTAGAGGACCGAAGAGCTCGAGAGGGGAGGTATTTGCGGAGGGATAGCTGAAGGAGGGAGTGAAGGTACACTACTATCTTCGTCTGGAGCTTTATGAATAGGCCTTGTCTTCTGGTCCTGTACCACTTGTGAGGAGACATAATTTTGTCCATTCTGTCCTTCTATTTAGTGCTATTTGATTCAATTATATTGGGTGCTATTGCTCTCCTCGGACTCTGGAGACTTGGTTGCTCCGTCTTGCATGTGCTTCTTGCATTTTTCATTTACAATACTTGGCACTCACAATTATTTACTCCTTTACCTAATTTAACAGAAATATGTCCTGCGTATGTACCTTATCCTCTTTGATTCCTTTAGTGACTTGCAGTTGCTTCTTGCTGCGGCATCCTTGATTCTGAGCCAATCCAATATCCTTTGTTCTTGCGTGAAGCTGTATTGCAGCACCTGTCAGGTCTGCAGCCTTGATCTTTCTCCTATCTAAGTTTCTCACTTACTATTATACGATGCTGACATCCATTTCTCAACATGGCTGCTTTACTCCTACTTTAGCAAGCTTCTACGTTGCCTGGTCTAGTTTGCATTTCTGCATATATAAATCTACTGCATCTCTTATTACTTCTCTTCTAAGTGTATATGATATGATTTTCTTCACATTCGCATATATAGATTTACTTTGTCACTTTAGTCACATCTTTATTCTTTTGATATTCATATATGGCTCGTGCGTCCACGTGTCTTCTCTTCATGACATCACTTTTCAACTGTCAAACTTCACTTATACTTCTATGTCCAGTGGTGTCTGCAGACTCGTGTCTACCGCATCAGTTCGAGGGTACATTCGATACGGTTGTCTGAGTGCATAACATCTCCCATACCTTTTGATGTGGTATTGGGATGATATCAGGTGCCATGCACAGTGTTCTCTTGCTGTTCTTCCAATATGACGGAGGTGGGGGGATGGTCTCTATAGAGGACATGTACATCTGTTTCCCTACATTGCCCCCCTCTGGTCGAGTATTTGACCGCCTCCTCAATTTTCTTCACCTTTTATTCACACTGTGGTTTCTTCACAATCCATATCATTGTCACCAACTCAGGTCACCTGCATTCTTTGTGTTCCACACTTCAGGTCATATAGCAACACTTCCCAGTCAGTGAACAGAACACCCAACGTCCCACATAGTTCTTATGATCCTTGGGATACTTCAACCTCGTAGCTGGGGGTGCAATGACACTTCCTTTCAGGTGCTCACGGGTGGTATTTTTGGTATGTGTGCTTGTCAGCCACAGCATTCACATCGATCATTATCTTCTCCCCAATAGCTTTCTTCGCTGTCTTCTTACATTGTCCTATATTTATTCTCATACGACAGAATCCCAGCAACACTAACACTAGCATTGCTCCCAACATTTTGAAGGCATTTGCCATCCAGGTTGGAACCCACATGAATAGAAATGAAAACCAATCTTAATCTTCGGTCTCATCTACTTCTTCCACCATTTTAGTATATAGGGTTGACTACATAGTTATTGCTTCCGTCAGGGTTTCATTTCCACCATCATGGGCAGGTTGGTATGTACAGCAAGAAGTTCCGATCTTGGCGCACACTCCTCCTTCCATTGCTGCAATAAAGTCCAGGACATACCCGTTTTGGAGAGTCATGAGTCTGATGGCCCTCAATTCGTCTTTAATTTCATTAAATCCTTTTATCATCATATTAATAAATTGTAGCAGCTCCCATCTGGTGATTTTTAACTACTTGGCATTTACTGCAGCCTGAATTCCTGTCATGATTATAGCTGTAAATATAACTGCTTTCCTATCGAACAATTTGTGATCATCTGGAATGTCGTGATAAGCCTCTATTGATTTTGCTGAAAAATTGTTCTCTCTCTTCTGTCGGGTGTGGTTGAGCAACCTCTTCTTCCTTTGGTGTGCTACCATTTTCGGAAAGTCCGCTATGTGGAGATCACTTTGGAGGATCACCAATGCAGGAACATGTATTATCACTATATAACATATTCCTACCCAATTTATAGGTAGCTTCATATAAGCTTTTGATCCACAGGCCCAATAGTGGTTCATCAACACGGCAGTTCCTCCTTTCATTCCTGGCACCTCAATTATTTGCTTGCATCCTTTATTTTCTCCAACTTTGGTCAGACCACTGTTTCTGAAACAGTGCAGTATTCGGTATTATGGATACAGGTCCTGCTTCCTTTTCAACCCATGTTAGTAACTTTGAATACTTGGCCCATTCCTTAAGGCATCTATCATTTACCATCTTCACTATCTTCACTGGTGCTGTCATCAATAAGTGTGCACTGCATCCCATAATTCTTTCTTCCCACCCTGTACTGGTGGCTACTTGTCCATATACCAATATCTGAGGTCTGGTAATCCTGGTGTTTTCCATGTGTCTGTACAATCCAGTCTCCTTTGTTCATCAATCCTCATCTCCCCTCCACTCAGACCACTAAATGAGTACAAGAGCTTTCTGCTCTTCCAATTCAAGTCTTTTATCATCTTCTGCATTTTTATGTAAGCATCTTCATAGGGGACCCTTCTCTTTGGCATCCATCGTAAGGTTGCCCATTTACCTTTGAATTGTCCTCTTGTCATGCATGCTGCTAGATGACTGAGACACTTTGCATCTTGTGTAGGTATTTCTCTTGCTATACATGTTCTTGCTGTGCTCATGGCATTAGGGATGAGAGGACACACAAAGCAGCTCTCGTCTGATGTTCTCCTCTCCATATCTCTCAGGTGCTGATGCCACATCCTCTTTAAATGGGCTGAATTATCGAAGTATGTATTTATATCATGATGATCTTCTACAGCATCCCTCTTAATTCGGTTAATTGTTCTGGAAATATCAGGGAAAATGTCACTCATGCTTTTGTTAGGGATACAACCAGCTGTCTCATTGTTAGACACTTCATCTATATTGTAAAACAGTATTTGACAAAATGATATAAGAATAAGTAAATAAAGACTACACATTATACAAAACGTGGCTAAAAGAAAAGCTGCAAAAAAATTCATATGCCGTACTGTGCTTTATGTGTTAATCAGTATTTTAGCAATGTGCACCTCATATAATGGACGATTCCCATTTTCTTTTATCAACGTTTAGCTTCTGTCACTTTTATAATAACCACACTTTATATAACAGAAATTGTACTATTGCAATGATGACCCTGTGAATAATTGGGGCTGTCTTAGGATTTCCAAAAAAGGTGTCTCTATCAACATTGCGACTCACTAGGGCGGGAGAATATATGTGAAAACAGCATACAGAAATGTGTGTAACATTATAGGTAAGTGTTGTGTGCTCTACTTTTTCTTGCTTCAAAACATGGTCTCTTTAACCTAATAGGAATAGTGCTGTGAACACTGTAAAGTTATTTGTATCCCTTTAAACTTGGGAATGATCGAAAGTTTGAATTGTTTTTATTTCATTTGTTCTTGTTGGCTCTTGGTATCCGATCTAGTCTGCATTCGTGGAACTTTTTCTCTTGCTTCACTGTTAACGGGTGCCAGAAGGGTTCTGTTCTTTGTAAGGCTTTTCGTCATTCAGATGTAGTCAAGCTCATCTTCCTTGGATCTTCACGGTAGTGGGGGTGACCCCCCCTCTACTAGGTGCGGCCCTTCAAAACTGGGGTTATTCTAAGTCAGAACAAAACTCTTAACAAGCACTTGGTCCCCTGGAGACAAACTAGGTGGCTTTAAAAGTTTGATCAGATTGAAGAAGATGGCCAAACAATCAATCTTCTTCGACTCTTCCCTCTGATTTTTGATCTGTTGGGAAATAAAAGAAACACTAGCGGTCATATTTGTCAAATAATCATGCATCTCATCCCCTAATTTATTTTGCTATACTATGGGGAGCCGTTTCTATTCGAGTAGGTGGAGCAAGGAGCACTCTCATGCAGTGTCCAGTCACCAACTCACGAGGAGTCAGGTGGTGATCTGAGCCAGGCTGGTTTTGCAATGCGAATAGAGCAAGTGGTAGACAATAGAGTCTTCCCTTCTTCAAAGTCATCTTTATCTTGGCTATACTCTCTTTAAGGAGTCCATTTAACAACGCTCACAAATACCATCTGCCTGTGGGTGATAAGCAGATGAAAACGTATGCTTATGCTTCATGCCTAATAGGTTATCTGAGTTAACATTTCATTTACAAAATGCGGCCCATTATCAGACCGAAGGACATTGTATGCCCCCCATCTAGGAAACACCTCACGTACGAGAAAGGTGGCAGCACATGTGGTATCGGGGTGCGTGCATGGACCTGCCTCAATCCATCGGGGAAAAAGGACACGTTACTACCAACATATATCTGTGGCCATTGCATGTTTGCAACATATCCACATAATCTATAAGCAGATGCTGAAAAGGACCATTGATGCAGGGTATTGCTCCTCTTACTGTTCGCAAGGTATGACCTGCTGTGAATTTACTGAAAGACAATGCAATTCACAATAAACTGTGCAACGTGCTCTACAAATTTGACGAAAACCATTCTTCTGCAACTATGGCAGCAAGATTCTCTCTGGTTATATGCTCAGGATAGTGAAGCTGATCCAGCGCAACTCTCAATAATGCTAGAGGCATAACTGGCTTTTCTGCTACTATCTTGTCTCCATATAGCCTCTGTAGGGGATAAAGAACACACCTGCCTTTTCCATGAATCCTGTTCTTCTTGCAGAGCTTGACCCTGCAGCTCTATTAACTGTACAATGGATAAGATTAAAACCTTCCTTCATATTCACTTGTAGTTCTATGTCCAGTGGGGTCTACAGACTGACGTGTATCGCATCAGTTCGAGGGTACATGTGATACGGTTGTCTGAGTGCATAGCGTCTCTCATACCTTCAATGTGGTATTAGGATGAAACCAGGTGCCATTCACAGTGTGAGGAGGATTAGCTCTATAGATGTGTACTCTACATTGTCTGTCGGGACCACTTTATAGCACTTTATCAACTTCTACCTGGTTTATTTCCACATCAAGCCTACTACCTCAGTTCACACCTGATTGACTCCCATGCCAGGCCGACGACTCCACAGGATTGTCATCTGGATATACTGCCCTGTACGAACAGCATTTCACAACAACTTCACTGTGGTTAGGATCAGCTGGCAAGGGGTTCACAACAACTACACAGTATTCAACAGTTTGCAGCTCTAAAACTTCTAACAACTCTTCAGTGAAAACAAGATTCACATTGATGCTCTTTAATACTCTTCTTAAAATAATGCTCCTCTCCTTCTGAATTTCCTTTTCCAGAAGGGCAGCCTTTTTGCCACTCTTGTTTACCAAATACCGACAGGGATAGGGTCTGATCCTGCTTCTACCCTGGCTTTGGTAATGTGAGTTTATACCAGCTTTTAGCACATGTTGTACAAAGTATGGACAGCAAGTTTCATACCTTATGGACCTTTCATTAGCCCCCTTCTGCCATTGTCAATATCTGCTAGATTGTATATTAGTCTCTCTTGGCTTGGGCAATGCTTGTAGGTAGTCTTAATAATTCCGCCCCATCGGTTTGCTGGGCATTCCTCTAACTCGCATGTTTAAAGTTAGTCATTTGCTTTTGTTACATATGGTCTTGGCTGCTTTTCAATAGTTCGGTATTCAGGTTTACTTTGAAAACCACTTTCACTCATACGCGAGTGCTGCTTTTGGTGCTTTTCAATTGTTTGATATTCAGTATTACTTTCAGAGCTACTTTCACTCATACTAGAGTGCTGCTTATTCGCTGAACGCCTGCCTTACACATGCGAGTGGGTACAGAGTGCTCTGGGGTCACTACCAGCCTGTGGACTCACCGGGTAAGGCGCGTGCTTGTGATCCCCATGCCGCTTGCCGAACTTCTGCTTTTGTGGCTGCTCACGACATAGCAAACTGCTACTCTTAGCCCGCCGTCACCCGCAACTGGAGCGCCTCTTGCGCTTGAGACCCTCTGGTCCACGCCCACCACCAGAGACATCCTCAAGTCCCTTGAGTGCACACCAGCCACCGCAGACAGCCTCCTGGGAAGGAAAGCTTCCCTCTTGCACGCTTCCTGCTGCAAGACCTCTGCACTTCAGGTTTCAGGAGACACAGAGCCTCTCAGGACCAGCAGTTGATATCTTATGAACAGTGATCCCAGAGTCTTCTCTCTCCTCCAGCTTCTGCCTGGGCTGCCTGCACGAGTCCCTATGCTTCTTGCATTCTGTGCTCTTCTCTATGGCCGGCAGCTGAGGGGCCCTATTAAGACTCTGTCTCCCTCAGGTGTGGGTCATCTGAATTAACAATCTGACCACTGCTGCAACATTGTACCTTTGTAGCCCTCTTCTTCGTCCCAGTACTTGGGGAATTATGGGACTTGAGGTCCCTAATGACAAAATGTCTGATGTTTTACAATAAGCCATTAGAAGAGTGGGGTTTTGGGGAAAGTTGAATAAAGGTGTTTCCCATTCCTCCTTACCTGCTTCCCGCCATCATGTGATTATCCCGCAGAACACCACCCCCAGGGTCAGGATCAGAAAGCGCCTGCCTTTCCCTGGCCACGTGAAAAGGGTCCCAAGCCAGGTTTTCTGGGGGAATCATTGCTGGTTCATCACAATGCAGACTCCCTTAAAGCGTGCATTTTATTTAGCCTTTTTTTTCCGCATAGATTAAAAATTCAATCTAGGCAATCCCAATGTTAGCAGTTAACAAAACTCAGTGTTGTAACGTGATTTGACCAGGATCAAACAATTTGGTGAATTGGAGAACCTGGGATTTGATCCCATGTTTCCAGGTTCTATAGTTTCTGATTCAGGTGATGGGTTGCATTTGCTCCCCTCCCATCTTTAGGGGTTCAATCCTTTAAGCATAGGCATGTGTGCTGGGTGTTTATTTTAATGAGCCTTCAAGTCTACTGCTTAGCAAAGTGTAATTACAGACATAAAACTATAGCAATGCATAATAACAACAATATGGAAAATGGCAAAAGGAATTTGAAAGGTGGGCCGAGGCAGAGACCAAGGTGTGGGTGGAGGGAGCGAACAGAACGGAACATGATGGTAACGACAAGTGTCTAGCATGGAAAGCGTTGATCTGGGACATGTTTCACCCGTCTGACGACAAACCCCCATGAGTGCGCCAATTAATGAAGGAATCGCCCACGGTGCGCCCAGTTGATCATTCCACAGCACCCAATTGACATTGGCCAAACGGTGGACATGAAGAGTACAAAAAGAGCTAACCCCCAGACAATGAAGAGTTTGCACCCAACTGATGTTATAAAGTAACACATGGTACGTTAGGAAGTTGTTTGTTAAGTTATTTGTTGTTATTAACCTAAATGTAGGCATGAAAAATGAAAATTGATGTGCACGGCTGTAACCATATGAATGCCAATAAAAACATATAAAAAAAAATACATAATTACAAAAAGGACATAAAAAACACAATACAAAATGTAAAATGCCAAATTCATCGGCTACAAATCTAAACGTAAAGGTAAACCACTTCCTAATACATGTCAGAACCTCGTCTCACACACTACGATCCACCATCCTGAGTCTCGCTATTAAACGTGCTACCTATTTTCTGGAGTCCATGTCTCACTCGCCACACCCATAAGTTCAGGAAAGTGGAAACCACCTTTGGGCATCCCATGTCGGATGAAGAGGCGGAGACAGTCCGCAAATCTCTGAAGGGCGCATGCAAAGATGGGGAGCAACACCCTAGGCCCCCAATGGCTTTGCGTCATCCACAGCACACGCGTTTTTAAATCCCCCACTTGTGTGTTGGATAACCAGCGGCGGGAGTAGGGGTTTAGGGGTTCTGCACCATAAATTGGAGAAACAATTTAGTTGCCACAGCCAGTAAAAACTTTCTATCCCGCCGTTGGTCTTAATTTCCAAAGAATAGACCGCCAGGTGTTGCTTAGTAGCGCTTGATACATGCACATACAGAGCAGTTATGTCCAAAAATGCACATCCGCAGCAGGGCAACTCAATCCATGCATGACTACAGCAGAGCAGATGCAACAAATGCCCAGCTTCAGTAGAGCAAAGAGCAAACGAAAATACATAGCTTACTGCAGACAAGATACCTGCATGCATAGAATGGACATCTACAGCAGAGCAGCTCCACCCATGCATAGAATGCACTTCCACAGCAGAGGAGCTCAATCCACGAAGAGAATGGACATCTACAGCAGAGCAGCTCGCCCATGCATAGAATGGACATCTACAGCAGAGCAGCTCCACCCAAGCACAGAATGCACCTCTACAGCAGAGCATCTCCACCCACGCATAGAATGCACAGCTACAGCAGAGCAGCTCCATCCATGCACGACTACAGCAGAGCATCTCCACCCACGCATAGAATGGACAGCTACAGCAGAGCAGCTCCATCCATGCATAGAATGCACATCTACAGCAGAGCAGCTCCATCTATGCACGACTACAGCAGATAATCTCCACCCACGCATAGAATGCACATCTACAGCAGAGCATCTCCACCCACGCATAGAATGGACAGCTACAGCAGAGCAGCTCCATCCATGCATAGAATGCACATCTACAGCAGAGCAGCTCCATCCATGCACGACTACAGCAGAGAATCTCCACCCACGCATAGAATGCACATCTACAGCAGAGCATCTCCACCCACGCATAGAATGGACAGCTACAGCAGAGCAGCTCCATCCATGCATAGAATGCACATCTACAGCAGAGCAGCTCCATCCATGCATAGAATGCACATCTACAGCAGAGCAGCTCCATCCATGCACGACTACAGCAGAGAATCTCCACCCACGCATAGAATGCACATCTACAGCAGAGCATCTCCACCCACGCATAGAATGGACAGCTACAGCAGAGCAGCTCCACCCACGCATAGAATGCACATCTACAGCAGAGCAGCTCCATCCATGCACGACTACAGCAGAGAATCTCCACCCACGCATAGAATGGACATCTACAGCAGAGCATCTCCACCCACGCATAGAATGGACAGCTACAGCAGAGCAGCTCCACCCACGCATAGAATGCACATCTACAGCAGAGCAGCTCCATCCATGCACGACTACAGCAGAGCAGCTCCACCCACGAATAGAATGCACATCCACAGCAGAGCAGCTCCACCCACGCATAGAATGCACATCCACAGCAGAGGAGCTCAATCCACGAAGAGAATGGACATCTACAGCAGAGCAGCTCCACCCACACATAGAATGCACATCCACAGCAGAGGAGCTCAATCCACGAAGAGAATGGACATCTACAGCAGAGCAGCTCACCCCCGCATAGAATGCACATCCACAGCAGAGCAGCTCCACCCATGCATAGAATGCACAGCTACAGCAGAGCAGCTCCATCCATGCACATCCACAGCAGAGCAGCTCCACCCACGCATAGAATGCACATCTACAGCAGAGCAGCTCCACCCACGCATAGAATGCACATCCACAGCAGAGCAGCTCCACCACACATAGAATGCACATCCACAGCAGAGCAGCTCCACCCACACATAGAATGCACATCTACAGCAGAGCAGCTCCATCCATGCACGACTACAGCAGAGCAGCTCCACCAACGCATAGAATGCACATCCACAGCAGAGGAGCTGAATCCACGAAGAGAATAGATATCTACAGCAGAGCAGCTCACCCACGCATAGAATGGACATCTACAGCAGAGCAGCTCCACCCACGCATAGAATGCACATCTACAGCAGAGCAGCTCCATCCATGCACGACTACAGCAGAGCAGCTCCACCCACGCATAGAACGCACATCCACAGCAGAGGAGCTCAATCCACGAAGAGAATGGACATCTACAGCAGAGCAGCTCACCCACGCATAGAATGCACATCCACAGCAGAGGAGCTCAATCCACGAAGAGAATGGACATCTACAGCAGAGCAGCTCACCCACGCATAGAATGCACATCCATAGCAGAGCAGCTCCACCCATGCATAGAATGCACAGCTACAGCAGAGCAGCTCCATCCACGCATAGAATGCACATCCACAGCAGAGCAGCTCCACCCACGCATAGAATGCACAGCTACAGCAGAGCAGCTCCATCCATGCACATCCACAGCAGAGCAGCTCCACCCACGCATAGAATGCACATCCACAGCAGAGCAGCTCCACCCATGCATAGAATGCACAGCTACAGCAGAGCAGCGCCATCCATGCATGACTACAGCAGAGCATCTCCACCCACGCATAGAATGCACATCCACAGCAGAGCAGCTCCACCCACACATAGAATGCACATCCATAGCCGAGCAGCTCCACCCACGCATAGAATGCACATCCACAGCAGAGCAGCTCCACCCATGCATAGAATGCACATCTACAGCAGAGCAGTGCCATCCACGCATAGAATGGACAGCTACAGCAGAGCAGCTCCATGCATGCACATCCACAGCAGAGCAGCTCCACCCACACATAGAATGCACATCCACAGCAGAGCAGCTCCACCCACGCATAGAATGCACATCCACAGCAGAGCAGCTCCACCCACGCATAGAATGCACATCCATAGCAGAGCAGCTCCACCCACGCATAGAATGCACATCCACAGCAGAGCAGCTCCACCCACGCATAGAATGCACATCCACAGCAGAGCAGCTCCACCCACGCATAGAATGCACATCTACAGCAGAGCAGCTCCCCCCACACACAGAATGCACATCCACAGCAGAGCAGCTCCATCGATGCACGACTACAGCAGAGCAGCTCCCCCAACGCATAGAATGCACCTCTACAGCAGAGCAGCTCCCCCCACGCATAGAATGCACCTCTACAGCAGAGCAGCTCCACCCACGCATAGAATGCACATCCACAGCAGAGCAGCTCCACCCATGCATAGAATGCACATCCACAGCAGAGGAGCTCCATCCATGCATGACTACAGCAGAGCAGATGACATGCAGAGTGCCACAGACCAGATCAAGTGATCTCTATGAAAGTGCATATAAAATAATAAATCTGCCTTGTTGCATTGTTGCACTTCATGTACAATAAGTACCCAAGATATTCCCTGCTCTGTTGCAATGTTAAGGATTTCTTGGGGTCTACGTGGACAGGCCTTTAATCCCCTTAAGACAATCCGAATGTCGGTAATCACAGGGCATCTGTTTCTTGATCTAAATCCCTATCACATTTATGCACGTCTGTCTTCACGGTACTCGAAGTGAAAGAAGTTACTTTCTGCCATTATTGGAGGTACAGTGGTATGAGGTCTGCACGAGCGAATAACTAATCTGGCTAAGAGAACTAAATGGCTTCGTACAAATATGGCTGATGTGATCGCAGGTGTACCTCTGCTACCTTCAGGTACTAAACCTATCTCAAAATGTGGTGCACAGGGTGTCATTCCAGTGAGTGACCTAAAATGCTTCTTTTTCCTCATCAAATTCTGGCCCTTCAAATATGCAACTGTTTCTTTACTTCAGTCATCTTTAAGCCTGCGGTAAAATCTCTAAGCAACTTGGAGGAGCACAAGGGAGCAATTCACTGGCACCTCATACTCCAAAATTACAAACCTAGACCATATCATTGGCCAGAAGACCTTGGGCCTCATTCTAAGTTTGCTGGTCCGGAAACAACGGTGCCGGTAAGCTTACCGGCACTGTTTCCAGATCGGGAAACGATGGGTTTGCCTGCTGGAGCCGCTGTGCCCGACATGTCTGACACTGTGGGGCACAGCGGTCACAGCAGGCAAAGCCGTCACGGAAGCACCGGCACCGTTAACAACGGTGCCGATGTTTCTGTGTCCCCCATTCCCATAGAGTTCTATGGTAATGGGGATTAACGGAATTGCCGGCACCTGACTTCCTGGCCGCCAGATTTGGAAGCCCGGGAAGTCGGAACCAGTAATTTTTCACGGGTGTGGCGGCAACCCGCCGGTACACCGGCAGGGTTACCGCCAGACCCATAAGGAGGCCCATTGTGTCTTAGCGCTGGTTTTAACCAAGAAATCTATATCATTTGCCTCAAAAAATTCAGTCCTGAGTAAAGATGACCAAGTTGCCCACCCTTCCCAACAGATCCCATTACCTACCAACATTACCTGTCCCATCTCTAATTTTCTCATATATTACAGTTGGGGCAGTTTGAGAGGCCATAACAACCAGTCTGTTCCTAGTCCTATCCACACATCTAGGTATTCCCAGAGGCACTGAGAAGGTTATCCAGTAACAATTGCTGGCTATACGTTGTGGTGCGTCACACACTGCCAGGTGCATCCTGTCCAGATATTGGGCAGAATCTGGCTTGTCGTGACCCAGACTCCATTGATGGGGGGGCCCCCAGGCTTGAAGCGAGCACAACATACATTTCTTCTCCTGGTTCACAAGTCTATCCACGGTAAGGTAGCACAGTATCCATTCTCCTCTATCCAACTCTGCAAGCCTTCTCGTAATCTCTGCCTCCTCGACTAACCTTGGGGCTCCTCACCTCCCCGTGCTTCCTCTCGCTTCTGCTCTTTCTCTCCTCTTGCTCCACTTGCATGGAATTCTCTGCCCCTGGACATCCGAGAAACATCCCACACAGATTTGTTTAAAACCAAACTAAAAACCTACCTCCTCGCCTCAGAGTTATCCTCTTAACCTACCTCTCATCGGCCTGCTAGCTAACATTTTCCCTCGCCTCTAACCTGCATTTGTTCCTTACTTCCTCTGCCTCCTCTCTAGACTAGGCCGTCACCCATCATGGTCACATCCCGAGCCTAGCTGGCCGTACCACCGACCTGCACTTAAACATTTCTAATTTTCATTGCCCTTAAACTATGTATGTCCACTTATGTATTGTTTGTTTATTTGTAGCACGCACCAGACCCAACGGTATCAGGGCGCGGGAACAAAAAGGCTTTAGGCTTACAAGTTGCTTATGGGTTACAGGTTACATAGACAAAATGCAGATTAGTACAATACAACAGGTAATAAATATACATTACAGCTGAGGATTCAATACAGTAAGTAGTCCAAATGCAATGCGGGCGCGCACAAAGTTCAAAAGTCCAATTTGTTTGCTAGGTCAACTGGGTCATGAGGCTGGACTATAGGTCAATTTTCATTAAGCCACTTAATCACATTTGTTGTAAAATGTGGGTATGATTGGTCCATCCTTAATGTGGGTGGGAGGGAGTTCCACAATTGGGCAGCTTTGACGGGGAAACTATTTCCACCAGTTGTGGTCATTTTTAACGGGGGAACTGATAGGCAGATCGTATAGGCAGCTCTCGTGGGTCTAGATGCAACTCTTCTTTTAAATCTCTATTATGTAGCTTGGTGCTAGGTTGTTGAGACTCTTGAATGTTATAGAAGCAGTTTTGCGTTTAATTTTGTCGACTGTGGAGAGCCAGTTAGATTGTCTTCTTGTCGTTGATATCTGAGCTCTCTTGGAGATTCCTAGTGCCGCTCTAAGGGCATTGTTTTGCAGTATTTGGATTTTTTGCGTGATGTATTTATTAGACCCCAAAGAGAGGACATTGCAATAAACCAGTTTGAACAACACGAGTGCTCTTGCCAATGTGGTGCAACTATTTGTAGAGAGGAGGTCTAGCTGATCTGATCAATTTACAAGAATAGGCTGTGGAGGATGCCATAGTGTTTACTTGCTTTGCCAAGGTGAGGCAGGAGTCGAGGTAAAAAACCTAGTGTTTTTACCTCCTTGGCAACTTTAATTGTATGGCCGTCTATGACAAAAGTTGTGTAGTCTTGGCTAAGTTTCTTGATGTTCAGTGTAGTCCCCAGAATGATGAGTTCCATTTTGTCATCATTCAGGCATAGACCATGACGTGCCTGGATGATGAGCTATATCCTATTCACCGAGGCCAAATCCTGATTGTAATCCCCAGAAAGTGGGATGAGAATCTGGGTGTCATCTGCATAGTTAGTGCAGGTGACACTAGAAGGTCCAAATCATCAAACAGGGGCTTAGTAAAAAATGTTATACATGGTAGGGGAGATGCATGATCCTTGGGGTACACCGCACGTGATAGGAGCAGGGTCTGCAGCAGCTGAGGTGGAGAAGACCCTCATGGTTCTTTCGCTTGGGAAAGATTTGACCCATGCTATAGCCTGGGCTGAGAAATGTGCTGCAGACTCTAGGTGGTTGCAGGCACTTTATGATCCACCAGGTCGAAAGCTGCAGAGAGACCCAGAAGGAGAAGCAGGGCCGTTTTTCCTTGGTCTCTCAGCTCGTCAACCTGTGTCTTAAGATAAGTGCTGTTTCGGTTCCGTGCTGTGGTCGGAATACTAATTGCCGCGAACCTAGGAGCTGGTGCAGTTCCAAGAATTTCTGGATCTGTAAGTAGGCCACTCTATCCAATATCTTTAGTAAAAATGGCACTGTGGTGATGGGCCTATAGTTTGTGGGTATGGCCGGGTCTAGTGATTGCTTCTTGAGGAGGGGGGCGGACCCAAGATTGCTTAAGATTACTTGGTATGATACCTGATGAGAATGAGAAGTTGATGAGTTTTGAGATAAATGGTGATAGGTCTCTACAGCATCTTTTATTATTTGCGCCGGGCAGTTATCGCCTCGACAGTTTGATGGTTTAAGTGATAGGATTCTTTTTTCAACCTCCAATATGGATACTTTGGTGAAGTTGAATCTTAATTCAGGTTTGGCCGAAGTACAAGGTATGTTAGTTTGGGTAGTTGTGGGAGGTAGGTTTAGTTTTTTCTTAGCAATTTTAGCTTGGAGGGTGGCAATTTTGTCGCCAAGGGCTTTCTGTATGTCAGAACACCATACCTTGTTTTTGACACAGTTATCAGGTACCGGGATGGGGTTCTCTAGTTCCTTTAGGATTGTAAAGAGTTCCCTAGTTCCTGATTTGGCTTGCATTATTCTTATGTCAAAGCTTTCTCTTTTAGCTCGCTTGATTTCAGATTTGTATTGTAGATATGTCGGTAAGGGTAGCTTTATTCGCTTCTGAGGGGGCTAGTCTCCAGGAGGGTTCACACTTGCGCTTTTCTAGCCTTAGTGATTTCAAATAGGGAGTAAACCAGGCATTTAGCTGTGCTCTAGGTTTGCTGTTTCTTATTTATTAGCGGGGCAATATTGTCAAGGGCATTGGCCATAATTGTGTTGAATTCGTTGACTAGCAATGAGGGATCAAGATTGTCGGGCAGTGAGTTTCGGGTAGGTAGAATTAGCGGTAATAACCGGTCTGTGGTTATGTTTTTTTTTTGTTCCTTGTTAGCGTTGGAGGTGCTATACTGTTCTGTTGGGGTTGGGGGATTTTAATATCTATAGAGAAGGCTTTAAGCGCATGGTCTGTCCAAACTTGTGGACTGATGGAGGTAATAGTTGTGTTGCATTTATGGTCAGCCACCCAGTCAAGTGTTCGGCCTTTCTCATGGGTAGGCTGTGTCACTCTTTGGTTATAGCCAAGCTACGATAGGACATTGGCAATGTTGTGGCTTGTGTGTCTTTAGGATCATTAAAGCCCAAGTTCAGGTCTCCTAATAGAATGGCTTGAGATGCGTTTTTGAAGTTATCGGAGAGTATCATAGAAATGTCCTCTTCGAAAGAACCAATGGGTCCTGGTGGCCTATAGATGAGGTGTATGTTAATGGTTTATGAGTTGGAGGTTAGATGCTTGACAGTTAGGGACTCACAAGATTTGGTGTGCAGGGATGTTTCTATTCCGATTGACAAATCAGTTTTGGCAATGAGTTCAAGCCTCCTCCATGGGAGTTAGTTCTGTCTTCCCTGAAAATAGTGTAATTAGTGGGCACAGAGAGCATCAGGGCTGGTCCGGCTGCTTGGTGTAACCAAGTTTCGGTAATGGCTAAGAAGTCATAGTTGCCTGTTTCTATGATGTCGGCAATTTCTGTGGCATGGGCTATTAATGACCTGGCATTAATAAGTGCTCCTTTAAGGGTAGGGCTGGGTAATGCAGATCTATTGTGTTTGGCTGGGCTGGTGTGTCGTTTGTAGTGTTTGTCTGTTTTGTCTTTGTGGTTGGTAGCAGCGTTTACAGAGGAGTAGTTTAGTTTTACAGTATCCTTGTGATGATTCCTATTATGAGCACAAGTAATAAGGTATCTAACAGGCAGTTCGTATATCTTGGGTAATCTCGAGCGTAGCTTGGAGTTCCTTTGTGTAAGGTCACATGGAATGTTAGTTATAATGAGTTTAGGAGTGGGTTCATTTCCTGGGGTCTGTTGCGTGCTTAGGGAGGTCACATCCAGTCTAGGAGTGCATTTCTGGTTTTTAGTGGACATATCTATGGGGTGTGTGTCCATAGGATACATTATCAACCTAAGGGCAGTCAGGTGCAGGAAGATAGTAAACATTGTAAACATGGACCAAATGAGTGGTTCAGGCATGCACGATAGTACAGACTAGGTTAAGTCAATAGGCTGATCAAACTAAGCAGACACTTGAACAGTGCATAGGCCAGCTGCAGTTGAATTAAAGAATGTCTAGGGCAGCAGGGTATAGTTATCAAAAATGAACATTATGGTAATGCTAGATAGTGTAGGTAAAGGCTGGAAGTATTAAAGGAGTCAGCTATCACTATAGGCGATGGTATTGATAATCAACAATGGCGATTTGTATATGCAGGCATTCAATATCAATGGCTAGGCAACAGGTTAAAGATGTCGTACATGTGCTAATCGTATAGACATTGTGGGGACCACATATTCTCACACACTTATGTGCAAAGCTAAGCGTGGTGGTCTCAGTCAACAATGAGTGTAGTAAATTAGGCATAGAAAGGCAATTTGTTATCAATGTCCATTACGCTGCGACTGGTAGATGTAGCAGCAAGATAATAGTCAGTAGTCTATATGGGCCTAGCGTGATAATGTTTATGGTTATCTACGCTGTAGGGAGCATGGGCTAGACTCACCTAAGTAGTAAATGGAGGCAGTTCAAATGCACAAAGAATCATGGCACCTGGCACCTGTGGCGCTCTATCAGCTCCCTCAGCACAGGCCTGACTTCATAGGCCGCCTAGAAGCCTGTCGGCTATTGGGCTAAAGTAAAAACCAATACAGCAGCCAATCCGGTGCAAGTGAGGACAGGCACACAGCAATACAGGGTCAGGCAAATGAGCAAATCTGGGCGGTGGCCATCTTAGAAGTTGTTTGCTTCGTATTTTCCAGTGGATCTGGGTGAGGGAGTCCAAATATGCATGCAGTTTGATGCACGTGGGCTGTTAGAGGCAACAAGATTGTGGATGTCAGGCACCTTGTGACTGTCTCATTTACTCTCCTCCACAACCTGGTCAGAATGTCCCTCAAACTCACCCCATTGTAAGAAGCTCACTGCTACCCGTCAAATCTGATTTCTTATCTATTGTACGTTCTTTTGTGATCAAAAGAACAGTGTTCCTCCTGTATATAAATAAATGCATTTAAAAAACCATCATCTTTTAACAGTTCCATCTGCTATATCTCATAGCTTGCTCAACAACCAAAGCTCTGCTGGAACGCCAAGTTCCGTTACCACCAATTCCTTCCAGCTCCACCATACTTGTAATGAAGCCCAGTATTTGTTCCCTCTCACCCCAAATCCTGCTTATTTTTTGGAAACATCATTACTTGTTTCTGTTGCACCACACCTCAGGAACAGTTCCGAAATTGAGACGTGACCTGGACGGCAGACAAAGGCAATCAAAAGTTGGCCATTCCGTGTGAGGCATTCACTAAAGTGTACCAAACGCTGCCTTTTCTGGCTTAGTTGCTATATGGCTCACCAACACTCGTCTATCTACAGTAGTCCCTAAACTCTACTGAACTCTGTATGCGAGAGACAGAAGGTTCTATATCTGATGAGAGATTACCTGGCCCAGATGTTTCCAAACACCATAGACTTGGTCTATCAGTACAAACTCTTTAATTCTTTGTAGTTAATCTGCGTATTAGATAACAGAAATAACCATTATATGTGTCTAGATCTCTGTCACAATAACCTGGTATAGCCACCATGTGCCCAGCTTCAGAAGAGTTCACTCTGCACCGGCTCTCAGATCGGCTTAGCACACAGGGAGTGATGTCCCACACCTTTACCTAGACAATGCAGTTGTTAAACTAAGTAATTACTATTTACTTCAATCTTCCTCTCTCTGGAAAATACAAATTAGTAAAACAGTACTGAGTGCAAGTCAGTAACTTTTGAGGGCTTAGGCCAACTTATTTCTTCTGCGCAACTTGACCCACTTATAACTTTGACAATGGCAACAATGTGGTTGATTGTGCTGCAGTCAACAGAGATTGTTACTGCCAAAGCCTTGGCATAGTCTCCATCTGATATTCGTCTGGGAATATTTTCTCATGACAAATATTAAAGTTGAGCCAGAAAATAATAAACACAAAAGCGACTAATGGCTTAAAATAGCAGAAATATAGAAATATATAAAGGAGATCTAACTATTGTGACGATTCACAAGATCTTGTCACTTCTCCCCAGAGTGGAGCCCTTCCCTGTGAGGCTAGGGAGACGAGACTGCAAAGCAACAATCCCCCTAGAGGTGTCGGTAAGCGGGACCTCACAGGGAGAGACTCCCCTCTTGTGGACAAGGACTCCCGTTCCGTGCAGGAACTCCCTGCCCCACTTTCCTCGGACCATCACTACTTCATAAGACACAACCTGAACAAATCGCTGTTTGCTATTGTAATAACACTTCCCGTAGTAGAATCCAACACAAATCTACTGAGAACAAGAAGAGTGAAGGAGTAATGCTGATCAGTCCTCCATGGCAAAAAGAAAATACTGTAAAGAATGGGATTCAGAGAGTAATAAAGAGTACCTTGGGGGGAAGGGGCTTATGAGGCGAGGAGGTAGGGGAAAAGGGGGAAGAGAAGATCAAGGATCCTTTACTAGGGAGGGCCCAGTTCAAATGCATGAAATGCAAAGATAGACCTGCATTAGGGAATCGTGTTCACTGAGCAGATGAATCCCGGGAAGTTTGATCCTGTGAGAGAGAAGCCAGGGTATTCTGGTAGGATCCTCAAGAACCAGTGACGCCAACCCGAAATCAAGAGCCAACAGGAATAATGGAAGACCCCGTAGGGGTCACAGAAAGGCACTAAACAGCATAGGTATTGCAAGTATCGAAAGATTAATCATACTCGTCCCAATTACTGTAAAAGCAGAAAAGAGTAGAACGAATACAAAGGGACTCCTCTCATTTTCCCAGTAACTGTGAAAGCAGCAGAGTGTATAACGAATACCAAGGGACTCCTCATACTCGTTCCAGTAACAGCAAAAGCAGCAGAGTATATAACGAATGCAGAGGGACTCCCAACCCTCATCCTAGTGATTGCAAAAGCAGTAAAAAGAGTGAAGAAAGTGAAATACATGTCTCAGTGATTGGGAAGAGCAAGTCAGCAGTAAAGAGAAACAGAAGAACCTATATGTTGGGTCATGTAAGTGGAAGTGCTTAGTAGATAACGTAGTGGTAAAAAAGAGCGGTGACACTGGTCTCTGTGGAATGAGAGACTGTGAAACAAGTACAAGTGAGAGAGATGTTGATGCAAAAGAAATCCAGAGGAGTGGATTCCAAGACACTGAAGTGGGGAAACAATTAACTGGAGATAAAACAGGGGCTACCTGAGGGAAGGTGGTAGTGTCCCCTTGATGAATTAAAGGAACTGATTAACTACATCACAAGGAACTATCTTAAGAGCCATAGCATGTTGGTGCTGGACTGCCCATGTGGGCAGAACAAAGACTGATATGCAAATGTATATTTCCCATCTGTGAAAGGTACAGTGAGCAAAAAGCGATGGCTGCAAACTCTCAGTGGGGAAAAAACCCCAGAACAGGATATCATGGCATGTTCTTTCTGGAGAGGGGCGCAAGCTCTCTTTTTTGACAAAATGTTTGCAAGGAACAACTTGGGGTTGGTCACTGTAAAGGACCGAAGGGGGATGTCTGTACTCCTGCTCTCTATACGGTAGAGGAGAAGCACAGAGGACCCCAGCCAAGATTCTCTATTGTTGGTAGCAATGGACGAGTAATAAGGCCTAGCTTCTCAGGAGGTGATGCAGGCTGGTTCTTAAGTACAGTGTAGTCCCCAAGCACCCACAAAGGAATGTCCACACACTGTATTAGTTAAACCACTGGGCCTCATTACGAGTTTGGAAGTAGCCATGCCGTTTTTAGCGGCATGGCTACCCCAAAACTCGGGTCTGGGTCCGGGTCCTGAAAAATGGGAATTGCCGGGCCATTCTGACCTTTTCAGGCCGGTAATTCCCATTTGCGGGACCCAGACACGGTATGTCCCCATTCCCATTTGAGCCCTTGTAGGGCTCAATGGGAATGGGGAGGATGCTAACAACGGTCCCGTTAATGACGGGACTGTTGTTAGCATCCTGTTCTGCTAGTGGGTGCCGCTCTGCACTGCTGGTCTGACCAGGCGTACAGGACGGCCCCGCCAGCAGAACTGGTAATGCGGCAGTGAGTCAACAACGGCGCTGGTAGCACTACCAGCGCCGTTGTTGCCTTACCGCCAGGGTCGTAATGAGGCCCACAGTCTTTTTATAAATAAGGTTCAAGGTTATATACACGGGTTATATACACAATCACGATAATACACTTTGTGCTCCGACAATTCTAAAATGGTAAATATATACAGTTCTAGGTGGTACCACGATTACTCTGATTCCATTAAAATGCATCAGCTGTACTCCGTTCGAATAGCATACGAATCAACACAGCAAAACATTATCAACCATAGACTTAGGAGGAAGACAAGTTGGTTAGATAATTGGAGGAATACTGAGCCCCTACCACTAGGCAAAGTTCCTTATGAGGATCCCCCCCCCACCTGGGTAACCTGTAAATAAAGGTGCACTACAAACCCAGTCCATATATTGTCTATTAAAGACTTATCTTCTTCTATAGTCATGCAACCCCAATGTAACTGGTGTTGTAGAGTTCTTTGTTGGGGAATCGATGGACCCTTCCTGAGTGCACTCCCTTTAAGACAGCAGCCACGGGTCGTTTCCAGTGATGAAGAAAAGGTGAACTTTGTCATTGAGGCAGCAGCTTTAGTCCTTGCGGTTCTCGTTGACGAACAGTCAAACATCCTGCAGCAGATGAGGTGTGCTGTGCACCTCGGCGATGATGGGTTGTTGCGGCAGAGAGTTAATGAAGAACTTTGGCCCAGCAAGGGCGTTGAGTCATCCAGCATCTCTGTGGTCTTCGGGTGCCGGGAAACCCACCAGCGGATTCTCCTCGGTCATCGACAGCCTGGACTTTCTCCAGCAGGATGGAAGAGGTCGACGGTGATGAACAAGGGAGTCCTTGGATCAAATGTTCTTAGGCAAAGGGACCCGGCAGCTCCGGTTGGCGACAGTGGCCGTCAACGGTGGTGGACGGAACATCCAGTGCTTCTCTTCGTGATTCCGTGGCGGTCCCAGTCTCCGGTCGGCAGCCTTTCGTAGGTCTTTCTACCAGGGAGCTTTGGCAAAGATCAGCTGGTGCACGATGCCCTCGTAGCTCGGGGAGAGGTCTCCTTACCAGGTTCTCTCTTGGATGAGTCCTTGGAGACACAACAGCTTTCAGATCGATGAAGTAGAGCAACAGCAATTCTTCTCATTCTTCTGGGTCACACTCAGGTGACCACATCGTTCAGAAGGGCATTCAGGCAGTCAGCCAGCCAGTCAGGCACACTGTGCATTCAGGCCATTCTTCTCCATCCAGACACTCACAACACGGAATGTGGATTCGGACAAGTGCTCTGTCATTCAGCACTACACACTGCATTCATACCAGTTTCGGGCAGGGTTGTCTCGGTCATTGTGTCAACCACCAGATACTAGACACCCACAATATGAAATGCGTATTTGTCACACACTCCATTCACCCAGGTCCCACCCACAACATACGGTCATTGGGAAGGCTCCAGCCAGTCTGATCGGCACTTCCCCACACTACCATATATGGAACTTCCTCCCAACAGCCAGCCAGGGGAAGGGATGGAGTCCGGGCTTCCCGGGACTTCGGGAAGACACGGTAACGGGCGATAGAAAGCAAGAGGCCATAGGGGCCATCTTGTTTCCTATCAGGAAGCAACTGATTCCAACGGCAGGGCCTGGGTATCCCAAAATGGAGGCTACTCGGAGCACCTGTCAAATTCAGCATGGAGCTGCCACCAGCCCATGCCCTGCTCTTTGGGCCACACACAGGTGCCCTAAAACATACACTAGGAGTACATGGTCATACTCCCACCCATGGGTGCCATAAGGGTATCCCAAGGGTCTGTTCATCAAACCAAATACAGGAAGAGCCACACCGCCAGGAGTCTCACATGAACCCCTGCACAGAAAACAAGACAGAACATGCATGATAAAGCAATAAAGGACAAGGATATGGAGGCCCTGTCCCTCCAATGCATTTCCAGCGTCAGTCACCCTGAGTTACCTGGAGGAACCAGACGTTGACTCCCTGCTCACTGTCCTCAGAGAGGCACAGCTCCACCTCACTGATGAGGCCCAACAAGGCTGAAACAAATGTTTTTGTTTGCTGTTGGTACTTTTGTTCAGAAGGGAATTGCCACAGCATTTCGGTGCTGGACTGCCCAAGTGGGCGGGACATAGACTGATATGCAAATGGATATTTCCCATCTGTGAAAGGTACAGTGAGCAAAAAACAATGCCTGCGAATGCTCAAAGCGGGGAAAAAAACCACAGAACAAGTTATCATGCCATGTTCTTTCTAGAGAGGGGCGCCTGCTACCTTTTTTGAAAAATGTTTCCAAGGAACTTGGGGTTGGTCACCCTGAGTTACCTGGGGGAACCAGACGTGGACATCCTTCTCACTGTGCTCAGAGAGGCATAACTCCACTCACTGATGAGGCCCAACAAGGCTGAAACACGTGTATGGGGTTGCTGTTGGTACTCTTGTTCAGAGAGGAATTGCCATAACATTTCGTTGCTGGACTGCCCATGTGGGCAGGACAAAGACTGATATGCAAATGTATATTTCCCATCTGTGAAAGGTACAGCGAGCAAAAAGCGTGTGCTGCAAACTCTCATCTCAGAACAGGTTATCATGCCATGTTCTTTCTGGAGAGGGGCACCCGCTACCTTTTTTAAAAAAAATATCTTTAGATGGACTATTAAGGCTGAGAAGACTTGTCCAGGAGAAGGGGGTCCTTCTCCTGGAGCCCCTTTTTGTTTTGCTGGTTGATCCAACCCTTAGTGGTAGGGTCAGCCTAGGGTAGATTTTGGACAGAGGACAGACTAATGATTTGGACTACCTCACTGATGACGAGCACCCTAGTTAGAATTATGTTGGGTAGGGAAACCCCCTTTTTGATGGGGACAGATAAGCTTTTGTTTATTATTTGAATGAAATCACAAGTAGAAATGCCACCTCTTTGTCCGCCTCCTTCTTCTGACTGACCCCATCATCCAAACCTAAAATGAGAACTATGAGACCGGTAAAAAAAAAAAAGAAAACCCTGTGCTATATATTGAAAATAAAACAAATGAAAAACAATGGCAACATATCAGTAATGCTTAACTCATTTGAGTGCATTAGGAAGTGTGATAGTGTGTGCTGCCCCATGTCCTGGAAACCACAGACATGCATTTTTACCTCAGTACTTTTGGCCCATCTGGGAGAGAAGAAGACACTCAAATTGTCATTGAAAATTACACTGTTAGTTGGCAAATAAATGTTTGAGGAACCCCATATTGTGAAAACATTATAAACCTCCCGAAATAGAAAAACACTGATGCCAAAGTGGCAACGAAGCCCACTCGACCGGATACTGACCACTTTGCAACACTGACATGTTATTTCAGTTTCACTGAACACCTGATTTTCATGCTCCACTTTTGGGCCAATGCAAGTTGCTGAAGCAAGGTGTTCCATCACTCTACTCTGTGTTGCAAAGTGAATTCCGCCCCTAGAAAGGCTGGCAATGTGTATGGTTCGATGCCACTAGTAGAGGAAATGGGCAAGCTTGGCATACCAAAGCGCGAGCACTTGTAGAGGAAATGGGCAAGCTTGGCATACCGAAGCGCGAGCACTTGTAGAGGAAATGGGCAAGCTTGGCATACCGAAGCGCGAGCACTTGTAGAGGAAATGGGCAAGCTTGGCATACCGAAGCGCGAGCACTTGTAGAGGAAATGAGCAAGCTTGGCATACCGAAGCGCGAGCACTTGTAGAGGAAATGGGCAAGCTTGGCATACCGAAGCGCGAGCACTTGTAGAGGAAATGGGCAAGCTTGGCATACCGAAGCGCGAGCACTTGTAGAGGAAATGGACAAGCTTGGCATACCGAAGCGCGAGCACTTGTAGAGGAAATGGGCAAGCTTGGCATACCGAAGCGCGAGCACTTGTAGAGGAAATGGGCAAGCTTGGCATACCGAAGCGCGAGCACTTGTAGAGGAAATGGGCAAGCTTGGCATACCGAAGCGCGAGCACTTGTAGAGGAAATGGGCAAGCTTGGCATACCGAAGCGCGAGCACTTGTAGAGGAAATGGGCAAGCTTGGCATACCGAAGCGCGAGCACTTGTAGAGGAAATGGGCAAGCTTGGCATACCGAAGCGCGAGCACTTGTAGAGGAAATGGGCAAGCTTGGCATACCGAAGCGCGAGCACTTGTAGAGGTTTCTGCAGATGGAGGTGGAGCCCTGTGTGCTGTAGTAAAACTGTAGGTGCTCCAGTGAATTTCAGTTTTGAATGATCCCTCATATGCCAATTTGTCTAAGTATTTGGTGTATCTTGTGGCTGTTCTGTTTAGACTGAGCGATCCTTCGAATTGTGGTTTAGCCTGATTGCTGTTTTGGGGAAAGAAGCTGTGCCCTTAAGCACCGCACAGGCTCAGTCGTAACTTGTCCGAAATAGGCCTGCCTTGTAGCCATGAACCAACATCCAATGTTTGACATTACAAGGCTCTTCTTTGTGACCATTGTTCTTGCTTCAGTTTACTCATGTGGTAAGTTGCTCTTGATATTCCGTGGGTTTCCGCTGCCGGCATGCAATACCGCACTTACCACAGTTTTATTGAGATATACATTAGTGTGTACATTGTTATGATTTGAATGGATTTGCAGATCGAGAAATGTGGTGCTGAACAGGCCAGGCAGCATAGGTTTATCCCTGATAAGGCAGCCTATTTGACACATCCGCCCCATATAAGGCAATATGGCATACTTGTTTAACAGAGGCAAGAATGGCATGACATATTTTGCACAGGCATCACAATTGTTTAGGAGCAATATAGATGTGCCTTCATTGCCCCCAGAACATTGTGTGCACTCTATCATGAGTGGCTGTTCCCAAAGGTGGCCCCCAGAGCCCCCCCCCCCGGCGGGCCATCTAATGGTGTCTGCTACCCCACGATCTGGCACGGCTGTACACATTGCACTAGGCACGGTGATATTTGTGTCCTAATGGCAGACAGAGGCCTTGTCCCTCTCCTTTCTAATAGCCAGGCAATTACCGCTCCAATGCTCTCTGTGTCGAAAGCAGAGCCTAGTTCTGAATCGCTGTGTCCTGTACATGTTCTTTGCTTAAATGTCTTAATTATGTTTGTAAACATGTTCATTGTTAGACAAACGCTTCTCGAAAAGACATGGCGCCCATTGAAAAGGTGTTGATCACTCTTTTGGTGAAATTCTTTGTGTGAAGACTATTAAAGGGTTACCTGTTTGCAGCAAAGCAGCAGAAAGTGCCTTGGGTGCATGTTTAAAAGACTTATTTTGTCCCCTCTCCACCCACAGGGCTTACAAGACCATTGAGGACGAAGACCTGAAGTTCCCGCTCATATATGGAGAAGGCAAGAAGGTCAGTGAGCCTGTGGTCCTTCAAGAATAAATGATGTGTACACAGCACGGTGGGCGCTCCATCATCCGGCATCAAGGGGAGCCCAATGGTGCCTGATAATTCGTAGCCAGCCTCCGAAAGCTCTCATCCTGCCTGTTCTGGGCAGGGACCATACTATTTACTAGCGGCTAATGGAGCATTCTGGGTAATTAGATGCTAGTTAGCAACGCATCTACTGTATGGCTTCCCTCTGATTTTAGCTGGCATCTTATCAACACTTGGATGAAAGGTGTTCCAGGTGGAATGTGTGGTTCTAGGTGAAAGGATCGAAAAAAAAGGATCGAATGCCCTTTTTTTCGAAACCAAAGGGACCGAAAAAAAGGGTGTTTTTTTTTTTAATGGGGGGGTCCCCCCTCAGCCCCCTGTTTTCTTTTAAACATTTTTTTTATGCATACCAAACTAAAAAATATAACTAAATAAATAAATAAGCATTCGACCCTTTTTTCGGTCCTTTTGGTGTCGAAAAAAAGGCATTCGATCCTTTCGTTTTAGATCCTTTTGCTGGACATCGGCATGTGTTTTTTATTGAAATCTATAAAGTGTTTCAGTATTTTGAAGTCCCTGTGAGATTGAAAACCTTCTGAAAGTGTTGTGTTCTAGTCACTGTGCCTCCCCTGTGAGCAGATCTGGGCCGGGGTCCTCTCCAGGAGCTCAGCACCCTACGTGTGTCGGGTCCTTGCAGCCCTTTCCTCGACCGTGTGCCCTACAGCACATCCCCTTGACATCCGCCATGAGATGGATGCCGGTGGTAACCACTGTCCCAGAGATTGCTACTCCAGCCTTCCTCAGGACTTTGGGCTTCCTTGAAAAATACTTTGTGTGCACGTGCCTTTCTTCTGAGCAGCGCAGGAGGCCCATTCAGTGAGTAGGGAATGAGCACATCGGAATTTTCAAACCCTGGCTCCCACAAAGTAACCCTCTCCTTTTGTTGAAGCGTCGAGTTTACTTCCATAGTGTCTGCTTAAGCACCCTACAAATGTTTGGTTTTTCCGTTTTTGTGGAACTTCACCTTTTCTTCATATCATGCACATGTCAAACAATGATTACAAGCACAGCGCCTTATCGCGCAGTATCTTTTGTCGTTTATCGTAAGCCTTGAAACTACAACAGCCCCGCCTAGAGGAGATTTTGGTAGGCTGACGTCACTTTTCATTCGTTTACTCTTCCATGCATGTCAGGAGAAGTAAAAGCTGCTGATGAAACAGCCCACGTGACATGGGATGAGTTGCACGTCTGAATGGTCTGTTTCTGCAGATTCACGAGACGAAAGCCTGTAACATGCCGGGGGGGCGGGGGGAGGTCCGAGTTGATACAAGTGGGCAATGTTTTTCCAGTATTACCAGGTGTAAAGGTGCCCAGAATGTCCTTACTCAATAGTTACTCATACAGAGTACTCTTGTGCGAGAGGGGAGAACACATGTACCAGTGAACATCGAATGGGTTCATCCTACGTGGTCTTGTACGCACTATATGCAAGTCTCTGAGATCTGTGCACTGACTGCGTGTACCTCCTTTCATCCTACGTGGTCATGTACACACTATATGCAAGTTCCTGAGATCTGTGCACTGACTGCGTGTACCTCCTTTCATCCTACGTGGTCATGTACACACTATATGCAAGTTCCTGAGATCTGTGCACTGACTGCATGTACCTCCTTTCATCCTACGTGGTCATGTACACACTATATGCAAGTCCCTGAGATCTCTGCACTAACTCCATGCAACTCCGGCAGGGCCAACTCAGCCTTTCAACCGTCCGATGGCTAGTGAGTGTGTTAATAGGAAGAACTGTGTTGGTTCCAGCAGCGCCAACTCAACCTTTCAACATTCCCATGTATTTTTTAGTCGGGTATTGGGAGCAGCTTTTATTTGCTGTGCTATGATATAGCAAAGTTGCATGTGTCATTTAAAACCATTAGTGTAGCCCACAGTTGTGGCGCTGTTGTAGGCAGGGGGTGGGCATGGGCAGGCTCTGGCATAATGGTACTACCTGGCACTAAAACGGCAAGAGCTGGGAAATGGTCTGATGACCTGGACATACAACTGTTCTGCTGGATTTGCCAATGCTTATTTTAACAGGACTTCAGTGCAAAGAGCAGATGTGAGGACACACATATTGATTATAAAGTGGCTGTAAATGCACTTGGGTAACACATTTGTATTACACCAGGTGCTCCTTTATGGGTGCAGTTGTACCATTAACTCTCAGAAGAGTGCAAAGAAATAACATTGGCAGACTATCTACAGTGGAAAGTTTGATGTTGCTTCTTGACATGGCAAGCTCAAAGAGATCCCAGGGGCATGTGTTTTGGGCGAGGAGGGGCAGGTCGTGGGTGGGAATGGACATAAGGATTGGCTTGGCCATGGGCAAGGTAGTGGGTGGGTGATCAGCCTCTCTCCCACAAGGTGCGTGCCCCTCCTCACCTCCCATCCCTCTTTTCTGTAGTCCAATGCGATAGTTCTGTGGCTTATAAGTGGTTCTGAAGCACCGCCTAATGGCCACAAATTTTTTTAAAAAGCCACCGATTGTGGATAGTGCTAAGGGAAACAGGGTGTGGATAAGAAGTTGGAGCTATGGACAGGGTTGGATGGCTTAGACTGGAGCAATATGTGGTTGGAAAGCATGTGATGGGGCCAGGGGCCACTCCAGATTTCGTGTCCTGCCATCTTAGTGTCAGGCAGGCCTGTACGGTGTATGGCGAGTGTTTGGCTACTGTACACGGTCTGCTTCTGAATAAACCGGATTGTACATTTGTTTCTGAGTGCTCGAGTTTTCTGTTTTCCCATCCTCCTGGGCAGGGTGCACGGGCTTAAATTTCCCGCTGTGCAACTAGGCACATGGTTCTTCATGAATAACACTATTCACAAGTGGTGAGGCTCAGGGGTCGAAGTGTACGCAAAGAAGTGTGGAACTAGGTTTCCTGCTGAGCTGCCCCCGCTCCCCACAAACCCCATCGCCCCACCCACTCCCACACGCAACCCAAACCCCCAAACACACACCTGGGGCCAGATTACAGAAACATTGCACTGCAGCAAGTACAAAGTTTGCCTTATCTTTAGAAACTCTGGGCCACATTAGAAAACGATTACACCATAACAAGTGCAGTTTGGCAGAGTATAAGAACCAGGGCAAAAATTGCCCGCGGGCAAAAAAGATACATATTCACAGCATTTTTTCATCAGGGCAAAGTTTGCCCTAGTGCTAATACGGAATGGTATTAGCACGTGGGCACACTATGCCCTGGTGCGAAAACGCATTGAAAATGTATCTTTTTTGCCCTGGTGTTTATACTCTACCAAACTGCACTTGTTATGGGGCAATAGTTTTCTAATATGTCCCAGTGTTTTTAAAAATAGGGCAAACTTTACCCTAGTGCTAATACCGTGCCCACTTTGCACTTGCACTGGTGTAAAGTTTCTGTAATCTGTTTAAGGGAATGTTGAGTGCAGTGCACTGAAGTGCAAGTTTCAACTTCTTCAAACGCGTTTATTTTAAAACTAATTCATTCCAGAACAGGTTCTTTTAAAAATAAAAGTATAGGAACAGTGAAACTTAAAATTAAAAGTCAAGGCGTTCTACTTGACGAGAATGTCAAAGTGCACACGAACAGTGCTTCAGGGCGCTTCTTCCATAGCCTGTAGCTTGTCCAGCAGTATCGATCTAACCGGCTGAGAGTTCAGTCTGAAGCAGTCTTTTTTTGAAAAAAACATTGTATGTATTTTTTATTTGTTTAAATGATGAGCAGGCACCGACTCCTGATAGAGCCCCGCCCTGGCTAACGTCTGGCCTGCTAAACACTGCCGCCTTCTCTCATTCGATGCACACCTGAGACACTCTGCACTGTCTCCCAGTGGCTGTGAGCATTAAATTCAAAACCCTCTGCAATGTACACAAGGCCTTCTAGGGTCTGGGGCCGCAATACCTTCAACTCTCTCTTCCTAAATATCTTCCTTCTCGAGCTCTTCGCTCTTCTGCCTCCAACTCCCTCAGGGTCAGTCACTTCTCCAAGCAACGAGTTAGTGGTAGATCTCTCTCTTCGGCAGGGGCCTCTCTCTGGAACAGCCTTCCTGCCTCCCTGAAACTTGGGGAGAACCATCGCCGGTTCCAGAAACACCTCAAAACCTTCCCCTTTACTTCTGCTTTCTCTCCTCCCCTCCCCTGCTGGATTCCTGACTGAAATTGCACTGGTTAACTGTCCACCCTTTTCTGATCTCTGGCCCAGGCCCCGTCAACTGCCCACCTGCACTGCCTCCCTGGCAACCCCTGCACTTGGGGACCGTTTCTTCTGTATCCCTTCAGTCCCCCTTCCAGCACTTATGTCTGCACTTCCTTGCACTTGCCACCAGCTGGCTGTTTTATGTGTTTTATTTATCTTATTTATTCCACTTCCCATGTACTGCACTTCCCCTCTCCCTTCCCCCCGCGCACTTTCTTTTCCCCGCTTCCCATGTACTTGAGCGATCTGAATGACACCTGGCCTAGTAGGATCGTTGTCTGTCCTCCCTTTGCCCCCCCTTGCCTCGTTGCGCCTTGAAACACTTGTGTATAGGCGCGTTATAAATGCCTTATCATGACTTATCATATCACATCATATCACTTGGACGGAGAAGAAGTGAGCAGTAAGAGCTTGGCATCACCCGCCCCTACCCCTCTACACCTGCGCATTCATCGGGTACAGCCGGGGGCATGCACCACTCGCCTTGAGCCCAGAGAACCATTTTGTGCGAGCGCCCAGCGTAGCCCCTACTTGCAACCTCTGACGAGGTCAGGTGCCTGACTGCGTCCCTTCAGCCCATGAAGCGCTTCCGGAGCTAAGCGAAGCAGGGAAGAAGTGGCACTTCCGCTGGGGTCTGCAACCTGTGGCGCTCCAGATGTTTTGGACTATGATATGATATGATATATGCATTTGTAACGCGCCTATACACAAGTGTTTCAAGGCACGACGAGGCAGGGAGGGGGGAACAAGGGAAGACAGACAATGATCCTACTAGGCCAGGTGTCATTCAGATCGCGCAAGGCATTGGGTGGGGTGAAGGGAAAAAGTGCAAGGGGAAAGGGAGGGGGAAGTGCAGTACATCGTAGTGGAACAACAGATAAATAATAGGGCCAGACTGGTGGCAAGTGCAAGGTAAGTGCAGACAAGTGCTGGTAAAGGGGGGCTGTAGGGATACAGAGTTAGTCCCGCAGTGCAGTGCTAAAATGCAGTGGGGCAATACCTGGATTTGAGAATACACTCTTAGGCTAAAATGCAGTGAGGCAACAACTAGGATTGAGAATCCCCTTAGTCTAAAATGCAGTGGGGCAATACCTGGATTTGAGAATACACTCTTAGGCTAAAATGCAGTGGGGCAACAACTAGGATTGAGAATCCCCTTAGTCTAAAATGCAGTGGGGCAATACCTGGATTTGAGAATACACTCTTAGGCTAAAATGGAGTGGGGCAACAACTAGGATTGAGAATACACTTTGTCTAAAATGCAGCGGGGCAATACCTGGATTTGAGAATACACTCTTAGGCTAAAATGCAGTGAGGCAACAACTAGGATTGAGAATCCCCTTAGTCTAAAATGCAGCGGGGCAATACCTGGATTTGAGAATGCACTCTTAGGCTAAAATGCAGTGAGGCAACACAATTGAGAATACAGGGAGGCAGTGCAAGTGGAGAGCGGCCCAGTTGCAGGTTGAATGCAGTTACAGTCAAGAATTTAGCTGGGGAAAGGGGGGAGAACGCAGAAGCAAAGAGGAAGGTTTTGAGGTGCTTCCGGAACCGGAGATGGTTCTCCTCAAGTTTCAGGGAGGCAGGAAGGCTGTTCCAGAGGGAGGCCCCTGCCGCGGAGAGAGATCTACCCCCAACTCGTTTCTTGGAGAAGTGGCTGACCCTGAGGGAGTTGGAGACGGATGAGCGAAGAGCTAGAGAGGAAAGATATTTAGAAAGAGAGAGTTGAAGGTATTTAGGCCCCAGGCCCCAGAAGGCCTTGTGGACAATGCAGAGGGTTTGAACTTGATCCTCGCAGCCACTGGGAGCCAGTGTAGAGATTTCAGTCCTGGAGAGATACGATCCCTGGGCTTGAGGCCAAGGACCAGTCTCGCAGTCCTGTTCTGGATAAGTTGCAGAGAGCGGAGAGTAGAGGCAGGCAGATTTAGATAGAGGCTGTTGCAGTAGTCCAGCTTCGAGAGAACCAGGTCTCGGGAGACAGTGAGCTTCTGGGGGAAGGAGAGGAAAGGAAGAATACCTCTGAGGAGGTGCAGCTGGTAGTGTGACTTCTTAGAGACGTCAGATATGTGAGGAGAGAAGGAGAGTGTGGAGTCGAAGATGACCCCGAGGTTTTTTGCCTTGCAAGTAGGGGAAGGAGGAGGGCCAAGAGAGGCCGGCCAGAGAGTAGAAGGGAAGGAGGGAGTGGGTGTGCCGAAGAGTAAAATCTCAGTCTTACTGGCATTAAGGCAGAGGTCATTGGCGGCACTCCATTCCTGGATAGCAGACAGACAGTCAGAGATGAGGGAGGGAGGGGAGGAGGCCGAGGGTAGCCTGAAAAGGAGCTTGGTATCATCCGCATAGCACTGAAAGTTGGGGCAGAGACCGGCGATGCGGTGGGCAAGCAGTGCCAGATATTGGTTGAACAGCCAGGGAGAGAGGTTAGATCCCTGGGGGACACCACAGGTAGAGAAAAAGATGTCGGAGAGGAAGGACCCCAGTTGGACCTGGGAGGGTCGATTGGAGAGGAAAGAGGTCACCCACGCCAGAGCCTGACCAGTGATACCCAGGTTATCACGGAGACGGTTGAGCAGGATGGCAAAGTTGACAGTGTCAAAGGCAGAAGAGAGATCAAGCAAGATAAGAACGCAGGGGGTGTTAGAGTCGAGGTTAGTGAGCAACTCTTCGCGGATGTTCAGGAGAGCAGTTTCCGTGCTTCTGGCAGCTCTGAAGCCAGACTGATGATCATGAAGATAAACAGATTCAGCATGGAGATTAAGCTGGGAGATGGCTAGTTTCTCCAGGAGCTTGCCCAGGAAGGGAGTGATGGAGATTAAGCGATAGTTGGCCGGGCAGGAGGGGTCGGAAGAGGGTTTCTTAAGAAGAGGGTGCACAAGGGAGTGCTTAAGGGGGGATGGGAAGACTCCAGAGGCGAAGGAGTGGTTGCAAAAGTCAACCAGTTCAGGAGCCAGGGAATCGATGTGGTCCTTGATAGTTTTGGAGGAAGAGGGGTGATCCTGTTTTGACGAGACTTTCATAGATCGGACTTGTCTGGAAACCTCGTCAGCGGAGAGAGGGGGAAAGGCAGAGAAGGAGGGAGGAGGGGTGGCTGCAGAGGGGCCAGAGGAAGAGCAGAGAATAGAGGGAGGGAGGGAGGGAGGTGGTGGGAGGAGAGTGAGGACAGGATGTCCTGAGTTTTAGAGATGAAGTGAGAGGCCAGCGCCATGCAGAGGGCCTGGGAGGGGACAGGAGAGGTAGAGACTGCAGCAGGGTTGTCCAGCTCCTTGCAGATTTTAAAGAGTTCGGCTGAATTGTTAGATGCCGCAGAGATGGGGGCTTGGATAAGGGCTCTCTTCTTGGTGAGAACAGAGAGCCGGTATTGCCTTTGGAGCAGGCGGCAGGCCAGTTTGTCAGAGGATGAACATGAAGCACGCCATTTCCTCTCTGCCACCCTGCACTTGCGTTTTAGGGTGACGAGATCCGAGTCATACCAGGAGTTACATTTGGCTTTGGGCTTCAGGCGGATTCTCATGACAGGGGCAAGGATATCAAGAGTATCAGATATAGCAGAGTGGAGCGTAGAGAGGGCTGTGTCAGGGTGGGAGTCAGCTGCAGGGGAAGGGGGGGCGAGTAGGTGGCAGCGAAAAGCCTCAACTGACACGCACTTCATGGGTCGGATGACCGAGAAGGAGGGTGGCAGTGATGAGGGTGGCTTTGCTTGTGGGGTAGGGAAGGTGAGGTGGGAGGATAGAAGAAAGTGATCACCCCAGGAGAGAGGAGTGGAGAGAGGGACGGAGAGGGGAAGGTCAGAAGAGATCAGAGCATCAAGGGTGTGCCCTGCCGAATGAGTCGGCCCAGACGGGAGAATAGAGAGTGAGAGAGAGTTGCAGAGGTCGCGAAAGAGTCCAGAGGGGGGACAGGAGGCATCCAGGTGGATGTTGAAGTCTCCAAGAAAGAGGAGTTGAGTGGTTGAGGAGAGGAGTGAGGAGGAGAGGTCAGCCCACTCAGAGAGGAAGGAGGAAATTTGACCAGGTGGCCGATAGATAGTAGCCACGGTAAGGGAATGGCTAGGAGAGAAAGAGAGTCGGCAGACAAGGCATTCAAAGGAGGAGTAGGTCTGCGTAGGAGTGACAGGGATCCACTCAGGGAAGATAAGGGCCACACCCCCCCAGCACGGTTGGGCCTGGGTTACGGAGAGGATCTTGTAACCGTCAGGTAGGAGTGTGTCAAAGCTGGTGACAGAGCTGGCCTTGAAACCATGTCTCAGTGAGACTGAGGACGTTGAGGTCCAGTTCCTCAAGAAGGCGACAGATATCAGAGGAATGTTTGATGGCAGAGCGAGAGTTAAGAGTGGCAATGTGGAGAAGGTTGCCAACTATAGTTGTGTTATGCCGCTATAACCAGTGGCATAACACAAAATGTGGGAGGGGCCTGCAAGCCATGCTGAGGGCCCCTTCCCTCGCCCCCAAGCTTGGCAACAAAAGCACAGATTGCGTCCCACTCTGTGCTGGCCTGCACGAAGCATAGGATAATCCTGCTGCGGCAGGAGTACGCTTCGCACTGCATTAGCTGAAAAATGCAATTATGTGTTTGATTCAAACTTTAAATCTTTCATCTAGCGTAGAAACAAAGGGGGGAGGGGCTGTTCCTGGCTCCTGAGCCCTCACACCCAAATTTACTAACCAACTCTGTGCAAGGCCAGTAATAATATGCACAGTAATAATAGCATAAGACATGTTCCTGCTCACTCTGCCAATATCCCCACGTACGAACATTCTCTTGTTGGCTTTGCCCTTAATGCCAGTAAAAAAACAAACTGTCAAAGGCAGAACATTCTATTGCTGTTGCACAAATGCTCTCCCAATCCCTGCACCGCCATGTAAGTATACTCTTCATGCTGACTTTTCCCTCAATGCCAGTAAAACATGCAATGCTGCAGTTAGAAACCATTTCCTTAACTGGCTGCACAAATGACTTCACCCAGCATGTAAGATCACTTCTCATGCTGACTTTGCCCTTAACACCTGTAAAGCATGCAACGCCATTGTAAGAAAACATTTACTTGTTGACTGCACAAGTGCTCCCACCCTCCTCTTGTAAAAACTTGCATCATAACGGTCTTGCCCCTAATGTGAGTAATAAAATGCCGTGGAACAGAATGAAAGTGTCCAGTCTGCCTGTCCAATTGCACTATAAATTCCCCCACCCCAACTCCTCCTTGAAGTAATAACTTTCATCATGCTGGCTTGCCCAGAAATAGCAGTAAAACGTGTATGAAAAAGCATCCATGATCCAATGCTCCCCTTTCTGGACTCCAGCCTTGCACAGATACACACATTCAAAGTCATTAGCCCACCAGCCACTCATCTAGTAGCGGCTGGTGAATTTTTTTATTTGGAGGGGCATAACCATGTCCCACAAATACGCCAGATCGACCGAGCGCAGTGAGGGAGCCCGAACCTACAAAGCGAGTTTGGGTGGACAGTTCTCCTCCTCACTTCCCCCACCTCCCGCCTGAGAACATAGTTGTATTGTGTTCAAATGATGCATTATACAGCACACCTTCTGTGAAAAGATGGATAAAAAGCCTGATCATTTGCAATTGGTTTTGTAGGGTGTCACTCAAAAAATCCAATAGATGCAGCTACCTACCCACAATATATGCCAGAATAAAAACATTTTCATACTGGTTGTACCCATACATGTTCATAAAGGCTGCATTTAATGCCAGTATTCCTATATAAGAGCACACACATGCTGAAAACATGTCCAGGCTGGCTCTGCCAATATATGGGAGTATTCCCATGCAAAGACATACTCCTGTTGGTTTTGCCAATAAAAATGCCATGCCACAATAAGAAAACCTGTCCAAACTGGCTGTACCACAATGCCAGTCTAGCAGCTTAATAACACGTATGCTTACTTATCATAGATGCCCAGTAAAGAGTGCATACACTCCAACTTCAGAAAGAAAGGATTTCTTTCTGAAGCTTGTCAGGGCTCCCAGAGTACATGGTTTTGCGCCCCCCTCCCTGCCACACCAGTGACTATAACTCCCATGATCCCTCACCATTGGCTATGCTGGCCAGGACTGAAGGTAGGTGGAGTCCAAAATATCACAGAGAAACACAGCTTTCAGACACCTGAAATAGCTGCCAGGACCTAGAAAAGCTGGGGCATATCACCTGTTTGAGATTGAACCATTCTAAAGGCTCCACATAACGTAGGACAGGAGACGACCAACGGGAAAGCAGGAAAGAGACAGCTGGTTGAAAGCACAGGCCTGCATAAGGGTGGAATGAAAGGAGAGGGGAAGCAGCTCTCCAGGAACCAACAGACCACAAAGACCTGCAGCGAGAGATCGAAACTCAAAGACTACAGCAGGAAAGCTGGAATCCTGACTGCAGATGCAGCCTGGCAGAGCAAGCCACTTTAAGGTCCCCTCCAAGTATGGTGGGCTGGCAAAGCTGCTGATGCATAAAGAGTTGAGTGGTAAAGGTCTTGATAGGGTGGCATGGGGTGCTTTAGTCCCGGCTATTTTGGTTGTAGCCCCGGATAGAAGCTCAGGGGCTACAACCAAAAAGCTAGCTAGCCCTGAGTCCCGACAGTCCCGCCATTGGCTTAGCCCCGGGTCTTTTCCAGACCTACCAACACCCCTGCTGAGTGGCATGAGGGACTGCTTACCATTGCAAGGAGAGCACTATATCCCTTACACGTGAGAGGGGCACTAAATCTATTGCATATGAGCTGGGCCACTATATCCCCGGAGATGGAAGAACGGGGGCCTGGGACGATCCTACTGGAAGGATAACACATGGCAAATTGGGCTCTATATCCCTGTGACTGCGAATAGGGCGAAGAACCGATCTGGGGGCTACGGTCCTGTGAATTGAGGAAAGCAGCAGCTGGGTGCTATATCCTTGAGACTGTACTTGAGAACCAAGAAGCAGGTAGGTGCTCGATCTGTCACTGTGTATTAGACTACGGAACCCAGAGGGCATGGAGGAAAGGTGACTCTGTTCATGGTCACTCACAATCCTATTGTTCTAAAGGGGCCCCACACACCTGGTCTCCTCACCTTGTAGGTGTTGGTCATCTGCTTCTCATCCTCAATGTTGTAGGAGGCCTTACCTGTGGTTCTCTTGGGGGCCTGTCTGCTCCAGCACGGTAAGGTCACTCTCCAGTAGAGGCTGGGCTAAGGTAAGGGTCAAGCCCCCATAGCTGTATTCAATTGGCAGGAGGCATTCATTATCTATAAGTGTGTTGTCCGGAGTCTCTCTCCGTCGCCGTCCTAGGGCCGTAGCTCGGTTCCCAAACACCTCTTCCTTAACACGTCACAGTGGCCTCGTGCCTACGCGTGCCTGCTCTCCACAGTCTTTCCTCTATGTCTGTCTTCCTGTACCCCTTTGATGCTATGCCCTATTCTTGTACCCCCAGCCTTCATAGACATCCCCAGGTGAGCATTCTGCTCCTTTTCGTCTGTTCCGCTCCGTGTTAGTCCTCCCTCCACTTTCCTGGGGTTCTCCTCCTTGGCCCCCTGAGGACAATGGTAGCATACCCAAACATCGACTCCCATTACTGCGAATCACACAACAAATTTTATTGAACGAATTTTAACACATTTGATCGAAAAAGTAGATGGGGGGGAGGGGTTGGAAGATTAATTGCAGGGGGTCAGCGTGGGATCCCCCCCCCAACAGTAATTTTCGATTAAATTTGTTAGAATTCTTCAAAATCAAATTCAATGTTATGGGATTCGCAGGGATTTATTTCGATCTTTTCATGTAAAGCCAGGACAATGGACAATCCCTTGCCCCCTTCCGTAGATTCTCTTCTATAACTCCCTGCTTGGGCTCTTTCCTCATTCCCTTTTTATCTTTATCCAATCCTTTCATTGATTTCTCTCTTTCCTGCTGGATATTCCGCCCCAACTCCAGCACATTCCCCATTGTTAGGTCCTCCATGACCCCTTCTCCCCCCTTTCTCCCTCCTGTATGGGCCACTTTACTTCCTGCTTGTCCCTTCAGCCACCTCTCTTTGGGCTCCTTCTCACTCCTCATTTTTCCTTCTTTCCCCTCTCCTCTTCCACCTTCTTTTCTTTCTACTTCTGCCTCTGTTTGTCTCTTGACACCTCTACTTTTTTTTAACTCCTTCCACCTTCACTTTCCTTGCTCGCTCTGATTTTTCTTCGACCGCCCTTCTCCTTGCAGCATCCCTTTTCTCCCTCCTCACCCCTTTAACCTGCATCCTCCTCCTTCCTATCCTTCTCCCTCCTCTCCCCTGCCTCTTGCCATCTTATCTCCTCACTCACTGGCCACCTCCTCTATGGGCTCTTCTCGTACCTCTTTTCCTCACCCTCCAGCTCACTCCGCAACTTGTTGGCCCCCTCTTAACACATACACCAAGACCATAATCTGTGACATATATATATATATATATATATATATATATATATATATATGTTATATATATATATATATATACATATATATATATGGACCAGGCTCTCCCGAGGGGCCTCCCTAGTCTTAAACTAGAGCATGTGTGTATAATTATGAACAGTGACAATGGGTGTTGACCTCCCTATCCCACACGTAGCTCTCCTTCAGACTACCCTCGGCCGCCTCCTCACTCATACCTGACTGTCTTTCCACTATCCCTATTCAGGCATTGTGCACCTCTAATGATCTCTGTCTTAATGCCAGTAAGACAGAGATCCTGCTCATCGGGACCCCTGCTCCTGCTTTTCCCCTTTCACTCTGGCCGACCTCCTTTGGCCCTGCGCCCTCAACCTCTTGTGAGGCAAAAAACTTGGGGTCATCTTGGACTCCTTTCTTTCTCTCCACACATCACAGCCATCTATAAAAAGTCCCATTTCCCAACTGTACATCCTCAGAGGTATTCTACCTTTTCTTCCCTTCCCCCAGAAGCCCACTGTCTCCAGAATCCTGGTTCTCTCTAGGCTGGACTATTGCAACAGCCTCTTTCTCAATCTACCTAACTCTACCCTCCGCCCTCCACAACTCATCGAAAATAGGACCGCAAGACTTATCCTTGGCCTCAAGCCCAGTGACAGCATCTCTCTGGCTCTGAAATCCCTAGAATGGCTCCCGGTGGCTGCAAGGATCAAGTTCAAGACCCTCTGCATTGTCCACAAGCCCTTCTGGGGCCGAGGCCCGCACTATCTCCAACGCTCTCTTCCTAAGAACCTTCCTTCCAGAGCCCTCCCCTCATCCATCTCAAATTCTCTACGGGTGAGTCGCTTCTCCAAGCAGAGACTGGGTGGTAGATCTATTTCCTCTGCAGGTGCCCCCCTCTGGAATGGCCTCCCTGCCACTCTCCACTCTCCACCTTGAGACGGACTTCCTTAAGTTCTAGAAGCTCCTCAAGACCTTCCTTGTCTCCTCTTCCTTCTCTCTACCTTCCCTATGCTATCCTTCCCTTCCTACTGCTGTTGGATTGCCTGGTGCTCCTATGAGTCATATAGGAGACATGCCCCCCCCTCACCCGCCCAGTCCCTAGAACCTGCCGTTGGGCCCTCCTGCACTGCCATCTGGCCTGCTTTGCACTTCCTGGGCATGTTCCCCTTGGGGCCTGCTTTCCGGCACTTAACCCAGGGCACTGTTCCACTGGGTGCACTTCTCCCCCTTGACCTCCCCTCCATTGCTTGTCTCTCCACTTGCACGATCATCCCTGCTGCACCCGAGAGAGAGACTGAGAGACGCTTGGGAATAGGTCATGAAGCATTCACAGCTCAGCATGAGGGCTGCATGTCAGATCCCGAATGGGGGAGAGAGAGACTAAGACAGACAGACACTACCAATAGCACTTGGTCATCGGTGCTGGGGTCCAATCGAAAGCTCAATTTATGCTGGCCATCCCATCCCAGCACTGCTGAACCTTCAGTTGAGAAGTATACTTTCGTCGTGGTATGTCTGTCCTTGAACTCGAGTTTTGGTTTGATGTACCCCAAGAGGTCCACTGTGGCTCCCCAAAGACTGTTGGCTTGTGTCTGGTGCTTCCGATTTCTACCAAATTACGCTCTACCATATTTTTGCAGGTGTGTATGGGGAGGATCGTCAGGTCCGACCCTGAGTCAGCCATTACTCTGGTTTCATTGCCGACCACTTTCACAGTGCAATGGGGTTTTTCCCTCCTGCCGCGAGTCGAGTTTGCCATGACCACTGGGATCTGTCTTCCGCTTCCTTTTCATCGCTTGTGCCTTTGTCCCCCTTAATGTATGTAACTTTCCTTTCTTCCCACGTGCAGGTGACGGCCATGTGCCCGATTCTCCTACACCTTGAGCGCTCCTTGTTCCTCACGGGGCAGTCTTTATCATTGCCTAAGTGCCTGGTGCAGGCGCACCTATAGCATTTCGGGGGTTCTCTCCACTAGGGGCCTCTCTCTTTGTTGGAATCTCGACACTGTTTATCCCGGCGTCCACTCCATTAGACAATTGCCAATTCCGGGGCTGGCGTGGACCCCCCATCTCCTTGCCTCTGCTCGACGTCTCTTCGTCAGCTCTTGCTCTCTGAATTGCCTTGTCCAGGTCTAGCGCCTTCGTGGTGGCCGAAGGAACAGAGAACACCAAGATGATGAGGAGGTGGTTTATTACCACCTTGTAACAAACAGAACTTACTACTCACGGCTAGGTTCTCAGTTGATCAGCGCAGTTGGTTTTGCTGCACTGATGGATCAGTCTCTGTCAAAATGTCCCAACATATATATGCATGTGCCCCCATGACGCTCCAGTTGGCAACCATGGAATGACGCTCTTTTCTTAAGTGTACAGCAACAGGGTGCCTGGCTGCACTATGGCGGCTGCAGGCCTCCTTACAGGAGGAGCGCTGCGCACAACCGTAGCCCTTGCTCTCTGTGTCTCTCTTCTTCCGTTCTCTCGTCGCACTTTTCTTATGTGATCTCGTGCGATTTGGTTTGCTGAGATCTCGCAGGGACAAGTCCTCACACACTCGTCTCTGGGCTGGGGCCAGGCTCCGCACCACTGCACAGGTACGGATACAGCCATCGCTGCCTCACACCTTCATCCTTCTGTGATCCATCCATTGAGTACCATTAGATTGGGCGATAGTGACCATTAAAAATTACAGCACTTAGATAGAAGTTGGAGAAATCCAGCATGAAGCACCCAACAAAAAACTATTATTAATGTAATTACTAGGTGAATTGAAGGGAGTGCTTCAACCCTGGGGTGTGGCGTTAATTTGTGTGTGTGTGGGGACATTTCTGATCCGGCTACAGTTGATAATGCTCCATTTCCTTTCTTTTTTTGTTGGGAAATGGGCAGAGCAAGGGTGATTAAGGATGAAGGGTTCCGCAGACAGGGGTGTTTAGGTTCAATCGGGTTGATTTTCTTCAAGGTAGATGGTGATATGTTTAAGAGTGCCCCCATAGTTGTCCATTCGACTGCTATTCTTAGGAGTTTTGCAATAAAATGTTTACCTATTTAATCAGGTACTAGCCTCCGGGTCAATGCATGTTTCGTATATTTGTGCTTCTTCAGGACTTTGAACTCAAGATGGCAGCAAGCAAAGCACAAGCTTTACACGCTGCAGAGTGACATGATGTATAAAGACATTAAGTGAAATGCTACGTTAACTCATTCATGTCATGAAAACGCACAAACGTAAGGACAAATTATGATTGCGTTCGTCAAGTTAATGATTTATCCAGAATGTGAATATGTGAATGTGAATATTCCCAAGTCTTGATCTCACATAATTTGGTACCTTAAACCAGCGGCCTCGCCTAGTTCTGCCCATGTAGCACAAAGCAACGCCTCATTTCTATGCGAAGCACTATACCGAGGTGTTACCCACTCAAGTCGTTAAATTGGCTTGGCTAATTAATAGTAAATACCTCAGTCAATTCCCAGCTGCCACCAGACCTGTCACCCTGGTTTTGTCCAGTCGGTTTCATGAGCTAAGCCTTCTAGACAAGAAGTAAGGTTTGTGATGCTGGAACACAAGGCTGGTGTCTCTAAAAGGCTGGTAGGAAGCACAGTTTGTTTGTTTTATTTATTTGTATAGCGCTCCAGACCCGGAGGTAGAAGGGCGCTTAAGGAAGCAGTTACAAAGAATGAAATATACATTTACATTGTACAACAATTTACATAATTTACAAGCACACTTAAGCAATCGGCAAGTTCACAGATATTTAAGAGAGGATGTAAATGCTACTCTTTATTCAGTAACCATCCAATAACATGTTTCCTAAAGATCTGAAAGGACTCAATGGTTTTAATGTTGAGTGGTAAGGTGTTCGAGTTGGGAGGCAAGCACTGTGAAGCTAGCGCCGCCTGCTCTTTTTAAGGTGAATCTAGGCACTAACAGGCGTAAGGATTTGGATGATCTAGTGGTTCTGGTGGCGGATTTCATGCTGAATTTATTAGTGAGATACGCTGGGGCTAGGTGGTTTAAGGCCTTGTATGTGAGGCAAATGGTTTGTAGGGCAATCTTTTGTTGTATGGAGAGCCATTTACACGCTTTCCTAGTTGTGGAAATGTGCTCTCGCCCTGGGACGTTAAGTGCTGCATGTAGTGCATTGTTTTGGAGTACCTGGAGTTTGTTAGTTATTGATTGGTTGGCTCCTAGGTACAGGCTGTTACAGTAGTCCAGTTTAAACTGTATGAGGGCTCTGGCGAGTGTGAGGCAGCTATTAGAAGATAGGAAGGGTCTGCTGGCCCTAATCAGCTTGCCAGCAGGCAGTGGCTGAGGCGGTCATGTTTAGTTGTTTGGTGAGGTTAGTGTTGGCATCAAGGTAAAAGCCTAGGGTTTTCACACTTTTAACAATGGGGATGGTATTACCATCGATGATGATGTTGTTGTTGCAAGGGCTAAGTTTTGACAAGTTGCTAGGAGAGCCGACAAGGAGAAGTTCCGTCTTCTCATCATTCAGGCATAGGCCGTGGGTGGCCATCCATGCCTGAATGATAGAGAAGATTTTGTTAATCCGGGTGACGTCTGTGCTGTAATTGCCTGAGATGAAGAGGAGTATCTGGGTGTCGTCTGCATAGTTGGTGTAGGTGACACCCAGTCGGTCCGGTTTGTCGAATAGGGGCTTTGTAAAGATGTTCTACAAAGTGGGGGAGACACAGGAGCCTTGTGGGACTCCGCATGTGATGGGGATAGGGTCCGCTGCTGCTGTTGTGGAGAAAACTCTCATAGTTCTATTCGCCAGGAAGGATTGTATCCATGAGGTGGCGGAAGAGGAAAAGTGGGCTGCGGTAGATAGGTGGCTGCAGAGGATTTCGTGATCGACTAAATCGAAGGCCGCTGAGAGGTCTAAGAGAAGTAGGATCGCGCCATTACCTTTATCTTTGATTTCATCAATCTGACTTTTGAGGTCAACAAGGGCGGTTTTTGTTCCATGTTGAGCTCTAAAGCCAGATTGACGTATACCTAGCAGTTGGTTGGATTCTAGATACTCCTGAATTTGGAGGTAAGCGACTCTGTCCAAGATTTTTAGCAGGAATGGTACTGTTGTGATGGGTCTATAATTAGTGGGTGTGGCTGGGTCTAGTGATTGTTTTTTTAGGAGTGGGAGAACCCAGGATTGTTTTAGGTTGCTGGGGACTGAGTTATTGGCGAAGGATAGGTTAATTAGTTTAGTGATAAAAGGGGAAAGATCTCTGGCTGCGTCTTTTATTATCTCGGCAGGACAGCTGTCCCCTTTGCAGTTAGAGGGTTTTAAGGAGGTGATGATTTTTTGGGCTTCTGAACTTGTTACTTTCTTAAAGGTGAAGCCTACATTAGCTTCGATTGGTGTAGGTGAGTTTGGGCTGGTAGACTTGCTGAAGAGTTGACGTTTGTCCTCAATTTTGGTTTGGAGTCCTGTGATTTTGATGTTAAGGGCGTTCTGGATGCTGGTGCACCAGGGTTTGTCTTTCGTGCAGGTGTCTAAGGGTGGATTGGGATTTTCTAGTTCCTTTAGTATTTTAAATAATTCTTTGGTGGAGGAGCCTGCCTGATCTATCCTGACGTTATAGGCATCTTTTTTGTGTGCAAATTATCTCCCTTTTATATAAAGTGGATGTATTCCTAAGATTGGATTTATTTTCAGCTGAAGGGTTTGTTTTCCATAGGAGTTCTAATTTGGCTTTCTTTCTCATGAGTAGTTTAAGTTCGGGGGTGTACCACGAATTTAAGTGGGCTGTTTGTTTACTTTTGCGTAGTTTCAAAGGGGCAATGGTATCAATGGCATTGGCCATGGAGTCGTTGAAAGTGTCAACCAGTAGGTTTAGATCAGCATTAGCCGGTAGTGCATTTAGGGTGGGTAGGACCAGGGGTAATAGGGCCTCGGCAGTAATATTACGTTTATTTCTGGTCGGGCAGGCTGGTGCCATGGGGCACTTTTTAGGAGCTACATGATTGATGTTGATTTCGAGAGGGATGAGGTAATGATCCGTCCATGTGAGAGGTTGGGGGTCCTTACAGGTGGTGTTGCAGTTAAGAGTCGCTACCCAGTCGATAATTCTGCCTTTTTGGTGAGTGGGTAAAATACTGAGTTGAGCGAAGCCGTGCTCAGTTAGGACGTTGGCTAATGATGTAGCTGGGGCGTCATTGGGGTCGTTGTAACCAAGATTGAAATCTCCTAGGATAATAGTTTGTGCTAGAGGCTTGGAATTTTCAGCAATGAGCAAAGTGATGTCTTCTTGAAAGGTTCCAGGTGGGCCTGGGTGTCTGTATATAAGGTGAAGTGTGATCGTACTTATGGGAGAGGTTTGTAACTTGACTGTGAGTAGCTCACAGGATTTAAGTGATAAGGAGGAGACTAATCTGCAACCTAGTAGTGATTTAGAGATGATCGCTACGCCTCTCCCCTACTATTAGGTCTGTCAGCTCAGAGGATGGAGTAGTTGGCCAGGATAGCTAGCGATAAATATGGTCCTGACGCCTCATGTAACCAGGTTTCCATTAAGGCGAGGAAGTCGCGATCTTTAGTTAGAATGGTGTCAGCAATTTCTGTAGGGTGTGCAGCCAGGGATCTGACATTGAGTAAGGCTCCTTTTAGGGGGAGTAGTTCAGGCTTATTGAGGGCCTTCAGTTTCTTATCGGTTTTGGTGTTGAGTTTGGCAGAGTGCCTACTAATTGTAGGGGGGAGCCTAGTCTATTGTTACAGGCTGTAAGGTTGTGGTTGGCTCAGCATAAGGGTTCTGGGGACTTCAGTGTGGGGGGCTTAGTATAGCGTTTGGTGTGGTTGGGCTTAGTAATGGGCGAGACGCTGCCTGGAGCACTGGGTCTGCGGTGATCGAGAGTTTTATTAGAGATGGTGTTGGCTGGGAGGCTGTTGTCTTTGGAGGAGGTATGGTGAGAGTAGTAGCTCGGTGGGAAGGGCGGCCGGGGCAAGGGATGGGGTAGTGTCAAGGACATCCGAGATTGGCTAGGCCATCCTTGAAGGCTATGAAGATGTTACCGCTACAAGGTACATTATCCTGCATGACGCAGAAGAGGAACATGGTGAGAGTGAACCAGGTGATCCTGGTCTGGCCACAGGGTTGCACAGTGTGAGTCGTGGAGCTAATGATGGTAGATATAACTTTGGCCGAGTTCTCGGGGTGGATATTACAGGCTAGAGACTAGGGCTAGAAATAGGCCTATGAGGTTATCTTTTATTTATTTATTTATTCGGATTTATTTAAAGCGCACGTCAGCCCGGGGGCATCGTGGCGCTGTTACATGAATACATACATAGTCTGGTTACAATGGAAGGAAGATGGTTACAAAGCAATTTTCATTACAGGAAGCATTTCGTGTCGAACACTTTTCGTATCAGATGTGTGCGAGCTGAAGTGGGTGAAGGGAAGGTGGAGTTAGTTGAATAGCGTGGTTTTGAGGGATTTGCGAAAGAGATACAGAGATGGTTCTGCTCTGAGCGAGTTGGGGAGGGCATTCCAGAGCTTAGGTGCTATGTGAGGGAAGCCAATGCCGCCGGCTTTGGCTCTTTTTACAGTGGGTACTTGGAGTTGGTTGGCGTGATGACTTCTTCTGGGGCGGATGGAGGAGTTCTTGGTTATAGTTTCAGATAGGTAGGCGGGTGCTGTGTGGTTGATGCATTTGTGTGTGAGGGTGAGGATTTTAAAGTTGATCCTTTCCTTGACTGGGAGCCAGTGGACGCGTCTTCTGGCCTGTGAGATATGGTCAGTTTTGGGAATGTGTAGTGCAGCACGGAGGGCATTGTTTTGCACTATTTGGAGCCTGTTTAGGTTTTTTGACGAGGTGCCTGCCAGGAGGGCGTTACGGTAGTCCAATCTGGCTCCTATAGTAGCTCTGGCTATGGAGAGGCAGTTGGGCGTGGTGAGGTAGGGTTTTATGGCGTAAATGAGTTTGGTGGTCAGAGCAGAAGCTGAGGCGATGACGCTGGTTTGTCTTGTCATTGAGAGTGTCGCGTCAATGTAGACTCCTAAGGTCTTGACGGCAGAGGAGACAGGAATGCTAATACTGTCGATGATCATGTGCGAATAATCGGGGCTGAGTTTGGTTAGAGTTTCGTTAGGGGCTAGGATGATGATTTCGGTTTTGTCTCCGTTTAGGCAGAGACCATTGATAGCCATCCATGTTTGGATAGTCGAGTAGATTTTGAGGAGGGCTTCTGAGTCAAGGTCGTAGTCTCCAGAGAGGGGGAGGAGGACCTGCGTGTCATCAGCGTAGTTGGTGTACGCTATGTTGAGGGAGTCCAGTAAGTCAAAGAGGGGTTTGGTGAATAGGTTGTAGAGGGTCGGTGCGGTGCAGGACCCTTGTGGGACTCCACAATTGATAGTGGTGGGGGGGGGCGCTATCCTGGTCAGAGTACACTTTCATGGCCCTGCCTTCAAGGAAGGATGTGATCCACGTGGTAGCCTTGTGAGAGAAGTGTGCAGCATTGGAGAGGTGCGATGTGAGAATGCTGTGGTCGACCAGATCGAATGCTGCAGAAAGGTCGAGTAGGAGGAGGCGGGCAGGTTTGCCTGTGTCCATTATTTTAGTAATTTGATTTTTTAAATCTAGAATAGCAGATTCAGTCCCATGGCCTTTGCGGAAACCTGACTGTCTTTTGCCTAGGATGGTGTTGGTTTCCAGGTAGTGTTGGATTTGATTGTGTGCGGCTTTGTCTAGGATTTTAAGGAGAAAGGGGACGGTGGTGATGGGGTGATAGTTGTTAGGGGAGGAAGGATCGAGAGAGGGTTTTTTTTAGGAGCGGGCGGACCCAGGCTTCTTTTAGGCATTGTGGTACACTTCCAGATGCGAAAGAGGCATTGATAAAAGCCGTGATGATGGGGGTGAGGTATTCTGCACACTCTTTGATTACGGAGGATGGGCAGATATCCCCTTTGCATGTGGAGGGTTTGATTTTTTTAAGGAGGTCCTTGACTTCCGTCTCTGAGACTTCTCTGAAGGCAAAAAGGGGTGTTTGTGAAGGAGAGTTGTAGGTGAGAGGTATGGGCGGGCAGGTGGGGGTGTTGAGAGCTTTGCGTTGGGAGGCTATTTTGTCTTGGAGTAATTTAACTTTGTTGAGGAGAGCAGCCTGGATGCCTGTACACCATGCTTCATCCTTGATTTCGTCTGGGCTGGAGGCTGGTGTAGTGAGTTCTTTGAATATGGAGAAAATTTCTCTTGATTTGGAACTGGCATTAGTGATTCTCTGGTTGTAGGATTCGGATTTAGCAAGGAATATGGCTTTTTTGTAGGTCAGAGAGATCTCTTTAAAGTCATTAAGCGAGGATTGGTTAGGCGCTGCTTGCCACCTGGATAGGGCTTTGCGTTTCTTAGTGCGTAGGACGGATAGTTCTTCAGTGAACCAGGAATTGCAGTGTATTGATTTTTTCCCTTTTTTTTCTTCTAGCGGGGCAATGAAATCGATGGCTTGAGTGAGTGTGCTGGAGTAGATGTTGGCTAGAGATGTAGGGTCAAGGGGGAATGGATGCTTGAGTTGCGGGGTATCAAGGAGAGGGGCGAGGTTGGCAGCAGTGAGTTTTTTGGAGCTTCTTACTTTAGCGGGTGGGGCATGAGTTAAGGTTTTATGAGTGGGCGTGGTAGGAATGGTGAATTGGATGAGGTGATGGTCCGTCCAAGGAAGGGCTGAGATGGAGGTAATTGCAGATGAGCAGTTGTGATCAGCTAGCCAGTCAATGGATCTGCCTTTGCTGTGAGTGGGTGCAGTAATTTTGTGTTCGAACCCCATGTTAGATAATTCTTTGGCTAAATTTGCGGCTGCTTTGTCCTTCGGGTCAGCTAAGCCAAGATTAATGTCCCCTAGAAGAATGCTTTTGGTGGTGCTTTTGAGGTTGTTGCCTATGTTTTGGAGGAGTTGCTTTTGGTAGTCAAGGGGAGATCCTGGTGGTCTGTAGGTGATAAAGAAGTTTATGGTGCAATTAGGTGAAAGGGCTAGTTTGGCAGTGAGGAGATCGGCGTTATTGTCCCATTGTTGATTACACATTCTTATGGAGAGGGTGTCCTTAAAGATGAGGGCGACGCCGCCACCAATTTTTAAGTTTTTACGGTCCTGTCTAAGGATGGTATAGTTTTCAGGGAGAGCGAGGTGAATGGAAGGACTGGAGGCTTCATGGAGCCAGGTTTCGGAAATGGCAAGTATGTCGAGATTGTGGGTGGTGATAAGGTCATTGATTTCAATGGCATGGGCATGGACAGAGCGCGCGTTGATGAGAGCACATCTTAAGTTTGGATGTAGAGTGTGTGTGTTGGTGGTGCTGGGGGAGGGCGGTATGAATTTGGGTGTGTGAGGCTTGGGCGTGGCACATGCAGTGTGATGCGAGCTAAGGTAGTGAGCGTGGTCAGGGAAGGAAGTCTGGGCGGCTGAAGTATGGGTGCGAGAGCTGAGTCTGTAGTTCCTAAGGAGTGTGGAGTACTGCGGAGAGTAAGGAGGTGTTTGGTGCGAGTTCTTAGTCTACAGAGCCTGAGGTGGAGTGGGTGGTGTCCGACCGGATCGGTAAGGAGGTTGAATGTGGGATGGAGTGCATATGACGGTGTGTTGTGTATGAGATCAGATGGTGGGGTAGGGCAAAGGTGGGCATGTTGGTCTGGGTGCGCATGCAGCATGTTGCAGGTGGCCAGAAAGGAGAGGGATGTGAGAAAGATGGAAAAAGTGGAAGGGAGGTATGTAGGTGCTTTGGGGTGTGGGCTAGGGGGCTGATGTACAGGTAGGTGGGCAAAAACGCTGTTGGTCAGATCACAAAGTAAATCAGGGCAGTTTGGGGCAGTCAATATCACAAAAGAGCAATTTGACCAAGGGGCACAACACTACTGAAATGTGGTCTGTGGGCGACCATAGGGCACAATACAATTCTAAACTGGTCTGTAGGCGACCATGGGGCACAACACAACTGAAATGTGGTCTGTGGGCGACCATAGGGCACAATGCAATTCTAAACTGGTCTGTAGGCGACCATGGGGCACAACACAACTGAAATGTGGTCTGTGGGCGACCATAGGGCACAATACAATTCTAAACTGGTCTGTAGGCGACCATGGGGCACAATTCACTTGTGGGTTACCGTGAGGCACAACACCAGGCATAGCATGAACCATATAACGATCAAAAAGCACAACATAGGACAATGGGTGTCTGATCCAGGGCATGGGGCATAGCACGTGACAGGGGTAACAGGGGAGCACTACTGTAGCTAGTTATAGCATAGCAGTTTAACAGTAACAGTACTCACGTGGATTAATGTCCAGTATATATACGATCATCCGCGTTCAGTGCATTAAAAAAGTTTTTCCTTAATGCGGAGTTTGCCTGTGAACTTTGCGTGGGGAATCAGGGGTCTATCAGTAACAGTAGCTACCTGGAGCGAACAGGGGCAAACAGGGCAGACGGCCTTATGTTGGCCTTGGGTGGCCGCCGGCTTCCGCCTGCCGGCGGATGTGTGGGCTTAAAAATCTTAGTTATGGCTAGTAGTGGCATGTACCTGTAGTGATGCAACACTTAGGTTTAAGGTGCTAATCTGGGCCAAGATACAGAGAGTAAGAGCAATGATATAATGAGGCAGCAACTAGATTTGAGGCAGCACTCTTAGGCTAAAATGCAGTGGGGCAATACCTGGATTTGAAAATACACTCTTAGGCTAAAATGCAGTGGGGCAGTACTTGGATTTGAGAATACACTCTTAGGCTAAAATGCAGTGGGGCAATACCTGGATTTGAGAATACACTCTTAGGCTAAAATGCAGTGGGGCAATACCTGGATTTGAGAATACACTCTTAGGCTAAAATGCAGTGGGGCAATACCTGGATTTGAGAATACACTCTTAGGCTAAAATACAGTGAGGCAACAACTAGGATTGAGAATACACTTAGTCTAAAATGCAGTGGGGCAATACCCGGATTTGTGATTGCACTCTTAGGCCAAAATGCAGTGAGGCAACAACTAGGATTGAGAATACACTCTTAGGCTAAAATGCAGTGGGGCAATACCTAGATTTGAGAATACACTCTTAGGCTAAAATGCAGTGAGGCAATACCTAGATTTGAGAATACACTCTTAGGCTAAACTGCAGTGAAGCAACAATTAGAATTGAGGCAGCACATTTAGGCTAAAATATATAGATGGGTGGTACCTGGAAAGGACAGAGGCACTTTCTGACTTTTATGGCATTGTGATGAAACTGGGGCGGGAAGGTGGAGATATCCAGTCGGGCTTTGAATATTAGGCCATAGGTTAGAGAGGGGCATCATGGATTAGGTGCAGGTGGCGAGCAATGTGGAAAATAGCACAGCTATATAGTGTACTGTGGTTATGTATCCGGCGGGATAGTGGCCAATAGGGTCTGGCGGGAGCCGGTGATAGTAATGTTAAGATATAGATTACCTACAGTAAGGCTAGGATTGGGGAGTAGGGAAATGTGAGGGTACACGTATCCAACGGTCGCTCAAGCGCTTTTACATCACAAGTGTGCCGTTAGAGACTAGTGAAAGTTCCATGCAGTTCCATCAGGCATGCATATCTTAGAGTCGCATGTCTTTCGAGTGATACTATTATCCGTAATGCTCACAGATCGTATTATCAAGTTGCACAGCACAGAGGACATCTAAGTGGTCGTATTTGCAATGGGTTCCTGCGAGCAGCACTCGTCTTGGCAGGGGCGAGGGTGCACTCAAACAGATTTGGGGCATGGGCTCTGGCAGCCTCTGGTCAGGCTCAGGTCAGGAGCCTTAGTGAGTGCCTTGGGGAAGTGAATGAACAGGCCGGGCCCTCTTCTATGCACCAACACAGAAGTGCCAAAGGCACTGTATTCTGGCACGTGGCTTTGGAATGATTCCCTGATCTGTGCTTGTTCTTTGAACACCTGCTTGTTACGTGCATCTTAACTTCTAATTGTGTTGCTGAGGACAGCCCTTGCTGTACTTTTCCTGCAAACAGTACACAATGTGCCGTGTCTCAACATCCTATTAGACCGGGCATGCTTGTTTTAAAATAGAAGCTAGCAAGTTACGGCTAGTGGGTGGTGGTTCTAGCAAGGTTCAATGAATGAACTCAGCAGCCCCAGGGCATTGTGGCACTGTTACGTAAATCATAAACCTGTGATGCGTTTGGAGGGGCATATACATACAGTTTACATGGAATAGTACACGCTTGCCTTATTTGGACAGTCACCCTTTGAGGGCTTTGCAGAATGCCCTGTAGGAAGGTTCTGCTCTGAGTGAGGGTGGCAGCGAGTTCCATTGTTAGGCTGCAATATACGAGAAGCTTGCACCCCACGCTTTGGCACGTCTGACTTTGGGAAGTAGGAGTCTGTGGGTTGTGAGAAACCTAGGGGTATTCTCCCATTTGGACCCTGAGAACCCTCTATTTGGGTGGCCAGGGCATCCAGACCCTGGGTGTGGACCAGTGCGGGAGGGTCACCCGGGTAGAGGAGTCCGGGGTCATTCTCATGGGAATACCCTAGGCGAGACGCAGTGCACCCCTACCCGATATCCCAGAAGTCTTTATTGGATGTCACCAAAATCCCCTCCCCACCAGCATTTTCTCTTACGGAAAAGACGGAGAAAAGAGGGGAAATCTAAATTGCCTCTAAAACCCAAAACACATTTTACCTCTCCACAATACTACAACTCCCATAATTCCATTCCCCATTGACATCCACTGGGTGAGGATGAGGCAGATGGGAGTCATGAGGATTACCCATAGAAATCAATGGGCAATGGATTCCTATGGGCAGTCTCCATGTTGTCCCGAGAATGAGGTCAGATAGTCAGGCAGGGGACGGACAGCTATTCACACCTGACTCCAATTAACTCTAGCTGGGAGTATAAAAGCAGCAGCCAAGAACAGCATTGTGAGCGAATCGGGATGCTGGAAGATGCATGAGAGCAGGAGAGCACCCATGTGAGCTGGAGAGACCTTGGGAGGCTTAAAGGAGAAGGAGAAAACCGCCAAACACGGGCCCTGCTACCGGAGAGGAGATTGCAGTGTGGAGGAGGAAACCATCCCTCCAGAATGCAAGGCCCAGGGGCAGCTGGGATGGCCTGGAGGTATCAACAGTTAAACTCTTCCCCTGGGTAAGGCAGGAGAACCCATGTCTCTGAGGTGTAGAGGGAGAGACCATGGCCTCCTACAAACATCCGCCTTTAGGTCCTGCAGCTCCCAATGACAACGTGCCATTTCGGGGAGCAAAGGAAGTTTAAAATTGTGACTTTTGCGAGCAGGGTCCATCCTGGAGGAGGGAGGCCTTTGTGAACCTGGAAAGGGGTCCGAGCCTGACCCAGAGAGAACCTTGAGGAGCTTCAAGAAGGTTCTGAGTGTGACAGAGGGAGACCCAGAGGTGAAACTTTAAGACACAAATCAAACCTTCAAGAACAGCTGCATAGAGTTCCGACACCATGTGGGTGCTCGCGTGAAAGACTCTGGCCGATTTCCCACCCCTTTATTTTGCATTGAAACTACTGATACCAGCAGGCCATAGGAGAGCCAGCAGCCCATAGGAGAGCCAGCAGAAAAGTGGTCATACTGAGAGTCAAGCAAAATCCCTGTACAATCGAAAGACTTTGATCTGCAAAACTAAGTGAAAGAAAGGGTAGCAAATCCCAAGAGTGAGAGGAAACCAGAGAAGCAAATCCCAAGAGGGGCAAACTCTAAAGTCCCAAGAAACATAGTGTTGACAGACAAAAAAAACTTGACAGAGGGATGTCCTCTAGGAACTGTTTGAAAAGACATTGAGAAAACAAGGGAAGTGAATCCCGCCAAAGAGAGGAAAGAAGGGTCAGCACCCAGAAGGTGAAGCCGCTGCCCTACGTGGAACTGTGGTAAACAATTGAGAAGGGTCAGCGCCCAGAAGAGAAGAATCCAGGGGTGAACCTATAACCTTTCAATTGAAACCAGACTTGGCCATCAGCTGTCCTGAGAGCTGCCATTAGAACTGTAGTCTCATGCTAGAGAAGCCCAAGACTGTACTGTGCTTGAGTGTGTGCTGTGCTCCAAGATCCCACTTTACCATGTGATCAAAACATGGGGATGGAAGACCCAGGCTACCACATCCTGACATATTATTTGAGAACACTAATTTCTTTTCTTGAAAACTATCCCACACCCTTTTTGTATTAGTTGTAAGGTTTGGCAATAGGTTTCTTAGTATAGGCCCTTTTATTTGACATAGCACTACTATAACTGCCTTATTTTTTCATTAGATGGTTGTAGCTTACTGCCATCTTAGATTAGGCGTTTTTCCAACCTGCATACAGAATTCATTGTTCAATAAACACCCTTGAACTGTGATCACTTGTGTCTGTCTTACCTGTTGCCACCATGAGTTCCTCACATGGTGAACTGTGTTCTAGTGGGTCTGGATGAGTGGGCTCTGATTATTTTCTGGGAGAGATCGGGAGTTGGCGAATTCAAAGTGATCCGACCGCGGCTGATTTTGCCGCAGCCGGAAAGTTTGCATGAGAAAGGTGCGAACTACCAAAAGTTTGCACCTTTCTCATGCGAACACACTTGCATACTATGGGTGCTGCAGGGGTGTCCCCCGCAACACCCCGCTCACTATACTGTAATGTATAGTGAGCGGGGTGTTGCGGAGGACACCCTTGCAGCCCCTGTTTTTTTTTTTGTTTTTTTTTGCGGGTGTCTTGCGGGGGTGTCTCCCGCAACACCCCGCTCACTATACCACACAGTATAGTGAGTGGGGTGTTGTGGGGGACACCCCCGCAGCCTTTTTTTACTTCCCTGCAATGCTACCACCAAAGGTTCGAACTTTTGGTGTTCGAACCTTTGGTGGTAGCCTTTTTCCGTCGTATTGTACGGTCTGACCTTTTTTTCGGGCCGATCGTACAATACCGAGTTGGCGAGGCATTTGTGAGTGATGGATAGTGTTTTGAACAGAACCCGCTCTCTGATGTGCAACCAGTGGACTTCCCTTCTTGCTGTCATGTGTCATGATGTGTTCACTCTTTGTGATGCTGAGAGCTGCTCGCAGCGCATTATTTTGGATGACTTGTATTTTTTGTAGGTTTTTGGAGGATGTGCCAGTGAATAGGACAATGCAGCGGTCCAGCCTTGAGCCTATAGCGGCTCTGGCGATGGCGAGTCAACTCGCAGTGGATAAGAACGGTTTAGTTGCTTTCAGTAATTTGGTGGAGAAAGCTGCAGAGGAGACCATGGAGCTGACTTGGTCGAGACATAGAGAGAGTGGCGTCTAGGTACACTCCTAGGGTCTTAACTGCGGAAGAGACCGGGATATGTATGTTATCTATGTGGAAATCAGAGTATTGGCTGTTGAGGTTTTTTTTAGTGTCGCCGGGGGCCCTATTAACAGGATTTTGGTCTTGTCCCCGTTAAGGCATAGACTGCTGCCATCCAGGCCTGGATGGTGGTGTAGGCTATATTGAGGTATTTGGGGTCTGCTTCGTAGATGCCTGTGAGGGGGGAGGAGGATTTGAGTATCATCGGAGTAGTTGGTGTAAGCGATGCCGATGGAAACCAGGATGTCAAATAGAGGTCTGGTGAGTGTTATATAGTGTGGGAGAGATGCAGGAGCCCGGTGGGACTCAGCATGGAATGGGGGAGGGACCAGCGCCTGCATGCTCTACAAACACTCTGAGTCTACCCTCAAGGAATTAGGTGATTCAGGATGTTGACTCACCTGAGAAGCGGGCTGAGGTAGTGAGGCGGTGGCAGAGGATTTTGTGATCCACTGGGTCGAATGAGGCCGATGGGTCCAGAAGGAGGAGCATAGCTGCTTTGCCTCCGTCTCTGATTTCGTCCATCTGATTCTTTAAGTCCAGCAATGCTGATTCAGTGCCATGGCTGGGACGGAAACCCGATTTGCATATGCCCAGTATGTGGTTTACTTCTAAGAAGTGTTGGACCTGTAGATAGACTGCTTTGTCAATAATTTTTAGTAGATGGACTGTCGTGATGGGCCTATAGTTATTGGTGGCCTTGGGGTCTAGTGAGGTTTTTTTAGGAGGGGGAGTACCCAGGCTTCTTTAATCCTTGATGGGACACGTCCCGAGGCGAAGTATGCGTTGCTGAAGGCCGTGATGAAGGAAGCCAGGATGTCGGAGCCTTCCTTAATGATCGTGGCAGGACACACCTTGCCTTTGCATTACGAGGGTTTGAGGTCTTTTAGGATGAAGAGGACTTTAGGTTCTGAGACGTCCTTGAAAGAGAAGAGATGGGGTGGATATGTTTGAGGCGGGGCTGCGGCTATGTGATGGGGTGAGCCCAGTCTGTTCTGGTTGGTGCGTATTTTATTGTTGAGCAGATCTATTTTGCTGAGCATGCCGGTTTGGTCCTGGCCTTTATCTTGGCCTTTTCTCCACTGACACAGAAACAACTTTCTGTTCTGGGCATTAAATATGGCCACGTTCCATCCTCTTTCTTTCTGGATGTTTTCCCTCTGCCCTGTTCTCCTTCAAATGTTGTTCCTCCTAGTTGCATCCCTCCCCTCATGTCTTGTTTTCATCTCTTCCCCCCTACCCCCCCCACCTCCACTCTTTCATCTTCTATCCTCTCCAGTTTTTATCCTTAACCTAACATAACGTGTATTTGAAGAGCGCATGTTCACCCCCAGAGGGGAATCTTGGCGCTATTGATGGATAACAGATGTTTTTTGTAATCCTTCTCTTGTCCTCTTCTCTCGCTTGCTCCACTCTCTCCTTCCTCGCTGCGCTCCCCTGTCTTGCAAATTTACTGTGCGACTCCTAACTCCCATGAGGTTTGCGTGACTGACACCCCTATAATATCCTCTCTGGAGTGTGGATTGGTGCATCAGGTGTGAAAGGTACAGCAGCTGTGTGCCAAGCAGGCTAAATGATTGGTGAAAACTCGGGTGGACTACAAGCTTGAAGGGCGAACTCGATTGCCTCAGAGTCTATAGCAGTGCCGGCAGCCATCTTGGAGCCATTCATCTCCTCCTCTACAGCTTGGCTTGGTGATGTCTGTGCTCCTGCTTTCTTTCTGCCTGATGATTGCTGAGGTACTAAATGTCGATTCCCCCATCATGCGGCCGTTGCCTCCTGCAGTTTGAAGTAAGAGGGATTCATCGGCATGCTGAAGAGTGGCACCAACGAACCTGGGTGTCACTTGGTCCACTGAGCCCGATGAGTGCTCAGTAGGGTATTCAGTAGGGTATTCAAACCTCTAGCAGCTTTGGTTTTCATTACTCTGATCACATTTCTTAAGACATGTTGGGGTTCTAAGGGACAACCAGGGTTTACAAGGCTAGGAAACCTGTGGGACTCTCCCAGCCCCCATGGTTTCTCATCTCTCATCCCCTAGTCTGCAACATGGGACTTTCGCATAGCTCCCTTCCTTCTGTACCACTCCCCGTTGTTTCTTCTAAGGGTAGGGTCTTAAAACATCGCCATTCTCCGCTGGGCGGTTTTAGCCATGTGTGATAGTGAAAGCATGGGGCTGTAATGCCAATAACCAGCACATTATTGTAGAACTGTGTTCTGACTCGTATTTTCCCAAACATTCCACTCCACATGTAATTCGTGGGGTTTTCTCTTTGATTTTACTATTTTCACCCATTGACATCCCCTAACACTCCAAATCTTTGTTCATTGTAAGCTGTGCATATGTGCACTTGCCCAGTCCCTATTCTAGGGTGAAATTCCAGACCTATTAATTTGCCCTCTAAGGATTCTGGGACGCAAATGTCATCTTCTGTTTCTCCTGCTTTAGCAGTATTAGCATGACCTCATAAAGGGAGGGCAGCATTGCAATACCATTAGGGGTATGGAACTATTCTTCACGCTACTCATCAATGGGATTTGGGGAAAATATATTAAATCTACAATACTTTTCAGGCAGTTTGCATGCTTCATAAGTTTTTACGGCTTCATTAGGAGTAGATCTCTTATAAATTAATTGTTTTACTGAGCGCCAACCCAAGACTATTAGGGGGCATGAGTTGTTGCAAATAATATTTTTTTCCACTGGAAAATAATTGTGTGCATGTAGATTCATGACATTTTCTTAAACTGCCCATAATTTTATGGTGAGGTTTTTGCATCGGTTGTTTTGCAAGCAAAGTATGCAACTATCCCAGTCAGGGTTTCTACTGCTACAATCCCTCGAGGGACATTCCTGGCTTTCTACTGAGCTGCGTCAACTAGTACTGGAGGCCAGCAGAGGAGCCAATGGGGCAAAGGAACATATTCCTTGGGGGTAAATGATGAATGAGTCACAGTCAAAATCCAAGTCCCATGTCTCGGCCGTACAGGAAAGGAAACGAGGCGTTTGCTATAAAGGACAGCAATGTCTAGTGACAGTCTTGGAAACCACCTTTTGTTTCTTGTCTGTGCTCAGCTGCTGTGAGCTGTTCAATACAACCGTGTAGTCTGTAGCCTCTAGCACCCCCTATATCGTTTAACTGTTAATAGTAAATTGCAGAAGAGGGGACCCAGTTAAGAGAAGAAATGGTCTGTTATATCTCTGATTAGTACCCGGCGAGGGTCAATGATCTTGTAAAAAGCAAGCTCATTGGTCCTCGCCCGCCCTTACCTGCCTGACAAGGCTCCACTGCAGCGTCCCAGAGTTCTTTCCCGCGAGTGGCCGCCATAGAAAGGGAGAAGGGACTACATGTAGTCCTTTCGCCCCTTCCATGGCAGCCATTTTGTTTGTTTACTTTTTTTTCATTCTTTTAATGGCTGCCATGGAGAGGGAGAATGGACTACGTGTAGTGTCTTCTCCCCGATCCCTGACAGCTATTTTGTTTTCCTTTTTTTCTCAAGTCGAGAAACTTTCCCAGCACAGTTTCTCAACTCGAGAAAAATTGCTCTTAGTACCCCGGTACAAGCAGGGCCCCGGTACGTTTTTACTCAGTACATTGAGTCACCCAAAGGACAGTGGGGGGGGGGGACTTCCGGACATACATCTGTATTATAAAGCCACTCAGTTTATGGTTCTTATCCACATCTCAGACAGCGGGAAGACCTGCAATGGGTGGGCCTTGACAACCACTACTTGAGGCCCGCGACAGTCAGGGAATGGTTATGGGTTACCAGGTCGAAACTACTCCATAGGATATGGGAACATCCCATTTTGGGCACCATTTGGAGCATCTGGCGACCGGGAGCGGGATTGGCAGGAGTTAAAACTTGGCCATCCCTGCTGGGTCATCTTTGGGTCCCGGGAATCAGGGACGCCACTCCGAACCCAGAGAGGTTGAGATCTGGTACGAAGCTGGGCTGGAAAGGGCAGGACAATTATGGAGAGAGGGCATCTTCATTACGATACAGGAGTTAGAAGAGGCATTGGAGCTGGGCTTGCTCTCAGTCTTTTTATACCTACAGTTGAAGGCGGTGATGACGAGGGAGGCCTGGAAAGAGAAATTACATACGGAACTGACACCTTTTGAGAAGATCTTGGACACCAGGTTTGGTCCGAGGAGATTAATTGGTGTATTATGCAGGGCCCTAGTGGAGACGAAAAGGAAGTCATTAGACAGGTTGGGACAGCGCTGGGAGGGGGATTTGGGGAGGCAACTTTCCCCACAGACATGGCAGATGATCTGTAGGTGGGCATCACAGACATCAATATCCTGCCAGTACAAACTACACAGTATCAGCTTTTACATAGATGGCAGCATGACCCGGTTAGGCTTTCCAAGATGGGCTTTCCAAGATGGGCTTTCCAAGATGTACCAAGGAGCGAGCCCCATGTGTTGGCATGAGCGTGGATTGAGGGCCGATTACTGGCATATATGATTGGGATCTAAGGAGGTCCAGTTTTATTGGGACGAGTTCCTTAGTTGGATTAAAGACCTGGATGGTGTTGCGAGGGGGAACACACTGATGCTGATATTATTTGGCCTGCAAGAACATGAAGGAGAATTTACTAGATTGCCAAGGATGATTCACAGTTTGCTCCTTGCTGGGAGGGCATGTCTAGCAACATACTGGAAAAGAGAGCTTCCCACGAGAGAGTAAATGGGTCATTACAGCCCGGAACGTATACCGGATGGATCGTTTAACCGCACCCATTCACGGAGAAGCAGGGTCCGTGGAAATGGAATGGTCAGATTTTTGTGTAAAATATACTCAATAGACCGTTGGTACTTGCCCAACATGACAATGAAGGGGAGTTATGAAGCCAGAATTTCCCATCATAGAGGTTATAATAAACAAACTGGGTCTGTCATTTGTGCGGAAGGCCAAGGATTCCCCAGAGGTGTAATGGAGCATTGGTGTACACGAAAGAGCCGTTTAAGTGGAGTGGGGGAGGTGGAGGGGGGAAGGGGGGCGGTGGGTAGGTTAAAGGACGCGCTTGCAGTTGTTTTCTTTGTACTTTGTTGTACTGCTGTTGAGCTAACGGATCCAATATTTCATGTGTAAACTGTGATCCTTATAAAATTCAATAAAAATTGGAATAAAAAAGACATTCAGATTTGTGAAGCAAGAAGTATTGCAAGAGAAGGGGAAGGGAAGTGCCCTCTCCTCATTTGGGATCTGAGCCCGGCCAAGGGATATCCAGGGGGTAAAGCTGTCGTCCAAAGTGTTCTGAAGGGTCAGCACCCAGAAGAGGGGGGCCCAGGGGTGAGCCAATAGCACCCTTTGTATGAGAACGATAAAGGAACATTTGTTGAAAGACATAGTGAGCCCGGTGGGGGGAGGTCAACAGTCGAGAGGGATACGAGCCGAACGAGGGAGATCCAGCCATCACCCAAAGTTTATTAAGAGAAGGAACTGTTATTGATTTATAGCATACGATTTGTAAAGGGTCCACGCCCGGAAGAGGGACACCCATGGGTGAAGAATCCTCACCATAAGTGAAACCAGGAAACAAACTTTCATTTTGTTGAAGGAACTTTTGTTTTTGTATTTGGGCGCGTAAGGCCCTCGAGGGCAAGAGACTTTCAAGGTAAACAAGACTTGGCCATCAAGGCTCCTGATGGACTGGAACAGAACTGTCGACACGTGCTGGGGAAGCTTGAGTGTGTGCTGTGCTCCAAGATCCCACTTTACCCTGTGATCAAAACATGGGGAAGGAAGACCCAGGCTACCACATCCTGACATATTATTTGAGAACAGTTCTTTCTTTCTTGAAAACTGTCCAGCACCCTTTTTGTATTAGTTGTAAGGTTTGACAATAGGTTTCTCATTATAGGCCCTTTTTATTTGACACAACACCACTAGGCCTACCTTATCTTTATTTGATGGTCGACGCTTGCTCCATCTTAGATTTAGGTTTAGAGTAGGCATTTTTCCAACCTGCATACAGTTTAGTAAAAACCCTTGAACTGTGATCACTTGAACTGTGATCACTTGTATCTGTCTTTACTGTTGCCACCATGAGTTCCTTACATAAGGGAAGTCTGTTTTTTCCTTATAACAAGGATTGCTTTATAGACGAGAGACGTCTATAGAAGGCCTAGTAAAAACACAGCTGGTAATACTCAAGAGCTACTGGAAGGTCGTACTAGAGATTGTGTATTCCCATCTTACCGGAGGGCATTTAGGACAATCTAAAACACAGATGCATATTAGTGGAAAGTTTTACTGGCCAGGTATTCACTCTGATATACCAACCTTTATGCAAACATGCGAGATCTGTCAAAAGACCAGTACACATATCCCATTACCTGCCCCTTTGAATCCGTTGCTGATCATAGAAGTCCTCTTTTCAAGAATTGGTATGGACATAACTGGACCGCTAGAGACATACAGACTAGGCAATAAATATGTCCTTGTGATTGTAGATTATTCGACCCGATATCCAGAGGCTTTCCCAACACGGAATAATACCACCCAGCAGATCCTCAAACACCTTCTACCGTATTTCTCCAGAGTCGGCTTTCCCAAGGAAATACTAGTAGACCAGGGTTCAAATTTTATGAGTAAATTTATGGCTGAAGTCAAAGAGCTATTACACATTACTACCTTGCGAACTTCGGTGTACCATCCCCAAACCGGTAGTCTGGATGAAAGATTCAATAAAATCCTGAAGCTGATTTTACAAAAACTGGTAAATATGGACGGGAAAGATTGGGATCGAATGATCCTGTGGGCACTATTTGCAGTAAGGAAAACCCCTTGAGCATCCACAGGCTTCTCTACATTTTAACTACTCTATGGTAGTGAACCCAGAGATGTCCTGGACATGCTCAGGGAAACCTGGGAAGAACGAGAAGAGGCCCCCATTCCCATCTCGCAGACCGCCACCAGAATGGGAGAACCTATGAAATTAGTAAGAGACTTAGTTTGTACTCATATGGAAAAGGCCAGAGCCAACAAAAGTCTGATTATCACATAAAAGTGAATCTAAGATCATTCTTTATAGGACAAAAAGTACTAGTCCTCTTACCCACCTCAGAGAATAAACTGGCTTCCAAGTGGTACGGCTCTTATGAGATAATAGAACAGACGGGAATCTGTACTTATAAAGTAGCCCAACCAGACAGAAACAGAAAATCCACTTGTATCATGTAAACCTCTTGAAAGAATGGAAAGACAACCCGTCAAATACCCAGGCCAAGATACTAGCCTGTCTGGGTCCCGAAGATATTTGACTTAATTCCTCCCGAGTTATCTATCCAACAAGAAGATCTAAAAGACGTTGTCTCGTTTCCCAATGTATTCTCAGAAAAACCCGGCAGAGCAAAATGCACATACCACTATATTAGAACACCTGAAGGTAAAATTGTTAATTTAAAGCAGTACAGACTCCCAGAAGCCCGCAAACCGGTAGTGATTGAGGAAGTCAACAAAATGTTGAAAGCCAATATCATCGAGCCATCCTTAAGTTCATGGTCCTCGCCTATCGTGTTGGTTACAAAACCTGACCATTCCTGGAGATTCTGAATAGATTTCCGTCAAGTCAGTGCCATTTTGGACTTCGATGCCTATCCTCTACCACGCATTGATGACCTAATTGATAAACTCTGATCAGCCACCTTTCTATCTACCCTAGATTTAACCAAAGGGTACTGGCAAGTTCCCGTACATGGGCCAGATAAGGAAAAGACTGCATTCTCAACACGTTGGGACTGTTCCAATTAAAAGTTCTTCCTTTTAGCTTACACGGCACACCAGCCACTTTCCAATGACTCATGGATCAAATTCTACAACCCTAGTCCGATTTCTGCGGGGCTTATATTTAAGATATTGTCATTTATAGTAAGACATGGGAGGACCAACTCTTCCATCTTTATACCATCATGAAACTCCTCAGAAATGCTGGCCTAACTGCTATTGCAGCTAAGTATAGATTGTCCAGGTCAGCCGTAAAATAACTTGGCTTCTTCGTAGGGAAAGGGAATGTACAACCGCAACATGAAAAAGTAAAAGCCGTCCTAGGCACACCAACTCCCAAGACCAAAAGAGATCTTAGAGCTTTTCTCAGGTTAATAGGGTATTATCGTAGATTTATCCCCAACTTTTCAGATAAAACACCCCGGCTGACAGATAAACTTAAAAATGCCTTACCCCAGAAACTTCATTGCAATGATGAAGATGAGATATGTTATAACACCTTGAAACAGACTCTGTGCCAGAACCCAATCCTGAAGGTAGTTGACTTTTCTAAAGAGTTTGTCTTACAGACAGATGCCTCCCTTACATGGTTAGGAGCCGTTCTGTCCTTGGTTTGCAATGGACTAGAACATCCCATATTATTCACTAATCGCCAGCTATTCCCATGAGAAAAAACGACTCTGTGTTGGAACTAGAGGCCCTGGCCATCAAGTGGGCCATCATCCATCTTAGATGCTACCTATTAGGACAAAAGTTCACACTTGTTACAGATCATTCACCCCTAGTTTGGATTAGCCAATGCAAAGAATCCAATACTTGGGTCATGCAATGGTTTCTAGACCTACAACCCTATTGTTTCACTGTGGAATACCAAAAAGGAAAAGACCAGGGAAACGTTGATTTTCTTTCCCGGTTACTCTGTGAAACAAATGTGGCTACATCACAAGGAGGAAAGGATTGTGAGAAGGTTTCTCCCTAATTAGTCCCTGGGGATCTGTCATCCAGGTGGCCAGGACATGGCCATCGCTATTGGATCCAGTTCCTGGGGGTGGACCAGTGCGGGAGGATCACCTGGATGGGCGTCCTCGGGGAGTGGAGCGGGAACAACGACTAGTGAGACATGTTATTTCCCTTCTCATAACGCCTCTTCCCTATCCTACTATATAGGATACTCAACCTCTGTACCGCCCCTTTCCTAACACGAATACTCTCGCACACCACGAGACACAACAGACTAACGTTGGGGCCCTTTACCTGATATGTCACAACATGAAGGACAGGCAATTGACCAGAATCACTTGCACCTGACGGCCATTTCCCTTCCCCACAGGGATAAAAAGGTGGAGCACGAGAGCACACTATGAGCAGGGCAGACAGCACGACGAGACAGCTATTCCAGGGTGGCAGTTGATGAGGAGGAGGAGAAAGGCTCCGAGAACGTGACGAGGCGAGATGCAACCTTGCCCTTTCCGAACCAGACCTCTGTGGAAGAAATTGCAAGACCGCGAACAAAGGCTAACGTGTGCTGCAGCAGATTTCTATGGTACATGCAGCGAGCCTACACTGATGAGCAGGAGCGCAGAAGGCACTTGCTACCGTGGTACCGTCCTTGACTCCAGATACAAGAAAAAATTGCAAGTAAAAGAAAGTTCAAACAACTGTGAAAGTCGTAGGGGAAAGCCAGCTGAAAGGGTCGGACACCACTTGGGTGTACGGCGAGAGACTCTAGTTGGTTCCTCATTTTTGTTGAAACTACTGATACCAAAAGGCTGTGCTAGGGCCACGAGAAGTGTGTCAAAGTGGTCATACAGAGGTCTAGTAAAATCCGCTGTACAGTCAAGTCTTTGGCCAGCAAGTGATGGAAAGGAACTCTTGGTTGTTATTTTGCATGCAGCAGGTCCTCTGAGGAAAAAGAACTAACAACCAGAGGTCCTGGTACCTGAGAATGGAACTGCAGGCTTGTGCTGACAAAAGCTCTCATCCTGACTTCTCATTTGTGAACCTTACCCAGGCCTGGACTGGCCCACCGGGACACCGGGAGTTTCCCCGGTAGGCCTCGAGGTGTAGGGCCTCTTTTCTTGGTGGAGGGATACATAATCAAAGGGAAATCATGACATAATCCCATGCATCCAGCCAGGCTGGGCTGGGTGGAGTTTGCGCGGCGTGCTGCCTGGGTGACCTTTCTGCCCGTGGCTTGTGCGTCTGCAAATTATGGGAGTCATCGGCCAGGCACATCACTGAAACTGCACGTTCCTAGTGTGCTGTTCGCATGCGCATGTGCGGCCCAACGCATGCCAGTTACAGTTTTGGTGACTCGACGATGAGGCAGGCTGTGGGCCTGCACCATCTGCATTGACTGTTTGGCACTGGCTCAGGGCAGCAGGTCTCGTTCCTTTCACAGAAAGGTAAGGCGGCATGAGTACCAACTTAAGTCTATCACAGCGCTGCAAAATGCTGTTTATGAGAGCGACTGCAGGCACGTAATGAGAAATTCGTCCTTGTTCCTTTCCATCCCGACAGTATATAAATGTGACTGGCATTGGGGTCTGAAATGGTTCATAATCATAAGGTCAAGTGAGGAGTTAGGCGCCGCTGCACTGGGAAGCGCTATAAGTATGTGCGTATGTAGCATACGTTAGTGTAGCGCAAACCTAGCTAGAAAACAGAAGAGCGATACAGAGGGGCGAACTCTAATAAGGGGGTAGCAACGTGCTTGGCACTGAGATTTGGATGAACATTGTGGGCACTGCAGGAAACCTAACGTGCACACTGCACGTGCATGCGGAGGACGACTTCCGATGCATTGATATGGGATTTGATTTAAACACGGAAACATGGTTCGTAATATGGATCTCTCTTGTTGTTCCCCTCCCAACTTTGCTTTTTAAAAGTTTCCAGAAAAAGCACATCTCTGTGAAATAATTTGCCACTGCAATGCGTACATGGTATGCTTTAAGCACATTTATGGCACGATGATGCATTAGCCATCGGTAGGCGCGATTGCACGGGAGAGGAGGAAGAATAAATCAAGATTAGCTGTTGTCAACTGTCACCTCTACACTGGCTCACATGGGCTTTCTTTCGGATTCTTAGTGTGCGGTTGAAGGTCCTTGTGCAGTGACTTGGTATCTACGTATTGGGCATAACCACAGCAATATGCAGAAAGCTTCACAAGGTTTGAAATTTGGCGGCCCGGAAATTGGTTTTGGCCAGTGGTCAGTGGCCAGTGGTCGAAGTGCATGAAAAGAAGTAGTGGAACTATGTTCCCTACTGGCCTGCACCACTCGCCACGAACCCCATCTCCATGGCCCCTCCTACTCACAATACAAACCCCCAAACAAAAGTGCCCACTGTTTAAGGAATGTTCAGTACAGTGCACTGAAGTGCATATTTCAACTGTTTCCTACACTTTTATTTTAAAATGAAACTTCCAGAACGGTTTCTTTCTAAAATAAAAGTATAAGAACAGGAAAACTTAATTTAAAAAAGTAGAGGAGCACTGCTCCCAACGGCTCCCGCTCACTTCGACCACTGGAATTGGCTAAAGTGCCACACAGAAGCTGAAACTATTGCATTAGAGTATAGCTAGGAAGAAATAGCACGAGGTGGGACACAAAGCTTGTAGTGTTTAGGTATTTATTTAGCTATTGACTGTACATGGCTATAATAAGCCCCACGGCCATTTCCACCTGCTTTCAGCCCCTCTCCAACCAAAACACATCCTCCTGTGATCTCTTTGAGCTAGTTTTATCAAGCCTTACCATCAAACTGTGTGCTCAAAGTGCCTGCCAGTGTTTTCTCAAAGCAGTCTTCTGAGAGTTAATGACTTAATTGGAACTGCAAAAGCACTACCGGTGTAATAAAAATGTCAACCAGGTCTGCCTTCAGCCACTCGATTTATAAGCACTATACATGTCCTTCACTGAAGTCCTGTTCAAAACAAGCATTGACAAAGCCAACTGTTTAAGCTTGTGCATCAATATTAGGCATTCACCAGGCACTGCTGTTATATGCCCAGGTACACTCACCACTTTCCACCTGCTACAATCCAGTTAGTACGACTACAGCAGTGCCTGACAAATTCCTCTCCCACCATGCCTACACAAAAGCCAACACTGTTGGCATTGCCAGTGCTCATTTAATAGTGCCTTTTATCTGTATCCCCTTCCTAGCATGAGAATAGGATGAAATGGATTAGGGATGCATGTTGTCTGGGTACCTTTAAACTAGATGAATTAATTTTTCTCATCTGCAAAATGTGGAATGTCCCTGGTCCCTCTATCATCTACTTTGAAAGATCATGAATTTATTCAAGACATGACTTTTCAATCCATATATGTTTAAAACATGCTTCAAATGCACTCATTTCGACTAATTCTAGTCAACATTTTCTTGGGGGAAACTCAAATCCCCTCATAGAAGGAGGGTTGAGCTCCCGTCATGTGCACGCTCGTTCAGTGAACTATGGGGCCACTTTGAAAAATATTCCAGGGCCACTTTTGGTTCCCAGTCCGGCTCTGACCTTACCCCACACTTTTCTGTATTTAGTTGTAAGGATTGGCAATAGCTTTTTTTTAGTATAAGCCCTTGTATTTTGAAACCACGCCACTAGGACTACCCTATTATTATTTGATGTTTGTAGCTTGCTCCCATCTTAGATTAGGCTTTTTTACAACCCATTTATACAGTTTAATAAACACCCTTGAACTGTGATCACTTGTCTGTCTTTACTGCTGCCACTTTAGCTAAACTATATATATATATACATATATAACAAAAATCTGTTTGTTCCTCATACCATTCCACACTGTTCCAGCAATCTGCACCAAATGTTGCACAGTTACCTGTTAGAGCCCTCCGGTGGTCACTGGCTACATTACATGTGGACACCCCACCCCATTCCCTGGATTTCTGCCCCTGCACACATGAGACGGTTGCCTGGGAGCTGCAAAACTTCAAGGTGGTTGTACAAGGGCCGGAGTGGGCTCATTTCAAGCATGTGTACGCGAGGCACAGAATTTGAAAACCATGTTTCAAGGCCCTCGGACGCACCATTTCTGGGATATCTGCAATGCACCATGCATACTGCACTGCGTCAGGGTGAGGCGACCGGTTGGAAGAGCAAACAGAAGGTCCCATTATGCTGCAGCACGCCAACTCTCACCTCTCCTCCACATCTGCTCCGTGATTGTCAACAAGTGATGAGTGTTATCATGCCGTTCTACTGAACCTGTACGAAGTACGGCATTTTTTGCTAGGTTATTAATACAATTTATTTTTTAAAGTAGTAATTCAGGAAGTTGACCGATTACTATCCATGATTCCATCTACTCCCTCTGTATGAAGCATCCCACATTTTGAATTCACCATGCTGTAGCTAATAGTGCCTTTTTGCAGCGAGTGAACCACTTTCAAAAACTCAGTTGTACCCAAAACTCATTTGTACTCGCATATGATGTTAGCTTGTTAGTTTGACCATGCTTTTTGTACTAAACCGCTGTTAGACAGGTGTCTGAATGTCCGGTTTTTAGAAGTATTCCTTTCTAGACATGACAGGTAAGGTGCATCACATAAAACAAACTTTCAAGTAAATTAAGTGCCGCTGTTGGACCTCACCCATTCCCACTTGGCATATTTTCTCAATTTAAGCAGGATCTGCGTAACCTAGCATAATTAATGTTCATTGACCTTTCAGATTTGTATTAGCTATAATAAACTCAGTTCCTTCAATGTAATGTAATCTTTCAACTTCAGAAGAGCTTTCACCTTTTTCATTTTTGGGTTGTGCCCTTCTGGTGTGATTTGAAGTCCAAAACAGTTAAACCGGGCCCTATGCCATGGAGCTTTTTGGAGAGTTAATTTTGCCCTTGCCTCACACAGTTTGGTAAGCACGTGGTGGTTATCTACCAAATGATTGACATGAGTGGGAGACTTTATCGAAACTTCTTCAACATAAGTTAAGTTTCCACTTTCTGTGGCACCCGGCAGGGCATTGTCTAGGAACATGTTGAACTCGTACCTGCTACTCATGTACCAGAAATGAGTACTTTACCAGTTATGTTTTTTTTCCCCAATGAAAGAGGAAAGTTTGTACTGGCTTGTCCAATTTGGGCAACATCTTAGTCTATAAAATTAATGGGCTTCAAAACTTTTATTCAACCTCCTCATGTCTGCACACAGTCTCCGTTCTATATTTGGTTTTAGGATCCCCAGCATTAGGGCTTGTTATGGGTCCTATGAATTAGGTGAATAATTTGACAATCTTCTGAATGTCTAATGATCTCATCAAACTATTGAAAAGATGCCAACAGTATCTGGTATTGTTTAACAAGTACCCGTTCCATGTTTGGATCTGTAGGAGGAGGAGTAGTGACATGCACGTTGGTCTAACCACAGTCAAAGCGATCTTTAAGGAACACATCCTGAAAATCTGCAAATATATGTTGGAATGGTCTGTACCCATCAGTGGTGCAGGCATTGGCTAAATACACCTGGTGATTAACTAAATCGTCAAATCCACTGATATCTGGGGCCAATGACTGGAGTTGTCAAATCAGATGTGAATTATTTACAACTAATAGCAAATCCAATTAAAGTATCTCCCGTCAAGAAGATTCTATGATGGCTTTTGTTAATTGGTTTGTGTGATAAAAAGAAAATCAAGTTGTGGGAAATTCAGTCGACTCCTTTTAAATGACCTTGGTTGGCATCCCTTGTTTTCTGGTATGGGCAGAGTCCTCCAACAATCCACCCTCACTGCCCCAGGCCCCTCCACCATTTCTAAACCTCAACAATACATATATACCTGTGTGTATTTGGTCAACTCGCTCAAAATGAGTTAACCAAATATGTTACTTCCTGTTATTGAGACTTGCTCATGTCCGCATGCAGTTCGTGGAGCCTATTATTGAGACTCGCTAATGTCCGCATGCAGTTCATGGAGCCCGTTATTGAGGCTCGCTAATGTCCGCATGCAGTTCATGGAGCCTGTTATTGAAACTCGCTAATGTCCACATGCAGTTCATGGAGCCTGTTATTGAGACTCGCTAATGTCCGCATGCAGTTCATGGAGCCCGTTATTGAGACTCGCTAATGTCCGCATGCAGTTCATGGAGCCCGTTATTGAGGCTCGCTAATGTCCGCATGCAGTTCATGGAGCCCGTTATTGAGACTCGCTAATGTCCGCATGCAGTTCATGGAGCCCGTTATTGAGGCTCGCTAATGTCCGCATGCAGTTCATGGAGCCTTTTATTGGGACTCGCTAATGTCCGCATGCAGTTCAGGGAGCCCGTTATTGAGGCTCGCTAATGTCCGCATGCAGTTCATGGAGCCCGTTATTGAGGCTCGCTAATGTCCGCATGCAGTTCATGGAGCCCGTTATTGAGGCTCGCTAATGTCCGCATGCAGTTCATGGAGCCCGTTATTGAGACTCGCTAATGTCCACATGCAGTTCATGGAGCCCGTTATTGAGGCTTGCTAATGTCCGCATGCAGTTCATGGAGCCCGTTATTGAGACTCGCTAATGTCCACATGCAGTTCATGGAGCCCGTTATTGAGACTCGCTAATGTCCGCATGCAGTTCATGGAGCCCGTTATTGAGGCTCGCTAATGTCCGCATGCAGTTCATGGAGCCTTTTATTGGGACTCGCTAATGTCCGCATGCAGTTCATGGAGCCCGTTATTGAGGCTCGCTAATGTCCGCATGCAGTTCATGGAGCCCGTTATTGAGACTCGCTAATGTCCGCATGCAGTTCATGGAGCCTTTTATTGGGACTCGCTAATGTCCGTATGCAGTTCATGGAGCCCCATGATCACAGGTCCACCAGTGGTTTATTCGGCTTCCATGGGCCACACCGGGGGTCTTGGGGATGGCAGTGGATACGAGACACACAAGGCTATGAATGGGGTAGCGGCCCTGGGAAATCCCCAATGTAACGCTAATGCCTTCAGGATCAGCATCCTAGAGCAGGTGGCGTTCCCTCACCCGCAGGGTCTTCCAATCTCATCCACTAACCTGGCGCGTGTGACCGTGTCACATCTGCCACATACAGTGTGAACATACAGAATCACATTTTTGGAAGAATGAAACCAGATGTATGACGGACGGGCGTGAAATAAGTAAACCTTGGAAAGATGGCCATTTACATTGCAATGACCATTAGGGAAGAAGAATGCATTGTGGCAGGCTGCTTTGTCTAGTTAACCATCAGTATCTTTATTTGAATGCTCAGGTAGTCTGTCTGTTCTTCATTTGAAGAACCTAATGCAGTGTCTCTTTTAGTTGTGATTATGAGTGTCTTAGAAAAGGTTTACAGCCAGAAACCTTCAGATTTGTAATTTGCTTGACGCAGGTTAAGGCTAGTGAGGACTCTTTAATAAAGATTGCATTAGCTTCAGTATAAACCAACGCATTTATTAAAAAAAACATTTATTGAAATTATTCTTGTGGAAATGTTGGTATCGTTTTGACAGTTTGCAAAAAAATTGTTCCATACAAAGAACAAATAGTAAAGGGGGTGCAGATAGCTACTTTGGTTACTTCGCCCTATAGAAAAAGGGTCATCGAGGGTCACATTGACACGTAATGTTTTTATTTTAATTTAATGAAAATTACAGGGGAAGCAATGCATTTTTGGAACAAAAATACTTACCAAATCTTTATAAATTGATTTACAAAGCAGAGGCCTCAATGAGTGAGAGGGTGTGAATATAAGACCAGATGATGCAGGGAGGTAGAAACATGAACCAGGGACCAGGACATTAGTGCATGATATAGGAATGGATCCTGGAGGAAGTGCTAGTTTTAGGATGAAGGGGTGAGGGATAAGTGCTCTGGGGTTGTCGTAGAGAGGCAGGGGGAGAGGAGAACGGGGAGACATGGTTCTTCAAAAAGGTGGAGAGCTAGAAGGTAGGATTTCAATCCAGATAGAGCGGGAGAAGTGCAGAGCCAGGGAGCATTCCAGAGTAAAGGAAGCGTAAGGGGCACAAGAGGTGAGCAGAGGATGTTCATAAGGAGCGAGGGGGAGAGTAGGGACTGAGACGGGCTGAGAAATAGGGTTGGCCTTGTCTGTGTATCTTACTTGTATTGTAATGCCTGATCCCTTACCCAATGTAAAAGAGCTGGTGTTCAGAGGGATTTGTACAGGCACTACCTTGGAAAATCCTAATCAACACAATCAAAAGCCTTTTCTGTATATAGAAAGCACACCGGGAGATCCAAGTTATGGGATGTTGCAGGGTCTATCCTAGAAATGTCTAGGTTCATGTGACTGGTGTAGCCTCTACCAGGCATAAATCCATGTTGTTGGTGTTAGACTCGATGAGCCATATATTGACCAGTGTTTTAGCACATAACTTAACTACATTTAGTAGAGAAATCGTCTGATCAGGTGAAACTCTAAGGAGGTCTTTATTTTTCTGAAAGGATTGGGGTGAGGGTATTGGATCGGGATATTGGAATTATTCCACTCTCTGTTGTATGCAACATACGTTTAAAGAAGATTGGTGCTAATACACCCTGATAATTGTGTATTGTTTTTATATACATTTGTGCGAATGTGGCAGTCTTCCATATATCGAATTTGTTCGCTGAGCGAAGATGGAGGACCAGGTGCATTGTTAAGAAATGTTTTGGGCACCAAGAGGTGTGTGGAGTAAATGACCCATCCTATGCTCATGTGGGAGGTGTGCTCCTTTAATGTCCCCTTTTAGAGTAGGTAGGCTATCTCTTCTGCTAACAGTTGCCAGTGTTCTGTCACTGTCGTAGAGTTCCTGGTAAGGGTGGAGTTGGGTGTTATTGAATCTCTCTGCAGTAACTGTCCTTCAGAGTTTAGGACTCGCTTAATGGATGTTCTTGCCTCCAATGCAAGGGCAAACTGTTTGCTAAGTGAACAGGCACCCACGGGTGTTGTGAACGCATGCAAATATGTAGAATATGGATAGTATGACGGGAACGCCATTGCTGAGGCCTAGTTCTCTGGACGTACCATTAGATATAAAAAAATATGCTATGCACAGCATGTGTTTCTAACCAGACAAAGCATTACCGGGTAAATGTTTGTGTCTTTCATATATCGGAGACTTCCACGTTCTCACAAAATGATGCATCAGAATGACCACTAGATTTTAGCACCCATTACCATGCTACTTTCACATTGTACAAAAGAGGGTAAAGAAATGAGGATCATCGCCTTCACCTCGTGCCTTCCGACTCCTGCCCCAGTAAGGGACATACTGGTATTGCTCCTGCCCCAGTATGGGACATACTGGTATTGCTCCTGCCCCAGTAAGGGACATACTGGGATTGCTCCTGCCCCAGTATGGGACATACTGGTATTGCTCCTGCCCCAGTAAGGGACATACTGGGATTGGAATGCCCCCTCCTCCACCCCTTAGTCAATATTGCTTCATTGGCAATGCAAAGTTAGGCAAAATGGGTACAGTTAGTAAAGCATATCCTTGACGAGGTCAAAGGTTAAGATGCAAGCTAAACATATTTGGGGTACAATGCATGATGGATCTCTGCATACCCTTGAGGGGTTACTTTTTTACGAATTTGTGCGTTTTGTCCACAGGCTCGTGTGATGGCAACAATTGGCGTGACGCGAGGACTTGGGGATCACGACCTCAAGGTTCATGACTCCAATATCTACATTAAGCCGTTCCTGTCGGCTGTCCCGGAGGTAGGTTGGATGCCGGTCTTTCCCAGTTCATTATGCATGCCCTGCGATTAAGTAACTTGAAAACATTGGGTTAGATTTCTCAGAGCCATTCGCTTTGCCTCTTTTCCTGCGTACACTTGACACAGAGATTAAACATGGTCCCCAGCTTTACCATTAACTCCCGATTACTTTTGCTCCCCCATGTCTAACGCTGAATTGGATTTTTTATTTTACAGTTTTGGTTCCAAATCTCTTGCTTGGAGTAGGTTGCATGCACTATGTGTTCATTAAAACGAATAGTTTGTGATGTTCAGCCAATGTTACAAGGTCCTATTGTGCCATTTACTTCCAGAAGTGTGCTTCCATGGCACAACTCTTACTTTTGTACTAGCTTTCTTCTGTTTTGTTGTTTGATTGTTTGAGTCATAATTCACTGGTCCCAGCGCCGTCCCAATATTGCAGGGGTCTGCAACCTTCGACTAGGCAGATGTTTTGGACTACAGCTCCCATCAGCAGTAACCACCAAAATCAATATTGAGGGATCATGGAAGTCAGCCTAAAATGAAACAAAGTTTGCAGACCCCTGGATTATTGGCATGTTTTGATGGCTGAGCACCCAAGATAGCACTCAAGTCTCATAGCACCTACGGGCTAATCGCACATCATTTTGGTAGCTTGCCTCTGATCTCTCTCCAATGTTTTCTTGATATAGCCTTCAGAAGTGGACTGAATACTCTTAACAGTTTTTTCTTTTGGTTATTTATAATTTTCATATTTATTTTTATTAGACAGGGGAATAGTGCTTTCACCTGGAAACACTGTACAAAAGCAGCCACATGGACCACAGCCATACTATAAACAAGCATTTTACAAGGATGGGTGTATAGGATGTATACGATTTGGCCAGGGCGCAATTGTTTGCGGCCGAATAGACTGTGGTCAATCCGGCTGCAAAGACAATTTTGCTGTGGCCAAATCCAGCCAAACTGAAACCCCCCCGTACACTCCCCCACCAACCCCCCCACCCCACCCTTCTTACCTTTTAGGCATCTGCTAATCTTCTGACCCTGCAGCTTCGGATCCGTCCCTCCTACGTGGCTTGGATCCGACACCCCAGGATCCGCTTTTCTTTTTTTTTGTGTCCCCTGCCTCCAAAGCTCTGGAAGCGAGCGGGTTTGCTACCCCCAAAGGACATCACTACTAAACGTGGCGAGTGGCGGACACCCCCGCAACCCAGGCTCCCCATGTTTGGTAGTGATTACCCAAATTGATTGTTTCAGAACTATCGAATGGTACTGGCCAGATTTACCATACAGTCAATTGGAAACGATCAATTTGGGTACTACCGGTGTAGAAAGTCATAATGCCAAGGTGACCTGTTTCAGGAGAGGAAACATTGGAACACAGAACAGGGATGCCATAGGCGGGGTGTTTGCAGAGTTTACAGGCATGTAACATGGGGGATTAGATATGAAGGTCAGCTGGTATGATGCCTGATGATTATGTAAAGATAGTTATATTTTACATTTAAATTATAATCACTCATTAGGGTGACACGACTAGTCTCATGTCCCCTATTCACAAATTCCCACCCCACAATTATGGGAAAGGAACCGGCCGTTTTTAAGCAAACTCAAATTTATTTAAAATAATTCAAATCAAATCGAAACAATGATGGTCTCCAGCTTTATGCCCAGGAATTCCCCAAAATATTACTCAACCACACACAGCATATGAATAAAAAGAAATTGCCTTGCCTGCATGAATCTAACTATTGTCATTGCACACGCGTCGACTCCTATTGCGATTTCCACCTAACACAATACACTTCAATTATAGCATTGCAATTTTATCAACTAATGCCTAATTCTTCAAAAACGCTTGGTTTTCTCCAGTATCAACACAAGTATGATTAAAACTCTTGTTTGGGTTTTATTACTCCATCTGATCCCCCGCGACTTGATCCTCTATATGTGTCGCACCCCTCGAGTAATTCGGGTAAAACCCCTCCGTTATATAAGCAAAAGCTCAGTAACCTCCCAATGATGTGCCAGACAATATGTTAGTTGGTGTGTTTTTTTAATTCATTTTGAACTTTTGTAGCCTTTCTAGGATGACACGCTTTTCGGCTCTGTGGCCTTTCTCAAAACCAGGCTAAATCATGAAACATTACATGCAAAAACCAATATTTAAATTTGTTTGTACAATTAATATTCATTGCATTAAAAATAAGACCGACATCAAGGGTTGGTGATGGGGAGAGGAAGGACATTGCCTCATTGGTTACATTTTCTCCTTTAATACACAACATATACATGATGTCCTTCTTAATTGATTATGTCGGTGTATATCTCTTTATTATGCATCTTCTTTGTCTTCCTTGTTAACTAGCATTTCTGACCCTCTTTTGCCAAATTATGTCTTTTCAGTTTTAATTTACTTTCCAAAAATCCTTTCACCATTATATCCATACCAATGAAATTATATGTGCATTTAATTCATTCTCTTCCTTTCTGCATTGGCTGTACTGTTTTATATTCCTTTGGTTAAACTATGACCTAATTGTTTTGATACATTCCATTTCAAATGTATTTTTTTATTTAGTACTCCCCGCTACTTCTCATATTTCATAATTAAAATCATTTCTGAATCTGGGCATTCCTCTTATTTCCGGGATAATCCCTCCATTCTGAAAGAATACATGCAAATTTATGCCACTCCAAACCGGTACCGCCAGTTACATCAGTCCTCAAATGAACTCCCTCCCCTATTTAAGCTAGATATCATGTGTACACTCTATACTATCTTGCCTGTTTGTTTGCCGTTTCCAACCTGCTTGGAAAGCAGTTTGCTCCTATTTAGTTTCTCCGCGTCGGCACGCGTATTTCACAAAGTGGTTTACAATGAGAGAGTACTCTTAAATTTAGGATCTTAGAGAGTGGGAGAAGGATCTAAATATCGGAGAATGCCAAGCAATAATTAAACACCTAGATTTAGGACACCTGGATAACTGGAAAAAGGCCTAGGTTTCAGAGAATGACAGGCAGTAATTAAGACACCAAGATTCAAAGTCAAAGATAATGTTTTTTAGGAGGCCGGGATGCCGGGTAGTAAACTTCAAGTGGGCCCTGGGTGAACATATATTCCTGGTTGTCACAAAGGTGGTGTACTTGGGCGCTTTGTCCTGCATGCCTCTCCATTGTGTGCCAAAATTTAAATGAACTTCACAGGGAAGGTTGCACAATGAACAGCTCAAATGCGTAAGGTTTTGGCCACATTCTGTAAGGTCTCAATACTGCCCCTCATTAGGTTTTAAATTGGCAAAGTTGTCCTGGCGATCCTTTTCGGGGTGGCGATTAAGCCATTAGTCTGGGAACTAGATTGGTCGAGACTGGATGGCCAAATATGTAAAAGGGTGCTGGGCAGCCCACACATTTTGCCAATGACAAGTCTCAGATACAAGTTGGGATTACAGTCCCTATGGCCCACGCTGAATGGAGAAGGACCTCCCTCCTCAGATTGCTATTGACCCCTAAATAACTCATTGTATGAGGACATGGGTGTGCACTTGGCACAGTGTTCATCATCGTTCCTCTCAAAATTGAAATCTCTTGTAGGGGATTTACTAATAGCGTGCAAACGTGCCATTTAGACTCTCGTGACCAATACACTGAAGACGAAGGAAGCCTTGAAACGCACAGATTGGATTGTGACAATCGATGGTATGCGTACGCTGGTTCTTTCTAAATCGCTTTCCCTTCATGCCAAAAAAGTGGGTTATCTGCTCAGGTACCTGAGGCACTCCCCGAGTTGGAGGAAAAGGCACACATTTTTAAGAGTTCGATTGAACCTTCTCCTAACAGGGAAGGTAATATTTTACCAGGATAAAGATCGGGAACTCCAAATGTTTTGCCCACATTGTGAATCTTCCCCCCCCCCCCATACGATTAGACATATTTTCATCGAATGTAGGGATACCGGGGATTTGAGGGTGAAATTCTTGTGCCAATTTGTCGAAAGGGAAGAATGGTTGTTATCTGAAATTGTTTGGGAGAGGTTAATAACAGGCCATGAGGCGGTGTTAACGACCTATGGCATCCAGTTTCTCCAAGCATATTGTCTTTTGAAGATATAGAGCAGGGAGGGCACCTCACTTACTCCCAAGTCTTATTGATTGTATTGCAACTTTGCTTCCTTTTTTATTTTAGGGAAAATGTGATCTTAAAAATGTGGTATTTTTCTAACTGCTCTTCTTTTAAACTAGTCTATTGTGGAGGATTTGTTTTGTACATTTTGAACTTTGTATTTGTGAAAAGTCGATGAGTGGCTAAGACACAATAACCACAACAATTTAAAAAATGGTCAAACTTACGACAGACATGTTTCACATCCTGTCCTAATTAACAAATACTAAAGGCCCCCTATGTCGTGGGGTCACACTAATCTAGTCCTGTTTTCATAGCCAACAACACTTTGAATGCTGGAATGCACGTTTCTGCGTTGTCTTGTGCAAGTATTGGACTACAATGACCAGCATGCAAAGTATAGTTGGCTACAAACCCATTTCGGGATAAAAGTGAACAGTGTCTGTAAACAAGCGACCTGTTGGCAACTATGAGACCATGTGCCCTGAAAAGTGGCACAAACGTATGCAGTGTTAACAACTGGTTTACTGATCGATTATCCAAATTGATTGCTGTGTTCTCGATCCCTTTCTGATTCTGGACCGCCTTTTTCCTATTTATTTATTTTTACATTTATAAAGTATGCAAAACCTGCAGGCATCAAGGAACTGGTTGCATAGGTGGGAGGGGAGGGGAGGATGAGGCAGGTAGGGAAGGGTGAATCGTTGCGGGGGTGGCGTACAATGACAATGATCACTTGAATAAAATAGTTTTTAGTTGTTCTCTGAAAGGCCAGTACAAAGGCTCAGAATGTAGGTGGAGAGGAAGGTTATTCCACAGCCGAGCGGCAATTACTGGAGAGCTGGAGCCTCCAGCTCTCGTGCATCGGAAGCACGGGGTGGCAAGTCTGTAACCGTAGCAAAGTCTTTTAGGTCTGGGTGAGTTGCTCTGGCAAATTCTCTGCGTGAGGTAGGGGGAGTTGAGTTGGATAGGCAAGGATGAGGGATAGAGAGGACTTTATCATCCGTTCTCTAATTGGTTGCCAGTGGGCATCTTTTCTGTGCGTAGAGGCATGGTCCCGTCGGGATAGACTCGTAGAAGCTCGGATGGCATGGTCCCGTCGGGATAGACTCATAGAAGCTCGGATGGCATTGTTCTGAATAGTTTGTAGTTTGTTGAGGTTACGCTATGTCGTACCAGCAAGGAGGAAGTTACAGTAGTCAAGCCAGGAGCCGATTACTATGCAGTATGAATGCACAAGCAGCAGTGCATGCTTTTGGAAATTGCTATTCGGTTGCATCTTTTGAATAAATCTCAGGGGTAGCAGAAAAGGCCTCATACGACCTTTGACCCCCTCAAATGCATCAAGTCCTCGGTTTTTTGTAAATGATAGTCATTGAAAATTTGAGGCTGCAGCATGTGGTAACCGGGACAAACACCCTGCTATTACAACTAGTAAAAACTGAAGATGGACTTACTTTTAATGGACTAGGACTGGGTTTGGTTAAAAGCTAGAACTGCGCAGCAGCCACATGGCGCTAGCAATTGCTACTCCTAATTAGTTCTAATTGCTGGCCATGTTGGTATAGACCTAATATGCATGCAGTTGGTCAATGTTATCTTTAATATTTGAGGGTGACCATGAGTTATTTGTGCTTGAACCCCAAACGAGGAGCTAGATTAGTCCCCCCAAAGTCAGAGAGCACATTTGTTCTGCTTTCCCGGTGGCAGTGCAATTGACCTATATCTAGGTCTCTACTATGAAGTGGAGACCCTCTAAAGGGAAAGTATGAAAGATTTCAACCACCTTACCTGCTGCCCGAGTCACCCCGTAGCACCCTCTAATTTCACAAGAGATCAGTTTACCAGATGCCCCTGAAATGGTGTGTTGCTATTTCTGTGGTTGGGGGGGGGGGAGACGGGGCGGGGCGAGGGCGCACCATGAGCGGTGCCGAGTTCACCAAAACTCATCTGACATATGCAGACCTTTGACTGTGCCGTTACTATCACAGGATTTCTCTCCAGGGCTCAATGCTTGTGATCTTGGGCACACTTACCTGGGAGAAGAGCAAGGTTAGGTTATCCTGAACTTGACCTGTAATCAGGGAATCCTGGTTCCTAGTGAGCAACGAGGGTCACTACCTGGCGGCGTAGTGATGAGTAAGTGTATCCCCCCCAAAACTGAAATCATTCCTTAATAATATACTCTTCCTGGCAATTATGCTCGCACCTGGACCTCAGCACCGTTAACCCCATTTGAGGGGGACTGTACACCTATTTATACAGAAACCTCTTGCGGTATGGCTCGCACTTGTGTACGTAGTGGCAAGACGGTCGCACATGGCCAGTTGTGGTGAGCCACCAGAGTTTATTCCTTCCTCGGCTTTATTTATTTTCTATTGCTTATAGCGTGAACCAACCTTGAGTAGCAAAGGGGGGAGGGTGCAAGCATCGGGCGTGGCATGTTATACAGTAGTGCAGTACTGTTGGTGGAGCGAGAGAGGGATTTTAATTTTTCCAGCAGGTATTGTTGAGACACTTTTTTTGTGTTTTGTGGAGTTGGAGGATGGTGAGGGCCTTTCCAGTCTCTGCTGGTATTAGTTCCAGATGGTCAGGGCGTGGCAGGTCGGTATTAGTTCCAGATGGTCAGGGCGTGGCAGGTCGGTATTAGTTCCAGATGGTCAGGGCGTGGCAGGTCGGTATTAGTTCCAGATGGTCAGGGCATGGCAGGTCGGTATTAGTTCCAGATGGTCAGGGCGTGGCAGGTCGGTATTGGTTCCAGATGGTCAGGGCGTGGCAGGTCGGTATAAGTTCCAGATGGTCAGGGCGTGGCAGGTCGGTATTAGTTCCAGATGGTCAGGGCGTGGCAGGTCGGTATTAGTTCCAGATGGTCAGGGCGTGGCAGGTCGGTATTAGTTCCAGATGGTCAGGGCGAGTGTTATGGTAATACATGCACAGGTCTCCTTAGAACCTTGTGCATGTAGATTCCATTTGAGAGTGCCTCGCCAGTTGATGCTTCCACTGCAGCTACCTGGGGGCCTCAAATAAAGCTCTTCTCTTCTCCCATACTTTGTGCCTCTTTATTTCATATGGCGACGAGGCACTGTACCCCGAGGCCCCCGGGAGCGTATTAGGTCACCTGATTGGGCGCTGCCCCCCCCTTTTTTCGCTGCCGCCGACTTCTGCTGCCAGCGCCTGCAGCGGCCTGCCTGTCAGCTGTGGACAGCCAAGAGGAACAGCCAAGAGAGGCCTCGACATCACCTTTCAGTTCTCCACTGTAAAGGGTGCCGCTCCTCAACGCTGGGAGTTTAGAGCGGCGCACATTGCACTCCTGCCCTACTCCAAAGTGCTTCAGACAGCAGGAGCTGTCCATCTATCAGGTCAGAGGAGGGGGGAGGACGAAGTGAAACTTACACTTTCCTTTCATTTGGCATTTTATGTGTAAAACGGACAAAATGAAACCTACGCTTTCCTTTTATTGGCATTTTTTTTGTGTAAAACCCTCACTGCTGCCCTGAGCAGAACCCTGCATCATTTTCAAAAGCTGCCAGCTGTTGCCCAGCAACACACACACAGCATTAGCAGTCTTCATTCTCTCAATGGCTACTCTGACTTTCCGGGACTAATCACTCACTATCTTGGTCCATTGTGACATCACAACTGAACATTCCATCAGGTCTTCCCTGAACCAGCCAACCTGTGCTCCCAGCCCATTGTGAGGTCACAATCTGTACTAAGGACCATCCATCACTGAAGCCTAAAGACTCTGCAGCACAGATACACCTGGGCATTCTCTGAATGGGGTCCCACCCTGCCATGCAAGCAATTCTATAAAGACTGTATCTCAGCGCCTCCTTGCTAACTGCCAACAGTACTGCAAACCTCTGCCTATCACTACAGCAACGGGTGCTACCCAACGCCATTCCTCACCACTTACAACCTAGAATCAGGCACACCACCATGCAGGGCGTTCCGCCTCCCACCAAGTTTCTTCCATGCCCTGGGAGCCCAACCTGCCCATGGGAACAATGGATCGATGGATTCCACGTCTACCTCAGAGCCATTGGGGGCAGCAAATTCAATGATGACCTCAAGGAGGCGACCCTCTTGAACTGTATAGGGGCAGAAGCACTGAGACTTTTCAGGACCCTTCCCGAACCCGGCAACATAGGAGGAGATGGCAACCGCAAGTTTGACATAGCATTGGCCAAACTCACCAGTCATTTTGGCAACAAGACCAACGTAGTACTGGAAAGATACAGGTTCTTTTCCAGAAAGCAGCTCAAAGGCGAGTCTATTGATTCATACATAGCGTCCCTCAGGGCGCTTATGTCAACCTGCAGTTTCACAGGTGTCTGTGATGAGTATTTGAGAGACCAATTGGTGCTGAATGTGGCTGATCCACGCATCCAACAAAAATTGTGGCAAACCAAAAATCCCACCCTGGACCAAGCCACGGAGATAGCAAGGAGCATGGAATTGGGAGATCGATGCATGAGGGAAAGACGTGACCACACGACCAGTGTGGAAATCAAATGTGTCAGCCCTGAGTCCGAGCCTTATGAGCCTCTAGTAGCAGCAGTAAGAAAGGCTCCGCCATCAAGGGGTTCGAAATTTGTCTCAAGCAGTGCGAGGCCATACAACACCCAGAATCCAACGCGCTGCCAGAGGTGCGGATGGTACAAGCATGCAAAGCCTGACAAAGAATGCCCCGCCATCGCTGTGGAGTGTTATAGGTGCAGCCAGATTGGACACTTTGCCAAAGTCTGCAAGAACACACGGGGAAAGACAACCAGATATGGCAATCTCACCAGGCGACCTTTCATCAGACCGTCCTCTGTGAGAGTAATCGAAAGCAACCAAGAGCACAATGACATGTTATCTATCAGTCCAATGCAACAAAAGGTACAAATACTCACTGTAACATCCCAACAACAGAGCAACGGTCCCTGGGTCAAAATGCAAATCAATGGCATATCATTACCTGTAATGGTAGACACTGGCTCCCCCTACACCATCGTGGATCTCAAGACCTTTTTGAGTGTACTCTCTGGCAAGATACATGACCTGCGAAGCACTTGTGTAAGAGCTACCGGTTATGGAAAAACGCCCATCGAGATAATGGGATATGTGTGGGTGAACCTCAAGTTCCATGACAGAGAAACATATTGCAAACTCTTTGTAGCCAAAGATGGCTCCTCCGTTGTGGGATGGGAAGAACAAGCCGCTCTTCGAGTAAGAATACACCCTGGAGAAGAAATCCCCGTGCTGAGTGTGCTCAATAATGATATGGACATCAAATCTAATTTAGCAAAACAATTCCCCAAGGTGTTCTGCGACAAGATTAGACTCCTAAAAGTTTTCCAACACAGAATAATCCTCAAAAGAGGTGCCGTCCCAGTGGCCCACCGAGTCCGCAGTATTCCCTTTGGAACAAAAGAGGCGTTGAAGAAAGAACTTAAGCGCCTCTGCGATGAAAATATCATACAGCCCATCGAAAGTTCAGAATGGCTTGCCCCAATTGTCTTAGTAAAAAAAACGGACGATTCCATAAGAATGTGCGTCGACTTGATATGGGTTGACAGACACCCACTTCCCAATATATCTGAACTCCTATCGACCATGAAATCTGCAAAATACTTTACAACTCTGGACCTCTCCTCAGCCTATCACCAGATTGCTTTGGAAGAGAGCTCAAAGAACCTAACATCTTTTGTCACACCTCTCGGTGCATTCATGTTTAACAGAATGCCATTCGGACTCGCTTCAGCTGCAGCAGTCTTTCAGAGACTCATGTCACATCTATTTGGAGGACTTGATGGCATACACTGCTTCCAAGATGATATCCTCATATCAGCCAGTACAGAAGAAGAGCACAACGCAAAACTTGTGGGTGTCCTACAGGTCATACAAAAAAGTGGGCTCACACTCAAATTAGAGAAATGCAACATAAAGTGCGACCGAGTTTCATACCTGGGCCATTCCCTTGACGCCAACGGCATCAGCCCCAAGAGGAAACTCATGGACACCATAATGAATATCGCCGAGCCTCAAAATAAAGACCAATTAAGGAGTTTCCTCGGGATGACGGAATACTACTCCAAGTTTATAAGCAACTATGCTGATAAGACCAAAAACATGAGAAACATCTTGAAGAAGGCAACCAAATTCATATGGTCCACTGAATGCAAGAACGAATTCGAAGAAATCAAATTTCAAATTAACCCAGGCCTCAAATAAAGCTCTTCTCTTCTCCCATACTTTGTGCCTCTTTATTTCATATGGCGACGAGGCCATATGAGATTCCATTTTAGAGTGCCTCGCCAGTTGATGCTTCCACTGCAGCTACCTGGGGGCCTCAAATAAAGCTCTTCTCTTCTCCCATACTTTGTGCCTCTTTATTTCAGCGAGCCAGGTTGGTATTAGTTCCAGGTGGTCAGGGCGTGGCAAGTCGGTATTAGTTCCAGGTGGTCAGAGCGTGGCAGGTCAGTATTAGTTCCAGATGGTCAGGGCGTGGCAGGTCGGTATTGGTTCCAAATGGTCAGGGCGTGGCAGGTCGGTATTAGTTCCAGATGGTCAGGGCGAGGCAAGTCGGTATTAGTTCCAGATGGTCAGGGCGTGTCAGGTGGACTGCTTGCAAGTTGTCTTAGCAAAACTTTCAACAGGTTGCTAAACTAGCTCGCAATGTCAGGTGCAAAGGCCTCCAGAGGTGTTGAATTTAGCCGCCAGGCATGTTGGTGTTCCGTTTGAGACTGTTTTTTTGGTATTAGGTCAAAAGACCTCTAAAAAAAGAAAAAGAAGTTTGATTCAGAAAGACCGCTCTATGACCGCATAGAGTGGTCTTTCTAAATCACACTGCCACGTCCGCTGCCGCACAGGCGGAGGGGCTGACATGCGCAGGAGTGTCGGTAAGTGAATGTGGGGCTGTGTGTATGTGTGTGTGTTTAGTCAGTGTGTGTTGTGGTAAAAGCAGTGGTTTGGAGGTATGAACTCCCCAATCCCCTACCGATTTTGAGAAAAAACTAGTGGGGAGAGGGTGGGAAAGGGGCAGGGGGGAATATATCATATTTCGGCCTTTTAAAGCAGATACAAAAATGGCAGAAAAAAAACGGTCTTTTATGGGTTCAGTCTTGAAAATGTGGAAATATGACGGAACCTTTTTTTTAGGTGATACTGGCAGTTTTTAATCCTGACTGGGTGGGGAGCTAGTGAAGGGTGCGCAGTGTTGGAGAGATACGGTAGAGGTTACGTGCCCCTGTAATGAGACGGGCTGGCACGTTTGGAGCTACCATGAGGGGGGCAGGTGTGTGGTCGGACGCATAGTGAGGGAGCCGTTTCCCCATCGATGTGTGAGATCACAAGGGCTTGGACCACTGTGCGGCAGTCATGTGGGGGGGGGGTGAAGAGTTTGAAGCGTGTCCTTTATATCAGCTCGCACGGAACGTAACCGTCATCCTGAGACAGGTCTACCAATACTCCAGGAAACGCTTCCTAGCTATGGTGCGTTTCCACAAAGCTCAGTTGAATTTCAGCCACGTGTAAATCTAACTAGCTTTAATTTGCACATCTCGCGATAATGGCAAATAAGAGGCAGGAACAGAAATGCATTGTCATGTTGTACAGCTTGCCTTTAAAATGGCGGCCTTCTGTGCTCTGCATGAGGTGGAAGACAGCTAAAATATGCTCTTTGGTGAATTCCACAAAACCAGTTGTTTAGCAGTGGCTTCAGTCACTTGTCTCTAACTGCAGACGACCCACAATCCAGCACACAGGGCAGTCTAGCCATACCTGGAACAGTTCCACCCACTCCCACACAGGTGCAACTGTGGCAGGCGCAGCGCACGCCCAGGCAGGTCTGTGGGACTGGCACGCAGGCCAGGTGCCCTCTTTCCACATTTTAAATTACAATCTACATTTCTTCTTGGCTTCGGTGGCAAGTCTATCGCAGGTTTTTCCATGACAGCCAAGAGCTGGCATACGCCCATGGTTGGCAGAGCTCTGTCCTCCACGTTTGAGGTTGGAGGGGCAGGGAGAGCAGCTTGATAGCTGGAATGCCGGTGGGGGGAGGTGGGGTGACTGCTGTAATCTTACAAAGGTTTTGTTTGGAGACCTGGACGTCCCAGAATCCTTTGCGCAACTGTGTAGTATCGGCTCCTTTAAGAGGGCGGTGCGGCGAACCAGGCGGAGGAGACGGGCTTGGGAATGACATTTTGAATATATTTATTGTAAACTAAAGGAAAAATGCCTCGCTGTCCCAATTGCTACGAAGTAAACTATGGGTTCTCGTCAGTCAACAAAAAACAAACGCAGTCCTCAGCCTGTAACCTATCTGCTATCTAGCCCCGCCACTGTATTCAAAACATAAAAATGAGCCCGAGCGATGAGATTTTAACTCTGGCTTTCTCAGGCCATTGCTTTCGGTGTCTCGCTCTGGAGATGGTTTTCTTTTCACAAATAGGTCAAAACAAAAAGGGTTTCCGCTCTCCTTGTCAACTCTTCGGGAAAAGTTTCAAGTCTCTGTTTAATTTGAATGTCTCTAGTTCTTTACTTGCAGGAGTGATTTTCTTATTCCTTTTCCACCACCTGAGCCACTTTCTCTTCCTTGGCTTTACATCTTGACCCACTTGCTCGAACCCTCCGGCTACCCTTCTCTTTGTGGTTTCCCAAATGTTTCTTCTTTCTCTAGGGACCTCCAGGGCCCTTTTGGCTTCCTGGATTATTTAAGCGCTGTGAAGGGTTGAGTATTTCTAGCACATATTCAGCTTTCGGGTTTCTGGGGCTCCTGTAACCCTCTTTCTTTCTTTCCTTCTGTTCGTGGTATTCCCGGCGCTTCCATCTGCCCTGAGAAACCCTGGTACCTTCAGTATCTCTGGGTGGGCTCCAGCATGGTAACGTCCCAGCAGGGTTGTGGCTGTTCGCCTCTCTTCTCTGTGTTGTCAGCCCGTAGGCGTCCGCTTCTCGAATGCGCCCCGCACGGCAGACTCCTCAGTCCTCGTATCCATAACGGCAGATTCTTTCCTTTGTTCTCTCCTAACCTCTGCATCAGTTCGCGGATCCCCGACCCAGCACGGCTGTAGCGTGGTCACACCGCCAGGTAAGACGGTTCTCCTGTCTCACGTTTGGCTGTGTTGCCTCTCTCAGCTCTGGCCTTCCGGCATCACTGCTTGCCTGCTTCTCTCCACGCTACCGCTGCCTCTAATGTAGCACGGCTCCACCCCTCTAAGACGCCTGCACGCCAGAGACTCGCCTCTGCATAGGATTCTTTATTCTCCATTCAAGGTTCTTCGTCTCTTTATTCACGCTCCCTTACGTTAAAGGGGCATGTTGCTGTATGGCCACAGCTGAGTTCGGCTGGTCTCCAGCATTACCTGCAGCCAATAATAGAAAAGTACTGTCAGTTTTGGTTACAGGCCATTTAGACGCCACATCATTTTCTTCTGTTCGCATGTTGGCAGATATCGTATTCTTAGGAGGGAGTTCCTTAAAGGAATAGGAGTCCTTGTCCCACAGAGGGGCGTCACTCCCAGAAAGGTCCTTCTTTCCCTGACCCCTAGAGAGGGTCTTGCTTAGCAGCCTTCCCTCCCTAGCCTCTGAGGGGGTGGCTTGCACCTGTGAAGAATTGCCTCGATTCCTGTTTTATGCACACCAAATTATTCTGTGTTTAAAAAATACATTAAAAAATAATTCCTGTTAAATTTTGTCTCATGAAATAAAGATATTCAATGTTTACATGAAATAAGTACATGAATAAACGGATTCTTTGAGATTGCCGGCAGGAGCAATGTATTGTAGCCACCTGTAGAGCAGGTGCTGCAGACCCGGCTACTGATGCAGCAGGGCACGGGTGCAGGCTATGCTTTTGGCGTGGAGTTTAGGAAAGGGGAATCTGATCAGCAGATTACCAATCGGAGATGGAATTACCAGCATTGCTTTATTGATAAAAATCAAAAGGGCCAGGGTTTCTACACTCTTACCAAACGGGGGTGTATCTTGACTTTATAAAGAACATTGGAAGGATGCAGCTCCCCTGCCTTCCTGGCCTTTGAAGCAATCTTCCATCTACACACAATATGGTTCCTAGCGTGTACCTACAGGCACGCGCCACCTACTCCTCATCGCTATTGTGATGTTCAGGGTGGGTTGCTCACAAACGAAGGAGATTAGGTCAGATAAGTGCTTGGGCAGTAACCTAGCCAGAGATCTTGCCCAATTTGAGCACATTTTAATCAGTCGGGAATATGGGAATGGCTTGACCTCAAAGCTCTACCAGGCTTTTGTCGCAGCAGAACCTGTGTCACCACTCTGAGCCAGGAATCAATGTGGGATGGACTTCGGAGGAGGGGGCGGGGGGATGTCAAGAAATGTGTAGAGCAGTAAGGAGGGTCTCTGTGGCACTTCAATACAAGCTCCAGGCTTGCAGGCTGCTGCATAGGTGGCAATTTCCCCCAGTGAGGCTAGCCAAGATGTATTCGGCGAATGAACTGCATTGTTGGAGGGGGATGTGGTGCCCTGGGCACGAACAGACTCCTGCATGTGGTGTTGTGCCCATGTATTCAGGCATATTGGAGGGAGGCTCTTTCTTGGATTCTTGAGAGAGGGGATAGAAAGACTGTGCAACCCGCTCCTGATGTTGTTTGGCTTGGAGGAGGAGGAAGGGTTCAGTAGACCAAGCCACATGGGTCACAGCCTATTGCCGGTGGTCAGGGTACGATAGGCAGGGCCTTGAATAGTGGTATACAAAAGGAGAGCTGACCTACTCTCACGGGTTGTTTTGCACACTGCTAATTTCTGTGTGATTATTTTACTACAGGTGAGGCTCATGAAGAGTTAGCCTCCAAAGCCAGTAAATGTAGAACCCAAACAATGCTCTGTATATAACAATGAGTTTATATCTTTGGCTAACCCATTTAAAGGCAATGGCACCGATCTGGAACGGGCGGCAATAACTCTAGTAGACTACTATTCTGATTTGGTAGCCATTTTAATTTAGGACATTTTTTGACAAGGCAAACATTTTTTCAAAGAAAATATTAAACTAATTACAATTTCAGAAGGTCACTAACAGATGGTGTACATTAGATTTTAGATTTTTACCAACCAATGGTGTACATACATACAAATTCATACATGTACTAAATGAGAAAAACAAGTATCACAAATAATGCCACGTACATCATGAAAAAGAGAACAAATATTTGTGAATACAATTCATTCCAAATATACATTTCTAAATGTGCAAAATATACAAAATGACCACACACCTAGAACTACAATACTAGTTCTGTAAACCTGCTAAATGGGACAGACTTATTCTGCCATGGTTATGTGTGGTATAGGAAGACAAGTAAATTGGCCACCCACAGAAGTCTAGTCACTTGCGAGCTGGTTTATAAGACAGGCTCTTAGTCTTATAGCCTGAAAAATAAGCTATTTCTAATCTTAAACCAGTTCCAAAGAAAGAGAGATAGTTTCCTGGTGGACTCAAAGGTCAGTTAATGAGTGCTGTGAGTATGTAGAGACCAGTCCTCGGTCAGGGCCTGGAAAGGGGCATCCTTTTATTTTGTGAATCTGGTACAGATGAATGCGTCTGGCAAATAATATATGTTGCTGAAACCGGTTGACCCCTATGGGGGCTATTACGATTAAGGGTGATTCCCCTATTCCTTTCCCAGGAAGCCTAGTGACCTTCCTGTTTTAAAATGGGTGTCTGCATACCCCGAGAGGAACTGCAGATAAGGGTGAATAAAAGATAGATGCCTTATTGCGGTTCCTTTTTTATACACACATAAAAACTCTCTCCGACTATAGAGTTATCTTTGTTTATTTTGGTCGCATACCCTCTGGTGTCATCACTACTGTTCTCAACAGTGCTCTCGCTTTCAGTCATCAATAATCCTGGTAGCTTGCTTCTGACAATGAAGGTCAATAATGTAACGGAGTTTTTCTTCTCTTTCTATCCACTGTCTTAGATCGGCAGCTCATCACTGCTGTGTAGGGACAGGAGACAATCTCTCCAAGGATAGTTAGTTCTCCCTATCCCACTCTTTGAGAGTAAGCACTGGTGCATTAGAACACGTCTGGATGTATGTTACTGCTGTGGGATACCTGTCCATCTCTGCTTAGCCACCACCGCGCCTTTGAAGACATGACCACTGAAGGGAAAATGCAGAGTTGGACATGGCTTAACCAGCACCCCATCATACAGATAAGTGGTGTTATGTTAATGTACTGACTAAGCTCAGAGAAGAGAGTTGGACAGATGGATGGTTCATTTTGCCCTTTAGATTTCCATCCCCGCTTTCCCCCAGAAATGATGAGATGTACTGCCGGTGAAAACAGTCCATGGTCCTGTTCATGTCTGTCTTCTAGAAGAGCTTGGCCACCATTTCTCAAGATCTGCCTGAAGACCAGCTAATTTCCGGTTGCCCACAAATGGGATTGGAGAGTGTCACATAATGTGACTTTGGAGACAGGGAAGGTCATCTGCTTGACCTGAGGGCCACATGAGTTTGGCGGTATTTCACCTAGAAACGCAAATAGCGTTATCGCATACAGTAACAGGAAGTGGTCATAAGATTTGGCGTCATGCAGACCCTTTAGTTATTCCCCATGATTTAATCCTGTAGAACTCTTGGGGGAAATGCAGTGTTACTGCGTGAGAAATATTGCATCCAGTTGTGTTTTTGCAGGGAGGTAAGTATCTCTACATAAAATGAGGTTGATTTTTCCTAAATTGCTTACTCAGTCCACAATACTGTGGAGCCCTAAAACATGAGGTATTTGGAAATACTGCACATTTTACCGTCCGTTACCTCAAAACTCGTAATTGGTCTACCGAACAACAGAAGCGGAGACTAGAAGTAATTGTAGAGCGATGGAAGTCAACTTAGGACTACTTCACCAATGTTCTGCCTTATAACCCACCCTGGTTGCTTTGATGAGTAACGTAATCTTTTAGAAAACCTGTGTGTTGTGTGCTATAAATGTCTGACTTTTGTGAACTGTGCTTCTATGTCATTGTTTGCCTTCAGCAATGGTTCAGTGCCACACCATCGATGGTTACAGCTGCTGTATACAAAGAGGATTATGGAAGTGTTCTTCAAGTAGGGCTGAAATGTTATCATTTCCCTTAATTTATAGACCTCTGATGGCTACTTTTGTCCTAGGTGAAAGTCTACAATCTTTTGCAGTATGAGCACGCTGCAGATGACGTGCTGATCCTGGCCACCGACGGCCTCTGGGATGTGTTATCCAATGAAGAAGTATCCGAAGCCGCCACAAACTTCCTTGCCAACTGCGATCCCGACGACGCTCACAGGTTTGTGACGTATAGTGAATGTTCAGCTGTGTAATGATGGCTATTTAAAGACCCATTTATACTTCCAAGTATAGAAGTGTCAAGATGAGATGCCTTCAACCCTACATCGCGTTGTCTTTTAATGAAATCAATGGTAGGCACAATGTGTGGCACGGCAAGGAGAACCAACAAAAATGGTTTGTTGGTAATGGATAAAAGATCATAGTTTGGGAGGTTGTTGAAACCATTTTTTCCAACTTCCTATATTTTGAGGATTGTAGATAATTATGAACAATATTACCCGTTAGGTGGTGAACACAACCGTTGTCTGCGGCAGTGTCAGGGGGTGGGTGGGCACAGTCAACCAATTTAGAAGTGTGTGATGATATTGCAACACGGTTGCTGAAGGGTTGGCTTTTCTAGGGAGCTAGATGGTGGTTGGGAGACGGAAGAGTAAGTGGTCAACTTAATTGTTGCCAGCAATTCATTCTAAGGTGATAATGCAGGTCCGCCTCCATGTGTAGCCATCAAGCCGATTCACGCTTGAAATAGTTGTGTAGGTAGAGGTTGGTTGCCGGGAGGACGTACGTGTGCGGTGGGATTCTGACTGGATCGGCGTCTGGGGATCGTGCTTAATGGAAACAGTTGATAGATTGGGGGTTATAATGAATTGAAGTGAGGAAAGGATTTCAGACGAGAGATCTCTTAAAGATGAGCTGGAAGTCAAAGTGCAAGAGGAATGAGATGTGATCTTAACGCATAATGTTGGCTCCTGTGTGTCATGTAGGGATTTCAAACTACACGGGGTGCTTGATGGTCAATTTTGCATGTTTTGTTGATTTATTACATACGTGCACTAGGAGTCCAAAATGGTTGTAGAGCTGTTATGACAAGGATGATGAGAAATGTGACTTGTCCTTCATCCAGTTTATTCACAATTTTTCAGGCACATCATCCTCCCTCCTGACCAACTTCTCTGCAGCCGATTCCATGAGACGAATCGGGAGCAAGGGTTCCAGGTATAAAACAGAGTGGTTCACAGGGCGTAATACCAAGGGGCTCCCACCCACAGAACACATTAACATTACACTGTGTGACATGAGGAGTGGATGAAGAGGGGAGTGCCCGCCCACTAAGCAATTGTCACTTTGTCCCAAAGGATCACTTCATACTTACCCGTCTCCTCCGCGTGAAAGGTAGGTAGAGCCGTCCAACCTTTGCAAGATGGTGCTTGAAAGTAAACACGTGTCTTGCTTCAGCTGCTTAGCTGAAAGTGCAAGTCAAACAGGCCATTTGGGGTGATACGCTAACCTGGGGCTGTCAGAAATATAGTGAAATGTGGTTGTCACTCCCCACCATAGTGGCTGCCGGCACCAGTAAGATAAAGGTTCACTTTGATCATGATCATGTACAAATGGCTAGTTCAGCTTGTGTTGTCTGTAGAGGTCACAGTGCAGGCAGGAGACCTACCTCATGTGGTTTACAGAGACAAATAGACAATAAGTTTTGTGACTGAAGCCTCACTCAGCATGTTGCACTCAAGTGAGTAAATGATCACAAGTTAGTCACTGGAGGACATCCTGATCGGGTTCAAATACCTTCGAAAACAGGTTGGCTCTCTACAAAGCCTGCCATGGCCCACAGCTGCTACCCCGAGCTGAATGTACATGTCTCCTCAATGTACTATCAGGGTTCACTTAGACCCTTCAAAAGAGTTCTGCTTGCCACAAATCTCTCACAGAACATCTACACAGAGATGGGTGATAACCTGTCTGGATTTATTGACAAACACTAAAAAAATGTACCTGCTCTCTACAAAACTATTCAAGAAGACCTAGCAAACCAGTTTCCTCAATGGTACTTCTATTATGGTCAAGGCTGGATTTCCAACTGCCAAAACAATCATCCTTGGTTGAGCTACTTTCTCATTGACCGACCCTCCCAGGTCCAACTTGGGTCTTTCCTCTCATCTATCTCGCTCTCTACCTGTGGTGTCCCCCGGGGGGTCTAACCTTTCTCCCTGGCTTTTTAATAACTACCTGGCACCTCTTACCCACTGCATCGCTACACTCTGCTCTAGCTTTCAGTGTTATGCGATGACACCTAGCTCTCCTCCAGGCTCCCTCAGCCACGTCTGCTCCTTCTCTCATACCAGACTGCCTTGCCACAATTCAGGAATGGCGTGCCGCCAATAATCTTTGCCTCAATGCCAGTAAAGACTAAGATCCTTCTCATCGGGACACCTGCTCCCTCCTTTCCTCTCTCTCTCTCTGGCCGCCCACCCTGGGCCCTCTACCTGCTCCTTCCTGTGAAGCTAAGAATTTTGGTGTCATCTTCGACTCCAACCACTCCTTCTCTCCTCGCATCTCTGACGTCCCTAAGAAGTCGCACTTATCTGCACCTCTTCAGACGTATTCTGCCCTTTCTTACTTTCCCCAGAAGCTCACTGTCTCCAGAGCTCTGGTGCTCTCTAGGCTGGACTACTGCAACATCCTCTTTCTCAATCTGCCTACCTCTACTCTTCCACCTTTACAACTTATCCAGAGACAGGACTGCGTGCCTTGTCCTTGGCCTCAAGCTCAGGGATCGTATCTCTCCATCGCTGATATCTCGCTACTGGCTCCCTGTGGCTGCAAGGATCAAGTTCAAGACCCTTTGCATCGTCCACAAGGCTTTCTGGGCACTACCTCCAGCTTTCTCTTCCTAAACATCTTCCTTCTCCAGCCCTCTGCTCATCCACCTCCAACTCTGAGGGTCAGACCCTTCTACAAACAGAGTGGGGGGTAGATCTCTTTCGTCGGCTGGGGCCTCCCTCTGGAACAGCCTCCCTTCCACTCTCAAACTTGAGCAGAACCACCTCCGGTTTCGGAAGCAACTGAAGACCTTCCTTTCCGCTTTCTCTCTTCCTCTCCCTTACTGATGTCCGTGCCTGCTCCGCACACTGGCCACCCACTGAAACGCAGGCCCAGGCTCCTGCTTGTCAAGTTCTCTCTGCACTTATGAGCCACCCTCTGGCAGCACTTTTTGAGTTACCTGCACTTCTGCCCCCATCACTGGTATTTCTCCCCCTCCCCACACTGGTGTGATCTGAATAACACAAGGCCTAGTAAAATTGTTGTTTTGGCCTCCTTCTGCCCCCCCCTCTTGTCTTGTCGCGCCTAGAAACACTTGTGTAAATGCGCATTATAAATGACTTATCATATCATATATCCAGTAAATGAATGCTGGACATGCAAAATGGAGGTTAGTTGACAGTCTGGGAACATCATCAATTTCTACTAGTGTCCATTCACACCTGGGGAAGGGTCCCCAGCCAATCAGGTGGCTGGAAAAGCAGGTGGAAGCTGCCAGTGTCTGCCCATGTTCTCTCAGCCACACATGCCCCTTTACCAGGAGCTGCCACCAAATAGCTATCACCCCCTTGTTTGGGGGGCCCCTACCTGGGCTCAGGCTTGTGAGTGATTACCGACCCTGTAGGCCCCTGAATGCCAGAATGATAGCTTAATTCAGAAAGGGAACTCGTTTCTAATGGCTTCCTGCTGAAGCAATACACAAAGGTGTGTATTCTGTAGTTTCCAAACACAATGGCTATGTAAACATGGTGAAAGTGTTATGTGGGAAACATCTTTTTCAAAAACGTCTTTCACGAGAACACCTTCTGAATTACTGCTCAGAGTAAATGCAAGGCTCTCGATGTGTTCAAGCTCTAAGCTGAACCTAAGTGCAGTGTTTACACAAAGGATTACCAGTGTGGCCAGTGCATCTCAACTCTGGGCGCCCTAAGTTCCAAAACCGTAGCTAACACCCGTTGCATCTAAAGGCGTTGCAATAGGGACACCTGCCACAAAAATCCTCAGCATTGCACAAAACATCCACTGCTGATTGGAGGAAAGCGAGGAAAAGCAACTGTTCCAAAGGTGACAAAACCAGCAATAGCCTGCCGCCAGATCTGCTGCATATGTACGTAGGACCCTGTTCACCTTGTGTATTCTTGGCAGAACAATCTGTAGGGAAGCTTCACCAGCGGCAATGAACACACACCGACACTGGGCAGTTACTGGCACGACTACCCGCTCACTAGGTGCCCAGTCGTGGTCGAGCAGAGTCCCCTTTATTGCATTTGTGATGTAGTACGATCTTACGCGCAGGCGCGGGTACATCTACGTCACCACAGCATGTTTAGGCTACCTCGTCGCCAAACTGTAGTAACGGGACTGGACATATAGACGACAAAGGATGTTTATTCCAATGAAGCTCCTAAAGGCAACCCTCGGACCCCATATCAATTTACTATATGCAATAACACACTTTGCTAGTTAATGTTAAAGGATATTTATACCGTATACTATGACCACCGGAGTGGTCCCCTGGCACTCTGGTGGATCTGAAAAGGAGGAGGGTAGGGTGAGTTAGTAGGACTGAGCTTGAAAAATGCAAGAGAGCTGTGATGTGGTGTTGGCAACTTCGGTTCGGTTTACACCGTTCGCTGAGCTTAGGTGTGCTTTTTGGTTCGTAGCCATCATGTGCTGTTGTGCGAGGATGTGTGGTTTGTTTTGTTGTTGCGGTGTAGTGAAGTGTGTGCGGTTTGTTTTGGTTTAGCGGTATGGTTGTGTTTAGTTAGAGTTTGAGAGGTATATGCAGAGGGGTTAGTTGTTTAGTAGGGTTGGTTAGTGGCATCACTATCCAGCTCTGACGCATGCTGATCTCCATAATTCTGACTAGATGTGAGGCGAGCTAATCTTCACAATTCTGTCTACATGTGACGCACGTTAATCTGTAAAATTCTATCTAGATGTGATGTGAGGCTAATGTTCACAGTTCTCTCTCGATGTGGTGCAATGCTTATCTTCACAGTACTGTCCAGATGTGATGCAGGCTAATCTTCACAATTCTGGTTACTTGTGATATAAGTTATCTTCTCAATTCTATCTAGATGTGGCACATGCTAATCTTCATAATTCTGTCTACATGTGATGCATGATAATTTTCACAGTTCTATAAAAGCCAGATAAGGCTGACTAAGACAATTGGCCAAGGCATTGGATATGGCTAATGTATTAATGTGCAACAAACTACAGTCTTTTGGATAATGTGTTAATAGGATAATAAGATGGGTTAGACAGTCTGAAGGGAAGCAGTAATTGCTGGTCCCCCTGCCTAGACCTCGCCTACCTTGTCAGTTGCTGCTGGTTGGCGGCTGCAGGCTACACAGGCACACGCAGGGTTCAACAAGGTTTGGCTCTGCTTCTTCGGGAGCTGCCCTTTGTCTCAGGCCCTTAGCCGAGGGGCTGCCCAAGTAGAGGCTGCCCAGAGTAGGTATCCTAAAAAAAGGTCCTAGGGCCAATCAGAGGTTGGTGGCCGGGAAGAGAGGACGGGGCCAGGCACACCAAGGAAGCAGGAATGGAAGGGAGTGGGGAAGGGGGCTAGAGCTCCTTTGAGCACTGCATTTTTACAAAATAAAAGTAAAACATGCAATGGCTGTCTCTAAAGCCAGGGGGCACTTACCCCTAGTCTGCAGGCAGCAGGGGACCTCGGTGCAATAAACATTGGGTCACTCTGGCCAATCGGAGGGTCGTGGGTGGTAAGGGAGGAGGGGGCCAGGCACAACAAGGAAGTGGTAATGGAAGGGAGTGGAGAAGAGGGCAAGAGCGCCTCAGAGTGCTGCGTTTTGACAAAATGAAAGTAAAAAATGCAATGGGGAAATGAGGGGTCTCAAGAGCCAGGGGACACTTACCCCTAGTCTGCAGCTCTAGTAGCATCAGCTCTGTTTGTGCATGTTATTAGTCACTGTTAAGCCTGAACGCGGAGTCAAGGGCAACGCGTCTTGCTATACTGTTTCTGCTGTTTGTGCTGGGAGTGCGTGGAGGAGGGGCTGCTGATACAAAATCACTCAACTGAAAGCTACGGAACAGCAGAGATTCCAGAACGCCTAGCCATTAATCCCCAAGAAAAACCCGGTAAGGTTTATCCTCATCTTTCTATACAGATTCTAACTTGATTGGGAACCGCGAGAGACTGTTGGAGCTTGCTCCTTTGATCTTGCGGTCCCTGTCTCATACGGCTGGGATATATATGGCTATCAGAGTCTCTACAGGAGACAAGTAAAAAACTAAAACTGTCTTGAAACGCCATGATCATCAGACGTGAGTGTTCTTTTTGCATATAGTCCCCCGTTGGTTGGGGGGCTAATTCATCGGAGCTTCATTGCCTTGAACACCTAACTGAGCTGCTGTGTTGTGCGAGGCAGCGCTTCGTGGCTGCCTGATACTGCTATTGCTAAGTGCTCACGATCAAAAAAGGGCCCAATGAAACTTCGCAGTACAAAAGACATGGGGGGCGAAGGGGATGGTTCATACTTAAATGAAAGCCATGAAGTAAATATACCCATGGAACAACACACCCAGGGGAACGCAATCCCAAGCACCCCCCAGCAAATCCAAGTTCTGGCACACACATAAGAACTTCATAGCACTCCAGCGGACAGCCTCAAGAAAAAGAACCCAAGTGTCGCAATAGTAAACAACTGGAAGCGGGGTTTGGAGTACACTACAACGACGAAAAGAATTCAATGGAAAATAGAAAATCACTTTGGGAGAAAACGACATAAAAGTCACAGTGATATTGAAGGAGAATCACTCATCCTCTGGGAAAACCCGAGGCAACCCCGAACTCCATCCTCTAGCACAGAAATCCATATATCGCCAGCAATGTTGGAGAAAGATGCCTCCATCCCAAACGAGGGGGACAAGGTGGTATCACCAATGCCGCAAAACCCACAATCACGAAAAAGTGCGACACAACTTTTAAACGACCAAAGAGATTTAGCTTACACTGAAGATGAGAAAACAAAAACAGATCTAAGTACAGACACATTGAAAGCTTTGAACTTTGTTCTCAAAGACTGAGACCAATGAGTTGAGATGTTAAAAACGGAGGTGCAAGCACAAAACGGGACACTTATAGAGACGGCAAAAGAAATAGCACTCTGTGACTCTTCTTTAGTAGGTCTGGTGACCGCAACTAACACAAACTTGAACCTCCCGATCCAGGCTCTAAACCTGGAAATGGTAAAACAAGGACTTGACATATCCTCTATTCAGCAATCATTGAAGGAAAAGAGTGAGATTGGAAACCAAAATAACAGACTATTGCAAGAGGTTTTATCAGTACTGAAAGGAAATCCGAATATAAACCAAGCAGAGAGAACTACAGAATAAATCCAAGAATACTCGCTTGATGACACACCACTATCAGACTCGATACTGGAAGAATTCCGAAGGCTTGCCAATGTAGTAGAAGAAGACATAGACTCTGAAGAGGACATACAAAAAATGGAACCAGAAAAGGTAAAAGGGAGTCAAATGGAGAAAATTCAAGACTGGCAAAAACCAGGTGAACAGACCTCAAGAGGCAGAAGGAAAATGAGAAAACATCTTACAAGAAGAGAGAGGTCAAAATCAACACACCCCAAAGTGGAAAAAAAACAAAAAAAGGGCCGAAAAAAAATACAACTGGAAATGCAAAAGGAAAAATAAATCGGAAGACGAACCTAATAACCAATGGCAATAGTGAGGAACAGGATAGCATTGCATGTAATGTCAAAGACCTACAAAGCCTCACAGAAAAAATCAGGTTTGCGGCAGGAAAGCAAAGTCAGAAGTTCAATAAGGAAAAGCCTGAAAAGATCAAAACAGGCAACAGCAATAAAATGGAAGGAACTGCTGTGGTCATAAAAGCAAGTATCGGTCTGCAAACTGAGGAGGAGACAGAGCAAAGTAATAGCCCAAAAATAAAAATGGCAGAAAATGCTCTGAAAGGACAATCAAAACTTGATAAACAACAAACGAACCAGATGGTCTACTTCAAAAAGATCCCATAACAAAAACACTAAAATGGGACCCGATTTTCCTGAAAACAAATCTTCACCTGGAAAAGAAGAAAAATAATGTAAAAAACACAGCTACGGGGGCGCTGTTGTGCGCCGAGCAAGATGGCCGCTTGATGCGTGAGCTCCGTGGCGAGCGGACCTCATAATCCTGTTCCTTGGCGCCTTTCCTATCTGCTGCCGTGTACGGGGTACACGATTCTGCTGCCACGGCTTCGGGGATCCAGCGGACCCAATCCTGCTGTGAATCGGAGCCGGGAAGGGCTTTCCCCGACTCCGTGGCACCCATCCCCCCGCCTGCGGCGCTCCTGCGCGCCGAAGACTCGGCCCCGGCGGAGAGTGGTCGTACCCGCCGGGGTCCTGCTGCGCTGCCTCCCACATCTGCCGGGCATCGGTGGGGGCCGGCGTGCCTCATCCCTTCCGGCGGCGGGGCCGACGGGGGCCCGGGATCGTGGCCCGCCGGCGGGGCTGCGGCTTCTGCTGGGACGGTGCGGCCTGGGGCGGCTGCCCCCGTGTCCCTGGAGGGACGTTGGACCTGTGACGCGGCCGTCCCGCTCTCCCCCCCCTGCTGCACACTCCATCTTGGGCCCTCCTCGCCCTCTTCGGAGGATCTCCGCGACCTGTGGGGGTGTCGCCGGAGCCTCTCCCTCCCGACGGCACGCGCCCGGGTACGTGCTGCGGGGGTCTCGCTGCCTCCGGGGGCGATCCTGCGGCCGCCGCCTCGGTGCTCCTGCAGCCCTCGGGCCCCGCTGGGCCGACCCCCCCTCCTGGGGTGATCCTGTGAGCCGCGGCCGGCCCCGGCTGGGGGTGGACGGATCCGCCTTGCTGAATTCCTTCCAGCACCTGCGATCTGCTGGGGGGGGCCGAGCTTCGTTCCCCCTGGTGCCGGGTGGCCTGGAGCGCGCCGCCCCCATCATTCTTGGAGAGGCGCCTGGACTGATCCCCTGTCCCAGCTTGGGAGTCGCCGTGTGGTCTTCTCTCCTCCTTCCTTGGGACCCAGCGGGGGGGACGGGGGGACCTTCCCCCCCCCTGCTTGCACACCCTGTGCCGGTGGGGCAACGCGGCCTTTGGGTGCGTGCTGGGGAGGCTCCATTGACTTTTCACGCCGGAGCTGCCGCCACCCTGCCTCGGGACTCTGGGGTCCCCCCTCCTTGGCGGGCCGCCCTCTCTGCGGTGTGGGGTATCTGAGGCCCACAAACAACGACGACCGGCTCCGCCTGGTGAGCCCTGACCTTCCTGGCTCTCCTGCTCTGGGGCCCAGCTCTAGCTCTCCCCCCCCTTGGGGGGCTACTCGGCCTTCACCAACCTCATATTGCATTTACCTTGGCTGGAATCCCTCGTTCTGTGTGGCCCTATCGTTCACTGGGGGCTGGCCTCTCCCCGCCTCAGTACCCTGGAGGCTCCTGCCACTCCACCCGGAGTGATACTCTGCAGAAGGGCTCCGTCAATACCGCTGGTCCCTACTCTTCCATCTCTGGCTGTCTTCCACACCTTCCTGATCGGGCGGGAGCCCTGCAGCCTACACTTCTACGGCATAGTCTCGTGGCCACGATATTTCCTGCCTCCCTCTCTTGTCACGCACCCCACCTGGATTATTGACTTACACGGCCTGGGATCCCCCCCGTCTCCCTCTTGGGGCTGCTGGTGACTCCCCTTTACCCCACTCAACCATCACCATTGTCAAAATGACCAAGGGGGGCGCGAGGAAACAGAGCTCCATCAACATGTTTGCGAAGGCGGCTGTTAGATCCCCGGAGGACCCCATTGAACGGGCCCCTGTGGCGTCGTCGTCCGCAGTGGCACCTGAGCCCCAGGGCATGATGGACTTTATCAGGGAGGGTTTCACTGCCCTACACTCGAAACTGGACGATATGAACGGCACAATTTCCTCAATCAAGGCCCACATCGAGAGGACCGATAGCCGCGTGTCTGAGGTCGAGACACGGGTCGGCTCCGCCGAGGATGCACTGGGTGCACTGCGCTCCGAGGTTGTCGCTCTCTCGAGCCGAGTCCTCGAGGTGGAGAAGAAGAACGAGGACTTGGAATCCCGCTCAAGGCGCAATAACCTTCGCATCATCGGGGTCCCTGAGAGCGAGGTGCACGAGCCAATGGAGGACTTCGTTGAGCACACATTAATGTCACTCCTGGATTCGCCCAAGCTCTCCCCCCACTTCGCTATTGAGCGGGCGCACCGTGCTCTCACCGCTAAACCCAAACCCGGGGCTCCGCCTCGTCCCATCATCGCCCGGGTCCTGAACTACCGGGATCGTGATACTCTACTCAGAGCTGCAAGGGTCAAGGGCGAGCTCTTATTGGGAGGTGCGAGGATTCATCTTTACCCCGACTTCTCGACCGCCGTCCAACGAGAACGCAAGACTTTCCAGGCTGTGAAGCGGAGACTGCGAGATCACTCCATTAAATATGCCATGCTCTACCCCACCAAACTGCGCATAGAACACGCTAATCAGGTGTTCTTCTTCACGATCCCGGAAGAGGCCTCCAAGTTTATGGACGAACACTTCCCAGGCTGACTTCCTTCTCTTGTCCACAACTCTGCAGCTTCCCCCTTGGGCCCTGCGGGGGGAGGCCGGGTCCGGCCCTTCCCCGTCGCTGGTGCCGCATTGATCCTCTCTCCCGGATTCGGCTTGTTCAAGTTTCTCCTTTCATTTCAATGATGTGCCATACTGCTAAGTGCAAGACACCCTGCTTAAGTTACATTCAATGTTTGAAGTTGCACCTTGAGCTCTACTGGTCCTGCTGCGGCCCGGAGCGCTGCGGTCAGCCCGGCCTACAGGCCCCCAGGCGCTGATGCCTCTAGTTTGGTTTTGGTTTAGGGGGTTTGGGATTGTCATTCCTCTGTTTGGGAGGGGGATGTGGGTGGGGGTGGGACATGTTTGGGGTTTTATTATCAGAAAATTGGCACTGGCAGCGAGGGCGGACTGGGGTGCAGCACTCACCCATTGGTCTTGGACACCTTTTTTGACTATACCACTACCACATCCATGGCAGAGGGGGACTTAACCTTTATGAGTTGGAATGTGCGGGGGTTGGGGAACTATAGAAAGATGAGGCAGCTCCAGCTGCAGGCTGAGCGCCATGGGTCCAAGATCCTCTTTTTGCAGGAGACACATGCTCGCATGGAACAATGCGTGCGTTTCGCCAAAACCTGGGGCCCCCATAGGTTTTTTACCGACTTCTCTACTCAAAGTCGTGGGGTCATGACCCTTATTCACAAGAGTCTCCGGTTCACCCTCATCTCTTCACATATTGACCCCCTGGGCAGGTATGTACTATTACACGCCACGCTTCAAGGGAAAGAAGTGGTTTTGCTGAACATTTATGGCCCCAACCTCGATGACCCTGAGTTCTACAGACAGGTCACGTCCCTTCTAGATGGCTTCCCCCTTGTTCCAATTCTCTGGGGGGGGGACTTTAATACTATCTTTGATGTGGCCCTTGATAGATCTGGGACCAAGCCCCGTCATCTTTCCAGGGCAGCCTATGCTGCATTATCATCTCTGCCCCGGTTGGCCATGGTGGATGCATGGAGGTTCTTTTACCCTGACTCTCGCGTTTATTCATTTTATTCTTCAGTCCATGACTCGTACTCCCGAATTGACCACTGGGTGATCTCCAATGTCCTGGTTAAAGACGTGAAACAGTTAATGATTTTACCCAGAACCTTGTCTGACCACTCTCCAGTGACCATCACCGTGAATTGGGCCCCTGATCCTGGCCGGTCCCGCTGCTGGAAACTGAAACCCCTTGCCCTTCTTGATCCAGAGTTTCATTCCGAGCTCGAGGACTCTATTGAAGAATTCTTCGAGTTAAACACAGGCTCGGTACCATCAATAGCCACACTGTGGGAGTCTTTCAAGGCCTATATTAGAGGGATTGCAATTTCCAAGGAAAACGGAGTCCTCAAATCAATTAGGAGAGCCCTAGCCGAGAGTGAATCCAAGCTGTCGACCCTGGAGGCTGCATGTTCACTTCACTCTTCTCCGGGTAACCTAGCGGCCATTGGGACGGAACTGGATACATTTCGCTCCCTGGCTGATCGTGAACAGAGGTTTCTGGACAACCCAGGTATCGCGCGGAAATACAGGGAGGGCGAGCGCCCTGGCCGATTCCTCGCGAGGTTGATCCCACATGAGACGGGTTCCCCACACATTCTCGGGATTGAGAGACCGGACGGCTCTTTGGCTGTCTCCTCCCGGGACGTCAACACGGAATTCTTTAATTTTTACGAGTCCCTATACTCCAATGCGGACGAAGTATCAGTGGAAGAAATCGACTCCTTTCTCAAATCCCTTCCCTTGTCAACTTTATCCCCTGAGGCCCGGGCTCTCTCGATTCCCCACTCACACTGGAAGAGCTCTCCGACGCTATCGATTCCCTATCCTCTGGGAAAGCCCCCGGCTCCGATGGTATCCCAGTCGAATTTTACAAGTCCTATAAATCACTTCTCCTTCCTCACCTGTTGGCTGTGTGGGAGGAGGCGGTCGAGACAGGTGTGTTCCCCCCTTCACTACGTGAGGCCACGATTACAGTATTGCTAAAGGCTGGCAAACCCCCCTCGCATTGTGGATCGTATCGTCCGCTTTCCCTTATAAACTGCGACGCCAAAATATACGCAAATGCCCTGGCTCTCAGGTTGGCCCCCATCCTTCCGTCCATCATTCATTCCGATCAAGCGGGCTTTGTCCCGGGGCGGTCCACCTCCCTGAACTTACGGCGTATATTTAATATAATTGACAGGATTAGCCCAGAGACTCAGGCTGTAGCGGCTACGCTGGACATGCAAAAGGCCTTTGATTCGGTTTCATGGCAATTCCTTTGGCGGGTTCTCGAGAGCTGTAAATTTGGTCCCTCCTTTCTCTCTTGGGTCAAGCTACTCTATTCATCCCCCGTGGCTAGGGTCCGTACAGGTGACCACTGCTCTCCTTCCTTTGGGATCGCCAGGGGGACGAGGCAGGGGTGCCCATTCTCTCCTTTGGTTTTTGCAATAGCCATAGAGCCCTTCGCGGACATGCTTCGCCATCGCCACGCCCACAGAGGCCTCCGTACTGCCGGGAGGTCGGACATAGTTTCCCTATATGCGGATGACGCGTTGCTGTTCATTCGCTCTCCATCCCTCAACTTGCCTCCAGTGCTGGAAGATATCATTTATTTTGGCCGGGTCTCGGGCCTTAGGGTGAACTGCTCGAAATCCATCCTCTTCCCACTCACGGAATGCACTCTCCCCCCCCCTGACACTCTGGGATTCACATGGGCTCAATCCACATTCACTTACCTGGGGATAGCAGTAACGCGCCAGCAGGCACTAACCCTCGAAGAGAACTTCCGGAAATACCTTACACTCCTGTCTGTTAAGGTTTTAGCATGGGACAAGCTCCCGATTTCTCTCGCGGGCAGAATGGGTCTATTGAAAATGGTGGTGTTACCTCAGCTGCTTTACAAGTTTGCCAACGTACCCTTGTGGCCGGGCGCGGACTTTTTTCGCGACCTGACTCGTACGATTAACTCCTTCCTTTGGCACTCGGGAGCGGTCCGGCTTAAGTATGAGACCTTGTCCACCCCCATGGCCAGGGGGGGCTTTGGTGCCCCTGATTTTCTCAAATATTGGCTAGTATCCCAGATCCAATATATCTCCCATTGGTTTAATACAACTGACCCCCCCCCCCACGTCCGGCTCGAGAAACTTGCGGTCTGTGACCGCGAAATCCGCTCTTTGGTTATACAACCCGCTCCTCAGGTGCTGGACTCACAGAGCCCGTTAGCCTGCACATCCCTTGCATTAGCCAAAACATGGAAGCTGCTTGGAATAGCCTGCGCCTTCCACGGCAACCTTCCCCTCTGGAACTTCCTCCCGGGGGTTCCCCAGGTCACACAACTTATTGTTCGTCGCTGGGCCGAGGCAGGCTATGAGCTGCTGCGGGACGTGTTTGACCAGGGCATATTCATCGAGTGGACTGATCTTCCCCTACCCTTGAGGAGTGACCGGAGTGTCTGGCTTCAATACGCGGCTCTCCGTAAGACCCTTAAGCGTAATTATCCAACATTCCCTGCGTTACCACCAGACGACCCGGCCATTGAGGAACTCACTTCCCCCTCACCCATGAAAGGTAAAATCTCTAGGTTATACTCCATGCTGCAGTCCAGATCCTCTCCAGAATTTTCTAAACTCAGGGGGTCTTGGGAGAGGGACCTGGGGGAGGAAATATCGGACGACCGCTGGGCACATATATGCGATCGCACTCACCGGGTGTCCTTTAATTCCCGATTCAAACTCATTCAGTTAAAAGTGCTGCATAGGTTCCACTATACTCCGGCTAGATTGCATCGCATGTCCAGTGAGCATCCTTCTAGTTGCCCTCGATGCGGGCATGATGACGCGGACTACATCCACATGATCTGGTCCTGCCCCCGCCTCACACAGTTCTGGGGAGCGGTTTGCGCGACGGTATCTGCTATGCTCGATCACCCCATCGATCCTTCTCCAGCATTGTGTCTCTTCCATGATCTCCCCGGCCTCCCTCGTAACTCTAAAAAACTGACTGGCCTCTGCATGCTCTTAGCGGTTCGGTCCATCCTGCTCTGCTGGCTTCGCCCCTTTCCCCCCACACATGCCCAATGGTTAAGGGCGGTTACTTGGGCCTCTGACTCTGAGGAAACTTGGTCTCACATGCAACCTACTCACTCCAGGCCTAGGGACATCTGGCTTAGATTCCGCTCCTACTTGTCCGACCTTGACATGACTCCGGCTGCTTCCCCTCCACCTGCTCTTTCTCACTAGTCTGAGAGTTCCCCCCCATTTTATTTTATTTTGATCAGCCTCCCCTCCCCGTATGTCGTTTGTAATTCTGTTTTCGTTTCTTTGAGTCATCTAATGTGCAATCTCCGTATGACTGTTCCATGATCTGTATTGTCAGTCTGTACCTGCTGGGCGCTGTTCGCCTGTTGTTTTGCTGCCATGCTGCCTAATAAAAAAGAATTTATAAAAAAAAAAACACAGCTACAGCACAGTGTGATAACATGAAAATTGCTCCCATCTTTCTAACCAAGAAACAACTGGCTGTCAAGGATCCAAATACACTTCTTCCAAACTCAACCATCTCTATGTTCACGACAGAAAAAAAGCCATCTAAAGTAAATGAAAACAAAGTTCAAAATGGTGAAGGGAAGTCTGTAAAGCTAGACAGTTTTGGATATCAAGATGACGCCCTTTTAGCAACACAGACCTCATCCAAAGTTTGTGATCAGCCGGATCAAAGTACATCAAAAAAATATATAACTCAAAGAGTTTGGTTGAGATTGCGCTCAAACCTAGGGTATCACAAATCTTTGAGTCGTGGAGTAATACTGGGCATAACGAAAAAAACAAAAACTCTTCAATCTTTTGCATATGAAGACATAGAGAGTGTTAAATTTCCAATGTCCAACGACCCATTCATGGTAGAATTAACTCTAACATACAAAAAATGCTATGTTACAAGAATCGATAGAGCTGGAATCTTATGGGCTAGAAGTCTCATGTAATGATACAGAAAGCAGTATCATAGATAATCATCAGAACCTCTTATGCTCAAAAAACAAGGGAAAGGTAACTCCAAATGAATCAGATCATATGGAAAAGGGAAGCTTAGAGAAGGATTTAAAGATAAGATAACATCCTCATGCTTCTTCCAGAAATACTGACACAAGTACTGCAGAAGCTGGGACTGGGAACTCAGCAACTTTACAAGGAATGATCTAAATGTTTTTAGCTGGAACACAAGGGGATCCAGCGTTATTAGAGCAAAAGAAACACGGGCACACCCATTCAATCAGGGAGATGTGGTCCTATTACAAGAAACTTGGCTGGTAAACCCTTTAAACATTGAAGGATACACATTTTTTTGTTTACCAGCTGTACAAAAATCATTAGGTCGTCCGTCAGGAGGTTTGCTGATAGCACTGAAGAATCAAACCTTCAAAAATGCAGTAGAAATATGGAAAAATCCTTCTGGTATTCATGCATGTAGAGCAGAAATACATTTACAAGAAATTTCCACAACCTGGGTCTTTGTAAACATATACTGGAACCCTGCAAGCTCTAAACTGAACTGCTTTTTAGAAGATTTGGCCTTACTATTTGAAGAAGTAAAAGTAACTTCGGCCTCCAGTAAGATCGTGGTGGCAGGAGACTTTAACTCAAACTGTTTACATCCACAGAAAGGAGAGACACATCAAGCGAATAATGGGAAAGCAAGGAGGGGAAGAATGTGGCAGGAGTTTATGGAACAATGGGACCTTCATATGGTCAACGGCATACAAGAGGGAGAACACGCACCATATACAACATGGCATAGAGGGAAATCATCCTCTGCTTTGGACTTCATCTTTGTTTCAAAAGCCCTGCACGCTTTACCTTCCATCCTCACTTTAAAACAGGAAGGAGGTAGTGATCACAGCAGACTCGAACTGTCATTTGAAAATATCTTAGTAACAAAAATGGAAAGAGAAACACAGATTCTAGAGGGGAAAAAAAGGGAAAATCAGAGTTGTGAAATATAAAAACGGGGGAGTTAAATTAAACAGAAGACTAAAGGAGATCCCTGAACATATTTGGAAAGTGCAATGCGACCCACACCAATTCACAAAATTTCTCTGGGCAACTGTAGCGCCCGAAGATTTAACGGGAAAAGTCATACAAAAACATCTACATGCCTTTGATGAACCAACGCAAATGTGAAAGAGAGCATAGAAAAGCTCTGCGAGACATCAAAAAAGCAGGATATTCGATTGAAAAAATGAAAACTGAAATAAAAAGAGAAAAAAACTAACTATAAATCTTGGTCAATCTCGCAGAAGGAATTCCGGATGCAAACAGATGGTGAGCATATACTTAACACACTTAGAGAAAATAATAGTAAGAACTTTTGGGAAGCAATGAATCAATTTGAGGGGGAAGTAGGATACTCTCTGTGCAATCTAGTGTCTGAAGATGGTTGGGTCAAGTATTTGACAGAGATCTACAAGAGTGAGAGTAACTGTCAATTTAGGATTAAACCAGATACTCCTTGGCAACTCAATTTCAATGAGGAGGAAATCTATGAAATCATAGTCAACTCCTCTACATCTAAAGCCTCGGGACTGAATGGCCTGACCGATCAGGCACTGAAAAGTGAACCAGCACTTTGGACAAAACTATTATCCGCTCTTTTCGAGGAAATTCTAAAAAAGCAGACTTTTCCAACATCCTGGAAAACGGCTCTCATCTTCTTTAAAAATGGGGATCGCCGATTAGCAGCGAATTGTAGACCAATAGCGCTGCTGGATATTGAAAGCAAAATATTCATGAAACTGTTACTAAATCACATCTCGAAATGGGTAGAAGACTCTAACATCTTATCACGCTTTCAAACGGGATTCTGAGAAAGGCCACTCGACATCCATAAACGGCCTGATCTTAAACATACTGAACGAACGAAAAGAAGGGGGAAAAATGCAACCATTGTATGGAGCCTGGATAGATCTGTCAAAAGCGTTCGATCAAGTAGAACGAGCTCTCCTCTGGGAGAAACTCCGAAAGTGGGGAATGCCAGAAACGCAATTATCCATCTTAGTGGAACTGCACAGGGAAACAAATTTGAGAGTTCGGCTCGATGTAATGGGACTTCTCTCAAAGTTAATTGAGGTAAACAGGGGGGTCAGGCAAGGGTGCTTGGGAGCTCCTCTATTTTTTAATCTGTTCTTAGCAGATATGGGCCCTTTCCTAGAACGGTCTGCAATGACAAGTCCAACTATGAATGGGAGAAAAATCTGTTGGCTTGCGTGTGCAGACGACATAATATTACTTGACAGAACACCGATTGGCCTACAACACTTACTCGAAAAATTGAATGAGTATGTGGGGTTAAACAAGCGAACAGTTAACCCTGCTAAGTCAAACATCCTGATCTTTAAACATCCCCTGACAAAAACAAAATACAAAAACTGGAACCTGGGAGGAGAACGTATAAGAACTGTAGAAACTATAAAATATCTGGGATACAACATCCATGCCCACCAGGCACTATATAAGGTATAATCTGAGCCCATGGCTAAAATAACACAAGCCACGTCACAAATGATCAAACTGAATTACAAATTTTGTAAATTCTCTATCCTTCCGCAGGTGAAGTTCTATCTAGCAAAAGTGGTCCCGGTATTACTATACGGCCTGGAAGCTAAACCAGAACTTTGGTTTACAAACTGGGAAAGCTTCGGGGGCCGTTTATGGAAAAGAGTCCTGGGCCTTCCAAACTGCGCTTCCCTAAAAAGCTTGAGGTTCGAGCTAGGCCTCAAGTCGTTGAAATGTATGGCAGAATGGAAGCTTATTTCCCTGTTGCGAGAAGTAACAACAAGTAAAAACTCGACGCTTTATGGAGACTTAAGACATCAAAACCTGCAAAACAAATCATCTCTTCTCACCTCACTAAGGGAAAAGACAATGAAAACACTGATGAGAATAGATCTGGATGAAGAGACTCTGGTCCTAAATCCTTTCAAAGTAAAAAGAAAACTAGAACACTGGGACTGGATCGAAACAATAGAAAAAGCAGACCCAATCCAAAATGCTTTCTTGAAGGGAGAAAAGGAACTCTGGTGTCTCTCGCTATATAATGAAATTCCCCAATAGGAAGTTGCGCTCAAACTTTCTTAGAATGAGGCTAAACCTCGTCCATTGTGGGGCGGTCTTGGAAAAAAGCAACCAAGGGGACATGGCAAAGAAACTGTGCTCAATGTGTTTAAACCCTGCCAAACAAACATTAAGACACTTACTAATGGATTGTGAAGGTACATGGTCAAACCGCTTAAGATTCTTCAGATATTTTGTGCGCAGAGAAGAAGATATAGTATCAGATTTCCTGTGGGACAGAATTATCTCAGGTACCAACGCTGCATTGTCGTATGCAGCAGCCCAGGTGCTAATTAAAAGTGAAATAATCATCTAATATACAAAGGTTAAGGATAAATGCACCTAGACAATGCATATACAGGAAACAGAAAATTCGGCAGGGTTGATGAAAAAGAAGTGTAGCTTTTGTTACTTATTTTATGTTTTTGTATAAATTGTAATATAGGTTTTATTTTGCTTCTTGTTTTGTAAAGGCTTGTTGAGCCAAAACAAATAAAAAAAAATAAAAAAAATAATAATAATCACTGTTTGTTGGCATGATGCAACTTCAAGTTTTCAATAAAAAATGGTTTCTTTTTTTTCTAAATGCCATGACTCAAGGGTCCAGGATTATATGATGTGTTTTTTAAAGAATTATTATGAGGTGTGATATAGTCATACAAACTTTCCACACACATACAAAACAGTACATATCAAATACATATAACATTTAAAACCCATGGATCAGAAAAACCACATAGAAAACCAAATATACATCATTACACAGAAACAGTCATTGCTATAGAATGTCCTATTCGTCCCCTCCATTGCACTCGTATCACGTCACTTCAATGCATTGTGTGCTTGAGCTACAAGAGCCCATTAGTTTCCTTCTTTCTTGAGCTGGATTTAGTCACTAGCGAGCCACAATTTAATTACAGCAATTATAGGCGTTATTTGGTGGCAAACGGCGAAGCCAAAATAGATCAGACCTGATTTCTCTGTGGGAGGAACAGAAACAAATACATAACTTTGATAGAGAGCTACCAAAGTGTCACATGAGGTCAGCAGATGTCTAGGCGTGTCCACGCGCAACTCCCTCGGAACAGCATATCCTGGCCCCATCGCCGCCAAACAGGGCAATAGAAATGTCCTCCTGAGCTTTGGCGATTGAAGTAAATATTCTCCTGCCTATTTGCAATGGTAGGTGACAATGACTGAGCCTAGAATATTTTCCCTTTTTGGACATTCTGTAAGATTTTGCTCCTAGTCCCATCCTTTGGCATTTTCAATAAGCTAGTGAAGCACACCAAATTAATTAATCCAGTGTTTCTAAGAGCTCTAGTTTTCCCCTTTAGCACGGTTATTCGATGCCTAATCAAGCCAGCGCCTTATGCATTTATGCATGCAGGCATGCATGCGTGTGTGTTTGCATGCATGCATGCATGCAGCCACTGCGTTCTGACTGCGCTTGCCCATTCTGTATGCTCACAAGGCCTAGTAGGACCGCCTCTTTTCTTGCCATCACTTTTTTTATTTGCCTGCTGTTCCCATGGTCCCTTCCCCCTTTGCCCTGTGGGCGCTTTCAAACACAATTTCTTGTTGTATAAGCACCTTACAAATGGACACTAAATAAAGGCGTGATATCGGATCTAAATGTACCAATGGGCAGCTCAGTCTGCGATTGCATTTTTAGGTCAACCAATATGCTCCTTATTTTTGCCAATGTGTGTATTGATGTAATACCTAGTTCTAGACAGCGCTGCGGAGGGGGCACCCGGCAGATAAGGAAGCGGGGGCCACTAACCTGGGGGTCAAACTAGGACAAATGGGGAGAGGGGCAGATCACAGGTTGTCAAGCAACAACCTGGTAGCTCCTGAGAAGTACAACACCTCTCCCCAGCCCTTCCTACAGACAACACGGTGCCAGGTAGGTAGGATGAGGGAAACCAAGGGCCACGCATAATAACAGAAGGTGACGAGCACCAAAGGCAGGAGGCAGGAATCCCCCAGGTAGGAAACAGAAGAGAACCGCAAGGTGCGAAATGCTATAGATGCCAGCCGGCCGGGGGCTTGTCGGAGCCCCCACACAAGCAGACCTAGCCTTAGGCTAGTAATCCACAATATAAGGAGCTGCAGAAGCAGCAGGGAAGTACAGTCCTGTTTGGGACTCCACAAGGAGCACCAAACAAGTAGTCTGCGTAAGCAAAATACAGTTTTCTTTCCCAACAACCCTCCCACCCGAGAAAACAAGGAAGGGGAAGAAGAGAGATGCAGGGCAACGAACAGGGCCCACGTCGTCGTGGGAAGAGGAAGGCGGCACGGGCCAGGGGGTACAACCCTATACCCCGCGCCCAAACGTGTACATTATGTGTTATGATGATGATGATGATTGTGTGTTATTATTATGTAATACAATAAAAACCACAGCCTTTTATTGCCAACAGTTACACAATGTTATTTGGTGGTTTCTGAGGAAAGCAGGGGGCAGTCACGAACCTTTTGGCTCCATAGGTTATAGTCAGATTGTATAAACTGGCGCTAATGGGAAGCCTGAAAGACTTGCGCCAGAAATGAACTTTGGTCGCGTCATAGTCATGAAGGCGGTGGAGTGGGTTTGCTTCAGTTCCATGAGGCCGCCCCTGAGTCATACTCTGCCCATCATTTTGTAAAAAAAAGCAGGTCACCTGTGGTTGAAGTCGTTGGCCGCAGGTCGATGGGAGGCCTGTAGGGCTCCAGGATAGACATAGGACTGAGTGATTTCAAGAATATCCTCAGAATGCCAACGAGTTGTGCTTTCTTTTTATGAATCCATGATGTTAATTCCAGTGCTGTCATTGACTATTCTGTGACGTCACTCCCACTACGCCCAGTATTTTCACAGAGGGAGGCCACTGTGAACTAACCAAGGGTTTTCAGTTGATTTTGTGCGATGACTCCAGTTTCAAATGTGAATATTTAATTTGGAACAACTCCCGCATCAATCTTTTCGAAAAACGTCTTTTTTAAATTTATTTTTGTATACATTTGTACTGCGCCGAAGCCCGTAGACATCAGGGCGCACACTTTTACGTCCTTCGTGGGGGTTACCTCCGCCTCCCTTATACAATTCTGCCTCACTTCACTTTCCTGCCACCAGACCAGGTTTTTTTTCTTCTTTTTTTTGCATGCTTGTAGTCCTGCATTTCCAATGGGGAAATCTAGCACTACAAGTCCCAGAATGCAATGGCAACCTCTGGGGCACTCCAGAGTGGAATGGCGCATATTGGCATGCATTTAGACATGAGTTGGTGGTTTACATGAAGGACCCATGGAAATGATTTTTCCCGTAAATCGCTTTCCTGCTTGGATGTAAAAGCATGAAGGAATTGCAATAGAATCAGGGTGAGGTATAATGTGGCACTCTGGAAGTTGCAGCTAACTTGAGAAAGGGACTTGAGAGAGTATTCCTGAGCAAACTGGAAGCACTCCGTGCCATTGAAAAAGGGAGCTGACTCTGTGGGTGGATGAAGTGGGCGCGAAGCCACTGAATCCAAAGGAACCCTTGAGAAGTTAATGAGATGGCGTCATTACTGAACACGCATATTTAAAGTCGATGGCCCCGATTGGTCGTATGGCTAACACAGGGTTGAAATATTGTGTTTACGTGAGTGATCATGGTGGACATATTGTATCGATAGATTACACCCTGGGGGCAGCGCGGAATGCGCTTTGCACGTATTGCGCATGCTCAATTTCCCTAAATAAAACTTAAAAACAAGATGGCCGCCATGGTAACGGGAGTAAGTCCCTTTACCATTTCTATTTTCGCAATGGTGGCGATGGGAGGCCCAGTGTGAAGAGTGCCAGAGCAGGACCGAGCAATAACTAAATGGGAGGTGTAGGGGGCTGCCAGATTGTGAGACCTGGGGGAAGAAAAATAAATTGTGGCGTGTTACCTTCAGAGACTGTGTGGCCGGGGCAAATTTACTTGTATTGGTCCCCATTCCCATTTTCCAAAAGGAATACACAGCAGTGTGTTTTCAACTTTTAAAAAAATACAGGGGGTCCCTTTACTTAAAATGTAAATTGCATGAAAGGGACCAGTTACGTTTGCCCTTACATGCAAACCGCTCCCCTGCAAGCCATTTTGGTAATCTCCACTATGTAGTGGACGTTGAGCAAATGCCACTTGCCGTTTCTGCACGGCAGGCGGTTTTTGCAATGGATTCCTTTGGAATGTGCATGCTTTTAGCTGGTGTAAAAAGCAGTCTGATTCCATAAGAATCCAAAGCATTTGCGGCCTGCATGAAAACATCTTGCTGGTGTAAAGGCCTATGAAAGGCCTATGACAGAGGATGGAGGTTGCGGAAAAGCCCATTTTTGTTCCGTGCCCCCTCTCCACCATACAAATAATTTAAAATATGGTACAGCAGAAAAAATCATGCATAAAGGTTTTATACATGCTTGTTATGCTTAGTCATAGTAAACAGGACCTCACTTTAAAAGAAAATGTGTAAAAAGGTCGTTTGGTATATGTCATGAACTAATATATGGTTAAAAACCTTTAATATCCACATAAAAGCGAACACTTTATTGCATGTCATCGTTATGGATAGTAACTAATCCTTAAAAGGTAGCTTTTGTTTTGCACACATTGGCTCTGATTTACAAAGCGTTTTTCCCATTGAAAAATAATATTCTAACTCCAGCCTTTGCCTTGGAAGCAGACACAGGATTGCTAGCTTATTGGTGCTGTAATGGGGGTTGGGGTGGTCTTTCAGTTGGAAATGCACCATTGCAGTGCCGGTTGCCTAACAGTTCACGCCTAAGAACAGCACTGCTGAGAACAAAAGGAAAGTAAATATGCAGACCCACACTCCTCTGCTTTGTGTCCTGCTCATGACTGGCTCAGAAGATCAGCAGGTCCCATAGGAATGTTCGCCTTGAAATGTTCGCCATCGTGTTATAATTCATTTTATATGAAAATGATCAGGTGTGCTGACCTCTGCTCGATGCGCAGGAATTATTTTGTGTTTTTCCCCCGAGAGATTTGGGGAATTTTACCATCTAATGGGTGGTGTTGTCTTCTGTCTTTTGGTTGCCGCAGGAGGTGGCGGAGCAGCATCAGGCATGTCTAGCTTTGAGAATCTGGAGGAATGCAGTTAGCATCTGGCTTGATTTTAATTGTTCAGGTTACAACATTTTGGGTTATTTGTTGAGATTGTGGATGTTTCCACACAAGACAGGCTGGTCTCTTAGTGATGTTTATGTTTATTCTGTAGTCTGGCAGTCTGCCCTTGCGACGGATTTGGTTTTGCCCTGAGGAAGGCTGGGTAGTCAAACTCCCGACAGCCGAAACTCTAGTTGGCATTACGATGGCTCACTCCTTGGCAAACACTTCAACATTTTAAACCTCATTCAATATTGTATGCCCCAATAGCAGCAATTTAGTTGTTGGATACCTAGGGAAGCAAATCCCCATATTGGTGGCGTTTGTATGTTGATCTACAATACTATGCTGTTTTGCACATTAATGTTTGCTGTATGTGTTGTGATATGTAGGGTGGTATGAATGCAAGTATGTATGCACGTGTTATGTTGGGTTGAGAGGGGGGGTTGCGGCTATTGTTTTCGTCATTAAACGCTTTCTTGTGCAGTCTGTATTTTAGATAAATCAATTGATCCTTTCATTTTTGGTTTTAATATGTATTTTCTGTGTGTAAATAATAGATGAATTGTTCATTGTATTTCAAATTAAATAAACTTTATAACAATTCACAGTTGTGATTGTTTGCACTATTGCATAGATCAGGATTTGAATAACTGTTGAATTAGGCATAGAATTCCTTTTTTGTGTTCTTGTTTGATTCCCATTATTCTGTATATTTGGAATAATTAGATGGGATTGCCTCTTGATATGTGTGTTTGGTCCCAGAGGAATGGGCTAGAGTTTCATGGGGAATGAGGAGGGGTGGGGGCTGGAGCTCCATTAGCCCAATGCTGTCCCACCAATGGTTCCCATCTGCCTGAATGTGACAGTGTTTGACAGCCCACGCCCCTATAACGTTGCCCCACTATTACAGACCTTTACAAAACTGTCCCAAAAATTCAAAACTGGATGTATAATTTCTGGGGGAAAGTTGTGTGCAGTTTCATTGACCGTCGCCAGAGTTATCGTTGATTTTGAGTATTTATCGCGCGCTCAGGACGGACTTAACCGTATAAAGGGCAGTTGGACCTAAGGAAAGCACAGTTGTAAGGAAGGAGAACAAACCACCTGATTAACCATCCTGCAACAATGTAAACAGGAAGGTTTTTAGCACCTTTCGAAACTGGGCAAGTGTATGACAACCCCTTATCTCCGACAGTAAATTGCTCCATAATTTGGGGCCAAAGACGGCAAATCGTCTGTCTCCTCTAGAGACGCCTGTCGAGCGTGGGGCTCTCAGTAGCAGGTTATCACTTGAACGGAGCGATCTTGGGGGGAATGTAGCGGCAGATTTTAGAACTTAAGTATTCAGGAGCCAACCTGTGTATACACTTGAAAATCAGGCCAGCCACCTTGAATTTAATGCGATCCTCCAGTGGCAACCCGTGCAGTGATCCTCAGAGAGAGGAAACATGAGCCGATCCGCCCAGTCAGAATCTGCCCTTCCAGCAGCGCCCTGGCAAAAGCTACAGAGTGTCTATTCCGCTCCCCGTGACACCACCAGGGGACCATGCCATCTGTTAATAATTGGCAAGGCATTTACAGTAGATTAGAAGTAGCCATGGCAAAGTGGGTGCTTGAAATACCCCAGACTAGGCACAGGAATGCCAGCTATGTTAATATGTCATCAGGGAGGCCCTTGTGCTCCTAAAGAGAGAACTATACACAGGCAGAGTTCAGACTAAATATAGAATCTACATTCCAAAAGACTTATTTCAACATTTAATCAAAAGGGCACATTATTATTTCCGCAGGGCATCAGCCCTTTTGTAGAAGAAACTCATTAAAATGTCATCAAAATAAACTGACGCAGCTCAAATATCAAGAAGGAAAATGCGACAGCAACATTAGAAGCGCTTACTTGTGTACCCTTGTGGGTGCGTGCATTGAAAAAAGATTACAAGTGAATGTCTGAACTTTTAATATTACTGTAAAACTGCCTCCAAATTTCCCATAAAGTAGATACTGGAATATTTCAGACAAGACTTGGGTGTACAAGAGTCACCTTGCAGCTTTTTGCAGGAAATGTGGCATAAATGGGCACTGCACAGAACACATAGGGCCTGATTCATGGAACGTTTTCCTATGGGATTGTGCCATTATAAAACACATCCATGAATCAGGCCCATAGTCCTCGCCTGCAATCTCACAATGCCAAGTGAAGGGTCATCCGGGGTGTGAGGATGTAGGAGAAATGCACTGGGCTCTCGACACACTAGTTTTGAGTTGTAGATAAGGGTCCATGTCCTACTGGGAGGTCTGTAAGTAACCACTGACTTGCCTATTCTACTCTTAGGTTACAGGTAGAGGGTTTTTTTTCCTTGAATGTTCTTAAATCACCATAACATTGATGCAGTTTGGAAAACCCAACCCAATGCTTCATTCACTAGGGTGCGAGACCTGCGCCACACTAGCGATCCACAATGAATCGTGTGGGGTGAAACGTGTAGGTGGTTGTCTGCAACCTTGCGAGGTCGATGACGCTATGTAGTGTCGCCTTTAAGATAATGTCTGTAATCAAACAGTGACGGACTGCCATCCGGTGAGGGTGAATTAGCCCAAGCTTTTTTTGCTTTTTATTAAGTAAATAATAATAATACGGGTATTTCTGACCCTAAAATGGGCTAATCAGACCTCCTTTCATAAAGCTCCATGGCAAAAGCATGGTGCGTACATGGTCCTTTGCTGCCCCAGTCTCCAGACAACTGCAGCGCAGGCTCTACAGTGGCACAGGGCAGGTTCAAAGATCACATATGCTTTCATCACAGCTGCTCTGACCAGACAATCACTGCAGGCAGCGGTTGCAATTTAACCTTTTCACCTCTGATCAAAAATATAATAATTGTCTCCCTTATCGGTTTGGTGGCAGGTTAACTCGAAGAATAAGCTTTACCTTGTGATGGTATAGTGACTGTTAAATGCATCCAATTAATAAATCCACGCCAATTTGATGTCATACAAGTGTCAACCTTGTTAACTCAGACTAGCTATGTGAGGGAATTTGTATTCATAACATGGCAGTCTGTACTGTTTTCAGTGCAATAATAGCCGAAATGCTGCCCTCCTTTGATCCCCTGGGAGGACGGTAACGTCTCCACACAGGCAAAGAAGCTCTCCTTACAATATCTCCTGGGAACCTTGTTTTGAAAGTAGCGCTCACAAAACAAAGGCCATACTCACAATAGGCCTTTACAATCCAAAGGGCCTTTGAAGTTGCAGGCGTAGGAAGTGGCAGAGTCAGAGTAGCCAGCGAGGGAACTGAACCTGGGAAAAGGTTTCCAGCTCCCTGGCAGTGAAAGTAGCCCCTGTATGTGCCAGCCAAGCCCACTGATGTGGGAGTACAACAGAAAGATTTACCTTGTCCCTGAAGACACTGGATTAGGCCTCTGAGCAACCCAAAGTCACGAAATGCCTCTGGCTCCTGATTCCCACATTGAACTGCTTGTGAACTCCACAGACCTGGACTTCGCCTGCCTATCCCCACCTTACTCGTGCCACGTGCCATTGCTGCTTGGACCACATCATGTGTTGGACCCAGACAAGCAGCTCACAAACTCAAAGTGCATCACCACCTCAAGAAGGTTCTAGAAGTATGGCTGAATGCTGTTGAGCCTCCAAAGACCGGAATAAGGTACCGTGAAGATTCCCTGTCCCCCAATCCACTGTCTGGGATCACAGTGACTTACAAGCCACTTTTTGCACCTTTTCCTGAAAGGACATATCCTTTAAAGTGGCACTGCTGTCATTTCATGTCTGGTCATCCCTGTGCAGTGCCCAGAGTGCGGTTTTCTTCAGGTTCTGCATTTTCTGTGTTCTCTTACAGGGGTGGGTTTTGGTTTATGTTTTGTAGTTAGTAATTTGCATTTTTGATTGTTTAATTAAAGTACATATACATGTATATGTATATTAATAGAGCCTGTATTGATTATTCTTTTATTTTGGAGCATTTGTAATATTGCTGTTTGGGTTGCTACTGGTAACACTTCACACCCCTCCTGAGAGTACATACAACCTGTCCTTTGCCCACATTACCACAAAAGGCGATCATCCCGTCATGGTGGTTTATTTTGCATTCTAAGATTTATAAACTCCAGTTTCTAATGGGAAATTGTTAAAATGGATTTCTAAACCCTGACCTGGTGGGCAGAGGTTTAGGAGGCCACCCTAGTTTAGTGGAACAGGGGAACTTTCTGGACAAACCAGACCGATCTAGGGTAGCTTGGCAGGCGGTCAAGACGAAGTCTCAGGAGGGGTGAGAGTGATCAGAAGCCCACAATGACCACACACAGTAAAACGCCACATATTACCCTTAGACAGCTGTATATCAAAAATACATTTATTATAGGCCTTTATAACAAAACCTGATTAAACCACAGTTATCAAGAAAACAATTACCATACACGCTTATTCACTATGTAACATATATACAATAATACGATTAGCATAAGGCTGATGATGGGGGGAGAAAATAACCACAACCTACAACAGAAAGGGGTTAGTTCATGACATATATCAGTTTAGGCAGTCCTTCATCAACAATCCCTAATTGACAACCAGGCTTTCAGAATCTATGCAAGCTCCTGTAGGAAGGTGGATTATGGGCAGACATCCCCATCCTCACTCTCTGCCGGCGTGCAGACACAAAGGAGAGCCTTTGCAGGCTTCTTGAAAGAAGCCAGCCAAGGTGCATGAAGAATGGACACCCTTCACCCCCCCCCCCCCCACCTGGCAAGATAGAAGGACGACCAACAAAGGACTGGCCATCATGAACAGGACTCAAAACATTGAGAGGCCATTTTAAGTATATGGTCCCCTGAGTGTATTGTCACTGTGGCAAAAGCAGCCCAGGACAATGTTTTGAAAAAATAGGTCAGAAAGTAACTACTGCCAGCAGCCTGTTCATAGCAGGCCCAGAGAGTAGCTGTCAGATGCGGGCTCACCCTCCCAATTCTCCTCACCTGATTCTTCGGATGATCTTTCAGTGGGAACCTTGACCGGGGTCTTATGACTTAGCCTTTTCTCTGCCGCAGCTTATCCTTGGGCTTGTGGTCCTTCTGGTCGTGTAAATAGGGTCTGGCTCCCCCGGAGGCCACCTTGGCAGAGATAAAACCCTGCCCTCGGAGGACCCTGGGGAGCCAGCCCCAAAATCAGGGAAAAAGCCGAAAGGCAGAAAAAACCCTGGATTAACGGTGGGGCTGAGGAAGATTCTGTAGCCCGGATGGGATAGACTGGAAGAAGGATCTGGAGTGAGGATCAGCCAAAACAAGTCTCTCTTCCGAGTTCTCCGTGCAGAAGTTATGGATCCCCAAAACAGGGAATGAAGTTAAGTAAACAGAACACAAAAAGGTAAGGACTTGCAGTTCACAGTATAATGGAAAAAGACTTAGAAAGAATAAGAAGGAGAACAGCTAGAGAGTAATTAGAGTGGAGCTGATGAAACAAAGATAGTCTAGGCAGAAAAGGAAATCCGCCAAGTTAAGGGATAACAGGCAAAGAAACGGGGCAGTCTTTAGATGTCTAAGCTGAACAATAGTAAAGGGGACAAGGAAGGAAAGGCGATAGATGCCTGAAGGGTAGCAGTGATTCGGGGGGGAAAAATCACAAAAGGTACCCTGAAGAAAAGATAAGAAAAAGTGGTAATCAATGGCTATAGAGAGCCGACAGTCGGAAGGAAGGTGCAGAGGGTGGCGGAAGGATAAGCAACTCTCTGCTCTAGCCACGGTCGGCTGCGGTGAAACGCCAGGAGAAACCAAAAGTAAAAGGGTTAGCGCGAGTGTCGCCAAAGAGGATAGAACGAAAATAAGGCTGTAGGAATGAGAGAAAGTAAACTACAAGCAGCAAAAGAATAGAAGCGGAATAGTAAATGGAACTTCAAGGAGGGCTGTAACGGGAAGATTGCAAGAGGGAAAGTACAGTGTAACCACGGAGCGATGTACAAAGGTAGAAAACACAGATACAACACATCGAGCAATGGGCGGAGTCTGGATTTATACGTGACTCTGCCATATTGAGTGAGGACTAGAGCGGGGAAAGAGGTGCGAGTCTAATGCCTCCACCATCTCCACAGCGTCCAACCACACTTCCTGATAGTAGCAAACACGCTACATAGAATAAAGAGAGGGGGAACGTGTCCCCTCAGCGCTCTGTGGAAGATGGGGTGTGCTGCAAACAGTAAAACACAAGCGGGGGACGACCACTCCTGCACTGGTAGGGCTGGGGACTCACCAGTGAGCGCAAAATGACATTACAAAAGGGGTCCCAGGTAGCATAGCACATAAAGTGGGGGGAGCTGCCACCGGAAAGCATGAGAATCAAAAATAAGTACTCCCAGAACAAAACTAATTGCGGGAGAAGAGTGAGATGAAGTCTCCCTCCCAGTTTGGTTGTTTGTTATAGCGCTCCTCACCCAAAGGTATCTGAGCGCTACAAGAATATGCGATTTCTTAGTTACATTACTAAGAATTACAGGCGATGATACAATACAGAAGAGTCCATAATACAGGTAAAATATGCAGAGCATGTGCAGGAATAATATACATATGTACATATATGGCTGTGTTGTTGGTTGATAGGCCGTTTTGAGGGTGCTAGCGACGTGAGAGGTCTTTGGAAGTGAGCCAACGTTTGGTGTTGTCCCTGAATTTATGGAAGGATTGAGTAACTCTCAGGGAGGATGGTAGGGAGTTCTAAAGTTGAGCAGCCATGACTGGAAAGCTACTGCCATCGGCTTTTCTTAGCTTAAACCTAGGGACTCTTAGGCACCCGTAGTTGGTGGTCCTGGTAGTTCGTACCGGGTTGTTCTTAGTGAATTTCTCCGTGAGGTAGAGAGGTAGTGCTGGGTGAGTCCAGCGGTAGTGCTGGGAGGCTCGGGGCAGAGGGTAAGATTTGCAAAAAGAAAATCTCCCTAACACATATTCCGAGTCGCCCGAGGGTGGTTCTGAGGAGTCATCTCACAGTAAATTGGGGTTTAAGCCAGTGAAGAGGAATCTTTGCTCGACAGCAATATTGGGAGTTTGTGGACCGGAATGCACACTGTTACAAACCCTGATGAGGTTTGGCTGGTTGCGCGCAGACTCTAGATTGTGGGTAGAATGTGGTTGTGTTGGTTTCGTGCATGTTAAAGGATGTGGAGAGGACCGTGGCAGCGGTCAAATGTGAGCCCTTGCTAGTGACTTGGGACGTCCAACAGCCCCACTTCCTGAAACCTCTGATGGCGGAAGTACAATTATATTATATGATATGATAGGTCATTTATAACGTGCTTATTACCCAGAGGTTTCTAAGCGCGGACCCGGGGATGGAACCTGTGTTGCTCCGTGTCATCTTGCTTCCAAGGCGAGCACTTTGCTGCTGAGCTATCCTCCCGAGACGTGTAGACTGTGTCCGGGGTGCGCGCTGTGTCCCTTCCTGCGGCACTCCTTGTCCAACGATGATTTCCATTCCTCCACCAGTTTTTGTGCCACACAAACCCTGCTAATTTACCTTTGGAAATTTGAATGGAAAATATTTCATTTTACCGCCCCCACACCCTAATAAACTTTCCCCGCTTTGACCAAACATTCCTGAACATTCAAAGTTGGATTTATGTTTCTTGATGAGATGTGCGCAGTTTCGTGGAAGGGCGTCTTGGAAAATTGTCTTCCAGTGGGGAAGTTGAACTTAACCACAGCTACAGGGCAGGAGAAGTTTGCCTGTTCCCCTCCCCATGACACCATCAGGGAACCATGCCTGCAGTTAATAATGTCCAGACGTTTACAAGAGATTAGAAAGAGCCATGGCAGAGTGGGTGCTTGAAATACCCCAGACTATGGACAGGAATGCCAGAAATGTTAATAAGTCGGGGGCGGGGGGGGGCTTTTCTGCTTCTAAACATGGAACTCTGCCAGAAAGATTTCAGACTAAATATAGAGTAGAGATCCCGCGCGACTAAGGAACCTGCATCGATCACACTGCGCGCAACAGTGTATATTAATTTATTTAAACTTTAAAAAGTGGCAATTTTTCCTGTAGGGCAGGAGCCCTCTGTAGAATTAACTCATTAAAATGAGTCAACGTTCTGATGCCTGAGAGTTTAGACGCTTTATAAATGTAAAAAATAAATAAAAAATAAAATGACAGAAAAATAAAACCAGAACGATACCCTAACATCATTTGAAGTGTTTGATGTTCTCCCCTTGTAGATTGTTTAATACGATTCTAACAACATTTAACAAAAATCCATTAAACCAAATCCAAGTTTTGACAGCTTTTTATTGGACTAACTGAGCATATAACTCTGAGATGGTAGTTGCATTAGCTTTCGAAGTCCCATCGGGGGGAGGTCGCACGCTAAATGAGCAACAAAGGAAATCGCACACAGAGCTGGACCTCGCTTTTACATAGGAAGAAAGACCAGGGATTCTGCCATGGTCAACTCTGGTGGCTGCAGGAGACAGTGCGCTTCATTACGAGTTTGGAGGTATTTCGGAGGTAAATCCTCTGAAGTACCACCAAACGGATTTACAGTTACCACCGCTTGGGCCTGTGGATTTACCACGGGATTATGAGCGGGGGTAGACGTTGTAAATGCCCATTTTCTGGAGTCAATAGGACTCCATTGGGGATTTTTGGCAGAATTACCGCCGGTGGAATTACAACTGGTAATTCCGATGGGTTTTTGGCATTGAGTGGGAAGATTCACCTCCAGGGTTTTGCTGGAGGTAAATCCTCCACTCAACATAAGTTACCTCCAATTTTACCACTTACCGCCATACTCGCAGGGACGTCATTTAGGGGTCGCCAGAGGTCACAACTGCGACCTCTGAGGTCTCCCTTGCGACCTAAAGAAAAAAAAAATCTTTTTCTTTTGTTGTAATGCCAGCTCCTGGGCTGCGGCCAGCACCATGTGGGTCTTTAGTTCTGGAGTGGCCGGCTTTCTTGTGCAGGCCCCTTAAAAAAAAGAAGAAAAGGAGTGACACAAGTCTAACACTCAGCACTGACCCTAAATAAGAAAGAACAGGAATAACAAATAATTTGTGTTTCTGGAATTCTTTACAATAATTGCTAGACTTATTAAAGGTTTATTTCAGGCACACTTCAGGGGGTGAGTCACTGATTTAGTCTGTTCTTAAACGCCTCAACTCAGCCTTTCATCCTTCTGAGGTCGATAAATGAGTATCAACACAGGTTGGGTGATATTGGGTGTATATTTTTTCTATATAAAGCGCTTAAGCGTAAGTGCTATATAATGACACATCATTATCATTTGGTCATGGACGTCTGCTTGCATTCACAGTAATTTGGTAACATGGGCCTATACACACTGATCTTAAGGAGACATATGGTGAGCCATTCAGGTATGAAATGTACATCACATTATAGGGTTATCGTAACTATATTTTTTGTAGTGTACAATGCTATGTGATAGCACTTCCTGTTTTGTCAACGGATGAAAGGTTGCGTTCCATCGCATCCCGCGATATCACTTTGGGGTGGGGTCAAATGACATCACTTCCTGTGATGTCACCAGGGGGTCAAGGGTCGTGTGATGTCACTTCCGCCACCCCTGGCATTTTGGTGAAATGACGTCCCTGCATACTCGTAATGCGGCCCAGGATCTTGCCTGGCCTCCTTATCTTCAGGGCCATAAAGTTAGAAAGAGACAGACACAAACTCAGACATGGGGAAGCAGCTCTCATCGCTCAGACATTACATTTCACGGAGAGCCACGTTATTCAGGCGTGGCTTTGCATGGAAGGTCTTTCCTCGCACCCAAAAAAAGATGAACAGTTAATGTCTAACAGTACCCCAGCCCGCATATTCCGCCTAAAGTGGATCCCAGGATGTTTACCATAACGTGCCACGTGCGCGAGACCCACCCTGCACCTTTTTCCAGGAAGTGTGCCATAAACGAGCGTTGCAGAGCACAGGAAGTCTTGGGCTGCAATCCTAACGCGCCAAAGTCTTCCTGAGGTTTAAAATGTAGGGTCACCAGAGGTGGGAGGGGGACTGGGCTCTCGAGACAGGTTTTTGAATGGTAGAGGAGCATTCCAAGTGCTGCCTGGCGGTCTGTGGATAATGCCGGCCAACTGCCTAGTCTACCCTTACATTAGAGGCAGTGGTCGAAGTGTACGAAAAGAAATGGAACTATGTTCCCTGCTGTCTGGTCCCCGCTCCCCACAAACCCCATCGCCACGCCCCTCCCACGCGCAGTACAAACCCCTAAACAAATGTGCCTGCTGTTTAAGGGAATGTTCAGTGCAGTGCACTCAAAGTGCCACTTTTAACTTCTTCCTACACTTTTATTTTAAAATTAAAACATTCCGGAACGGTTTCTTTTTAAAATAATAATTTTTTTAAAAAGTTGAGGGCCACCGTTCCCATCCACTTCGACCACTGATTAGAAGCAGAAGGGTTTTGATCTTGTGTTTACCCACCTTAACATTGATGGTGTTTGGAACACTTGCCCACTCACAGGGATGTCGGACGGCACCACCGCGGCGATCCACAATGAGGGTGAAACATGCATGTGGTTGTCTGCAATCTTGAGAGTGGTCGCTCTTGGGTTGGTAAAGATGTGATGGCACTGCCCTGTAAGGTAAAGACAGTACTCTCAAATGGAGCTAAGAATGCAAGCTTGCCACCCAATTTGCATACCAACTACTCATTGCTTTGTGGCTCTGAAATGGCGGTGAGCTTTGAGGGGTGGCTACTGGGTGGTGCAATGGCATGTGTGACTTGTCAGCTGAAATTGCGGTGCGCTTCGAGGGACGGCTACCGGGTGGTGCTGTGGCATGTGTGGCTTGTCAGCTGAAAATGCAGTGAGCTACGAGGGGCGGCTACCGGGTGGTGCTGTGGCATTTGTGGCTTGTCAGCTGAAATGGAAGTGAGCTTCGAGGGGTGGCTACTGAGTGGTGTTGTAGCTTGTCAGCTGAAATGACAGTGAGCTTCGAGGGGTGGCTACCGGGTGGTGCAGTGGCATGTGTGGCTTTTCAGTTGAAATGGAAGTGAGCTTCGAGGGGTGGCTTCCGGGTGGTGGTGTGGCTTGTCAGCTGAAAATGCAGTGAGCTTCGAGGGGTGGCTACTGGGTGGTGTTGTAGCTTGTCAGCTGAAATGGCTGTGAGCTTCGAGGGGTGGCTACCAGGTGGTGCTGTGGCATGTGCGGCTTGTCAGCTGAAATGGAAGTGAGCTTCGAGGGGTGGCTTCCGGGTGGTGGTGTGGCTTGTCAGCTGAAATGGCTGTGAGCTTCGAGGGGTGGCTACCGGGTGGTGCTGTGGCATGTGTGGCTTGTCAGCTGAAATGGAAGTGAGCTTCGAGGGGTGGCTACTGGGTGGTGTTGTAGCTTGTCAGCTGAAATGGCTGTGAGCTTCGAGGGGTGGCTACCGGGTGGTGCTGTGGCTTGTTAGCTGAAATGGAAGTGAGCTTCCAGGGGTGGCTACTGGGTGGTGTTGTAGCTTGTCAGCTGAAAAGGCTGTGAGCTTCGAGGGGTGGCTACCGGGTGGTGCTGTGGCATGTGTGGCTTGTCAGCTGAAATGGAAGTGAGCTTCGAGGGGTGGCTTCCGGGTGGTGGTGTGGCTTGTCAGCTGAAATGGTGGTGAGCTTCGAGGGGTGGCTACCAGGTGGTGCTGTGGCATCTGTGGCTTGTCAGCTGAAATGGCTTATTTACATCGAGAAGTACAGGTTCACAAGTATAACACACACCACATTGGTGAAGGGTGACCAAAATAAAGATACGTTCAGATAGTGGAAAGTAACTAAGCACTCTGCTAGTGATAGCCAGGCTAAAAGCAGACCACCGTCTGTGATGCATCTACAACGTACGACCTCAGTTATCAGGATAGTTTATTATTCTATATTGATTTTGTGGTTTTATTGAACACAGACTGTGACAATAACAGCTATGTACAGGATCTGCGCACACCTATTCAGCAACGCATGCTACAATCCTTTTAAATCCTCTTGGTGCATTATGAGGGACGGAGGTTTAGTAGCACATTATTCATTGATATTGTAAATGTTATACTTTCTAACATGCTCCATACGTTTAATGGTTGAATAAAGATATTCTGTAGTAGTGTGCCATATGGTCTTGTAATTCCCAGTTCATCCTGAAAAGGAACAAAGCCTGTGGACTGGACCCATGTCCTCATATCAAGTGCATTTGTTGCGTCCGCTGGCTGTGGGGGCGGGCATTGCCACAGCCTCATGTGAGGGGTCAAAATGAGAGCCGGACCCAAGGTTATCATGTTTTTACCAAAGGTATTTATGAAAAGAAAAGGGGTTGGAAAAATGCCTCTCTGCCCCGAGACTAAAGAGGATTTTCCATGCCTATAAACCAAAACTAAGGATCTGTCTGTGTCAGAATGTCAATAACTGAAAGAAAAAAAATCCTTGCGTCTAAAACGTTTGATCCTGACCCTCACACTATAAACAAATGACAATGTGCAAGGAAAATTATCTTCACATCTGAAATAAGTAGAATTCCAACAAAAATGTTTTCCCAGGCCGAAGCCCTTGGTTCCAGAGGGTGGCTCCCTTCCCCTAGATTATTATCACTTTTGTAAACAGTTGCTTGGTCTTGTTTGGTCTCACAGATTCCTGTTTAGGTAACCAAGTCTTTAACAGTCTTTCTTTAGGGCTACTTTCTCCTCGGTCTGGATAGCAATGTCTTTCTTTAACATCAAGCTTTCCAGGATTCAATAAATAAATGCCAATCTTTCGTTTAACCATTTCTTGGGGCTTACAAATTGCCTGGTTTACCCCCTGCCAAGTTCCTTTATGCAATGCCAGCTGCCTGCTGCACTCTGCTGCCTGGACTCTTTATGCAATGCCAATTGCCTGGTGTACTCACCTGCCAAGTCTTCATTTTTGAGTTTCACTTTTCTGGTATACTCTCCTGCCGAGGGCTGGATAGCTGGGGGGGAGGGGGGCTGCCAAGGGCTGGATAGCTGGGGGGAGCTGCCGAGGGCTGGATAGCTGGGGGGGCTGGATAGCTGGGGGGGCTGCCGAGGAATGGATAGCCGGGATGCTGAGAACTGCAAGTACTGGATAACCAGGGCAGCTAAGTACAGAGTTTCTACCTTTTCCACTTGCTTTTCTCTACAGACAATCCCTTTTAACAGTTCCTAAACCTCCCTGTGCCCGGTCCTTCTTTCGCTCCTTTCCACTCCTCGCTCCCAAACATTGGATCATGTAGCCCCTAACTTAGACTGCCTCCTCCCACTTGACATATCAAGCAACACTTTCCGTCAAATTGTTTATTTGATTTCACTTATTTTGTTCCAATTCTGCATTTACGGCGCTTTGGCAAAAAGCGCTTTATAAAGTCAATAAAATACAAATGCAAAATATACTGAATAACCAGGGCTGCTGAGTAATATATAATCCGGGCATCCCAGTACTGGGTAACCAGGGCTCCACATTACTGGATAAAATGGCCAGCCGAGTACTTGGATGACCAGTGCAGGCAAGTACTTTGACAACCAGGGCTGCACAGTACTTGGATAACCTGGGCAGCTGAGTAGTGGACAACCATGTCTGCAATGTACTGGATAACCAGGGCTGCCCAGTATTGGGATACGTTAGGCTGCCGAGCTTGGATAACCAAGGCAGGCGAATACTTGGATAACCCAGGCTGCCCAGGACTGGCTATCCTGGACTGCACATTACTAGATAACCATAGCTGCAATGTACTGGATAACCAGGGCTGCAATGTACTGGATAACCAGGGCTGCAATGTACTGGATAACCAGGGCTGCAATGTACTGGATAACCAGAGCTGCAGAGTGCTGGATAATGTGAAGAATCCTGCAGATTCCCTCAGTGAAACCCTGCCTAATGTCTCCTTGCAGGCGGCCAGGGGAAGGCAGACGCTTCCTGGTCCCAGTCCTGGGGGTGGTGTACTGCCGGAGGATCACCTGGGTAGAAACAGGGCCCAGCGTAGTGAGGAGGTTCCAGGGAATGAGACCACCGTATGTTTCCTCTGACGGGGAGATTCTTACCGTTATGCCAGATGACGTTATGGCTTTTGTCATTTTAATGTCTCAACCTTCTATTAAATCTAAGGTGGGAAACTCTAAGGTTGTAACAGCAAAGTATATTATACCAAAAGAAAGTATCTTTTTTTATCCCTAAAATCGAATTTCCTCTTCAATACCAATGGTACAGTACAAGGAAGGGCAGAAATGTCTTCTCTAAATCACCTTCCTCTATCACGGTTAAAAACTATCGCCCCTCTGTCAAAAATACTAAGGGAATTAACTCTAACCTTAAAGAATTCACAAGAAGTAGAAAAACCTAACTTTGATGAAGTAAACTACATGCCGCAGAATACTGTAGGGACTGAGACGAAGAAGAGTACTGGAGAAGCATGTAGATGTAGAAGACAGGCAATTAGGCCTAGTGGCACTTACAGGGGTCAGGCAATTGACGATAATGGTTTACACCTGAAACCAATTGCCCCACCTATGTGGCATAAAAGGCTGCAGTAGGAGAGGGAAGCGGAAGGAGCTGGAAGGCTGGCAGATGTTTGTTTGTTCATTTATAACGCGCGCCTAACCCGGAGGAGTAGCAGGAGTATAAGTGCATGAGGCAGGCAATTCAAGAGGACGTGTGATCACTTAAAGGATGCCAGAACGTGGAGACAGCAGATTTCACCTGCAATTTCTGAGAGGGTCCTGTGTTCACAAACCCTGCATTCCTGTGGCGACACTGAGAAAGACTTGCTGAGAGTGGAGGTTTTCCCAGGTACGCCTAGTGGCTGTAATTGCAGAGCTGTGACTGTGCTGGAGCCAGAGGCCTGTAGTAAGAAGCAAGCCGAGGGACAGAGGCATGAAGGAGACTCCCAGTTGGCGTGGCCGGACCAGAGACACCCGTGCTGCAGAAGGGTGTGGATCACAAGTGTGCCCAAAGCTGTAGTAGAAGTGGAGGAATTAGGGAAGGAGAAGCAGCCCACAACTGCAGTGTTCCTGGAGCCGGTGAGTGGAGCTCTGCGTTCAGGTTCACTCGGAAAACCTGGCTGTTAACTGTTACGCAAGTAACTTTAGAGCTGGTAAGAGTAGAAGCAAGTATAAACTGTCGTTGTGAAAAACGTACTGTTGCCGGAGTGGTCGCGTATCTCCAATTAAAGAGGGAACGCCTGCTAAAACATTCTGAAAATCCTAATGTTGACTTTCACAATTGTTATAAGTACTGACAGCATCAAAGGAAGGTCGTGTGTGACCAATTGTGATTCCCGACAGGAGTTAGAAAGCATCTCTGTGATTTTACATGGTAATACAAGCACTTGGTTATTTGAGGTTAAAGATCTACCTTAAAGGGTGGTCGCGTATACCTACATCTGTTTTTCCTTTGAAGACTGAACCGTGTAGCATTAGGAACAATTATTCTTTGAACCCAGAAGTTGTACTAAAGAGAAGAACAAGCAATACCCAAGCCAGGAGGTGAACCCTTTCTATAGTGAAGCAAACCCTGTTTATACCCATCCACCTGGTCTGCAAAGTTGTTATAGGTCCAGTGTCGTCTGATACAAGTGTGCCTTTGTTATCTGAACCTGGAAGTGGCAATACAGCTTCAGGGGCAGCTACTGCAACCAAGAAGGTGTGCATGAAGCTGGGGAAGGGAGCTGGGTGCTTGTAAGATTGAGCAAATAATCTGTAAGGCTGAGACTGAGAGAAAGTCAGTCTTGAAGCAGAGGCAGGTTATACTTGTAGCAGTAAGATAGACTGAAGAGGCAAAGAGGCTGCCATTTTCTTGGAGCATAGGAAAGAAGAGTGCCTTGCCTACCTGTAGAGGTCGAAGAGTCTTGTCTTTAAATGCATAAAACTCCTGAAGTACAAAGTTGAAGCAGAAATGACAGAACTGTGCTTGTGTATAACACTGTCGGTGGATGTTACATTGAAGTTGGTTGACGTATTGGCACACTGTGGCACAAAGGAGTCTGTTCCCACAGTAACAGTAGTAGAAGGGTGGTTTTCAAGAGGAAAGCAACAAGCCATGAAGAAGCACCCTGACCATTATACCAAATACTCTGCAGAGGTCAGAACCACTCTAAAATTGTAGAAGGAGAAGTTGTTAACCTATTCTTTGAACTGTAGCAAAGCAATCTTGGAAGGAAGACATCCAGGATTACCATTGGTGCTATTTTCTTGGCTGGCATTGGAAGGGGGGCCTTTCAACTGAAAGCTGAAGAACTGTCACCAGTGGATTCTTGTTTGGTGAACTTTTGTTTTATTTGGCACTTAGAAGAACTGGTTCAAGTCTTTACTTTTCCTTTTGAACATTTGGGGAAATTGACTTTGAACAATCCTGGGGAAGGGATTTGCCCAGGACAGGTGATGGTAATACAAGATACTGGTTATTTGTTGGTCACTCTTTTTTGTAAATGTTATTTATGGTTTCCTTTGAATGTGTTGTTATGTGTGAGGCCCAGTTTGTTTATGTTAGGAGTTATTCCCTTAGCCTTTAGACTAGACTGGGAATTCCCTGATGGGGTAGGACTGGCAAGGATTTATGTTCACATTGTTTGCTTAATGAAATGTTTAGTTTTGAGAAAACCACAAGCAGTTGTCTGCCTCACATTACTGACCCCTCACAACAACCAGTGCTACACAATACTAGGACAACAAGGGCTGCAAGTACTGGATAACCAGGACTGCCCAGTAGTGGGATAAGCAGGGCTGCCCCGTAGTGGGATAACCAGGGCTGCCCAGTAGTGGGATAACCAGGACTGCCCATTAGTGGGATAACCAGGACTGCCCAGTAGTGGGATAACCAGGGCTGCCCAGTAGTGGGATAACCAGGGCTGCCCAGTAGTGGGATAACCAGGGCTGCAAGTACTGGATAACCAGGGCTGCCCAGTAGTGGGATAACCAGGGCTGCCCAGTAGTGGGATAACCAGGGTTGCAAGTACTGGATAACCAGGGCTGCAAGTACTGGATAACCAGGGGTGCCCAGTAGTGGGATAACCAGGGCTGCAAGTACTGGATAACCAGGGCTGCCCAGTAGTGGGATAACCAGGGCTGCCCAGTAGTGGGATAACCAGGGCTGCCCAGTAGTGGGATAACCAGGGCTGCCCAGCAGTGGGATAACCAGGGCTGCAAGTACTGGATAACCAGGGCTGCAAGTACTGGATAACCAGGGCTGCCCAGTAGTGGGATAACCAGGGCTGCCCAGTAGTGGGATAACCAGGGCTGGCCAGTAGTGGGATAACCAGGGCTGCCCAGTAGTGGGATAACCAGGGCTGCAAGTACTGGATAAGCAGGGCTGCCCAGTAGTGGGATAACCAGGATTGCCCAGTAGTGGGATAACCAGGGCTGCTAGTACTGGATAACCAGGGCTGCCCAGTAGTGGGATAACCAGGACTGCCCAGTAGTGGGATAACCAGGACTGCCCAGTAGTGGGATAACCAGGGCTGCAAGTACTGGATAACCAGGGCTGCCCAGTAGTGGGATAACCAGGGCTGCCCGGTAGTGGGATAACCAGGGCTGCAAGTACTGGATCCCCAGGGATGCCCAGTAGTGGGATAACCAGGGCTGCCCAGTAGTGGGATAACCAGGGCTGCCCAGTAGTGGGATAACCAGGGCTGCCCAGTAGTGGGATAACCAGGACTGCCCAGTAGTGGGATAACTAGGGCTGCAAGTACTGGATAACCAGGGAAGCCCAGTAGTGGGATAACCAGGGCTGCCCAGTAGTGGGATAACCAGGGCTGCCCAGTAGTGGGATAACCAGGGCTGCCCAGTAGTGGGATAACCAGGGCTGCCCGGTAGTGGGATAACCAGGGCTGCCCGGTAGTGGGATAACCAGGGCTGCCCAGTAGTGGGATAACCAGGGCTGCCCGGTAGTGGGATAACCAGGGCTGCCCGGTAGTGGGGGGATAACCAGGGCTGCCCAGTAGTGGGATAACCAGGGCTGTAAGTACTGGATAACCAGGGCTGCCCAGTAGTGGGATAACCAGGGCTGCAAGTACTGGATAACCAGGACTGCCCAGTAGTGGGATAACAAGGGCTGCCCAGTAGTGGGATAACCAGGGCTGCAAGTACTGGATAACCAGGGCTGCAAGTACTGGATAACCAGGACTGCCCAGTAGTGGGATAACCAGGGCTACCCAGTAGTGGGATAACCAGGGCTGCAAGTACTGGATAACCAGGGCTGCAAGTACTGGATAACCAGGGCTGCCCAGTAGTGGGGTAACCAGGGCTACCCAGTAGTGGGATAACCAGGGCTGCAAGTACTGGATAACCAGGGCTGCCCAGTAGTGGGATAACCAGGACTGCCCAGTAGTGGGATAACCAGGACTGCCCAGTAGTGGGATAACCAGGGCTGCAAGTACTGGATAACCAGGGCTGGCCAGTAGTGGGATAACCAGGGATGTTGATCTGCAGCTGGGTCGCATGCTGTCTGTGAGCAAAGATTCCTAAAATGGAAAATGTTTTCATAGCCCGAGTGGCAGGTGAAAGTAATTGGGTGTTGTGGCGGCGGGGGCTAAAATTAGACCTCACAATCAGATAGTGACACAGGTCCTGGCGTGATAGTGGGGATGGGGGGGGCTAAAAATAGAACACAGCTTGAGCTCTTGAGAAAGGTGATACCCGTAGAATGGAGTCCCGGGAGCACAGGAAGGGGAAACCCCGTACGTACTCCAGGCTCAACACTTCAGGAAAGGGCCTGTTATTAGCAAAAACAGCAGCACGACCCGCATGCCCCCCAATCCTCTCTCGGCCCCCCACTCCCCTCTCGGCCCTAACAGAGGTGTTGGGGGTGGGGCACCCCTGTCCAATTGCTAAGAACCCTGCCTAACTGCTTTTCCAGCTATAAAATAGACAAAAACTGGCCTCTTTAGACTGGCCTCTGTGGCCATATGGTAGGGGGCGGGGTGGGCATGTCGAAGCCCATCCCTTACTGAAGTGGGGGACTACCCTAATTCAAAAATCCATCTTTTCCTCTAGTTTAGCTGTTTCTGTACTGGGAACTCTGAACTACCTACCGATAATGATATAATGCGAGATGGGGTTTGGAAACTGAAAAGCATTGCTGTGTTTCATGGAACAGGCAAGGACGGGGCATGTCGGTGTCTTTTACATACAATCTGTCACTTGCTTGTAAAGAATGACATCACGAGCCAGGGTTCGAATGAGAACTACATCTGTAACGAGCATGTTCCTATGAGTCAATATCAGGGTTGCAGCACGTGAGGTCACGTGGCGAAAAGACTAATTGCAATTACGAAGGTGTTCTATCGCGTGCAACCCCCTATTCAAAGGAAATGACCTCAATGTGTCGTCAATTTCCCCCTTAGGCCCCCAAATGTAGGATGTTCTGGGGGTTCAGATATTTCGGGAGGCAGGTGCAGAGGCGGGGGGCTGCCTTATAACTATACACGCTTTGGTTTTCAGGGTCGACCACTGCATGTCGGAAATGGGGGAGGTGGCCATGTCCTGTTGGGTCACCAGGGGTTAGTAAAGCGCGGCTCTGATCTGTGCCCTGAGTGATCAACTTGATCGTGATTTTTCAGTTAATTTTGTTTTAATTGATTTGTTGATAGGCAAACAATATGTGGGGCAGGAAGCATTTAAAAAAAGGGGCAATTGCAGGGAGCGGACCCCCCCATTGGCACTTATGTGCACTGGTGACCCCGACATGCACTTTTAATCATTTGCAAAACAAAACGTAGTGCAAGAAACGCATAACCACTGGCAACGCCTCATTTACGGCATGGTTGTGCACACCTTTTTTTGCCAAAAGTGTCAATGCTGCCTGTTATTTCCACATGGCGGAGCACATTCGCGATGGGTTCCTATGGAAACCGCCTGCATTTAGCACGTGGACGAAGCATGCAGATTCCACAGGCATCCACTGGTTTTGCGCCTAAATGTCATGCTGGCGTAAATGATAGTGATGTGTCATTTTATATAGCGCTTACACCGAAGCGCTGTACATAGAACATAGTTGCACACATTAGTCATCCCAACCGAAGTTGGTACTCCTTTATTGACCTTAGAAGGATGAAAGGCTGTGTTGGCCTTACAGGGATTCGAACCTGCAGAACACAATTAGAATGCAGCAGCAAGCGCTCAACCCGCTGAGCTATCTTACCGGCAAAAGCATGTGAACGCAGAGCAGCAGGGAATTTATCACGTCCTGTGCCCCCCACTAAACCTCCAAATAGATTTACAATCTCCCAGAGTGTAAAAACAAGACCTAAATCACCTGTCTTGGTTAGTGTGGCGTTGGCCCGCAAGGGCTGCGCACGCGGCGGCGTGACGTTGCATGTCGCCGCGTGCAGCTTTAATAAAGGGGTTTGTCCCAGGAAGCCAGCAGAGCGATCGGGGAGCCCGAAGCCGACAGACGTGTGTGTGTGTGTGCTCTGTCGGGTTGGGGGCTCACGGGCACGCATGGGGGCCAATGATAGACCCCCAACAGTGGCGACGAGTGGTGACGGATGCCCGGGCCCGGCGGTGAAAGGCGTCGGGAATTTTTCTTAATAACGGAACGTTCACGGACGTTTCGTTTCACGCCGTGGCTGCGGACCGCACACGCGGCTGGCAGCCATTTTGGACACAAGGCCGCGGAACTTCTCGGGGCTCCGGTTCGGAACAAGAAGGTGATCCGGGTCTAATTTTTGGATTTCATGGTAGCAGACTGCATAACCTGCACGCCCATACCTAATTTGTGTGTTTTACTCATATTTTGGGACTGTTACGTCGAGTGCAAGCTAGGACAAGGACTACTATGGCAGGGCCTACTTAGTCCAGTCCACCCACATAGCTTAATTTTTGGGACCTCTACTTTGCGGTGCATTGCTGCAGGGTGGCGACAAGGCACTTCCTCGCCCCTTCATCATCAGGACACATTCTCTTGATCCTCTTCATCATCACAAGGTGGTGGCAGTTGGTGCTTCTTTGTGTGCAAGACTCTTTAGTGGTGCTCAGTGAAGGGGACACACCTCACCGTCGTCTCTGTTCTCCAAGTTGGACCATTGCTGTGCCTGGTGTGGGGGTGAATCCACCTGCATGGTGATGGTGGGAATCTGAGTTGCGGCCCCAGGACTTAAAGTGGGGGTGCCTGTGCGCTCAATCCCATGTACGACAGTGACCAGGACGGCGACGCTGCGGACCCTGTGGAAGACTCTCAGGACGAAGGTCAGGCGCCTGCACCCCAGGCACTACTAGGGGCACAGCCAGCCGCTCCACAAGGGGCTCCCATCATGGCTCAAGCGAGAGCCCAGGCGGCCCTACAACCGATACCAGAATTTGATCCAACGGGTCCCCCGTCCAGCCTGGGGCCCCGATAGAGGAGGTGGGTGGCCCGCCTGGACATGTACTTTAGGGCTTCTCGGGTGACGGACGACGACAGCATGGTAGCCACCATGCTGTACTCGGCAGGAGCAGCGGTTCAGGAGATCTTCGAGTCGCTGACACCGGTTGACCAGACTTATGGTGAGGCCAAAGCGGCTCTCCTTGCACATTTCCTTCCCCTCGCCAACGTGGACTTCGAGAGGTTTGTCATGCTGTCGGCCAAACAAAAGGATGATGAGACCCTGGACACTTTTTACGGCCGCCTGCGCCGCCTTTCCCAAGGGTTTGCGTGGGGGGATGCGGATGATATGATACGAACAATGCTGATCCAAGCATGCTCCTCCGGCAAACTGAGGAGACAGGTCCTCAGAGAGCCGGGAATCACTCTCCCCCGCATACTGGAACTGGGTCGATGTCACGAAGTGGCTGAGGCACGGGCAAACAAAATGGAGGCGGGGTCACGCTCAATCAAGGCCGAAGAGGTGTGCGCTGTTTGGCGGGGCGGCCGAGGAATAAGCAGGCCAAATGGAGGTCCCCGAGACAGAGCTGGAAGATCAGGGGAGTCATGTCAAAAGTGTGGCTATGACCTCCCCCACCCAACAGAGTGCCCAGCCGCAGGAAGAACATGTGGCCGATGTGGACTGCCTGATCACTTCTCAAGAGTGTGCAAGTCGGCTCTACCTGTCATGGTACCGAGAGGCCCTGCCCGGATCTGGACTCCGCGCCAAAACCGGCCGTCCAACGTGGCCCAGGTAGATCAAGCGGAAGAGGAGACCCAGATGGAGGTGGCTGAGGAAGAGGAGGAAAACATCTTTTTCGTCTCAAGCATGGGGGTCCTGAAAGGCAAAAGCAGGAGGCAGCCAAGGTGCGTGGTGGAGGTGAACCGCTCGCCTGTTCCCGTGTTGGTGGACACAGGGGCATCTGTCAATGTAATGGCGAGGGGACATTATGACGCCCTTGACCCGCCACCTAATCTGGCTGTGCCAAGAGCTCGCATATTCGCCTTTGGTGGACTTGAGCCTATACCGCTGGACGGGGCGTTCGTAGCAAAGGTGGAACATGAAGGCTCGATGATCAGGGCTCGGTTCTACGTGACCCCTATAAGCAACAACACCCTGCTGAGCTGTGCGGCTACGGAGGCACTCGGGATAGTCAGTTTTGCGTACTCAGTGTACCTGGAGGACATTAACGATCTACTTGACAAGTACGCGGTCCTGTTCAACGGCATTGGGAGAATGACCGGTGATCCAGTCAGGCTGCACATTGACAATTCAGTACAACCCACTGCCCTGAAACACCGGAGAGTTCCCTTTCATCTGAGGGAGCAGGTCGACAAGGAGCTGGATAACCTGGTGGCCTTGGACATCATCGAGAAGGTGGAAGGCCCAACACCATGGGTGTCCCCCATTGTCGTGGCCAGAAAACCAAAACAGCCAGACTCAGTTCGTATATGTGTGGACATGAGGCTGCCCAACAAGGCCATCAAAAGGGAGCGACACCTGACTCCGACCATTGATGACATAATCGCTGAGGTACAAGGGGCCAGATTCTTCTCCAAGCTCGACCTCAGAGCAGGGTATCATCAAGTTGTCCTCCATCCGGAGTCCCGGTATATAACAACATTCACCACCCACCGGGGACTCTACAGATACAAGAGGTTAAGCTTCGGGGTGTCCTCGGCTGTGGAAGTCTTTCAGAACATCATCCGAGGTACCCTTGCTGATCTTGAAGGGGTACTCAACATCAGTGACGATATTTTGGTGTTTGCCACCACGGAGGTGATCCACCTGAAACGCCTGGCCAAGACTTTCAAGAGACTGCAGTCATTGGGCCTTACCCTCCATAGGGACAAGTGTGAATTCCTGCGCCCCACCATAGAATTCTTTGGGTTCGTGTTTATGGATGGAGGGGTGTCACCCGACCCGCGGAAAGTCCGGGACATAAAGGAGGCACAGCCCCCGGAATCGGTGTCGGAGGTGAGAAGTTTTCTGGGCATGGTGACCTACTGCGGTCGGTTTATCCAAAACCTGGCCTCAAGGTCTGAGCCGCTCAGAGCTCTCACTAAGAAAGAGACGGCCTGGCACTGGGGTCCACTGGAGCAGTCGGCGTTCGAGGACATCAAGAACGCCTTAACAACGGAGGACACCATGGCGTTTTTCGACCCAGCACTTCCCTCGGAGATTGTGGTCGATGCCAGTCCGTTTGGCCTGGGGGCGGTCTTGACTCAGGTGGGCCGGGATGGAAGCCTCCGTCCCGTAGCGTATGCCAGCAAAGCGCTCTCGGAAACGGAGCAGCGTTACCCCCAGATTGAGCGGGAGGCCCTGGCGGTCCTGTGGGGATGCAGACATTTTCGCCTCTATGTGCTGGGGCGCCCGGTGACTGTGGTGACTGACCACAAGCCCCTGCTCCCGATCCTGGCGGGCTCGTCCTCAAAGCCCCCGGCCAGAATTGAGAGATGGATGCTCGCATTGCTTGAGTACGGGGTCACGCTGGTGTACCGGCCAGGAGCTAACAATGCAGCGGACTACCTCTCCCGGCATCCCGGAGTGCGTGGGGGAGTGGTGGGAGACACCTGCGCGGAAGAGGCGGACGACCATGTCCGGATGGTATTGGAAGGAGCAACACCAAATGCGATGCCCCTGTCGGAGCTGGAGGCTGCAGCGGCCGAGGATGGGTGCTTCCAAATACTGAAGCAGTCGATGCAGAGCGGATCCTGGAAGTTCGTTTTGGAAGCTCTCGCGGGGCGGACCCTGGAGGCGAAGACCGCCCTTGAACAACTGTGGAAAGTGAAAGACGAACTATCATTCTCGGAGTCGGGACTCCTACTCCGAGGGGATCGCATAGTGGTCCCCCACTCCAAAGTAGGTGATGTGATCACTCTGGCCCATCACGGGCATCAGGGTGCCGCCAAGACTAAGGCAAGGCTGCGGATGAAGGTCTGGTTCCCGGAGCTGGAGAAAAGGGTCGATGACTTTGTGGCAGCGTGCGTATGGTGTCAGGCAGCCTCCCCGGTGCCGAGAGAACCGGCCATCGAAGCCATGCCTCGGGGGACCACGCCCTGGGAGGTCGTTCATGCGGACTTTGGGTCCACGTCCGTGGGCACCCACTTTCTGGCCATAGTTGATGAGTACTCCCGGTACCCCGAGGTGGAGTTTGTGGAGTCGGTGGCATTCGAGCATGTGGTAGTCGCCGTGGAAAAGATATTTGCAACCCATGGTTTTCCCCTGACGGTATGCTCGGACAACGGGTCGCCGTTCCAAAGCGAGCGGTTCTCAGAATTTCTAGCCAGCTGTGGAGTCAAACATCGGAAGATATCCCCATTGTGGCCCCGAGCCAACAGTGATGCAGAACGGTTGATGCGAACGCTGAACAAGACATTTCGGATTGCGCAGGGACAAGGTCAGCCTCTCCAACGGGCCTTGTATCAATTCCTGAGAGTGTATCGCACCACTCCACATGCATCCACTGGTGTTGCCCCGGCGGAGGCTTTATTCCGGCGATGCCCCCGCGGGCTACTGCCAGAGGTACAGGAGAAAGAACCCGGTGTGATCAACGACCAGCAGGTTGAGGCCGACCGACTGACCAGGATCAGCCAAGAGAACGTGCGCCGGGGTCTTCGTCCCCAGCGGCTGGAACCCGGGGATGAGGTGCTCATCTGGAACCGACATCCACACGGGAAGCTGTCCCTCCCTTACGAACCAGAGCCCCTGGATGTGGTCGCAGTGAAGGGGTCGATGGTGACGGCCTCAGATGGGCGATCGGCTGTCACCCGAAACGTCAGCTTCTTCAAGAAGTTGGGGGACTCAAGAACGGAGCCCCCTCTGGACCCTGGTGTCGCTGAGATACCTGAGGATGATGGGCCCCCTCTCAGTGCCCTGGCCTCTCCGAGTCGAGGGGCTGCTGCTGATGGACTGCCGGTGCCGGAGGTGAGCGGGAGGTACCCCCAGAGGGCTGGGCGAGGGAAACCCGCTTACCTCAGCGAGTATGTGTTGGGACAGTTGGAGGGTCATCCGGAGTGATGGGACCCGGGTGGCTGACATTAAAGGGGCATGGGCTCAGGACAGGCAGTTTGTTTTGTTGTGTGATGTGTCGTGTTTAACTAATGTTGCAGTTGTGTTTCCTCCTGAAAAAGGAGGAGTGTGGCGTTGGCCCACAAGGGCTGCGCACGCGGCGGCGTGACGTTGCACGTCGCCGTGTACAGCTTTAATAAACGGGGCGTTCCCGGAAGCCAGTAGAGCGACCGGGAAGCCTGAAGCCGACAGACGTGTGTGTGTGTGCTCTGTCGGGTTGGGGGCTCACGGGCACGCATGGGGGCCAATGATAGACCCCCAACAGTTAGTACACCTCATTTTTATGCTCCAGGACTTGGAAAATGACTCCCCCCCCCCTGCCTGTATTGGCACTTTGCAGGTTTCTGCACAGATCAGGGCGTAGCCAGGATTGTCTGGCAAGTGGGGCCTGAAGCTCTGAAGCTAATGTACTTAACATCTGTAAATTCCCACACAGCGCTGCGGAGTGGGCCATGCCCTGTCTACGCCTCTGGGGCAGATTGCTTATACAAACATTTCTCTGTGCCACTCGGTGCCAAGAAGCCATGGGAAGGATGAACACTGCGCTTTGCGAAACCACTCCGCCAGGATCCTGTTTATTGCGGATCTCATCTCCCATAAAACTCGGCGGTTGCCTACTTGGTACATGCCATCTCGCGGCACCGGACCCCCCCTCCGCCTCCCCTCTCCTTAAACCGGAGGGCTTCTTAGTTCCTGTTATCTGGGTCTCCTGCTTAGTGCCATATTCTAAGTGTAGTTTACCACCAGTGGCGTCTCTACGCGGGGGGCCTGGAGGGCCAGCCCCCCCTGAAGTCCTGTGCCCCCTCCCTTTCCCCCCCTACCCCCCACCCCCCATCTAAGGCAAGCAGTGACAATTTTCTGGTGTTATTTGTGACACTCACTGAGGCAAATGTATGCAGATCACAGGGCAATACTCCTTTTACCTCAAAGCGAGCAGTGACCTAGCAACTAGCAGCCCCTCCCATTAGAGTGTAGCCACGAAACTGCTAATGATGGGCCATTAGTCAGGCATTTTGATGGGAGGGGAGGGGAGGTACAGTGGGGTCTGGGTAGTTGGTGTGCACAAAAGCCTCTCTGTGAGTCTGTTCTCTGTGTAGGTTGGTGGGTGGCGCTAGTTCTCTCAGGGTGGTGTGGCTTCTCAGCTTTGCCTCACAGCGGTATATGAATGAGGGTGTCAGTCTGTTCTCTGTGTAGGTTGGTGGGTGTCGATAGTTCTCTCAGGGTGGTGTGGCTTCTCAGCTTTGCCTCACAGCGGTATATGAATGAGGGTGTCAGTCTGTTCTCTGTGTAGGTTGGTGGGTGTCGATAGTTCTCTCAGGGTGGTGTGGCTTCTCCGCTTTGCCTCACAGCGGTATATGAATGAGGGTGCGAGTCTGTTCTCTGTGGAGGTTGGTGCGTGTCGCTAGTTCTCTCAGGGTGGTGTGCTTTGCCTCACAGCGGTATATGAATGATGGTGTGAGTCTGTTCCCTGTGGAGGTTGGTGGGTGTCGCTAGTTCTCTCAGGGTGGTGTGGCTTCTCTGCTTTGCCTCACAGAGGTATATGAATGAGGGTGCGAGTCTGTTCTCTGTGGAGGTTGGTGCGTGTCGCTAGTTCTCTCAGGGTGGTGTGCTTTGCCTCACAGCGGTATATGAATGAGGGTGTGAGTCTGTTCTCTGTGGAGGTCGGTGGGTGTCGCTAGTTCTCTCAGGGTGGTGTGGCTTCTCCGCTTTGCCTCACAGAGGTATATGAATGAGGGTGCGAGTCTGTTCTCTGTGGAGGTTGGTGCGTGTCGCTAGTTCTCTTAGGGTGGTGTGCTTTGCCTCACAGCGGTATATGAATGAGGGTGCGAGTCTGTTCTCTGTGGAGGTTGGTGGGTGTCGCTAGTTCTCTCAGGGTGGTGTGGCTTCTCCGCTTTGCCTCACAGCGGTATATGAACGATGGTGTGAGTCTGTTCTCTGTGGAGGTTGGTGGGTGTTGATAGTTCTCTCAGGGTGGTGTGGCTTCTCAGCTTTGCCTCACAGCGGTATATGAATGAGGGTGCGAGTCTGTTCTCTGTGGAGGTTGGTGCGTGTCGCTAGTTCTCTCAGGGTGGTGTGCTTTGCCTCACAGCGGTATATGAATGAGGGTGTGAGTCTGTTCTCTGTGGAGGTCGGTGGGTGTCGCTAGTTCTCTCAGGGTGGTGTGCTTTGCCTCACAGCGGTATATGAATGAGGGTGTGAGTCTGTCCTCTGTGGAGGTTGCTGGGTGTAGCTTGTTCTCTGATGGTGGTCTGGCTTGGTAGCTTTGCCTCACAGAGATATATGAATGAGGGTGTGAGTCTGTTCTCTTCGGAGGTTCCTGGGTGTAGCTTGTTTTCTGTCGGGCTTGCTAAGCAGGTTTACCTCACACCTGCATGTGGGTGTTGGTGAGAGTTGGTTGTTTTTAGATCTTGGCAAGCGAGGCCTGTTGTCTCAGTATGGTCAAGCTGTGCAACCTTCTGAGATGCCACAATAGTGACTAGGACAGGGATATTCATTTCTGGCTGTCATTCAACATTTCTTAGTGCCTGCGGATATTATCTTGCCTAAATGTGCAGTTTTAAATGGATACTATCCTTCGTTCCAGCCTGATTAGAAGGAGCCCTGTCCGCGCTCTGCCTGCTTCACCGCCTGACATGTCTGTCCCAAGGATTCCTGGGGCTGGTTTCAAGTCCGAATTTCTTTTCTTCCCATTTGCAATATGAACCATTCATTCGGTGGTTCGGTTCCCAGTTCAATGCAAGCAGGACAGAGTGATGCGTTTGCAGTGAAACATTTCTAACGCCTGTCATTTACCTTAGTCCTTACCTGAGGCTTGGGGGATATTGCCTAGCCAGTATTCACCCCATAAAACAACACCAGCCTTTGTATCGGCCTAGTTGCTGGCGTGCTGTGCCCCTCCCTCACCTGCGCCTCCAAGCACCCAAGTCACCTGGCTGCTTTGCATATAAGGCAGACATTGGTTCTCTGCCAAAACTGTGTACTTACTCCTATGATTTGTAAAGCACTCTGTTGCTTCCCGGATCTAGGTCTGCGCTCAATAAATATCCTAATAATATGATCATTATGACAAAATCGATGCTTTTCGTTTCCGAGCAACCAAACCCTAATAGATGCAGTTACAATCAAACATTCTCGCTCCTCCCTGGGTCCATTCATCTGGTCTGGGGACGCTTCTTAGTTGCTATGAACGTCTTAAAATGGCCGCCAGCCTTTGTTACTTCCTGGCTATAAGCAGAGCTCTCTTCCCCACCCCCTGTTGAAACTGATCACTCCAAACAGAAGTGCCTCAGGAAGCAGTTTCTAAACACCAGGTCCTGTTTTTACAAAAGCAAGCCATTTTAATTTCCTATCAATGATGCTTCTAATTTGTTAGTACCCGGCCGGGGATTGGGGGGAGGGAGGTTGGTGGCAGCCTCCCAGCCAATGAGGAGGCTCGGAACAGCAGGATTACCACATGGAAATCCCTCCGCTCCTAACCTCCTCACGGCTGGAGGCAGCCATCTTCCCCGCTGGGCAACAAGGTACGTAGTCCGCCTCCCTCCCTCCTTTTTTTCCTGAATTACCACTGGCAGATTTACTGAGTGCGTATTTTTGAATGAAAAGTTTACGATTTTCCTCCAACTGGTGGTAAAGCCTCCACTTTTCCTCCAAAAATCTACGTAGTTACCACTCTGAAATTTCGCAGGTGGTATTTCCACCAAAACGTATAATTTGGCACTGTGGTGAAAAGTGGTAGTATTGCACCGAGGCCCTTAGTCTTATTGCATCTCTGAGGCAACTGCTGAGCTATAGAGGCACTGACCAAGTACCACATCCAGAGTGTGGTTTCCAGGGCGACACTAAGCTCAGTGCCTTGTAGGGGAAGATCAGCGTCTTTAGGAGCAAGGGGTCTTCATTAGCCAGGAACCGGATGGATGCTGACAAGCAGGAAAGAGAGGGCAACAAGCTTGTGCTGCGTGGGATCTGGGAATGTGTGACACAGAGCCACTCATTAGCCTGGATGAGACGAGGATCCGCTGTGAGAGTGGACCGCAGCGGGGCAACGCAGAGAGCAGGCGGGTGCAGGAGGCACAGGGCGCAGGGACCAAAATCCAAGAGCAGCCCTTGAGACCAGGAGGCAACACCTGCACACAGAACAGGGGAAGGAGAAGTGGAGACTGGTAGACGGACTCGGGGCACCAGAGTGAAGAGGAGTGGCGAAGGACCAGCAGGCGAGCAGTAGCAGCCAAGGCTAAACCGCGATGATGCATGTTGGGACTCAGGGCATGGGTTCCCAGAAGGCATTGAGAAAGCCAGAATGAAGAAACCTTCAGGTGGTCCTGGACCTGGAAATGTGATGGGGTGGGAAGGAAGAGGAGGCCACTTGAGAAACCTACCTTAAAAGCAGGGCTGAAAATGGAAATGATTTACTGTGGGACCCCACCAGCGATAGGTTAGGGGGACGGGCTATCGGCTCCTGGGATCCCATCCCAGCCCCCAACCACACTAACCCAATTGAATGCTACAAAAAGATTTTCCTGGATCCAAGATCCAGGGAGACATTTTTTGCCGGATCCTGGAAAATCCAGCTCAACGTCCAGCACTGATTAGAAGATGGCAGCACCTGCTGAAGTGGAGGCCGGACTTCTAACCGTCTGGAAAAGGGATCACTAAGCGTTCATACTCCATGTGGAAACTAGGAGTCTTCCTAAGGTGGGGGCTTCAAAGACCCCTACATATGGTGGATCCCCAAGTCCCAACTCCTGAGCCCCTGGAGTGAGAAGGAGACTGCAAAGAAAGCCAGTTTATGCTGAAATTGGGAATCCAAACTTCTAAGAGCTCCTGAGGCACATCCACTAAACCAGCATTGTCAAAGCCAGGAGTTTTCGCTTTTCTGAAGGCATGGAATAGGCATTTGCCAGGCACTGTGGTAATGGTACTACCTGGCCATAAGAGGGTAAGTGGTGGACAATGGGGTGAGCATCTGGGCATATGATGCCAATGCCTGGCAAATGTCTAATGCCAGCACAAAGCCAAAACTGTTGGATTTGCGATTGCATGTTTATAACAGGACTTCAGTGCAAAGAACAGATGCAAGAACACATACATACTGTTTATAAATCAAGTGACTAAAGGCACGCTTGGGTAAGGAATTTGTATTACACTGGGGGCTCCTTTACAGACACAATTAAGCCAGTAACTCAGAAACTGCCAAGAAATAACACTGGCAGGCCCCATAATGCCCAATGGTGGTGGTTATGGCATAAGAGAGCTAGCTGAAAGATATCCCAGGATGGTCTGTTTTGGGTGGGGAGGGGCAGCTAGTGCGTGGAATGGCCATAGGGATTAGCATGGACAGGGGCAATCAATGGGTCAATACCAATCCAAACACACACAAGCTATGTGCCTCACCTTACATCCCAGCTCCCTTCTGGCTGCCTTCCAATACAACAATGTTGATTTATCAGTGGCACTAAAGCACCATCGTGTTGCCGAAACTAAAAATACAGTGCATGCTGGTACTTGGAGGCTAATAAAGAAAACCTTGGAAAAGCGATACCTGGCCACAGTCCGACCCTAGGGTAACACAGAACAAATGAGATGGTCTTGCAAGAATTTCGTTACCACCGAAAGTCAACTTAGTCGAGTGTTCATTTTGTCGCTCGAGAATGCCATCGGACAGGCTGCTGTTCATCCATCACAATCTTCTTTCGCTGCAGTCCTGTTCCTGCCCCATCACAATCCATTAATGATGAGAAAAGTGCAACACAACCTCACATCTACCAGGATCGCTTGTTGTGGGGCCTACACTATATCTGACTTAATGACATTACCCGTTGGGTCATGATTGCATGTGGGTGCGACCGGGCCGCATAACACTCAGATTTGTCATGGGTGGACGGCAAGACCGCTTTTTGCGCTGACCCAGACTCGCTTGTAAGTGGAAAAGGTCGCTTTAATGTGACAGGCCAGAGCTCACAAAAAACGCTAGCCTGGCTCCCTGGCCTTACAGACTAACATAAGCATTTGAAAAAAATTCCCAAACAATTCAATAAATAAACTATTTAAATTCCCCCACAATTAAATAAATCATTTAAAATTCTTCCCTTGCTCCCTCCCTGCCACATGTGATGTTTGGTTGCCAGTTATGCATGCAAAGGCCCACATTGATGCTGTCAACTGAGCTGGCTACACGTGCCCATCGATTCTGTTCCGCATACAGGCGGTTGCTTAGTGCGCTATCAAATATTTGAAACAATTTAGCAGAATTTAAAGCGAATTCTGAATAAATGCCCATTAATTAAACTGTTGTATATTGCTTGGATGGATGCATGGAACTTATGATGCCAGAGAGAATGCTGTGAGAATGTTGTTGTACGTACGAGTGAGAGAGTGTTTATGGGTCAAGGGTCTACACTCAGACTGTTCGAGAGATCAAGCCTGGGTGATCGGTGCCAGGGGGCTCCTATGAGATAACTTGATGTAACCAGCGAGCAATAAAGACTTACCCGTGTGCCCCCAGAAGTCTGCCTTCTCTCTTCCTCTCCCCTGCTGATTTCCTATCTGATACTACACTGGCCACCTGGCTACCCTCCGATTTCAGGCCCAGGTCCATACCCGCCCAGTTGCAAACCCGCACTGCCTCCTATCAATCCTTGCACTTGGGTCTGTATCTGTAACCCTACAGTCCCCCTACCTGCACTTTTGGACACCTGCTGTCTGCACTTACTCTTGCACCTGTCACCTGCTGGCTGCACTTCTTGTTATTGTTTTGTACAACACTGCCCCCTCCCCTTTCCCCTGGCACTTTTTCCCTCCCCTCTCCCGTGCACTTGCGCGATCTCAATGGCACTTGGCCTAGTAAGATTGTTGTCTCTGTCCTCCCTTTGTTCCCTCTTCCTTGCCTCGTCGCGCCTTGAAACACTTGTGTATAGGCGCGTCAGGATCTGTGATTAGTGCGATGGCTGAAAAAGGCAACTTTTTTTTTAAGTCGGGATTTTTGGCTGTCACAATTGTCAGGTCGACATTTTGGTACGATTCTGGTGCATCACAAATGCCATATATCATACAGAAACATTCAATATTTTTGTCAAGTAATGGCTTCTCTTTTCTTGGTAGTGATGTGTGAATTATAAAGGTTAATGCGATTTATGATGAGATTTGTAACGAATTATATTAGACTAGACATTTTAACTTTGTTGTACATGTATTTAATGAGGTTTAGTATACAGGTTTGATATAACCAACACAAAAGTTATGGCTTCTGATGAAATGTAAATTAGCACCCAGGGAGAAGGTGCCAGCCCATAGGGGAAAGTGGGTTAAATCTCATGGAATCAGATAAGGATGCGAACAGGAATAATGCATGTGGTATAACTTGGCCACCAAGCCATCACCAGCCAGTTACTTATGAAGTATTTTTTACACTATCGTGGTCGTAGTATTTAGGATTTTAAATGGTGGATGTGTGGCAACATGTGGAACCGGATAATAAATGATTTATACTGTCAAAAGGAATTGTTTTGGCTTTGAAATGTTTTGTTTTAACAATTGACAAGTGGGATAAATAAAGTACAAAATGGCGTCTACTGCATTGGAAGATGAGCAGTTTTGCACAAGACACACACACACACACACACACACTAGAAGGTTCTGTTCTAACAGGTAGCTGGTCTCTTTCTCTCATCCCACAGGTATACCCTGGCTGCTCAAGATCTGGTGATGCGGGCCCGTGGGGTGTTGAAGGACCGAGGCTGGCGGATATCCAACGACCGACTTGGCTCCGGGGATGATATCTCGGTCTACGTCATCCCTTTAATCCACGGGAACTCGCTGTCGTGAAACGGGAGGAGCGGCCTTCGGAGGTCTCGTTGGAAAGCTGCGGACAGTGGATATGATGCAGAAATGTCCTTTCGTCCCAGTGTCCTGTACCCCAAAACGTGCCGGATGGGGAGCTTTTTGGCGGGAACGTAGAGGAGCTTTGCACAAGCACCTTCAGTGGTGTATCGTCATGTTGTATCTGCTTCCCGGTAGTATATTCATGTTTTGGTGCTCGTCAAGAGCCGATGCTGCTAGTGCGTCATGGATTAGTGACTTGTTTCGTTGTCACCGCTCTATATTCTGATCCAGGACTAGGATTCCTTTGGTTTTCAATGTGGCAGGGACAAAAATATATATATATATATATATCTATATATATATAGTTTTTAGGTTTGTAAAGGGTACAGAAAGTCTTAGGTCTTGTTACAAATCGCTATAATAATTTCTCTATTTTATTTAATATATATTTGTGCGTGGGAGGGGTCTCCTGTGGTCTCCGGTAAATTGATGAGACAAAACATAACACTACTTCTCATTGGAAAGAACTAGTCTGTTTCTCTATGCACACTTTTCTTACACGTATTCAGCCTTGAAGTTGGCTTAAGCTTTTGAAAAGGTCGACACATGTTTCGGCTAAATCACACACACACTGGGTTGGCCTTACTGCATACGTCTTGTACATGCACTTTGAATATTTAAACCACGCATTCGGATTTTCTACATTATCTTCACATATTGGTTTCTGCAGCCAGCGATGGGACATTAATTGCCTAAAAAAATTAATGGAAATTCACGCGTTCAATTTTCTGCCGGTCAATGTGCCAATTTGCAGCAATGAGCAGAGCGTGCAATGGGCAGAAGCATCCATGTTGAGAATTGGGCGTTTTAATATGCAAGTTAGTCACACCAAGAGACACTTTGTAGAACAAATGGTTCCGGCTGTATCCGGCCATCACGCAATCGTGGCAGTGGGGAGGGGAATTGTCTCCAACGTTGATTACCTCATCCCCGTAGCTGCTCTCCACCCTCCCCCCAATCAATGTGCATATGACATTCCTGAGGAAATTGAAGTAGATTTGTCTTTATTTCTGTCAAACGCATCTTTTGGTGTTGAGTGTTTCCGGAGCGAAGCTGGGCAAACTCCTCATGCCATAAATGGCATACAAGCAAGGGATACAAAATGATGCCCTCTTTCAAAACCCCAATTCCTAGCTCCAACTCAATGCGGGTGCTATATGCAGCCCACTCCTGGTCCTTCTGCATTCTTGTTTTATGAACCCAGGGTTTGATGGGTAGAGGGTAGTTGTCTTATTCCCGGATTTGTGGTCCATGCCCCTCCAGTCTTGGGCTTTTGGTGGTCATTATTCAATCCATGTAGGTCCATTGCGTGGCTGAACGCGGGGCATCAAAACGGTCTAGAAGGTGAGTTTTTCTTTACATGACCCGTTCGACCCATTTCTGTTTTTCTCCCTGCTTTTGTCTTTGAATCTCCGGTGTACAGTCGGATCCGAGCCTTCCGTCTGCGCTCCGGCCACTGCTGCAGCCCTGTCTGGTGTATTGGTCATTGTTCGGTGGGGATATGTCTGTTCTTCCGCATTCAGGCCCTTACAGACCTTTGACTCTCGCAATGCTTCGTGCTAGGATGATCCCCGATCATTGACTGCTAGCTCGGGATCATGGGAGTTGGAGTCCAAAACATCTGGAGAACCACAGGTTGCAGACCCCTGTTTGAAGGATCAAGCAAGGGGGCAAGCCAATTTGTTGGATGCATTTTCCTGCTGGGCCTGAATTTTGCAATGAATCTTCTCTGTAGAGAAAGATGAGGAATTGGCCCAAGAGCTGCTTTGTTGATGGAATGGGAGCCGCTGCGCGTACTCGCCTGAAGCGAAGTGCACGTTTAACATGCACTGAGGGTCCCTCTTCATCTTGGTTTCTGTGGTGTGTCACCCCTCCTGGGAGCATGGTATCTCCCAGGGCTCATGCCAATGTCACATGTCAGTGACTATGTGACTAAAACAATAAAAGGGACGAGCCAGTTCCGGCTGATCAGTCGAGGTAATCCTAGCCTGCGGGTGCAGGCTTACACTGCACCTTCTATAAGACCCCATTGACCTGCTCAGCAGCGTTCCAATGGCATTTAGTCCACATGGAATGTTCAGCAGAGCGAGAGTACGGGCACGTTTCTGAATCCAGGTTACAATGGCCATCAATGCCAGTACCATCAAGTGTGCATGGTAGATGCCAATCCCGTCCACAGCATGGCAAAACACTGGTGGGTCGCTCTGTCAACGGCACTGCCATGATGCACTGTTCACTTCTGGGGGGAGGGGAGTTTTTTTTAACCCCGACCTCCCATGTCCCACTCTCCCTTAACCCCTGCAGTTACCCTCCCCCACCACACGCTTGCCTTCAGAAAGGCCCCGGTTGGCAAACCGTCATGCCATGTACTCCCGCTCCATGGTGTCCTGGCAGGTTTTTGGCCAGGTGGCATTGCACGCGCTGGTGTGCTTCCGCTGTAATTCTGGACAGTTTGTGCCCAAGCCTACAGGTCTTCCAGAAGTGCCAACTTGTTCAAGAGTGCCAACCTGCTGGAGAAGTGTCCTGAATTCCCTTTTAGCCTCTATGGGGACAGCAGATGAAGAATAGTGACTATGTGACTTGTGCCCAAATCATGCCGCCTACTTTTTACCAGTGTGTGATCCCGGCCAGATCACTTTACGTCTGTACACCTGGGCTATCCTATTTCCCAAAAGGTGCACCGTTTACCAATGGGTCAATGGCGGTAATGGGCAAAACATAACACAGCTAGGGGTTTACTCCTATGCTCCACTGGCTTGTTCTGTGGTTTCTTTGATAGGATCCAAAGAGGAACCTCTTAGTAGCCATAGAACCAGGTTACCATGAAGTTTCAGGCTTTTGGGAGAGTTTCACACATGAACCAAGAATGCTACCCACAAAAAGAGGATTCACTGGGAACAAAACGCTGCAGACATGCGTCTCCTGCTAGTGACCGTCCATTCCACTTTTGAGGACACTCCTTTTCTGTATGCCTGTGTTAAGAGGCCCCTGGTGACTCCGGTGACCCGGATTCAATTCCCACCTCCTCCACTGAACCACATTGTGTGTTTCTGGGCAAACAGGGCTTTCTCCGTGTAGCTCCATTTACTGCTAAAAGGTGCCCTTTGAAATGAGTCAGTTTCAAGGAGAAATACACCTGCTTGTTAATGTGTATTATGCAGTGTGTCTCGCATGTTTGCATTAAGGGTGTCTGTTTGTTTATAATGGAGTTGAAAAGAAAGTGACACTCCCTCTCTTTCACTCGCTCTCACTCCTTTCAATGCCCCCTCCCCCCACTCCCCTACTAAGTCTGTCGATTTTTCTCTTCCTCCTCTCTTTTTCTCTCCCACACCCTCTCGGCGTTGTAGTGACTTGTAATATTAACAGAAATGCATTACATGGCGGGAAGGAGTGTCTTAGGCTGGAGCACCCAATTCTTAAGCGACTCATTCCTGAGACGTGCCAACGGTGCCTGGGCATTGCATTTGAGCTCAGCCTTCTCGTTGCCAGGCTCTTGCCAAGGTGGCATCAAAGACAGCTGTGGGCACTATGATTTTCATCATTGTGAGCAGGGCCTGTGCCGGTCACAGGAACACAAGAACGTTGCCTGGCGTGCAGTCCAAAGTTGCCAGAATGCCCCCACAAACAACAAGTGATGCCCAGTGCCTGGCGGGCAGAGAGTTGTAAACCCTGGCATTGGCACAGCTTGTCCACTCGTCATTGTTTAGCCGACACTCTCGCTAAATGTCTTGGAAGCGTGCCACCATGTGACCCAAGTCGCCATTAGACCATGGATTTCTATCTAGTTGGGACAACCTTTTCATGAGCAGAGCATTGTTGAGCATTTGGGTAGCCAGCCACTTGCTAAACTTTCACATTACCCAGCAAGCCCCTCTGCATGGCAGTGATGCTTCAAGGAGGGAATAGCCTGAGGGATCAGTGTTCTCTGGACTGTCGGCTTTGCCTATGACCAGGCCCACAGGCGTGACTGAAGGCCCACCTGGATCCAGCAACTCCCCCTCCTCCTTCTTAATTTTGAAATTGGTATCTTTAAAGTGGATTACAACTTTTAAGTTGTAAAGCTGGAGCACCATTGTTCCTGGGTTGGCCCTTGCCCCGCTTCCCCCACACGCCGGTGAGCATCTTGCACGCTTAAAGATGGCCGACCGTTTCCTTGGCTACTTAGTCAATCGCGGACGAGATGCAGCTCTGTACAGGGCGCGAGATCACGTCTGTCACGTGCCAGGGTTCAGGCCTGTGCAGCTTCTTTCATCACTTTTCCATTTGGGTTGGAAGGAGCAGGAGAAGGTGGATATATCAAAGCAGAGGAATGAAGAAAATGGACGGGACGAGGCAGAGGAGGAGCCCATAACTCACAGGAGAGACTGAGGGGGTGTGGGGGGTCATGATTGATCATAGACACAGTCTGATGTTCTCCAGAGGTCGTCCTTCTGACACATCAGCCTCCTCTGCTCAGTGTTTGCGCCGGCAGCTTCTGAAGCTGCAAACTGCGGATGCTGTGTAGGCCGCCAGCAGGCAGGCTGCCCAGGTGCCACGTAACCTTGCATTCAATTCCTTTTCTTCGTCTTTTTCGGATTCTGTATAGCTCGCTCTGTGCTCTCTGACCACTCCACTCTTCTTAAGCCTTGTAAAGCTTTCCACCCGGGATCCGCAGGGATAGCAGTGTGCTCTAATGCTGGAGCTTGGAACCTTTGGCGCTCCCCATGCTCTGGACTACAGCTCCCATGATGCCTCCCCATTGACAGATCTGTATAGTGCTGATGGGAGTTGTAGTCCAAAACCACTGGAGAGCAAAGGGTTGCATACCCCTTCTCTGAGGAGGCGGTTGACAACAGTGGAACTAGGGGCCAGTCAACCAGTTGTTCCCCACGATACCGGTCACTTCATTTTCTTGGGGCTTGAGCTCCTGATTAGTTAGAACCACACTAAACAAGATGACAAAAAAAAAAACCTGTAAAGTATATTTTGCATATACATTGGCAGTGCATCTGACGGCCGGGCTCAAGCTACTAGTAGCCAAATCTAGAAATTGCCTGCGGCAGGGCTTGCCGATGCCAGGGTTCATGTGAGGAAAGAGGAAACATGTTGGTTTACCAGTTACTGAGATTTGGAAAGTAATCTTCAATCTACAAGATTACTAGCAACATAATACAAACCTGTTTTTTTTGTGTAAATGTGTAAGTAAACCTAAGCTACACTATGCCAGTACCACCCAAATCAAGGTCACAGGGCCTGGTTGAGCTTCCTAGCTCACTGTGGAAAAAACCGAAAGGCCCCGCAGAAGGCCAACATTTGCCCCGATGTTGCTTGGCGCTGCTGCAGAATGCATTGTGCAATTTAATTCTAAATTTGAGTGCCCCACCAGTCGAACCGCTAGAAATCAGGTGGTTCTGCCAAGGGAAACCTCAGTGTTGTCAAAGTTGAAAGGGGGAAAGCTAAATGGGGTCCAGAGGAGCTGCCCTAAGAGATCCTCCAGATCGCACCACTAAAGAGGATGCGCTGTCTGCGGATGTTTGCTGCCAAACGTACCACCGCCAAAGGGAACTCTAAAGTTACACCTGGTTCCAGGCGTGGCACATTGGGGCAAATAGTTGGCCATTATCAGCCTTTCTGACCTTGCATCATCACCGAGGTGATGGCTGATGGTGGCAGGACTTGCGTAAGATGAAGCAACTGCTTGCAACGCTCAAGGATTGCCAGAGAGGGGTTTGGGCAAGGAGGACCACTGACATCGGGGAGCATAACTGCATGGAGTGTGTGGGTTGTACGCTTTGATGCAGTTGAAGGTGTGTGTCTGTCTGTCTTTGTGCGCTCTCCAGGACTTTCAGGGTGGTTTTACGATCCCACCTGTAGTTGCCCCCAAGGACATCAGGGTATTACCCATGCGGGATGGGGGTGCAAGACTGTGAAACATGAATACGAATGTGTTTGCTCTGGTAGCAGCGCTCCCTTTTGACTCTACTAGATTTTACGAAGTGCGCCCCAGCTTTACGGTTCCAGGTACCCTGGCAAAACCCCATTCTGTACCCAAACGCTCCGTCCAGGCCATTTGCACTTTATCGAGCGCTCCTTGCAGGGATCCTTTAAGAAAATCAGAAATTAAATGTATTTGCTGCGTAGCTATTGGTGAAGTCCGTCCTCTGTGTTTTGTGTTCGCTGAGTTTTTGTGCCATCATGTTCGTAAGGCAGAAAAGGTGCAGTCTATCGTAGAAGCTCCAACTATCCACCCGAATTATTCTCCAAGAAGGTAGACCTATCACTTTATGGGGTGGGGGAACACACCAGTAAGAAAGAAAGAAAGAAAGAACCCCTCCTTCCTCTGTACTCCAAATTTGATCAACTCCTCCTCGCTCCCGGCATGCGTCAGAAGTCAGCCTGTGGTGTACTCGAATTATGTTGACATCATGCAACGTGGGTGGTGGGGCCGAGCACCGTATTCTCTCCATTCTTTTTAAACTTTGCCCATCATATCTGTGACCTCACCCAGTCAGGAAAGGAGAACCCCACTGTAACCAAAGGATTAGGGGTGTAATACTAAAGACATACAAAAAATGATACTGCCTGGAAATATTTCAACTAAAGCAAATGATACATATTTATGTAAATGCTTAAAAAAAACGTCACACTATTATGTATCTCTACATACTCGGAGAGTAATTGCGGAACTCAAATGGTATAGCTGCCGGTTCCATGCATTTCAACAAACTAATTTACTTCAATGCAATTTACTTAGTTGAAATTACTTACACAAAAATACTTCACATTTTTTGGTGGGGTTCCCCCCCGACCAAAGCTCCCCTTTCCCTTCACTACCACCCCCGATCCAAACCACTCCCCACCCCCTTTACACCTTACCCCACAAATACATATGAAATTCTAAGTATTTTCAAAGTAAACTGAATGTAAGTAATTTACTTCATGGAAACAATAGGATTCCTGTGTGCATAGTACAAGTCACCAATTTCCACACTAAAAATAGCTGCCTTTGAACATTCAGGATCAATTCAAATATGACGTCACTGAAGACCAACTGGTTTCGACCAGGTGCCTCAATATATTGCCACCTTCATCAGGGTCATTCTATTCTTTATACAATCTCATCATTGCAATGAAGACCCCTTCACGCTCTTAAGTCCCTCAGCCATGCCGAACACCCATTGGGAAACAAATCTTTGTGTAATGTACAGTGTCCATCTGTTTAGATTAGACCACTGGTAATTGGTAAGAGTTGCCAACAAAGTTTCGCTGACACGGTGGATTCACTGGTACAGCGTCGGGGAAGGGGGTGGCCAAGCACCTGATTTTCTCCATTCTTTTCAAAGTTTGCTCCGTCATGTCTGTGACTCAGGCATTGGAAGAACTTGTGCCATCACCACCTACGTTTAGTTAACGGATGCCAGTGCCCGTACTGTGGGCATGAATCGGGTGGAGCCTTCCTATTCCCCATTTGGAAGGTATGGCTGAAGTCTTGGGGTACAACCACAGCAGCGCACTGACAGCTGAAGCAAAATATCTCAGAAATATGGTGTTTAGTGGCATCCTGCTTGGCCCACCTACTTCCATGGTACTTGGAGTTCAAACACAGCCTTTCTGTACACTTATTCCAACATGGCAGGCAATCCTGTTCTCTTTATAGGCACAGTCCCCCTTACAGGGGTCCACCAAAGTACTTCGTATTTTTGTTGACTATACTATTTTCTTTCTTACTTTACAGAACTTTTAGTAATAGAAAGCGAATCAAGAGTAGATCCCGCGTCGGTACGCTATGTGTTAATGCACATTGTCAAGGTACCTATAAGTAAGTGCATTTCCTATCTGCCAGGAAATGTACTCCATCACTGAGTGTATTGTCAGAATGCGCTTGCGCTACACCCTAGTGCGTATGGGAGGAGAGTGCTGCAGTGATCCTCAAAGGCCCGGAATGATCAGTACCCGCAGCGAATGACTGTGATCACAGATCATGCTGACATAGCACTGGACGCTGAAGTGGCAGATGTATATATATTTATACACAATGACTGAAATTGTGTTCTGTTTAATTTATAGTGTGAGTTACATGTGACCGGACAATGCTATGTTTCCTTTCTTGTAATAGGTGCCATTTTGTTACGATCACTGGACGATCTAGCCAAATTTCATTATCTCGATCTCTGTTTGCGTTCGACTCCATTCAGCTTGAACACTTGAGCTGCAGCAACCTGGACAAGTGTCTTTCCCGTAACCCGGTACATAGTTCTGTATGTGTTGACATATGTCCTAGATGAAGATTCTTTGGTAACATGCTACCCTCTAGTCGTTGATGAAGCATTACTGTATACGTTCCAGTTGTGTTATACCAGTCATGTACTTGAAGGAGACGGTCATTGTGCACCCCCACATGTTGGGTTCTTCCATTGGTTTCCAATCCGTCTCCCCTTTTTCTTTTTGTAGTTGTTTACCTTTTTTTGTTTTTGTTTGTATTTTAAAATCTGGTATTGACCTCAAGTGGCCAAAACGGAATGGGTGTAGTGTTTTTCAGAATGTACAATGATTTTATGTTTCATATTTACCTAATGAAATAAACTGAGAAAAAAGTGAAAATGGCACCTTTTTGGATGACAATGTTTTTGGACCAATGTTTAAAATCGTTCAGTGTGACTGGAAGCAAACCTTTTTTTTGTTTTTTTCGTAATCGTAGGACAAAAACAATTGTTTAGACAGAGGGATATATTTTGTGTTTTTGAAAATTATTTTACATGTAAATTGCGAAAGGAAAAACAGTTGAAGAAAAGAAAAAGAACATGTTCAAGGATGTTTTAAAAAATAAAGATCTATATTACATCTTAATGTTTTCAAGTGTTTTTTTTACAGCAAATCCTGCCTCTGGTTGATTTAAAAAAAAAAAAGAGATGCGTGTTGGAAAAAAATCAGAATGGGAAAAGGGTTTGAAACGGCGACGAAAAAATGCAACATGTTACTAGACACATGAACACTGGACAGTATGTTTTAACAAGGTCTAAAAAAACAAGTTATTAAACAAAACAAATGAAGAAGCATTATATATATTGTTTTATTTGATTGAATTGTACAAAACTATTTTTACAAAAATGACAAAGTCATCAAAGAGAAAGCAACTTCCAGAGCCTTGAGTCTTTACACCAAGTCCTAGCACTAATAAAATATGGAATCCAGTCCCTTTATCTCGTGTACTTCCGGAAAGATATCTTTTTCTGTTGATCTCTGAATACTGGAGCACTTGCAGCTGATATCAATTTTTCATGTTTGTTATTCCTCCTCAGCATCACTTAGCTGTATAAGTTCCTTTTCTTTTGGGCCATCCAAGCCAATTTGTCTGAAGAAACCCACAACTGCTATTACCAATTGAGTCTTTTCTCTGCTCATTAGGCAAACCCACCATTCTTGTTCACTGTAGACATGGAGATCCTTGAGGAGATAGTCACTCCTAGGCATGTTAGGAGGAGATGTCTTGTGGTCTCCACCTGATTTGGATTCTCGCAAAAGCGACATTTATTGGAGGTCGCTAAACCTCTTATTGCTAGAATCTCATGTGTACTCATCAAGTTCAGACGGATCCAAAGAGAACTTTGACGAGTTTGTTGGTCTGGAAATTTGGCTAGGTAAGGAGTAACCTCATTCAGTTTTTTAGGTCTTACTGGGAAATCTTTAGTTCGTGCGTAGCCGGCGGCTTCATCCTGAGTTTCAATCCAGTCGAACTCCAGTAGCTTCTTGTTGACTTTTCTTATATTTTGAATCAGCTCTTCCTCTGTACTTCCTACTCTGTCCAGCAGCAGCCTATTTTTTAATTCCAATCAGTGAGCATAACATTCAGCTCCTCCTGCATTTCTCTTTTGATGATTTCAAAAATCGCCTTTGGTGAGGGGAGAATGATTTTTCTGTAAAGCATTGGGCCATTCCGCTCCACTATCGCTTTAACAGAGGTTAAGTTGAGTTCACTGTGAATTAGAGCAATTAGGGTTGATTGTGGCAAGACGAGAACTCGCCCCCAAAAGCAGCCTTCCAGTTTTTTCCAGATTGAGGCCAGTATCAGAGGCATGGCCTCAATTCCATAGGTTAGAGTGGGTACAACCTTTGCTTTAAAAAAATCTAATATAGGTTGCAAGGAAAAATAGCCAAACATTCTATTCACCGCTTTTGTTTGGACTGCCATGGTTATGATCTTGACATCAAGATGTTCTTGCATTGGGAGCTCAATTCTGCTGTTATTTAAGATGATACCTAAATATTTGAAGCTCCTCACCTTCTCCAGCTGGCTCTCATCCGCAAAATGTTTTTGAGATTTCTTAATATTCCCATTCTTACCAAACAACATAACTTTTGTTTGGGCTTTGTTCAGTTCCAAGTTGTTTTCTTTCAGATAGGCCATCAAGTTATTCAACTGCCTCTGAAGGCCCACCAATGTTTGATCTATTAGTATTATGTCATCTGCGTAAAGTAGTCTAGGAGGTTTTGAATTTCCTAGCGTGGGGAGAAAAGCTCTAATCCTCACCTGGGAATCCATAAAGTCTGCTATGTAAGAGTTGTACAGTTCTGGGGCTAAAGGACAGCGCTGCTTAACTCCTCGTGCAGTGGATATCTCACTTGATAGGAGACCTGCTCTGTTCAGTCCCTCTAATTGATGTAAAATAATATAAAGTCTTTATGGGTGCGAGGATGGAGTCTGGGCAGTTTCTCTGGACCAGCTTTTTCCACAAAGTTTCCCTGTTGACCTGGTCCTAAGCCTGGACCAGGTCAACGAAAAACTAAATAAACAGGTGGTTTTCCCTCCAATACGTTAGCCTTCGGGGAGCTCAGCAGTAGAATATTAGCTGTGGTACCCATACCTTTAACGAAACCCGCCTGCAAGGGGTCATAGTATTCTGATTGCATTATCCATTCCTGGAAATTATCTAAAGCGAAAGACCTGAAGAGTTTCCCAATTGTGTCCAATAGTGCGATGGGCCAGTAGTGACGGGGGTCATTCTTAGCACCTTTTTTGGGAACTACGTGTGCTTTCCTCCTTGATGACTGGATCTCTCTTGTTTCGGTACAATTACGAAAGACTGCGCTAACAAAAGCAGCCCAGTCTTCTGTTTGTTTTTTCAAATCAAAATTGGTTATCCCGTCAGGGCTCGCCACTCTTGAGTTGTTTAATTTCTTGATCTTTTTTTAATAATTTGATCCATATCAGTTGGAATTTTCCAGCTCATCTCAGTGTCTAGCAGGGTAGTGGGCGGTTCACTTACAGGTTTTTTGTATAGTTCTATAAACTGGGTTACCCAGATCTGTTCGGCCACATTATTCTGCAAAGCCGTGTTTGTCTCGTTGGCACTTGATCTTATCAAAGTCCAGAAGTCCCTTGATCTCTTCCCACTCAAAATGCAAAGCATCTCTTCAGAATCAGTTTGATACAGTTGGTGATGTCGATGCTGCAACCATGTTTTATACGTTTTCTGCATAATTTTAACTTCCTCAATTCATTTTGGATTACTTGACTGCTTAGCCATCCTCTTTGCATGCCTCACCAATCTCGTCTTCTCTACCAAGGTTTTGTTGTAGACGTGAAGATTGGATTGTGTCGCGTTGACATGTTGTGTCTTCTTTGTTTTATAGAGTACAAGTAGTGGATTGTAGTCTAATTCTTCAGGCCTCACAGAGTTCTCATAAGTAGTTTTCTTCTGATAATTCTCAGTAAGAGATTTAACAGCTTTTTCATTTAATCTGAGGCGGACGTTACCATTGCAACTTTCAACCTCTGCCGACATAAACATAGTTCTGGAGCGGATTGATTTCCAAGTTGTGACTGAAATGTTATGATCACTGTTCATGGTTCTGATCACTTTAAAGCTCTCAATTTGGGCCAGAAACTCGCGTGTGACGCAAGTATGATCTAGTTTCAGGCCTGTGGAGGTCATTTGAATTCATCAAAAGATTACATTTATTTTCTCTTATTTGCGGTGGAAGGCGGATGCCATGGGGACTGAATTTTGATCCGTCTTCGATATATACAGTGTTTAGGTCCCCAGTAATAATTATGTGGTCTATTTTATGGGCCTCTCGCGCTTATTCTAAGAGATTTTCTATTCTCTTTATGTAACTCTCAGTGGAAGTTGCAGCTGAGTTCCAATACGTATTTATCAAAAGGATTGTTTCTACTTTTGGCAATTCTTTTGACTTCTTTGGAATCTCCCAAGAGATTAGAGTTGCTTGCGTTAACTCCGACATTGATATGATACCCTTCAAATGTAGACCACTGCCAGATCGAATGGCTGTGAGAAGACCCGCTGAGGGGTGGCCTTTTTGGCCTTTCATAGCAGAGGAAAAGGCCAGTTCGTATCCGTCAAGCCTTGGTTCAAAAAGCAGCCATGTCTTTTGTCGACATAATACATCAACCACTCCCAATTTCACATCAGAGTGAGCTGTGAGAGGACCAAAAACCACGTGTGTTCCAAGACCCCATTGTATATATCACTTCCTAAACAGTGGTGGTTTTAGATTTCCTACATCACCCCCCCTGCCTCTCCTTTATGGCATTTATTCAGTGGCTAATTGGCTTTTTGGTTTTGATGGACTCTCGAGGTCCATGTCCAATTTATTTGCTCCTTTTCAGTATTTTTAACTTGATGTTCCAGTGCCACATTATTCTGAGACAATTTTGTAACTTCTGATATGTCATGTTCGCAAGTTATTTTAAGTTGGGGGAGAGGGCCTTTTGGATATCTCGCAAATTCTATGCTGCTATTATCGAGATCACCACCCTCTGTTGAGTCATCTCGAAGTCTTATCCTCTCGAATGGGGATTGCTCTCTTGTCGGAGACCTCTTCTCCAGACTGTTTCTTGACAAACACTTGTCTGTGGTCATGATCTCGGGCTTGGAGATCTTGAAGGCTGACTGATTTGCTTTACGGGATGAGATCTCTGGGGGGCCCTCCTTCCTTGATCGCAATTGTCGGTCCTTTTTGGGTATTTTGTAGACCCCTCTAGATAGACTTCAGTGAGGTCATAACCCAGTGTTCTAAAGTTCTCTGTAGCTTTTCTCAGTAAATATTTTACTTTTGGTGGAACAATGTGGAGAAATTGGGCTTCTTTGCAATCTTCGTACGCATGCTCTACTATCTTCGTCGTCAGAATGTAGACATCTTAGGCTTGGTATGTGGTCGCATAGTTTCAACCAGGGCCATTTTAACAGTTTTGGGGGACCGGGGCACAGACAGCCTTGGGCTCCCCCCCAAAACCCATGTTGCCCCCGAAACCCATGTCCTACTCCCACCCCCCTCCAAACCCATGTCGCCCCCCGCGACACGACACGATGCCCCCTCCATATCTCGAGTCTAATCCAACAGATACTCCTCTAAGCTTTAAATGGATTATCTAGTTGTTAATAAAATATCAACATTATACATCAGCGATCTGTTTCCCCAAGAGGATGCTATATTAAGGACATTTCACTTTGTTTTTGTTTCGAAAAATATATTTTGTAAAAAAAATAAAGGAAAAGGATTTTAAGCAAGCATTTATTAAACAAAATGAAAACCTAACAGTTCAACATGAACCTGTTTGCCTGTATGAATGTGTCAAAAGTACAAGCACTTGGAAAGACATGAAATAAATAAGGCAGTTCAGAAATGACAAAAGCATGTAACAAAACATCAGAATTCACTTGGCATTTCAGTTCATGCCCGCACGGCAAACAAATTCAAGTAATCCTAGAAAGAATGAGCTGACAGTGAGGATATGCTTTCTACACCACCAACATTAAACTATGTGTTTCCTTCTAGATTTGCGTATTGCAAAATCCTTAATTATGGCTTGTGTGTAAGTATTAGGCATTTGCCAGGCACTGCTATTAGATGCCGAGGTAGTACCTCGGAGGTACTCACACCATTTTGCACCTGCTACCTTCAATGACCAGTTAATACCATTCCAGCTGTGCCTGGCATGTGTCTTTCCCGTGACTACTAAAAAGCTCAAACTGTTGGCATTGCCAATGCTTGTTTTACTAAGCCATTAAGCACGTGCAAAATGACAGCACAGGGCAGTTGCAATAAGCATAGTGTGATCATGTGGACTCATCCTTTCATAAAGGCATTTTGGGCTGAGGGTGGAGGGTACAGAGGCTCCATCACTGCTGACCTTTTCTAACATCACCGGATCATTTGCATATCTTTGGTATTTAACAAATGTGACATACAAACTGTTCTGACAAATGGCGTAATGGTGCCGATAGCGACACTATATAGACAAACGTGCCCAAATGACACCTGCAAACATTTCCAAACTATTCCTTTGCACCATTTGCAGCGGCGTCGGAGACCCATAAAACCTTGGGGGGGGCGCACAGGGAACACCTTGGGACTTTTCTTTTTTAATTTATTTATTGTTTTTTTAGTCAAAGCACTAAGGCTATTAGGTGGTGTTGTATGCACTGCACATAAAGCAAAACTATTGGCATGGCAAGTGGACATGCGAGACAGATGGGATGTGATGAGAGACACACAGCCCTTGGATCTTATTTGTCCTATACCCACTGAATGCCCATGGTCATGCTAATCCCTATGGCAATGGGCAAGCACTCCTGACCCACTGTACCCAAAACACTCCCTCCACTGGGACCGCTTTGAATTAGCTCTGTGCTTTTTAGAGGACACCATTGTTATTTCTAAGCAGTCGTCTGACAGGTAATGGATTAATCACATAATAAACATGACTAATCCACTTTATCTTCAGCCATTTGATTTGCAAGCAGTATATGTGGGTGCCCTCTGTAGCATTCCACCGACCCACCCTTCCATTCTATCCCCTTTCCGCCATTCGGATCAGCGCCTGAACACAATCGGTTTCTCTCCGGCCCTGTTTCTCCTCCAGCCCCATCTCCATCCCAAGCTCCCCCACCGGGTGCCAGTGCTCCACTCTCGCAGTGCCATTGTGGTTTCCAGGCCTCCCCCGCCCACTCCCAGAGATGTTGGACTCCCTACACATGCGCTGCCATTCAAATTCTGGCCCTGCAGTCCCACCACCCCTCTTTTCTCAGCTCATACCCCATCTCCTCACGCCCTTGCCAGATGTGTGAACAATTAAGCAACATGCAAGAAGTTGCAAAGAAACACAACTTTGTGGTGGGCAGTGTAAGAATGGCCCCGTTTTATAGATGGTTGGCACTGTCACAGCAGCACCACAATCCATGAGCGAGGTTTTTTTCATAACCTGAGCTGCAAACTGAACCACTTCTAGAGACCCCCTATTTTGTCAGATCAGATGGTGAGTTTAAATGATTTGCCCAGGATCACACACTGTGGTTGAATGTGAACACGGGTTGTGATCCCAGTCTGTGATTTAGACGCTATCCTATATCTTCCCAACACTAGCTCTAGTTTGTACAAATACGTGTGTGATTGGCATAATTAGCCCCCTGGTGTTTACGCGGCTCTTCGTGTGTTTAGCCCTTAGAGCTAGGCAACAACCCCTCCCCACCCCCCAGCCTTGGTCCCACTCATGAACTCCCTGGCTCCCCAGCTCCAAAAATGCTTTTCCATTGGGCAGTGTAGTTGGGACAGAGGAATACCCCATCAGCCCTATCTCTCCATCAGCAAACAGGAATGATATCACACATATCCAACGGTGGACACTGGTTCTATCCTGCACACTGCTATTGGACCTGCTGTCAACTACGAGCAGTTAGGATCAGAGTTGAGGAAACCCAACTTCTCGCTGTAACCTGCCTGCCTGCGATGACTCTCCTCCTTTTCACCCCCCACCCCGCCGGCAGGGGAGGGCTGGTGCACTGCCAAGCTGTCATGAGTGTATATATATTTAGGCATACACTTTCATACTTGTTTGTTGTGATTTGCAGGGCACCAGGGTACAGTACATGCCTCTCCATACTTTATCACATGGGACATTCTTTGGTGAATTTACATTCTGAATATTATATATACATGACAGACAGATATGGGTGGAGAGCTAGATAAACGACAAGCAGAAATGCATATTTGCGCAGGCAGCAGTCGTTTTTAGTGTTTTTACCGAGATGCTGGCAGTATTTTATTGCAGGTCTGTCCTACAACGGATCTGTCCGTGAGCGGGGCGGGAATAGGGGGCGAGGCGGCCAGAGAGAATGGGGGCACATGCTAGAAGTGGGAACGTACTCTGATTAAAGTGATGAAACAAGCGGCACCATTTAATGTGCAGAGTCCTACAAGCTCCAAGGGGCATCGCCCACAGAGGCACGACTTTCCAAAGCCTGCATAGCCACGCACTGAACGCACATAGTTTTGCTTAACGGATACAACGCATTAGCACACGCATGCATTGGTGTGTTTGCGTGTGCGCAGGCCAGTAGCTACACTGTTAACATAAGAATGACAATTCACACTTTCATTTCCCCATTATTTCTACAAGAACTAAATAAGACACATACGACGTGACGGGCCTGTGCAAACTCCTGAGTAACGTGTACAGTGTAGAATAATAAAGTCCCACCTCCTCTTTGATAATGTTATAAAATAAAAAATAAACCTCTGGCTTGCCGAATATATGGTGCTTGAGTGAGATACTTTGAGCATGCCAACTGGCGTGTACTTTGCTGTAGCCCTGGGGCAACAGCCAAAAGGCTAGCTAGCCCCAATTCCCGACAGCCCCGAAGTTAGTAGCCCAGGATCTTTTGGAGACCTAGCAACACCCTACCTGCATGAATTGTATATGTCACGAGCAGACAAAGAGCTTCAGCAACACAAGCATGCACCCTCTCTTTTCTTTTCAAATGAAACGGAGCTAAACAACAGCCATATAATCCCAGCAGTCTAATCCCGGTTTCCTAATCCAAACACAAAGCGGCGCATTTCCTAAAACCCATGAGCACTAAACCATGTGGTTTAACACCTATCTAAAGCTATACAGAATGTTCAGAATTTCTGCAGGCGGAGACAGGGCGGGGCATGGAATCGAATAACCGTTTCCACTGTGCATACGCCCTGCCTGCAAAACCTGAACGGTTTTACGACGACATGATATTTTCAAGCGGCAAATCATCGGATCACTAAGGAATCCATCGGTTTTTAGCACCTGCTAAAAAGCTGGATGTTTCAGGAATACATTGTAAATGCCTCCCTGGCGGCTTCAAGGCAGGAGTCATTTACACTTGTTGCTCTATGAAGGGCAAACAAGCGCGTTAACCTTTTATTTGCCACGTTTCACCCTTTTTAGAAATGCGTAGTGCAGATCATGAAAATTGCGCAGAGGCGCCCAAAATACAGTCCAACAGAGGCGGTCCCATCCATGCAATTTAATTTTTTTTAAATAAAATGGGGCCTACTACGTAAGTCTGGACAGTCGTACTGCCTTAAATCACAACTCGTGTAAAAGGAAACACTTTGAGAGTTTACAAACCGCTCAAACGTCAGCAATCCGCGCGATATCAAACAAAACCGGTTAGGTTCCAACCCTGGATGCTCCTTTCCCTCCACCTGGGTCCCAGGGCTGAGAAGCAAGACAATGTAGCCCTTTCACAGCGCTTAGGCACACAGGAATGCCTGTGGCTGTGCATAAACAAACTGTGGCAGGGGCAAACCCGGTGCCTAGCTTGTCATTGCTCATTGGTATGGAAAGGGTGTTTACACAGACAGGTGCACAGCTCTAAAGGCCAGTGCATCCTGGGCACATGGTCTGCAGAGGAGCATGGTGTGGGCCACCCACACAGCTTAGACATGGGTGCACAGACTCTATGACAGAGTGCTGCCGGGGCGCTTTGTTCTGTTCAGGCTGTCCGAAGTTAACCGTGACTTGCAACAGTACAGCTTAGTTGAAACGACACTTAACGCTGTCAAAATGTTGGCGCGGTTGGACCGGGAAATGCACCTTTCTGACTCCATCCGCTAGACACGTAATGGGGGGGCTTCAAGTGCTCCGCAGTAAACGTCTCCTGAAACCAGAAAGGGTGGAGGCCCTGGGGCGGGTGTCAAATTGTTGGAGCCATTTCTTTACCAATGATTGTTTTTAAGTGGCAATGTCAGCGTGCATTCCTGTAATGGGGATTTCACTGTCTGTTTTAAATAGAATGTTAAGAGTAGGATTTCAAAATAGGGTGTCTCACTGACTCACTCACCGTCGTCTGACTCCCGAGCCACGGAAGCCTAACAGCATGCGTTGCCTGCTGCTGCTGGCTTGTTCTAAAGGTGAGGAGGCGGCTGCAAGCTGCGCAGCAGTGCACTGCGCACTCCAGCCCAGTGGGCTGGCACGTGCCGTATTCCCTGGGGGTGGGGGAGGGGAACGCACAAGCAATAGTTGTTGTCAACAACTCTTCCTCATGGTCCTGTGTCGTTCTCCTCCCCCTCCCCCACTGTTGTTGTTCAGTCAGAATCATCATTGGGAATCAAAACCACGGCCCGTGTGTCAAGATTCAGGGACTGGGGATGGGACTGGGGCTGCATGCACACAGAAATAAAATTAAAAAACACACACAACTTAACTTCAGCCCTTCTGGGTGCCCCGTTTGCCCCCCCCATAGAGATGTCCCTGGTTTCAACAAGGTACTACGATTTAGGATTAGATTATCCTTTTTATTTGATATTCTTTCCAGCTTGAACGTTCTGGTGTCCTGGATTTTCCTCACACACACGCTTTTTTCATGGGAACATTTGATCTTTGGTCTTCCTTATTTACTTCTTTTAAAGTTGGATCAGTATTATGTTTACGGATCTCTTCCTTGCCCACCCTCCGCACCTCTCCATTTCCTTAGATTATCAGGGGATATTTTGAAACGTTTTTTATCGCTCACGTAAGATTTCCTGGGCAAGGGTCTGCAATTCTCCCCATCACAACTGCGTCGCTGCTCCAGAATTTGTTCAGACTTAGGAAGGTGCCGGCGTTCGGCCATCCTAGCTCTATGTTCTGCTCGAACAAGAGGAGCCTGATCACCATGTACCAGTTTACATCTATCAGCGATTGTCAGGAAGGGTGGTGACCGAAAAGCCCGGACGTAGACTTTCTTTTTGTGTTCGTCAATAGCATCTGCTTCCGTCAGGGCCTCTGCTTTTCTTTTAATTTGAGGCGATGTTATCAACTTTGATTCCGAGTCCTCAATCGTGTATAGACTCATGTTCATAAGGTCTGCAGACGCTTCTTCGTCTTCAAACCACAGCTATTTTTTTCCTTCTTTCCCTTAGTCATAGAATCCGGGATTTTCTTATGAATAATTTGTACTTCTGTTCTGGAAACCTTTAATACCGCCGAGGGATCGCCCTTGTGGCCTTGCGGGGTGTCAACTTTTCTATGGTCCCTGTGGGAGTTAGTGATTGCATCTTTCCTCACTGTAACGCCTTGGGTGCCATAGAGTCTCTTTGAAAGAATTCCATATGATGCGGTTGATTCACCAAATTTGGCCTCACCGCACAATCTTTTAGGAACTTCATGCGGAGGTAGTGGAGTTATGTCACAATGGGTAGATGACGGACAAATAACGGCACCGTTTGTCTTAAATTTCTTCGCCGCGTCATGTATCTCCTGAGGGATGTAATTCTGGGTTTTTCTTTTTTGACTTCTTAACTTCATTTCTTCACGTTGTTTATTGCCTGGTCTTTTATCGTTTAGAGGTACCGATCTTTGCTTCGCTCAATGTGGTTGTTGCCACGACCTCCAGGGCCGGACTTACTACTCTGTCCTTCTGTTTGAGTTGAATTGGGCATTTTCATAATGTCAGGGGCCACATATTCAGTTTGAGCATCCTTTGTTATTGGAGTTAATCCGTCTCTATACTGTGATTATTTCCCCCTTTTTTGCCATCACATAGCGTTCAAGATAAGATTTTGTATGCATTAAAGGCGTAAGTGAAGTATGGTCTTTCAAAGTGTCATTCAATGACTCGTACAGCTTACAAAAGGGTGCCAAAGCTATTGTGGCCGTCGACATTATAGACCTGAGGTCTGGCTTTTTAGAGGGTGTTTCTCTTGTTGTAGGCGTGGCAATTTCATTAAGCGTCTGTTTAATGGAGTTCTCTCAGGTGATGTCCCTCGAGGCAGAACAAATTCCGTACTTTTCCTCTTCACTTGTTCTCTTGCCTGTTACTTACTTTTCTCCTTCCTTGGTCTATTTACTGAGCAAGGGCTGACCCCATGGGGCTATTTAATTCCTCAAAAATAGATTGACTGCACATATATCTTTGTGTTGCTCATTTTCGATAGGCCGGTAATCCCGCTCCCTAAATTCAGGTATTTATTGTGTGTCCCGATACAGAATTAGGCGATGATTCATTTACGCCCTGGCCTTCTGATGTTATCGGGTCTATTGAGGGCACCAAGCCTTGGGAGGCCTCCAGCTCTGATGAAGAAATTGTCTTAGATCTAGTAGATGGAGCCTTTTTCTCACTATGGGGTTTGGTTTGTGGTTTCCCAAAATGCCATCTCTGCACTAGAGGAGTCTTTTCAAGGGAGGCCGCCTCGCCCCCCTTCTCGTCATATATTACTGACAGTTCTTCGGTAATTTGCCCCCGATTTTCTTTACTTTCTGAGGAACGATCAATAATGGACAATATGCTAGGCGATGAAGGGGCAATCCTGGCTTCAGCTCCTTCAATCTATTCGGCATCTGTAATTTCGTTATCCAATACACTAGCCTCCATTCACTTAAGTTTAGCAGCGTATTTGATGTATCCCTGTTCAGCGCAGCAGAAACTAGCTAGAAGTTGCTCATAGGGCATTTTGCTCGCTTTGCAGCGTTTCTTATTTTCTTGCTAGGCTTTTTTCCTTTACGTTGCTGCGCATTATGCGATTTGTGGCCACCCATATCTGTCTTCTTTTTCTTTTGATGAAGTTTACCTTGCTCATTCGCAGTGGAGGATCTTCCGAGCCCTAGTTGGTGAGGTGAGTGAACCCCATTCTCCTTTTCTATACGCCCTGGATTTGCCCCTTCCCCCTCCGGGGGTTTATCAACCAGCCTCACCTTCCTTTGTTCCCCGGGCTTCCCCTTTTCATCTTGGTTGTTTTAATTTTTCAGAGGCGTCTTCCCCGCCGACTTCATCCGAGTATACCGCGTATGAGCGGTCTCCCGGTGGGGTTAATATGTCGTCAACTTCCAACCTCGGATGCACTTCAATACTTATCGTCTGATTAGCTCGGGGCGCAGGTGGTTTGATGGAGGGCAGGGAGGGTTGCTGCAAAGCGTCCAAGTAGCGCCACTAAAACCTCTATTGGGACATTATGTGAGTCGTTAAGACTCCGTCGGAGGGCCCCGAGTGTTAGGTTCAACAGATGTAAGCTTTTCACTAGCTAGAGCAGGCCCCCCCGCCCGTCCCGACTTCTAAAGTGGGCTGAGGGTTGATTGCGAAGAAATCTGAAAGACTATTGGAGTCACCGACGCTGCTAAAACAAGAGGCGCGGGGGATTTCAGACCAGCTTCTATGGGCACATTGTTTACAAAGGCACTCCTCGGTTGGTCGATTTCTATTTTCTTCAAATTCGTAAACTGTTTTGAGTGTATTGGATGTAAGCACGGAGGCTGACTGGCCGCCACCGGCCTTTTTTCCGCGGCCCCGGACTTTGCGCGCACACGCTTAGCTGAGGTGGGAGTGGTGGGGTCAGCGGCCGCGTTCGTCGGCAAATGTTTGGTGAGTGGCAGACGCGGATCCCCTTTAGTGCCTCGCGGGCGGCCGCTCCAGAGCAACCGAATTTCGTCCTCCATTCCGAACAGCCACGGATTACCAAAGACTGCAGACCACTCTGCAGTCCACTCCGCTTTATATTTGAAAGGCAGTTGTTTAGCTGTGTTCCCAAACACATTGGTAAATAAAATCCAAAACTGTGAGAAAACGTATGTAATTGTTAGGAAGAATTTGTAATAATAATTACCTCAATGATGAAAATGTTTTGATAAATTATATGTTTTACGCATTATGGGAAAAAGGAACCAAAAACATAAGTACATTTAATGTTAACAATTGAGTCGGTGAGTTCGGTGTATATAAAGGTTAGGAAACGTAGAAGTGGTGGATATAAGGGTTGAGGGATTTGGTGAGGTTAGAGATGGGGCAAATGGAGGAGGAAGAGGAGGTAGGATTTAAAACACCTCTCTGACCACCCAAAAAGGAAAAGGAATGCAGAAAAAATATCAAAATGTCATTTTCTGACTAATTTAATTTGTATTATTTATTGGATATTTTTAAGGTGCCTATACAACACGTGGTGTTTCTAGGCGCCACAAAACAACGGGGGGTGGGGGAGGGCAAGGGGGAAAGATACAATACCGGTCTGCTAACAGCATTTTACTTAACACTTTCTTCAAACTGTGCTTGCATCCGGCAATCCTGCTGACTTCCTGGGCACTGTTGCCTGTGTTGAGTAATCAACGGGTAGCTTCCTGTGAACCGCCAAGTGAGTCAAATAACAGATTGCTACCTCCCTGTAAATCGCCCCCTCAGTCTAGCGGTCAAACCGCAGCTTCCCCCGAAACTGCCCCAGAGTCCAGCAATTGCCCACAAGCTTCCGGTCAAGCACATCCTGTGTCCAGTAGTTGGCTGCGACTAGTGGCCAGTGAACAACCATTGGGTCGAGCCATCTTGTGAACGGCCCTCTTAACGCCGCAATGAATTGGTCTCCTGGTGTGAACTATCCATTTCTTTATTTTTTTTATTTATAATGCGCACTGACGAGGCCCGTAGGCATTAGAGCGCATGGACACACATATAGGCACAAAACAGATAAGGACGACCAGGCGAGGCAGGTGTGGGCCAAGGTAACCAGCAGAAAAGGAGTGTCTTAAAGTGCCAGATTGAATTTCAGAAAGCTGCTACAAGCCCTCTGGTCCGGTGGGAGACATTCCATAGCCTGGGGGCTGTGTGGGCAAAGGAGTTCTGTGCAACCACGGGCAATCTTGCCTTTGGAAGCAGTTGGCTTACAGCTTTCCACAAACTCACCGCTGGGTCCACGCACGCACACCGGTCTTTCTGTGGTGCTGTTGCTTCACGTACATGGCATAGACGTGTGGTTTATGCCCAGGTGCACCACCTGTCGCTTCTTCCTCCCCATCAGTCTATCTATGCACTCTACAGAAGCTGCTCTACTCTGTCGCCAATGCTTTAGTCCTGCTTGCCAAGCTCCCCTTTCCTCAGCCCTTGCGTTGCTTGCCCTTCCTGCAGCTTCTGATGCTGACTCATTCGACGCTTCTCGCTACCCCCTGTGTCTTCAGGCTTGCCTGGCACTGGGGTATAGTGGTTCAGTGGAACAGTCTCCTGGTCTGGGCAGTCGTCCTCTGCTTTTCCTCGCCTCTTCAGTGACCAGCTGGTGTTCAGTTGCTTTGTCTAAGTGAATTACCACAAAGTAATGCAAGATGCATTCACCTTCTGGAGAAGTCATTAAAATATGTCTATTTGGCGGTCAAATGTATAAGTAGGGGGTGATTGGGTAGTGTTTATGGGGTTGTGTGTGGAGGGACCCCATTATTAAAAAAAAAAAGAACGAGAAAGATTTCAAAATGGATCGCAGTGAATTAACACAGAGTAAAAACATAGACGCCTCCTTCCTTTTTCTGTTCAAACCATTATTTCTCCTATCACTCATTCCTGTCCTTTTTACACTGAAGAATCCCACATCTTTCTTTGTCTTCCTTCTCCGAGTCTCTCCTCCACTCTTTCTTCCCGTTGTCTCGCCACTCAGTCTTGGAGGACTTCTTATTTTTTTTGGTATCGGAAGCCCTCTGATGCCAAGGTGTTATTTATTTTCTGCCGTGTCTTCTGCGCCCCCTCCTATACCTCAACGTTTTCTTTACACCCTCAGAGGTTCATTTTGCAACCTCTGCATTTATTTATTTATTTATTTTATTTGTAATGCGCATCGACAAAGCCCAAAGGCATAAGAGCGCAGGTGACAGATCAGACAAAACAAATCAGGCCGAAAGGCGGGACAAGTGTGGGCAAGACATCTAGCAGAAAAGGAGTGGCCTAAGTGCCTGTTTCAATTTCAGACCCACCCTTTCTTTTTCCCTTCATCTCTCTTCCACTGCCTGTTCCTCTCGTTTCCATTCATATATAACCTTTGCAGAGCGTGCTCCTTTCGTGCTGCGTTCTTTTAAACTCTGCGTTACTTTTGTTCTCATCTTGGCTATTGTCTAGCGCTCCTGGCGGCATATTACAGAAACTTTGCACCGGTGCAAGGGCAAAGTTGCACGGTATTAGCACCAGGGCAAAGTTTGCCCTATTTTTTTAAAACACTGGGACATATTGGAAAACGATTGCACCATGCACAAGTGCAATTTGGTATGGTTTAGCATAGGGAAAAAATTGCTCTTGGGCAAAAAAGATAGATTTTCACTCCATTATTGCAACAGGGCAAAGTTTGCCCTAGTGCTAATACAGAATGGTATTAGCACTAGGGGAAACTTTGCCCTGGTGGAAAAATGCATCCAAAATGTATCTTTCTTGCACTAGGGCAATTTTTTCCCAGGTGCTTATACAATGTCAAGGTGCATTTGTCATAGTGCAATAATTTTCTAATATGTCCCAGTTTTTTTTTTAAATAGGGCAAACTTTGCCCTAGTGCTAATAGCGTGCAACTTTGTTTCTGTAATCTGGCCCCTGGTTGGTATTCCAGCCAACCCTTAAGGATTCTTTCAGAATGTACACAACCTCTTTGCTTGGTCTATAATTCTGCTGTATGGGTCCCATTTGGTCTTAGTCCTCGGAATTCCATTCATTCGCCTCTCGCTTCCCTTTCTTGGCTGTCCTTTAGTTGGACGTCTTTTTTATTTATTTTTGCATTGTCTATGGGCCTCATTCCGAGTATGGCGGTAAGGGATAGCGGCCACTGCTAACGAGAGCGGTGGCGGTAATCCCTTACCGCCATACTCCGAGTTCCCTTTGCGCCATGGAGGTTTTAACACCTGCTTTTAGCAGGTGTTAAAAACCATGGCGCTAAGGGACCTTGGGCCTCATTACGACCCAGGCGGATTTCGCGGTGCTAAATGCACCGCGAAGCATGGCGGAAAGCCGCCGATAGCGCCATGGGGGTTGGCGGATTTACCGCCCCATTCCGACCTCGGCGGAGCGGTAAATCCCCAATCCCCATTCTGCCCTTCCCCATTCCCATTTTTGCCCCATAGGGTATAATGGGAGTGGGGAAGGAGTTAATTACGCCACCGTAAAATACGGTGGCGTAATTAACAACGAGGTCCCGTAGCGCCATGGTTTTCTCCGGCTGGTAAAACCAGGCGGAGAAAACCTCCATGGCGCTACGGGAACTCGTAGTATGGCGGAGAGGTACGCCATGCACTACGCTGGCGTAATACCCTCTCCGCCAGGGTCCTAATGAGGCCCCTTGATGTTAATTACGCCACCGTAATTTACGGTGGCGTAATTAACGCATTCCCCACTCCCATTATGCCCTATGGGGCAAGAATGGGAATGGGGAAGGGTAAATGGGGATTGTGGAATTACCGCCCCGCCAACCTTGGAATGGGGCGGTAATTCCGCCATCCACCAAGGCGCTGCCGGTCCGGGTACGGCGTCAACCAAGGCGTTAATAGCGCCATTGGTTAGCGCCGTACTCGGAATGAGGCCCTATGTGTATCCAGGGACTTACATACATGTATATATTGCTTTTATAAAGTGCAAACCTAGCTTGGGAGAAACAGCGCGCTGTACATAGCGGACACTCTCTTTATGGACTTGCTCCTATCTACTTTGCCTCTCTTATTTCCTTCTACGTACCTTCTCGTACTCTTGGGTCCCAAACCCTCTTTCTTTTAGCTGTGCCTTGTCCCCCATGGGCTTCGTCTCGGTTCCGTTATTTTTCTCTACCGGCTCCTCTTTACTGGAATGCTCTCCCTCTCTTTCTGCGGTCTATTCCTTCTTAATCTTCCATGCCGCCCAAAAAACCTTCTTACTTCAACCTTAACTGTATTTTGAGTCCTGTTGTAAGTTATATTGTTTAATTGCATTCACTTGCTCATTTTATTGTATTATAAAATTGGTCTGTACAGCGCCTCGGCATAAGGCGCTATATAAATAACAAATATATCTGAAATACACATCAAGGGACTTCTAGGTAAGGTGCGAGGCTAGAAGCAGATGTTGGGACTGGTACGGTAAGAAGGGGGGGGCACAACCTCAAGGCAAAGACGTAGCTAGAATGAGCAGCGCAAGTGGGAAGGACAAACAGTGTGATACCAGGATGTGTTTTTAAAGAAAGTAACATTTATTTAGACAACACAATGGAGTCTGGTTTCTTCACCAAAGAAAGCCGAGCAAACTGCTTGGCCTGGGCCAGTCCTGGCCCTACCCCAATGTACAGTCAAACACCATGAAGTTTATCTTCTGGTTGCATTTTTTGGGGTATTGAACCAGTTGCTACTCAGACTGTAGCAAAGGCCACACAGCTCCAGAGTTAACCCTTAAAGTCTCTCCCCGAATTTAGAGGTTTTGGCGGAGCTTTCCCAGCAGCAAGTCCTCTCTACCCAGATTCTAGGAACAGGCCTAGGGGAAACCCTGGTACCTCACCACCTCACTTTTCTAAGGTCCTGGTCAATGGGATGCTCCCCTTCTGGCTACCACTCACGTAGGTTCCCTGTCCCTCTGAGGTTGCACCACATCATACAAGCGCCCAGCTTTAAAATCTTCCCTGGACCGACCTGTTACACTAGAACCTTTGTGGTTTCTCTGGCAACCCTACTTCCCAATCTAACTTTTTCCTGTCCTCTTCCCCAGTTGGAAAGGGGTTTCGCCCCTTCCCACTTCTTCTAATCATCCTCTCCAGATGATAACTCTGTGCCTCCTACCTCCTCCATATAACCAGATCGTAACTTTTCTCCTCCAATCTTCAAAATGATCTCCTCCCAGCTCTCCTCACAATAAACCTCTCGGTTGCCATTCTCCTCTAAACCACTACCTCCAGCTCCTTCTCGATTACCCCACATTCTCTGACTAAACCACCTGGCGTTTACAGCTTGTTAGTGCATCACCTTGGCGGTGCTCCGATGCATGGATTGCATGCGAGTAGTATAGGTAGGTCTGTTTTCTGAGTGGGCCATGTGCCTGTGGTCAGGTGGGTCGCAAGGGATTTGGCCTGTGCTTATATTCAGGTCTGCTGCCATCTTGGATTGTGAAATGAGATTGGAAGGATGGGAAGTGTCCTTCCCTTGCCTTTGGAGCCCTGCTTACATTTCCTACTTTCAACTGAGTCCCAGGAACAAATTTGGTAAGCAGTGGAAGCTGTTGTGAAGGAGAATAATTGATTGCAGGGGGACAGGCAGATCCTTGTAAATGTTTCCATCAGCAGCTGGCGGGGTAGACCTGTATCTCTGCACTTGCCAGTGAATTCCAAACACAGCAACTGTATTTTCTTCAAGAGCAAGGTAGTCGTTCCTATGCTGTGTTTTTGTGTTTGGCTAGGGGCTTGGGATAGCTCTCAAGACACCCCAATATTAAGAGTGAAGGGTTCCTGTGGGGGTGTTCTACACATCTGCCATATACCTCCTCCAAGTACTGCAACCACTGGCTTCAGGGCAAGGTCCAGCACCTTTCACCCACCTCCCTGTCAGTCCCAAAGTTTAGGCAGCAGCCCTCGCCAGATAGGGTTGAGTGGAGCAATTAGCATTTGGCTTGCGGTTCTTTGAAGAATACTGTCTTCAGGTGTTCCCTGAAGTATTGGATGGAACGGCCAGTCTGATCTCCATTGGAAAACGTCCCCAGAGACTGGGTGCATAGCAGGGAAACGCCAGTATCTGGATTCTTCTGTTCAGTGGTGTTGCGCCTCCACTCTTGTTACTTATCCAATGAAATGGCTGGAATAATTGAGCCAACCTCTAAACATTCGTGATGGTGTTTGCTAAATTCCATGATCCCTGCATTTCTTAATTTAGACTGGTAATTGACTATTTAATAGTCTGCATTGGACCAGCTCATCGGTCCTTTCACTTAACATAAGGCAGCATGATGGGTACTGATGTGAGAAAGCTTTGTGAGAGTTGAGCTGACACCGGAATGTCATGTGTCTGATGATGTCATGACCCCTTTTTCAACATATGCTGAATGAAAGTGTGATAAGGTGCTCAATAAGTCACAAGACCGTTTTAGTTCTAAAAATGGTGTTAGAAAAACAGACTATTGGGCATCACAGTCTAGGTGAGATCCCTCTACATGTTTCCCTCAACCTGTGAGTGAGCACCAAACTCTGCAGCTCACCCTCCCTACTGCAGCAGGTTGTACTGCAGTGCCAAATCACTAGATCCAAGGAACCCCTACTGTCGTCTCTATCCCTGTCCAAGGTGGGACGAAAGGCTGGGGCCTTATCTTATCTCTCTGGCTTCCTATGTGACTTAGCAGGCTAATCTGGTTCAGGTTTTGTTCTCCAAATGAGTGTTTCAACCTTCTGCGAATCCGCCTGCCTCCTCTCTCCTTCACCTACCGTCTTATCTCTTGTCATACTACATCTCGTGTCTCCACCCTGTCGCTCCCACCTAGTCTCTTCTGTCTTGCTATACTCAGTCCATTGGTATTCCCTCTCTCCCTCACTCTCCCTTCTCCTGTCTCAACCCGTCAACTCCATCCTGATCCTATCCCCTTACGTCCAAATCTCACTCCTCCCAGCACTATCCTGCCTCTACTCTGTGTTGGGTGGTCCGGAAAGGTCCCAAAGATAAAGAGGGGTTCATGTTGCATGCGCCATATTTGTGACTGAGGGTACAGCGAAATTGGTGCAATGTTGCAATTTCATATGTATCCAGTATAAATGTGTGAGTGGTATATATAACTTTAGTTTTACTTTGTGTTTACATTGATACATATTAGATTTGCACGCGCATAGAAAGAGAAAATGCTAAAACCACAAAATGAAATATAAACGCGGTCCAGCCATGGTGTGCGATGAAGTGGCTAGAAGCTGGGTGATGAAGAGTTTCATAATGCGCATGTGCGGAAGGAGGGCCTGTCACGAAGGAGTCATTGTGGAGGAGAGACCACAGTTCTTAAACATACATGCACACTGAGATACATACATGGGGAATTTATAAATATAAATGTACTGTGTTTTCTTTATAAATGTATTAAAACTCTGCAGCTAGGAGTTCATGGAAGGAATTCTGAGTGTCTTGGATTAGCTAGTTTTGCAGGCTTGGAGGTCGAAGGAGAAGCAATGATTAACCACGCAGATGGTCGGCTGACAAAACCAGTCTGGGTATTTATAGCTTGGTAGTTTTGCAGAGAACTGATGTAATCTCTTAAGAACATGGGAGTTTGTAGAAGGGGTCCAGCCATATGCTTTGACTAGTAGTAAATATGGGGTGAAGTGATGCTCGAGGCCAAAGTGACCAATATTCCTTGTGATTTGATTATTTACTCAGGATTTGGCCAGAGGCCATGAGTGTTGAATTGGTAGTCGTATACATTAGAATGCTCCAGGGACACCAGTAAACCAGGGCGCATGAGATGACTATCCATAGTTCAAAGAGAACCTGTTTATTCTGCTCTCCCTCGTGTTGTGGTATCCATGTAAACCCTGTGCAATTACGTTAGGGTTAAAGGGCTCAGGCCAGCTGTGACTTGTAAATGAATTATGTTTGTATATGAATGTGTAACCTTGTCACGACCTACCACAGACGAATCCCAAGAAGAGGTGTGCTATGAATATGATCTGAAGATGGTAGTTAAGATATTGGTGACCAATGAGACTGGAAAAATTGGAGAAAAGTGGGATTTCTTTGCATAGGTTTTGTACAATCCCATGTGGGGGTGGATTGTAATTATATAGATGGGAGTGTTTTAACAGTTGGAAAAATGTATATAATGTGCCAACTTGTGTGGTTCAGGGAGACTTGTTTAGTTTAACTCTGCAGCGTCATCTAGCTCCTCCATGGACGACTGTACAATAAACTTGCTTTACGTACAAATGTGCACTCGCTTCTCAAGTGGTGGGCTTGCTTTGGGTTAAGGTGATTATAGTCCCAACCGCACATTTGGCGTCTCTAGGTGGGCCCCAGGCTTTCCAAGATGTTGGGGAGGGTCTCCTGTTCACACAACCATGCTGCAGCGCCTCTCTGCCAGACCAGTTTTCTGTGCACTGTGAAAAAGAGGTTTACGGGCACCATATTGGTTAAAGGCCTGTATGTTCCCCGGGGACGTGGTGCTGTGGTCCTGCTGTGCAGGGGGACTTGACAGAGCTCCTCATCAGAGCGCTTCGGGTTAACGTGAATGCACTTTTGGGCAGGTAAAGCAAGAATGGAAATAGGGGAGAAAGAGGGTTGTTTCTTTGATTTAAGGGGTTTGATAAGGGTAGAATTGGTGTGTGAAGCTAGTCTTGGTTACAGGGATCGAAAGGGCGAATGCTTTTGTAGGAGTGAGTGAACTGTTTTATGTTGCAAGTCCACTGTATATATGTTTTATCTAGTTTGTTATTTTAGAGGTGTGAGGTGGTATCTTCCACCAGCACACCCATTGTGAGGTTTGTCCTGATAACCTTCAGTTTGCTTGTCTGGTTGGCGGGAGCCCTCACCTAGAGGTGAGATGGCATCTTAGGATACGTCCACCCGTAGATACCTTCCTGGAGTATACCCTTGGCATACTTTGTTGTGTATTGAGTGTGCAGGCAGAGCTCTCACCTCGCTTTTCTTGGTTAGTCAAAGTAGTGAAGCGGAAACTTCCTGTAGGTAGGGCAAGACGGTATCGTAGTGGAGAAGACCATAGAGTAAGAGCAGTGGTGTTGTAGTGAAAAACATTGCACTCCTTCTATGCTTGAGTGAAGGAAATTTCTCGGAGATATTGGCCCGTGAGTGTTTTTGGATAAGATGCTGTCTTTAGTGTAATAGTGTGAGAAGTCTAAATTAAAGTTTATAGCTAACCAAGGTGATTGCAGTGTAAGCGAGTGAGGGGAGTAGACTAAGAAACCAGGGAGGGTAAAAAAAGGGGGTTCCTTGAGTGGAAATTTTGTTCCACAGGTAAAATTTTTGTTATTTTTTGTGGACATATTTTGGGGTTGGAGTATGAAGACGCAGCTCAATCATTTGTGTTGGGTGCTTCCTGGGTATAAGGTGAAGATTCTAAAATATCATTGGGATTGGCTGCGGGAAACTAAGGGTAAAATCCTCAATTCTTGGCCTATTGAGGGGACCAATGATAATGTAATGCTTACCTGTTGCCCTGTGGGAGCACCTGGCCTTCAGGTATCTGTGTGGCTTGTGTGGCATTCTGGTGTCAGATGCACAATCCAAACCACTACTTCCCCACAATATTACAGAATGGCAAAGTAGCCCTGCATACGGCGTGGTCGAAAGTGGTTTGGAAGGTCCCCTGGATCTGAATAGGCAAAGCTGTCCCAATGACTGGCTAGGCTGAGCTGTGGCCAAAATTAGGATCTATGGGTCAACAACGGGGTGAAGTTAGTAACTATTTCAACCTCCTCCTCACTCCTCTCTGTCTCTGAGGTTTGCTGACTGGCGAGGGATCTGGCTCACCTTTGTAATGATGCTTTGCACCCCAAGGTGCAAGGAAGGCCCTCAGTCCAGTTCCGTCACTGGCGGGATGTGGTCCAGTCCAGCTGCGACACACCTAGTGCTTCTTCTGGTAAGTCTATGAATAAATGTCTCTGGTGGCTCAGCGCGATGTAAGGCAGGGTGTAAATGTTCTTCAGCGTGGTGTGGATTGCACAATTATGTTCTCTTTCCATGTGTCCCTGCAGGTGCCGCACCGGGCTGCTGATGGCTATAGATGGATCCATGACCCAGACGAGCAGAGTTGAAGCACCGGAGGCACGGCGGAGCCACCGAGGTGCTGAGATGAAATGCGATATTGGGTAAGTTGACTCTAATGGAAGCGATTTCGTAAACCAAACGTTCCACTCACTCATGTGTTTTTCCTTTGCAGAAGCTGAATGCCGTGAGGAGCGGGTGCGTTTCTGTAGTCTGGGTAGGTGGAGTGCTCTGAGGACCGGAGCGCGTTGCTGTAGTCCGGTTAGTAGAGAGATCTGAAGGCAGGAGCGCGTTGCTGTTATCAGGTAAGTAGAGTGCTCTGAGGACCAGAGCGCGTTGCTGTTATCAGGTAAGTAGAGTATTCTGGCTGTTGAATCAGGAAATGGGCAGCGCAAGTAAGCGTTGCACTGCTTTCATGGGAAGCAGGAAAAACGCTAAGCACAGGGTGTGGCCCAAATCATGGTTATGTAGGCCTGGGCTGCACCCTGAGCCTAGACCAATAAGTCACTGCAGCAATGGGCTGCTTGGGGGCCATCTTGTGTTCCATAGTGAGGCCCTACCTGACAAACATCTTGGTGGCATACCTATCTGGGGTTCCTTTGCCGGATTGGTGGTAACGGACAGGACTGGACACATCAGAGATCCATGTGGGCTATCCTACTCTTGATACATATTAGCCCCGGGGAAGAAAAAGGACTCCCTCCAAAAACACCTGCTCTGGTGTAATGAATGACTGTACTGGTCCCTGTGCTGGCATAGTCTGTGGGTTCCCGTAGATCTGTGCAGCCCCAGTCCTTGGGTTCTGTTCAACCCGTACCTGCTGCGATTGCACAGAGCCTGGGGCATATGGCAGGGCTGGGGATTGCATTTGCTGAGCTTCCATGTTGAAATACTGTGACCTGTCTCGTCAATCTCGTGATACGTGGCCCATCCTTCCACATGACCAACAGTGAATGGCATACAACCCTCTATAGCTATTTCCTATTGGCCCCTTAAATCAGGGCCCCATTGCCCCAAACCCATCAAATGACCCTCTTCTCGTGGAAATCGTCCCCTACCCTTCGGAAACCCGCTCATTTGCCTTGGACTGGCAGCATAACCATCCATACCTGATTCACAGTGTCCCTGTTGCTGTCCCTTCATGGAGCTGGTGATCACTGCCCCTTCCAAACACATTTTTGCAAACCTTTTCTGAACAAGCTTGGCCTCTGCCTTTTGTCACAGCTCTGTACTTTCCTTTTCCTTTTCTTTCCTCCTTTTACAAAAATTCACAATAGGTGCCTGAACTTCTGGCCAACTCTTAGCCTCTATCCTGACTACTTCATCTAAATCGTGCTGGATGGACGAAGAACAGATCCCCCGACATACCACATACGGGATAAGGTGTGCTTGGTCACGAAACATATCCAATTGAAAGGCCCAAAGAGATTTCACCTAAAATATATTTGTCCGTATTCCATTGTTTCCATAGTGAACCCGGTAGCAGTCAGATTAGAATTGCCATCTACGGGAGCCGCCAGGGGAAGCCGAGACGTGATGCAGCTTCTCGGCTGATCTCCTCCCCAGGGCGTTTATTTTGCAATCTGGGCCCCCCAGCCCTGTTGGAGCCACTTCCGAACCCCCCCGGGGGCTCCATGGTGGCGTTGTGATATCGGGGAGCGCAGCCCCGGGGATTGGAGGTGCCGTGATCCAGGAGTTTGCAGCCTCCCGGGTGGCGGACGGCCGAAGCCGGGAGCCCGAGCCCACCTAGGAGAGGCGCGCAAAGCTGACCATCGAGCGGTGGGGGAGGGGCGGAGGCTCCGGCTGCTGCACTCGGGCCCGGGCTGGGGCACCCCCGCAACTGTATTGCGGCCTTGAGTCCCCCCTCCGAGGCGGCCGTCTGGTGGGTCGTGGGAGTTGGAGGACCCACGGAGTGTGGGGACTCTGCATTCCAGAGCCGCAGGTGAGGAGCTGCTCCTGCGGGCGAGGATAGTGTGATTCCCGCAGAGGGGAGGGGAGGAACCTTCCCGTTTCAGGCCTGAGCTCGGCGGAGTTGCTGTCCGGGGATTGTGGGCTGCGGAAAGGCTGGAGACACTTTCCTATGGTCCCAGAGGGGCGTGAGAGGCCCCTGATGCTTACTACGAACTGAGCCCCCCTCTGGATGGTGGGAGCGCGCACGGAGGCAGTTTGATCCTGTGCCTTGAGCGGATCTCTCACCCCCAGCTCCTCGTGTGAGAACTGGAAAGGCCCCCTTTTAAAATGACAACTCGGGGAGTGGTGGAGAGCCAGAGACCTTGGTGAAGCAGAGTCGGCTTGAGTAGGGCTCCCTAGGGTCTGTGTCCCATGGTGCTGTGGTAGTGACACGGACCCCACGCTAACTGAGGAATCAGTCTGGACAGTTTGAGCATGCCTGCTTTCTTTTCCTCCTGAAGTGCCTTTGGGTAGAGATCTGGGTCGAGTCTATGGAGGTTGCGGGTTCCCCTGGCCTGTAACCTGGATTTCCAGCCTGTTTTTCGCTTTAGACCTTGAAGTTCCTCTGGGACGGTATCCTGCACTTGGCTATGAGGAGGGGGTGACCTGCTTGATATTAGCGCCCGCGAGCCGCCCTTCCTCACGTGCTATGCCTGTTTCTGCTCGAGTTGTGAAGTAGTCCTGTGGAGCTGAGGGAAGGAGAAGTGTGCCGTGACCCTGCCTTTCCCGCCCCGTCCCTAGGTATCCTTTGTTGCTCCGAGCCCTGGTTTATCCTCACTTTTGATGGACGGAGTACAGGTGCTAAAGAGGTTTTGGCGTTCGCCTCAGCGACCTGTGGCAGAGCTCACTATGCAGGACAGCATCCAGTCGGAGGTATCAGACAGTCAAGCTATGAGCCGCAGCATGGCAGCCCTGCTCGAGGAGATCCGAGGTTTTTGGGCAGACATAGGTAAAAGGCTGGGTCTCTTGATAAGAAGGTGGATGATGTTGAAGACCGTGTCCAGGCCCTCGAAGCTAACCAGTCCTCAGCTGACCTCTTTGAAACTCAATTCGATATGAGGCTGGCAGAGTTGGAGAGGAGGGAGGAGAGGATTACGCTCAAGTTGAACGATCTTGAAAATCGGGAGCGACTATCAAATCTGCGTTTTATGGGTGTTCCGGAACAGGAGGGGGGAGACGCAGGCTGATATCGAGAGGAAGGTCAAGGAAATCATTAGCATTTTGTTTGGTGGAGACAATACTAACGCCCCTACAATTGACAAGAGCTCATAGGGCAGGTGGTCGTGCAGACGGTTCTCGCTCTATCTTGGGGAAATTCCACTATTTTGTGGAAAAAGCTAAAATCCTTGCCTTGGCTCGCAAGAGGGGACTGATCAACTGGAATGGCGCCAATGCTTCCATCTACCAAGATCTTTCAGCGCTCACCCTTGCGCACCGCAGGCTCTGTGGGCCCTTGAAGTGGCTGCGGGCCGGGGGAGTGCGCTACAGGTGGGGACACCCGTTCTCACTTTCATTTGAGTTCAATGGAGATAAGTACTCTCTTACCTCAGAGGTGGACATTCGGAAGGCGATTAATGAGTTGCTGGGTGATCCTCCCCCGGAGTGAGCGATGGGCGTCCACAGGATCGTCAAAGGGAGTCCTCGGAGGCTCAAGGGCGGAGACAAGTTCAGGGGCATAGGAAATACAGAAAGATTGCTCCGCCCTTCCCGGGGCAGCCAATGTCATGAGGGAGAATCAGAGTTTTGTCTTTCTCTTCAATGAGATTGTAATGTATCCGAAGGGAGCTTACGGCTGGCTGGCCGGATTTCTATACTTTTTTTTGGAATGTAACCATGTTTGAATGGTTGTATAAACTCTTGTCTTTTTTGCTGGGGGCTGGTGGGGCTCAGCATTTTGTGGTGTGTTAAGGGTTTTATCGCCCAGGTGGAGGCGATCCATGGTGGTCTGGGGGCTTGGCAATCTGTTGATGCAGTCCTTTCAGACTCTCATATGTTGGGGGGTGGGTGGGAGTGGGGGTGAGGGAGTTGGGTTTGTGGGGTAAGGGGAGGTTGGAGCGACTTTGTTCACAGGACTCTTTCTACTGATGGGTGGTTTCTGTGTGTGCTCTGGTGACTTGGGGCTGGGTCTGCAAGAGGGCCGCCATTGGGCCTTGAATAGACAATCAGGCTTCCCTAATGGATGACCTGGTTCAGCCAATGTCAGTGGGGTCCCTTAACGGGCGTGGTCTGAACTCTCCGACCAAGAGGTCCCTGGTATTGAGGGAGTTTGCGAGGCTGAAGCTTCACTTTCTCTTTGTGCAAGTGTCCCATTGGATAAAGTGGAGGGAGCCCACTTTTAAGTCCAAAGCTATTCAGCAGATGTTTCTGTCCTCATACGGGGCGAAGAGGCGAGGAGTTGTGCTTTTGGTTTCCCCTGATGCCCATTTCTCTCCCAGAGCCCAGAGAGTCGACCCAGAAGGTCGCTACATTATGGTTAAGGGAGAGGTGAAGGGGCGTCTTCTAACTCTGGTGGGAGTATACGCCCCGAATGTAGGGCAAGATGTTTTTTGGCAGGGGCTGGGAGAGAAAATCAGGGAATTTGCAGAGGGGGCGTTGATAGTCGGGGGTGACTTTAACATGGTCTTGCATCCTGATAGAGACAGGAAACCTTCTAAACCCAGTTCTGACCTTGGACCTCAGATGAGGCTAGCAGACTCTTTCCGTCAGGTAAATGAAGATCTAGGCCTGATGGATGCGCACCAGGCTGATGATGGTCGTGAACCTTTGTTCACCTTTTTCTCTGCAGTCCACCAGTCCTTCTCCAGGATAGATTGTGTTTGTGGACTCCGCGACCCGGGAGTGTATTACAGATTTTGGTGTTGAAACTATCACCTGGTCTGATCATGACCTGGTTCGGGTCGTGCTCGGACTGCCATCTGTGGAACAGCGCCATCCTCCATGGATATGTAACAATTCCTTGCTACAGGATAAGGAGCTTAGGCAGTCCCTTTTAGCTTCTATCGAGGAATTCTTTCTTTTAAACAATACGGGGGAAGTGGGAATTAGAAGTGTATGGGATGCATTTAAGGCCACGGTTAGGGGTATTCTAATGGAGATGGGAGCTAGGAGAAAGAAAGAAAGATCTAGGGATGAGCGTAAACTAAGGGAGCAGATTCATACCATTGTGCCAGGGGGGCAAATTGAAGTCGCAGATGAGCCCTGATGACCATGAGAGGCTACAACGGCTTAGAGCGAAGTTGGCCGCACTCATGGTGGGTCAGACGGAGAGGAAACTGGCGTTTCTGAAGCAGCATTATATGGAGAAAGGGGAGAAAGCGGACCAGATCCTTGCCTGGCGGCTGCGAGAACTTCGTCAGAGCAGGCGTGTTAATTCTCTTATTTGTCCGGAGGGTGAGAGGCTGTTGGGTGATTCTCAAATAGCGGAACAGTTTAAGATGTACTATAAACAACTTTACACGTCGAGTTATGGTGGGGATGGAGCTGAAATAGACCGGTTCCTTGACCCTCTCCCAATCCCACGTCTTGCTCAGGAGAGCTCTGCCTCCCTGGACCTTTTCATATCGCCCCAGGAAGTTGCAGATGCTATCACTTCCCTGAAGAGTGGTACAGCCCCAGGGGACGATGGATTCTCGGTCCGGTTCTTTAAAACGTTTCGATCCGCTTTGGCCCCTTTCTTAGCTAGAGTGTATAATGATGCCCTCGAGTCTGGGTCTCTCCCCCCTTCAATGATGTTGGCCCTGATTGTGGTTATTCCGAATGAGGGAAACGATCCCTCACTATGTCAATCCTACAGGCCTATCTCCCTCCTTAATGTAGATATCAGAATTTTTGCCAAACGTTTAGCAAATAGGCTGTCCGAATTCCTTCCCTCATTGGTACATGGACATCAGGTGGGATTTGTCCCCGGGCGTCAGGGCTCGGACAACATCAAGAAAACGCTAGGTCTGATGCATGAGGTGTCTGAGCAGGAGTCGGAGGCTTATCTCCTCTCGCTGGATTCTGAAAAGGCCTTCGATCGCGTGGTATGGCCATTTATGGGGATGGTTCTTCGTAGGATGGGTTTTGGTGACAGATTTTGTGGGTGGGTCTCCGCCTTATATAATGGCCCAACTGCGCGGGTTCTCGCTAATGGCTCTGCTTCCCCTCAAAAGCGGGAATCTCGGTGAACTCACCAGGGTTGCCCTCTTTCCCCCCTCCTATATGCCTTGGCATTGGAGCCATTCGCCATTGCGTTCAGAAAGGATGAAGGAGTTGCTGGGGTGAAATGTGAGGACTTCGAATTCAAATTATCTCTTTTCACGGACGATATCTTGGTATACATGTCTGAGATTCATAACTCTCTCCCGTGTTTGTTGGATATAATTCGATGCTTTGGGGTATTCTCTGGCCTCAAAATTAATCTATCCAAATCCTGCATTATGCCTGTGGGTAGGCTAGACCAAGCGACTAGTGGTAAGGCAGAGGTGTTGGGGATGAAAGTGGAGCACTCTTTTACTAGGTATCTGGGCACTAACATACCTAGGGAGCTGGGTAAGATCTATGAGTTGAATCCCCCCCCCCTACAAGCCAAGATTTCCAGTGACCTGGTCAGATGGGCTCTCCTCACGCTGTCCTGGTTCAGGCAGATGGTTACTGTAAAAATGAATATCCTCCCCGTCTGCTCTGCCTCTTATCGGCTCTCCCCTGTATCATTCCCGATTCCTTTTTTGAATCCCTTCGTTTCCATCTCCTTCGGTTTGTCTGGGGTGGTAAGAGAGCTAGAGTGAAATTTGGTATCTTGACGCTTCCAAAGGCGCTCAGGGGGGTTTGGCCTTCCAGATATTAAGTTGTACTACAAAGCAGCTCAGTTGCGGCCGATGCTCGAACATCTTAGGGATGGCATGCGGACATACTGGTCATATGTTGAAGATGTGCAGGTTCATCCACATAAGTTCAGAGACTTGCTCTGAGCTCCCCCACACTCTGTGCCAGCGGTGGCTAAATCTCACCCAATCCTTTCGGTTCTTTGGGCACTATGGAAGCCGAATAGGGACAATAAGCTACTCTCTTCATGGCCTTCCCCCCCTGTCGTCGTTGTGGGACCCCGCGCTCAATTTGGGGACCCGGGGCTTTCGCGGGACGCAGTCATGGTCAGATCAGGGGCTGGAGAGGGCTGCGCAGCTGTTTATTCAGGGTCGTTTTATTGACTTTGCCCAGTTATCTGAAGCTCTCCCGGAGAAGCTAATTTCTATTTTTGACTATTTGTGGCTCAAGGGCATTCTTACTCGAGCGGACTTGGTGGCTCCCCTCTCTCGTCCTTTGACTCCTTTTGAGAAAACGTTTGTGGAGGCTAGGTCCAGGAAGAGCTCTCTTTGCAAGATCTACAATGTTTTGGTTTCAACTAATCTAGAGGGCAGGCAGGGGTTTAAAAGAGTATGGAAGGAGAGGGCGGGTGAGTCCTTAGATGATCGAGTTTGGGAATCTGTATTTAGGGTAACCTTTGAGGGGAATCTTTACACAGCAGCCATGGAGAATAATTTTAAGCTCCTGCATTCCTGGCATCGGCCCCCTGTTTCTTTGGCTAGAATGTTTCCTACTGTATCTCCCATGTGTCCTAGGGCATGTACAGGAAGAGGAATGTGGTTCCATATGTGGTGGGAGTGTCCGGTCATTAAGGGTTATTGGCGAAGGTCCTCAGTTGGATCAGGGACATCTTGGGTTCATCCCCCTCCCTTCACCCTTTGGAGATTCTACTGAATACTCCTAGGCCTGGGTCTGAGATGCTGCTCTTCTCCAAGGTGACGAGAGCTATGTTGAGGGCTGGGAGAATGGCCCTAGCCCAGAAATGGAAAAGCCCCCAGGTCCCCACGAAAGCAGAATGGTTGAATAAACTTTTGGCAATTTTTACCTATGAGAAACCTGCAGCCATAGCCAACAATAACATGTCTTCTTTCCTGCAGGAATGGATGTTGTGTTGCTAAGTGAAGATTGCAAAGCCTTGAAGCTTTAATTTAATTGGACTTGGGATGGGTCTTGAAGGCGAGTGTGGTTGTACTGAGGCCTTTTTTAGGGACATTACCGTCGGAGAGAGGACATAAGGGTGTTGCCCTTCGGTTAAGGCTTTGGCTCGATCTCCAGTGCACACTTTGTTTGGTTTTTTCCTGTGTAGCTCCTTGTTTGGGGGGAATATTGGGGGGGGCGGGTGGATGGGTAGGGAGGGTGAGGATATATAATGTTCCTTTGTCTTTTTTCTTTGGAGTTTGTTGGGAAGGTTTTTCGTTTCGCTCTGTCATTAGACGTTTACTGATGTGTATGTTGCCATTTGTAAAACTTAATAAACACAAAGTGAAAAAAAATAATAATAATTGCCATCTACTTTATGGATACACCCGGTTTTTCATGTATCGTAACTAAAACCTGTCCAACGTGGCACCCGGGATTCCGCAACAAAACCTGCCCCGATAGTGACACAAGAAGATGAGTCTGAAAATGAGGTCAGGTATATCCTAGATTCCGAAGTAGTGAGAAAAAAACATTATTACCTGATTGACTGGAAGGGGTACAGCGTGTTGGATAGGACCTGGGAACCAGCAGCTAATGTACACGCATTACGTTCAGTGGCCCGTTATCACCATAATTATCCAGAACGACCAGGGCCTGGTATAGCTCTCCTTGGGGTGGGGGGGGCTTTGGAGGTGAGTGCTGTCACCATCCCAGGAATGCACCGTGCACATCCTTCGATTATTGCCGGAGGAAGTATATGGACACGGGCAAGGAATGGCCAATGAGGGTTGATGGCTGACGCAGGCATTCTTTGGCAAGGGGACTGCAGTTCATGAAGGCAGCCTCCTACAAGATGGAATGTACAGCATTTCCATGGGCTGCACAGGATGATATACGTGACGCTGATCAAAAAGAAATATTGATGTTCATTTTATGAATGAGGACGATGGAGATATAGGCCCAATAGTAGATGCACATGGTTTTGCAGCAGATAATGTATGGTAAAGCAACATGAGGGTTGGGAGAGAGAGATCTGTAGGATTTTGCTACTTCTTTACACCCATCCCCCATGCTTCTGGTGTCCCGAGGGTGTTTATCCTGAATGAAGTAAAGTTAGCAGACGCACTGTGTCTAGTGCACCTGGCTTTGTGCAGGGTCCGAGAGCAGTTTAAAGCGCAATCGGTCACACCATCCATTTTACCTGTTGACGAAGAATGTTCAGCTAGAGATCATACAGAGCAGAAGAATGTTCGGTGTACACAGAGAGTCAAATTGTGTTAAGAAGGGGCTATTTTTTCCAAACATCGATGGGAGTAAGGAGTGGCAGAGCTGGAGGAATGAGGGGATTCTCAGAAGGCGTGGCACAAGTAAGCCAAGAATGTGGTAATGTGTGGCAAGGTTATCTGCAGCACCTGACATGGCTCAAAGAGCCAGAAAAACCATGTTAAGGTACAGACGCTTACCCATTTTTCTGTGTATTAAGGGCAATGGCACAGTGCCAGTTGGCACAAATGGGAACTGCAACCGCACGCTTCACATTGCCGACCTGGCTGGAGGTACAGACGCACTTTTAGACATGTGGTTTGTACACCTACAGGCAGTTGCCTCCAGCCTGGCAAGGTGTGTGCAGTGTCACCACACTCCATGTGCCAGTTCTTTTCATTCTCGAAGAACATTTGGTCTTCGCATGCCCAATACCTAAAGTCACATCTGTGCCCTCTTTGTTTCCTGTGCCCCTTGCGCCCCCATCATCCTTGTATTTGGACATATCAAGAACTCTATCCGACCACAGGAAAGGAGGACTATTGCGACGGACCAAGCAGTCCAATTACATTTCAGTGGCATCAAAAGCTTTAATGTACATTCCTGAACAATACCGTCTGTTTAGCCGCACGCAGATTGTCTTCACATCCCTCCTGGCACCTGGCATCCAAGCCACAGCAAATGCCAAGCGGCTCCCCGTGACCAGGTACGAACTCTTGTTGTTTATCAATTTGTCTGAATTAACGTTCAGCACCATTAAGGAAGAGCTGCAGGCACTGAGGCTCATTAACCTACAAAATGGGTATATCCTTGATGACCTATCAGCTATAGAGGGAGGGGGACTGTCAGAAGATAGGGAGCATGTGCTGCACATTTGTGCTCCCCAATGATTCGGAGAATGGGACCCTGACTCAGTCTGACAATGCATTACACAAGGTCAGAGTGATAATGCAAAATGAGGCAGGAATTACAAATTATCTATGGCTAGATTTGCTTTTCTCTTTGGTGCCATCTTGGTGAGCCTCGCTGTGAAGATTCTACCACCTATTTGTCTTTCCTTTCTTATTATGTTTTGTTCCTGTCAAATGCTCTTATGATGTTGTTCTGCCCAGTGACGGAAAGCAGCTCTCATGATGACTGTGGCCTTGTCCAAAGCTAGCACCACTACCAGTTCATATCACATGGGTACTCGGACTGAAGCTGTTTGGTGTCTTCCACCAAGTTGTGATGATTGTGTGTAGCAGCAGGTAGATTGCGGAAATGGTGGGGGGGACGAGTTGGATTTGTTCAGCAAAGGAGTATGCCTGTGTGGGGACCAATGTAAGAGGTGGATTTTAGGATTGTTTCCAGAGAAGATGATTTTAAAGAACAGGAAATTATTTGTTAGTTAAAGTATTAACTAAATGGGGGACTGTTGGGGGGCGGGGACGGCTCAAGAAAGGTCCCAACAGTAACAAGGGGTTCATTTTGCGTGCACTATATTTGAGAATGGGGTGCAGCGTAATTGGCGCAATGTTGCAATTCCATATGTATCCAGTATAGTGAAGTGTGAATGGGATATGTTACTTTAGTGTTACTTTGTGTTTAAATTGATACATATTAGATTTGCACGCATGTAGAAAAATAAAATGCTAAAACCGCCAAAATAAATATAAACACGATCCGGACATGGTGTGCAATGAAGTGCCTCGAATCTGGGTAACAGAGTTTCATAATGCGCATGCGAGATAGAGGGGCCTGTCACAAAAGAGTCATTGTGGAGGAGAGAAGACAGTTCTTAAAACATTTTCTTTATAAATGTATTCAAACTCTGCAGCTAGGAGTTAATGAGAGGAATTCTGAGCATCTGAAAATAACTAGTTTTGCAGGCTTGGAGGTCGAAGGAGAAGCAATAATTAACCACACAGATGGTCGGCCGACAAAACCAGTCGGGGTATTTATGGCTTGGTAGTTTTGCAGACAGCAGATTTAATCTCTTTTAAGTGTATTGGAGTTTGTAGAAGGGGTCTGGCCATTTGCTTTGGCCGACAATAAATATGGGGTAAAGTGATGTTTGAGGCCAAAGTGACCGATTTTCATTGTGATTTGATAATTTACTCAGTCTCAGGAGGATAGCTCAGGGGCAACACGTTCGCCTTGGAAGCAAGACAACACGGAGCAGCACAGGTTTGATCCCTGAGTCCACGCTAAGCAACCTCTGGGTATTAAGCATGTTATAAATAACCAATTATTATAAAATTATGTGGCAGAGGCCATGAATGTTGAATTGGTAGTCGTATAAATTAGAATGTTCACAGAAGCCAGTAAACCAGGGCGGATGAGATGACTATCGATAGTTCAAAGGGAACCTGTGTATTCTGCTCTCCCTCATGTTGTTGAAGTATCCATGTGAACCATGTGCAATTACGCTAGGGTTGAATGGCTCAATTTGTGACTTTTAAATTAATTATCTTTGCATATGAATGTGTAACCACGACCTACCACGGACGAATATGAAGGGGTGTGCTATGAATACGATCTGAAGATGGTAGTTAAGATATTGGTGACCTATGAGACTGGAAGAATTGGAGAAAGATGGGGTTTCTTTGTATAGGGTTTGTCCAATCAGATGTGAGGGGTGGATTGTAATAAAATAGATGGGAGTGTTTTAACTGTTGCAAAAATTATAACATAACATATCTGAGACGAGTAAGTAAGGGTCATGAACAAATCATTGAAATTTTGATATTCTAAGCGGCCAAGTTACTGCGCAATCCACCAAGAGATGACGAATAGTTTGCGTTACATTTGCATCACATTTATCACAGATGTCTGTCGGATAAGTTTCACCATAGCGAACATGCAACATTTCCCGAGTTGGTACCAGATTGACTCTTTACCTCAGAAAATCCATTTGTACGGTTGAGTCAGAGAATTTCCTTAAATATTTAGGGACACATGATCTTGGTTTATCAATTAACATAGGTGATGACGAAAGTTTACATAATCTCATTTTGTCTAAAGTCCTGATCCAATCCATACGATGCAGTGCTTCCTTTGCTTTCAATGGGTTTGAGATTAAAGTATTGATGTTCGCATCAGCAGCAGCCAACGCCTCATTACATCTAAATCTCAACTTGTTCAAGAAAGCATAGGTGGAACTATGTAAAGCTAAAGCCATTTCATCATATAAAGACGATTTCGGAGTATCCAAAATAAGCCTATAGGTTGACACCCACTTCCACTCCCTCCATAATCCCCAACACAAACCTTAAACAGGAAATGGGAACACAATTTCGTAATGCAAGAGCTTGTTTCCAAATTTTACTTTCTACCCTGCCCCGGTCAATGTCAAAGGCCGGAAAACTACATTCCATACCAAATGTAATATTTGGGATCACCTTACCAATGTAAAATTTGATAAGGGGCACAAAAGAAAATGTACAGTACTGGAAGCAAAGTTTCTTCATTTGAGCTACCAGATTAAGGACTTTCAAATCTATGGTCTTGGTGGGAAAAGCTGTTCATTTTGAGCATAAATAAATGAGCTCTTTAGAAACAGGAATAGACGAGTTATCCAATTGCCAAACAAATGGGTTCAATTTCCTTAATGGGTGTTTGAAAAACCATACGTTTTGATTTGTTTGGGTTTACCTTAGCATACTCAGAGTGCTGATAGTAAGCGTTGCAGTACGACTTGTGTGTGGTCTAAGACCACAATATCGTCAGCATACGCTAACCAGTTGACTTTCATACTGTCAAATTTGGGGCCCAGTAAGCTACACTTCTTCAGCCACTGCAAAAGATCCAACATATATGTAAAGACTGGAGGGGGGTGTCTGTAATCCTGCTCTCTATATGGCAGAGGAGAGGCACAGAGGACCCCAGCCAAGATTCTCTATTCGGTAGCTATTGGCGAGCAATCAAGGCCTAGCTTCTCAGGAGGTGATGCAGGCTGGTTCTTAAGTACAGTGTAGTCCTGATGCACCCACAAAGGAATGTCCACACACTGTATTAGTGAAAACAGTCTTTATATAATTAGGGTTCAAGGTTATATACACAATCACAATAACTCACTTTGTGCTCAGTTAATCTACAATGGCACATATAGACAGTTCTAAGAGGTACCACAATTATTATCAGATTTTGTTAATGTGTATCAACTGTACTCTGGTCAAATGTCAAACAAATCAATTAATAAGGGTAACCAACAATAGACATAGGAGGAAAAGGAGTTGTTTAGAACAATTGGCAGAATACTGGCCCCTAGCACTACACAGTTCTGTGTTGAGATCCCCCCCACCTGGGCAACTTGTAAAATAAAGATATATCACAAGCTCAGTCCATATATTGTTCAATTAGTCTTATTCCCTTCTAAAAGGTTTCTACCACCCCAATGTACCTGCAATAGCAGATTTCAACGACGGGCCGTCGACGGATCCTTCTTGAACGGCTCCCTTTAAAGCAGGAGCCACGGATCGTCGAGAACCCTCGAAGAAAGTGAACTTGGCGTCGAGGCGGCAGCTTCGGTCCCGGCAGTGTTGGTTGATGATGGTTCGAAGATGTCCTGCAAGGAAGAGGCGTGCGGGGTACCTCGATGTCGACCGCAAAGAGTTTGTGAAGAACTGCAGCCCAGCAAGGGCGTCGAGTCATCCGCCGTCTCTACGGTCTTTGGGTGGCAGGAAACCCACCGGTGGATGCTCCTCAGCGTCGACAGCCTGGCCTTCTCCGGCTAGATAAGGCGGTCGGCGGTGCAGACGAGTGCGTCCGGGAAGCAAAATGTCTTAATCAATGGAGCATGCGGCACCGGTCGTCAATGGCATGGCGTCAATCGGTCCCCGCTGCTGGGCAACACAGCTTCGATGGACCTCCAGCGGTTATAGCAAACTTGCGAACCCTGGTCGACGATGGGGAACGGAATGTCCGGTGCTTATCTTCTTTCTCCTCAGCGGTCCCCGTCTCCGGTCGGCAGCCTGTCGACAGTCTGACTTCCATGGAGCTTTGGCGACGGTTAGCGGTACTCGATGGTCCCTCGGAGCACGGGAAGAGGGTGCCTGTCCAGGTCCTCTCTTGGCTAAGTCTCGACGTCACGGCGGCTTTCAGATTGCGGTGAAGGTAACAGCAGTCAACCTTCTTCTTCGGGCTCAGCTCAGCTTCGAGATTCAGCTTCAGTTTCAGTTTCTACTTCAGCTTCTGAACGAATTCTAGCAGTGAGAGGCCCCCAGATATACTAGCTGATCTCCCATTCATTCTGCTGGGTCACACCCATGCAACCAATCACTCAGAACGGCATTCAGCAGTCAGTCAGCCAGCCAATCAGGCATACAGTGCATTCAGGCCATTCCCCTCCCTCTCAGACACTCACAACAAGGAATGTGTATTGGGACATGTACCCAGCCATTCAACTCTACACACTGCATTCATACCAGTTTCAGGCAGGGCTGTCTCAGTCATTGTGTTTCATACTAGAAACCAGTCCACAACAAGAAGTGCATATTGGTCACACACTCCATTCACCTAGGTCCCACCCAAAGGGTGTACCCACAACATACAATCACTGTGAAGGCTCCAGCCAGTCTGACCTGGTTTTCACTACAATACCATATATGGAACTTCCACCCAAAAGCCAGTCAGGGGGAAGGGACAGAGCCAGGGCTTCCCAGGTCTTTGGGAAAACAAGGTAACAGGCAATAGAAAGCAAGAGGCCACAGGGACCATCTTGTTTCCTATCAGAATCAACTGATTCCAACGGCAGGGCCTGGGTATCCCAAAATGGAGGATACTCAGAGCACCTGTCAAATTCAGCATGGAGATGCCACCATAACCTGCTCTGGGGGCCACACACAGGTGCCCAAAAACATACACTAGGGGCACAGGGTTGTACTTCCACCCAGGGGTGCCATAAGGGTATCCCATGGGTCTGTACACCAAACCAGGAAGAGCTGCACTGCCTGGAGTCCCACATGGACTCCTGGGCAGAAAACAATACAAAACACTAATGAAAAAGGACTAGAGGACAAGGATAGGGAGGCCCTGTTCCTCCAATGCATTTCCAGCATCACACCAGTGAGGCACAAAAAGTCTCTCACCTGGGTTTGAGTAGTGGGAGTCTCCCAGTCATATACATCCTGTACTTTACTGGGGAGAGGTTGGATTTGACCCCCTCCCACCTCATGACCAAGATACGTGACTTTTCCCTGAGCTATCTGGAACTTGGTGGCCTTTATAGTGATGTTCGCCCTTTTCAAAGCCTGCAACACCTTATCCAGATGTGTAAAATGCTCTTCACAGTGGAACTGTAGACGGCGATGTCGTCTAAATAGGTGACACAAAAGGCCTACAGCCCACTGAGCGCATGATTGACCAGTCTCTGTAAGGTGGCAGGGGCATTCTTCAACCCAAAAGGCATAACCCTAAACTGGTAGAGTCCCTCGGGTGTTGAGAACACCGTCTTTTCCTTGGCATGGTCCGTTAGAGCTATTTGCCAATAGCCTGATGTAAGGTCAAAGGTGCTCACAAATTTGGCAGCACCTATGGTGTCCACAAGCTCATCAGCCCTGGGCAAAGGGTGCGCATCAGTTTTGGTGACGGCATTGACTCCTCAGTAGTCCACACAGAACCTCCAATCCATGGTACCTGCCTGGGAACTTGCCTTTGGGGCAAGGACCATTGGACTGGACCAGGGACTGGTTGAAGGTTCAATAACACCCAGATCCAACATCTTGGCGACCTCAGCCTGGATGTGGTTCTTAACGGTATCTGACATACGGTAGCACCTGCTTTTGACAGGCACACTGTCACCAGTGTCAATTTCGTGCCTACACCATGGTGTAAGGCCTGCTGTCAGTGAGAACAGAGAGGCATACTGCCGGAGAAAAGCCCTGCAGGCCTTTTGTTGCTCTGACGTCATATCTGGAGAGAGATGTACTCCCTCCACTGAGCCATCCTGAGGGTTGCAATGCAACAAATCAAGAAGGGGCTCACTCTCAATCTCTTCTTGCTCTGAAGCTAGCAAGAGACATGACACCTCCGCTCGCCTATGGAAAGGCTGGAGCCTGTTGACGTGGAATACTTGAGGGGCTACCCCAGAGACTCCCATGTCAACCAGATCATTGACTTCGCCCATCTTGGAGATTATCCTCAAGGGTCCAGTCCATTTGTCTGCAAAAGCTCGAGGCTTGGTAGGCTCCATCACAAGGATCTCCTGTCCTGGAGTCCATTCCACGTGCAAGGCTTTAAGGTCATGCCAGTACTCATTCAATTCTTGGCTGGCCTTGTGATTCACTGTTGCCTGAACCATCATCTGTGTCATCCTCCACCTGAGGTCTAACACATATTCTTATTTACGATCAGCTGGAGAACCCAAATTAATTAGCTGATAGGAGAGTCGCTGGTCAGAGACACAGGAGGGGGTGCGTGATAGCAGTATAGGTGTTACGAGACATGCAGAGAACTCACTCCATGGCTTAATGTTGGGTGGTAATTGTGACAGAGGTATTAGCAGGGCCGGAATATGTATGGGTGCTTGTCGATGTAATATAGGTGACAAAATTAAACAGGTGAGTAGGTTAGTTGAGGGGGAGGTAATGTAGGATTCGCTTGAGGCCTCCTTTGTCTGTGGTTGATGGACTGGACCGATCCAGTAGGGTTTTGGTCTGTGTGCGGGTGAAAAGGATGAGGGGTGGGGAAGTACCACCACTGTTGGTATAGGGGACATCAATTTGATTTAGGTATTGGATGTCACAACAAGGAATGTCAGATCCAACAGGCAGCTGTGCTCTTCCAATTAATAATCCAAACCGTAACGGTCATCTTTTCAAGGCTCTCAGAGGTGATGCTAAGGAGTCGGCAAGGAAAGGAAAACAAATCCAGAAAGAACATATCTGGGGGGATATGGAGGCAACTGCATTAGCTAAGCAGCGTAGGACTCTTTGTTGTTTTTTGTAGCTGCAGGATCTTCCAAGGGCAAATTGGGTGCCCAACGACCATCTAACATTCATCAAGAGGAATGGACAGGCCATTTTGCACTTCTTTATAATGAACTATCGCTTGTATGATATATGATGTGGCATTTATGATACGCCTGTACAAAAATGTTTCTAGGCATGAAAAGACAACGAGAGGGAAACAAGGGAGGACAAAATAACAATCTTACTAGGCCTTCTATCATTCAGATCGTACAATTGCGAGGAAGAGGGAAGGGGAGAAATGCCACGGGGGAGGGGAAGTGCAGTTAACTCACAAGTGCAGCCAGTGGGTGGCTCATAAGTGCACAGAGAAGGGAGGGACTGTAGGGTTGCAGTCACAGACCCTTAAGTGCTGGGGAGCCCGGAGGCAGTGCAAGGGCAACTGGACATGCAGGAGTCTGGGCCCGAGTTCAGAGGGTGACCAGTGTGCAGAGCAGTCCGGGGAGAGGAAGAGAGAAAGCGGAAGTGAAAAGGAAGGTCTTCAGTTGCCTCCGGAACCAGAGGTGGTTCTGTTCAAGTTTGAGAGAGACAGGGCGGCTGTTCCAGGGGGAAGCCCCAGCAGAGGAGATAGATCTCTGCTTGGAGAAGCATCTGATCCTCAGAGAGTTGGAGGTGGATGAGCGGAGAACTCGAGAAGGAAGATGTTTTGGAAGAGAAAGTTGGAAGTAGAGCAGTCCCAGGCCCCAGAAAGCCTTGTGGACAATGCAGAGGGTCTTGAAGTGGAGCCGTGCAATCTTGGGAAGCCAATGAAGAGATTTCAGGACTGGAGAGATGCAATCCCTGGGCTTGAGGCCAAGGACAGTCTCGCAGTCCTGTTCTGGATTAGTTGCAGAGGTCAAAGAGTAGAGGCAGGAAGATTTAGAAAGAGGCTGTTGCAATAGTCCAGCCTAGAGGGAACCAGAGCTCTAGAGACTGTGAGCTTCTGGGGGAAGGAGAGGAAAGGTAGAATACCTCTGAGGATGTGCAGCTGATAGTTTGACTTCTCAGAGATGTCTGAGATGTGAGGCGAGAAGGAGATGGTGGAGTCGATGATGACACCAAGGTTCTTAGCCTCACAGGAAGGAGGGGAGAATCTATGAACGATTATATGAGGTAGCCAATAGAGTCAATGTTAATTCTATTGCAAAGATAATCAAGGACCAACACATTGATAAAACACCTGGCCCAGACTGGCTAATAATGGACTTATTCAAATATTGTTTAGATGTGTGGGTGCCGCTTTCAGCAAATCTGATTAGAGCAATCCTAATTAATCACCAGATTCCCAAATCCTGGTCTACAGCCATAATTCTCCCAAACTCAGCTGAGCCACTTCTGTTATCGACCTATTTCACTCATTGATTCGACCTCAGCGGTAATGGGCAATTTCCTCATAAACCTTTTGGAAGGATGGTGTCAAACGACCAATATACTGACCAAGTTAAATATTTAGGAATAAATATAGCACGCGCGACTACGCAATTATTCTCGTTGAACTATGATTCGCTGCTCCATGAAATTCAACACAAGGTTAAGTGGTGAATGACACTACTCCTTTCCTTTATGGCTAAGATTTCACTCTTTAAAATGTTGATACTTCCTAAGTGCTTTTATCTGCCTGCTAACGTACCCATTCACCTCTCTGCTACTTTTTTGGGACAATTCGGTTTTGTCTGGGGTGGGGAAACTCCCTGCATAAAGTGGGATACGCCATATAACCAAGGACGATTGAATGTACCAAATATGGACTTCTATGCCCTGGTCTGTATGATGGATCATGCAGAGTACTGGTACCAAATCCCTCCGACACCACAGCAAATCAAATTAGAAAAAATGCTGGCCCTACCAACAACCTTACAGAATAGTCTCATTTTGGAAGCTGAATGTCGCCGCTCCTCCATGGATCCGGCTGACAATACCAAGTGGACATACCACATGCTACATAACAAAACCGTGCTTTATCCCCTCTACGCTCCGCTCGCTTTTCTGGGCAGTACTGATGCAATCCCATTTACCAATGAGAAAGTTATCGTGCGCGAATTGCATAGGGCAGGAATCGCCAAACTTGACAATTTGTTCTATGAGGGGAAGTTGATTACATGAGAGCGGTTCCAAGAATCATTGTCCCCATCTCGTTCTACCACCTTCTTATACAGTTGAATGAAAGGGGAGCTGAAGGCAAGGTACCCGTGCATACCAAATGAATCTGGGCCCAGCCCCCTTCTGAATTATACCAGACGTATTACACTCCACTTAAAGTTAAGAAACTTGATGCCATAGTGACTGGTGTATGCCGTAAATGTAAGCAGACAGGGGCTGTCTTTATCCATATGACTTGGTCGTGCCCAACAATTGACCAATCCTGGAGTGAGGTTGGAATATCTAACCGTTCTGCTGACAGGATTTGAAACTCCCACACTGGATGGTTTCCACACGTCTCCTCTCCCGGCTGGGCTTAGCAATTTCTTTAGTCCAGCGTCTCTTATACATTGTTGACAGTACCTCCCTGGCAGATTGCCAAATTCCTTTGATCGTTATGCCTGCTCTGAACCACTGTGTACTAGTACAGTCAGTAAATCTTCATATGCTCTTAGATCTTGTTCGTCTCAATGTTTTCAAGGTAAGGCTTGTTCACGATGTTGCAGTAACACATTGACCTGCTCTTCCAATTGTTGCTAGGGATGAAAAATGGGGTAAGGGATATTCTGTGTGTGAATGGTTTGGGGAGGTTGTGACCCAAGTGTACGTCCTTGTCCCCAGGAAGGGAGTTAGCTCCTATGAGTTCCTCTGACATATGACCACCCAAAGGGGGACAATTGGGTAGGAATCTCACCTCCCTAGCCCCATAGAAGAGGGTTCTCCCCTCGGGAGAAGCGACAACACCTAGTGAATCGTCACAGATGGCACAGCGGGACGGAACTCAGGAAAAATCTGAAGAGAGGCAGATTGGAATTGCAGTGCGCCCTTTTCTCTGGCCACCTCAAGGATAAAATCCCTATCATGGAAGTCAAAGATTTTAGCCATAATGGGTCTGGGCAGCTGACCCGGCACAAGCCTGGGGTTCAATGATCTGTGCGCTCACTCCGAAAATGCAGAGAAGACGGGGTTGCCCCCGATCGAGGGCAAGTCTTTCTCCAAAAATGCTTCCAGTGGTCCGAGGGTTGACATTTTCGGGATGCCCAGGATTTGGACATTATTGCGGCGCGAATGATCCTCCAAGATGTCTGTCTTGACCTGTGCCATTTTGAGATCAGAACAAAGATTTTACTGCCGATTCAAGGTCCTCGATTTTACAGATTCTCTGTTCTGCTTCAGATAACATGCCACGTAGCTCATCAATCTTAGTGTTGGAAGTTTCGACTTTTGCATACAGGGTGTCTATCCTGCAGACGGCAGCCTCGAGAGCACACCACTCAAATGCTCTCTCCGAGTGCCCATGCCGCACCCATGTTCAGGCGCACTGGCGTGGCACAATCCCCCACAGGGCCACATTTGGTTCAGCAAAGATCCCTCTCACAGTTTGATCCCACGTGAGAGGGCTTAGTGGGCAAACCAATCCTCACCAGGGCCACCGCACAGCAACCAGCCCATGCTGCCAGCAGCCATCCTTGCCGCAGGCAATGTGGGTTCACCTCCAGATGCGCACAGCCTATGTTTGTGCCCAGGGGGGGAGTAGAGTGTCCCACCGAGGCCTTGGGGTCCTGCTGGAGATTGCGGCTGCAGCATCTCTGTCCACCGCCAGACTAGGACAAAATGTTCCCCGCCACCTGCGACTCGAGCAGCAGTCCTACCCTACAGGCGGGCGCTGCCCAGGAAGAAGGATAGTTAAAAGATATAACGGTGGCACACCAGAGCTCCAACAGAGAGCAGCCATCTTGGCAGCTGTTCGACAGCACCCCCACAAGAGTTACAAACTTGCCATCTCTCCATAGCAGAAGCGTTATAGTAAACCCTTGCCTACCAAAGTTTTCTCTCGTCCAAATCACGTGCTGGAGAGGCAGGGAGACGAACGGCAAACCAGGGTATGCAGCAGGCCAGTGGAGGGGAGCAGAGCACTTATATTTCCAAGACCATTCTGCAAATCTCAAACCAGATGACTCCCAATCACAGGCTAGCCCAATCTACCCTACAAAGGGGCCATCAATGACTACACACACCAACAAAGGGGAGGGGCAAAAGAATATAAAAGCCAGATCCCTCAGTCTGGCAGTGTTTGGGGTGCAGGGGGAGGGGAGTTGGAGAAGGTGCTGGCGGAAGATGTTTGGAGGAGATTGGTGAGTGAGCGGTCTTTTGAGAGGAGAGGTAGAGGAAGATTAATGGAGGTTTCAGAGATAAATGAAGGAAGAGGAGGGTTTTTATCTGGAAGGGGAGATCTTTAATGAGGAGGAGATGGGAAGGAAGTCTAGAGGAGCAGAAGGGTTCGCCTCTGTAGAGCATGGACCATCACACCAGATTGGGAGATACCCTTATGCCACTTAATGCACAAGGAAGACGGGGCTTCCTTTTCCCCCAAAACAGGAGGGTTCCTGCAGGCCAGTCTAGTACAAGACAGATTCTATAGGTGGGAAGAGATTTGAGATGGTGCAATCTCCCCGAATGACAGGGAGGTTATTGCAGAGATAGACTGGGGGATGTTGGCCTGGAAACCAAGACCCTAGTGAAGGTAGGAGGTCAAAGGACACAGCCCCACACTGATACACCCCAAAAACCCTGGGAGAGGGATCATGCCCTGAACAAACTTCATTGTCTGAAATCAACCAGAGAGAATCTCAGACTGAGTCAGGTCAGAAATATCTTGTACTTTGTGGGTCCTAGCGGTGGACTGTAAAGGATTTAGGAACTTCAAAACCTGCAACCCAAAGGCAACAAACAAAATACTCCTTTGGATTAAACAATGGGACCTGGTTGCACCCACACTAAAACATTTGTAAGAAGCTTTACTTTTGTACATAATGCTGCTTTGGGGAGTTACACATTCATTTCTGTTTCATAAAACTTTGTTGTTTAAGAACTACCTTTATGTACCAGCCTCTTTGTTCCTTCAGCTCAGGCCCTGCAGTGACGCTACATACAAACCAACCATGTTGGTCAGACCCTTGCAGGCTGCTCGGTTCTATGTTGGCACACCCTAAAGCATTTGAGCGGAACCATACTCAGAACATCATTCTCCTATGTGCGATTCTAGGAGAAGGACGGACAACTGTTTTCCACAAACCGCCTTGGGTAGTTGGTCAGATGGGACTTTTAGATTCACCTTGTCAGATTGAGATACTGACCCACTTGGGACAGTCGCTGATTGGGTAATTGTGGCAAAAGTGGACTACATTTCAGAACATGCAATAGGTGCCTTGTTTAAGGTGTGGCCAGTTCATCTCGGGTAGCGGTACTCTCCAGTGGATTCTCATAGGTTTCTTTGGCACACCATGGGAACCTGGACTCTTTTCATCACAGTTTTCCTGAAGATCTACCAACTGCCTCGCCTCTCTTTTCTCTTTGTATCTTGCATCATGTCCTGTTGCGCCCATCTTAAACACATGCCCACTACTCAATAAATGCTTTAAATACAATTTAGAAAAATCTTGATTGCAGTTTGTGCAGAAACGTGTCGCCCCAGTGGCCGGTTGTCATTCATTGGTGCACGCGGTCGAACAGGGATACTTGTTTTTGTAACACTTTTCATAGGAGGAGAAATCCCTGCCTTTCAAGCAAAGATCCTTGAAAGCAAAGTGGTTAAGACTTTGATTGCGGTCCAATGTTCCTGGAGAATCCCATTTGGCAGCGGGGAACACTCCGCTCACGCAGACCAATGAATGTCCGGGACGGCCCAACATCCGTTTCCAGAAAGTCCATCTGCTGCTGCCTAACAAAAAACAGATCTAGTGTTTCAGGAGAAAGAACAGCGCCTTCCAGCAAATTCCATTCTTCTCCTGGCACGGACCAACCTGTCCTATATATATCCTACCCCGCTCAGGTCTGTCTCTGTAGCAGCCAGAGCGCCCTGCTTCAGAAGTGGAACGTCTTGGAGTAGACCAGAGGCCTGTAATCCTAGTTTGCCAGATATTTTGAACGGTTCCATGTCTTTACAACGACACCCAAAATAACGACATACTTTAAAAATGACACCTAAATAAACACTGGATACCATTTTGAACCACTGCTCCATCGCCCTTAGCCGCCATCCTAGTTCAACAGTCAGGCATCATGTGATTATTACTCTAAAACATCTGGAGGGTGGCAAGTGGCAAACCCTGGCCCTGACCTGAACATCACAGACACATGTATAGTTAAGGCTTAGGAGGTTGGCCAGGTTATGCCAATACATGAATAGAAAAGAAACACCATATTGCCACAGTGGGTGCTGAGTATGTCAGGTAGTGTGTAATGTACGTGCTCTTGATTTTGGCACCATGCGGGCAGATTTGGAGGCCTCTCTGCACGTGGCTCAGTAAGAAAAAAGGGGTCAGGACATTTATTTGCAGGGGTTGAAATGAAGATTGCAAAAGCAGGGGGGAAAAGCAGCTCCTGGGTACCCAGCATTAGCCAGTGACCAGCAGCTACAAAATGGGGAACGAGAAGCTAGTTCCGCAACAGTAATTTACACATAAGATGCAAACATAACATTTTGGCAATTATTTAGAACCGCTTCTGCTTTAAATGTTGTCCTAATGTGTATTTATAAATTGTCCCAAATGCACAGAGTTAAATTCACATAGATGTGTTTGCTCAGCATCAGTGGGCCTGGGGAGCCAAAAGTAGCTCCTGGTAGTTGTTGGTATCAAGCTAATGTTGGGAAGTGGGGGTGATTGTCCCAGGCCCCGTAGAGCCTTTGAATGTGGCAGAGGCCCAAGTCTGTGTTGTAGGTGTCCGGGGAGATTATAGGGGGGAGGGAGTGTCAGTAGAAGTTGCATTAGGGGGATCGATCACAGGGAACCTGGGTGTAGAGTGCACTAGACATAGAACGCCATCTTTGAAAATAGCAGCCATCTTTAAATTGAGGCCTAGCTTTGAACTGCAGCCACGAGAGTAGACCCAAGCGCAAGACAGAGATACGTGTGTATGTGGGAACAAGCTGTAGCCTGGGCGGTAGTGGGGAAGGCCAAATTCACAAGGTTCCATAAACTTTCATTGTCTAATACTGTTAGCACATGTAACCAAGAATGGATTCGTCCAGCAAGGTCATGAGGGGGCTGTGAGCTCACTGTGAGCAGTTATCCCACGAGAAGGAGGGCACAAGCCTCTGACCCAGTCCAGCCCAAACCTTAAGTTACAGTGACCAGATGCCCCGACCCCAAGACCCTAACATTCCAGAGTACAGCTGGCCCAAGACCCCAGACTAAAAAACTATTTGAACACTCATTTGTTCTAAAGATCACAACAGAATATTGACGGCCCCTGTAGTTTGTACTACAAGGTGCCAGGGAGAAAAAGTAACTAATTTAAAGCTCAGGGTGGAAAGACCTGGAACGACGCTGGCGCATCTGGGATCGAGTTGGGGTGTGTAAGATAAGATGACCTTGAATGTAGCCTCTGCGCCCATGTCTGCAGTTCCAGGTGCACATTAGGCATAGGGCATGCTATGAGTTGCACACTTAATTGCTAATTTTCGAGCCTGGCACTTGATGAGGCAGCGGGAAGAGCCCCATGTGGAAGAGGATGGACAGGAGGGGCTGGGAGCAATGACCTGGCACCTCACATAGAGCAGGCGGCATATGTATAGGGTCACACCAACCAGCTACTCTATGTGACGTACATCAGTTGTGACACTTTTCGCCTTTACAAGCTGCCGTCCATGTTGGTTTCATTAGAGCGCTCCGTGGCAGCAGAGTTCTTTGCTATCATGTACTTGGCTCTTATGAGAATAAACCTTGTTCTCCTTGCAAGAGGTGTGCTGGGTCTTGTATTTTCTCTGGTGTGAGCGCCGAGGGGCTTCTCTACACTAACAAGGCTCCTGTAGGCTACAAGCAGCAGCTAAATAGCTCCCCTCAATTCTGAACCCTGTATTTGTGTATATACTGTTCAATGCTTTAACAATATATAAGGGACTGCGCAAGTGAACAATAATACCTGCAGTATAGGTGTAACCCCTTGCGTGCCATGCCTGGGCAGAATTTCACATTAAGGGGCTACCACTGCAGCCCACTCCTGCCACACTTGCGAGGAATGAATTCTCATCAGAGCAACTTCTTTTAGCACCAGTGTTTAAACAGCTTCATATTTAGAGCTTTGCTTTATTTTATAGATTCATCCACCAGCATTTAGCAACTGCTAAAAGCCGGCGGATTCCATGGGAATCCATATGAAAGGCCCGCTGAGGCATTTACACCTGCTCCCAATGCAAAGTGCAAATGATGCGTGCAAACCTGGGTGCGCCTGCGTTTGCGTTCATCTTCACAGTGCAATCAAGGAATATTGCAGGAAGGGCACTCAAGTGCACTCTGGCTTTCCTCCAGGATCTTTTCAAACCCCCCCCCTCCCTAAGTTGGTGTCCTCAGTGTTTCTAAATGTGCCAAAGAAACTCCTCACCCGAGGCTGGCGGACCACCACAACATTGCCAGACTGGAAACAGACTACAAGAGAGGAGAAGAGCGGGAAACGGGTATTAAATGGCTATGACTACTGTCTCTGGAACAAGTTTCCAATGCAGGGAAAACCCGGCCCGCCGTCTTATGCTTCAAGAAGGACCTGACTACCACACTCTTCAAAGAGCATCCCGCCAATCACTTCAGTCAACTCCAATGCTCCCCTGTCTGGTCCACCACCCTCCTCTTGCTCCCCCGGCCCAGCCAGGGACCTCTGCTATCCCTGCACTCCAACTTGTAGCTCCTAGTGTAAGTCACTCCATTACTTGCCAGCTAAGTCGCGTTTCATAAATGCACATGCAGAAGGTGTATATAGAAGATTTCTAGGTGTAACTAATATTGGGCCAATGTTCCACCTCGGAAATCTCATCAAATGCTTATTGCTCCTCTCACCCCCAACACTCCCCCTCTGGAGCACACCACCCTCTGCCCCCGATACCCCATCCTAGCTCCTCTGATACTTCTCCGCCTCACTATAAAGCATCTAAGTGCCTCTTCTATGTGTAACACTCTTTCGCTTCCGTGCAGCTAGAGTCACACTTTAGAAATCCCATCTAACAATATAATAAAAGGTCATATGTATGTTTGTCCGATGCAGTCATGCGCAGTAGAGGCTGCCTGATTGGTCCGTTGTCACCACTAGAGGGAGCTGTTGCCTTAGGATACGTAGTGGTCCTACTGTGTTAATGAAAACCTGAATAGGCGTCTTCCATATCCTAAGCCAGCTGATTAGTAGGTGGTAGGAGCTATCGCAACCAAGATAAGGGGTACATGTGTATTTTTTTTCAGGTTTCTGTCGCATTATTTCTGTGGGCCACTTATCCCAGAGCTTGTAGACCCTTTTAACATATTGTGTACAGTTATTTGGCATCCCTGGGTGCTGATGAATTGGTCGAGAATTACAATGTTCGGACGACCCTATGGGTACCTGGTATACCCAGAGTGAATCCAGCTGTTTCTTGTTCCTGAGAATGATACATATTCGATAAGGTGACAGCACCCTGGAGCTACTGACACCATGGGACCTGCCTGCTAAAGAATGATTTGTCATTCCATCACTGATCTGCATGTGCGAGTATGATGTAGAATCACATTGTAGTGTATTATGAGAACAAAAGAGGGAAAAAAAAGTTTGCACACAGGGACTGCTCCAAATAGAATCTGACGTTTGAGACAGGGTCATGGGTTTGACCCTGTTGGGGGAGAGGGGCATGGACCCCCTTACCATGGGTAGGCAGGCAACACCAGAGGCAGACCTAGAGGTCAGGTGGGGGAAATAAGTGGAGACCTCTGCCGCAGCATCCCAGTATGTATGGGGGCCGCGCATGTAAATTGGTGATTTTCTCTCTGTCCCTTTTGCCCGTCAACCTCTGTCCTGGCCAGGTAGCTTTCTCTATTCTTTAAGATTCATCGTAAAACCACTACAATGGCCAACAGGCACCTGACCTCAGACCCCTGGGATGGATAATGTTTCCTGGGAGGCAGCACTGTCCAGAGAAATACTACAAGAACCACAATGCACCTGGGCCCAGCAGACATGACTCACCCTAGAACAGATGAGTTACGCAAATGGGAATGGACTAAGCTTTCTAATTTAGAAGCTGTATAGGGGACCAAACCCGCTATAGGAGAGAAGTAGGGAAGAAGCTGGAAGTAGGGGGAGAAGCTGAAACTAGCCAGGAGCTGCCCAGCACTAAGGAAGACCAGGGAAGCCTCCCCCCAAAGCACATTTGTTAGCAAAGACGTACTTGATCCAGGAGGGAACAGAGACAAAATGGCTGCAGTGACTTTAAAAGTGGGGAGGGCTGTAGGTCCTTACAACCTGTTAAAATGTTGCTCTTATGCGCTTAAACTTGATATTTTATATGCATTGTATCACCTACTGTAAGCAACCATTGTTTTTCTGTAATAGCCTGTGTCAGGCACTGTAACTAAGCTTCAAGTCATCTTGTACTGCCGCGCCCAGATGCCCACGGGCTTGGAGCGCATTACCAAATAAATAAACAAACAAACAAACTTCTAGGGGAAGTGTTGGCTGTAGTGTTTCATGACATATAAGGCGTCACTGAAACAGTGCGTCACTATGATGTAGCAATTCCAGAACACCGAGATAAACCATTGGGAAGAGTTGCGAGAGATAAAGCAGCCAGTTGCTCCTGCAGGGCCCCTACAGTAAAATTCACTTGGTAGGTTCTGCAGGGTTCCCCACCAATCCAATATCTCCATCGTGCACTCCATAATGACAATCCATATCACTCCCCGACTCGTCAACACTTCCTGTGTGCTCCACTCCTGGGCACTCCGACACAACAGTATTAACAGTCCCTGGGTGGTGCGCCTTCTCTGGAGGTAGAGAGACGGTCTCTCTCAATTGGCTGTGGGCCCCACAGCAGCTCGCGTTGTCTCCTTTCCTTTCCTTTGCTTTAATATTATGGTATTTATTGAGCGCTGACCTAGCTCTGAGAAGCAACAAAGCGCTTTACAGAGTTATACACCAATACAGATACATAACGGAGTGCTTTACAGAGGTGTATAACAATATAGAGGTATAACAGAGCGCTTTACAGAGGTGTACAGTATTACAGATGTATAACGGAGCACTTTACTGAGATTTACAACAATACAGATACATAAGAGTGCATTACAGAGGTGTACGACAATATAGAGGTATAACGGAGCGCTTTTCAGTGGTAACACCGGACCAGATACACAGCAGGGGTTAGGATACAGAAGGGTACAGCTGTACCGGGTGGCGGGGAGTTGAGGTGGCGGGCAGCGTTTAGTGAGTCAGGTGGAGCGAGGGGCGACACGTTGAGGAGGACAAACTCCTTAAAGGGGAAGGTCTTCTCTGAATTGTAGGAGCGTGGGGACGAGTGATGCCGACAGGGAGGAGGTTCCATAGTCTTGGCGCGAAGGCTTGTTTTCTGGTCCTTTTTGCAGCAGCAGATTTCAAGTCTGCTTGTGTCCTGTCTTCTGGTGGTACGCTGTCTGCCGGAGATGCTGAGTTTCTCCGCGAGGTAGATGGTTGATGCAGCAATACTTGGGAGGCCCACCAGCTAACCAGGTAGTTCTCAGAGGAGCACCTGCATAGTCCTCTGGCTTGAGCAGGGTCCTGTCCACCACTGTCATGCTTGCCCCAGTGTCTCTCAAACCAGTAGAAAGCTGGCCATTCAAGAGGACACTTCTTAAAAACCTACGGGTGTTGTGTGGGATAGTTACCACTACTTCTGCGTACTGGTCCCAGGCCCCAAGGGACACTAGAGAAATCTCTGCAGGGGCACCGAATGTGATCCCGGTAGAGATGGGGAGGACAGTGGCCTCCACCTCAGGTACGGAGTAGAGGTAGGTCAGGCTGACAGCCTGGACTCCAAGTGCCTTACCCTTACACTTGGGGTCCCCCCTTCTGTGATCCAGAGCCCCACAATCCCAACAAGTGTCGGGAGTGCAGGGTACGGTACTGGAACCACTGGGACCCTGCTTTGCAGCAGGCAGACCACTACTCATACTCCCACCCAAAACAGACCTATCCCCACTAGGTTTTTGGGTCTTAGGAGAGGAAGGTTTTGGTTTACCCGACTGTGATTGCTTTTGGGACTCTTCCGCTTTCTGAGAGGTCCCCCTTTCTTTGTCCTTGTCCTTCCCACTGGAGTCCTTAGGGGACACCCGGTGGGAGACCCACTTGTCAGCCAACCTAGCCAGCTTAAAGGGATCCAAAATGTTCTGGTCAGCAACATACTGATGCAGCTCTGGTGAACAGGCTTCAGAAAAATGCTCAACAAATAAAAGGTGGGACAATTCAACAAATGTTTTCACCTTGTAACCATCAATCCACCCCATCATGTTCATGTGTGCAGCACTCACCCAGTCAATCCAAGACACATTCTCTCTTTTCTTAGAAACCCTGAACCTTTTAATGTATTGGGTAGGTGTCTTGGCAATCAAAGCAGACTTCATACACTCATACTGACCCCGTTCTTCCACACTCAGTTTCAGATTACAGTCATACGCAGTCTGAGGCACTCTGCTTAACAAACACTTAAACCAATCTCTCTTATCAACATCATGAATTGCACAAGGCATTTCAAACGCTTCAATTCACTGGAGGATATCAGAACCCTCCACAAACACACCAACCAAATCTTTCATAAACTTGGTGGCTGGGGACCTGCCACTCTCAACTGGTTTAGCTGAAGTCTCCACTCTGGCTTTCTCTAGCTGGATTCACTGGTGCTCAGTGTCCCTATCTTTGAGTATCACTTGCTGTGCCAACTCCTCTTTCTTCAATTCAGCTTTTGTTTACAACTTTTTGTATTGAAAGGATAACTGTTCTCATTGTAGCTCCAATTTTAAAAGTTCAATCTTCAGGGCTTCCCCCTGAAGAGCAGTGCTGGGGTTCGGAAAAGAGGCAGCAGGAATGGTGGCATTCCCAGAATCAGATTCAGCAACAACCCTAGGGGCAGAGTCCTCATTGGTTGCATCCCCCCTTCAAGAGTTTCACCATCAGTCTGGTAGTACACCAGGGCAGCTATCAGCTCAGCCCTAGACTTATCCACAAAGTTTAACTCCCTGGCTTCACAAGCACTCTGGAAAGCCTCTAAGCTCATCCAAGTCAATTTACCATTCACAATAGATTCCATTGCTTGTAATGCAATTTTCTTGTACACAACTAAACCACAATTTAACAAAGTGCAGATATTTTGTAAGTGGCACAGTTATACACTGATTCTTAAAACCATAAGCATCCCACCGCTGCCACCAGGGTAAAGACCGGAGGGGGGTGTGTGTACTCCTGCTCTCTATATGGTAGAGGAGAGGCACAGAGGACCCCAGCCAAGATTCTCTATTGTTGGTAGCAATGGACGAGCAATCAGGGCCTAGCTTCTCAGGAGGTGATGCGGGCTGGTTCTAAAGTACAATGTAGTCCCCAAGCACCCACAAAGGAATGTCTGCACACTGTATTAGTTAAAATACAGTCTTTATATAATTAATGTTCACGGTTATGTACAATATCACGGTAACTCACTTTGTACTCGGTTATCTATAATGGCAAATCTAAACCGTTCTACGTGGTACCACAATCACTACTCGATCTCTTTAAAGTGCATCAACTATACGGTTAAATGTCACACAAATCAGTTCATGAAGGAAACCAAAAATAGATATAAGAGAAAAGCAGTTGGTTAGAACAATTGGCAGAATACTGGTCCCTACCACTAGACACAGTTCTGTGTGGAGATCCCCCCACCTGGGCAACTTGTAGAATAAAGATATATCACAAGCCCAGTCTATATATTGTTCACAAGAGTCTTTCCAATAGTTCAGCAACCCCAAAGTACCTGGTGTTGTAGAGTTCCTCGTCGGGAAATTGATGGTCCTTCTTGAGTGCACTCCCTTTAAGGCAGGAGCCACAGGTCGTCGAACGTCCGGCGATGAACAGGGTGAACTATGGCAGTGAAGTGGCATCTTCGTTCCTTGTGGCTGCTTGTCGACAATGGAGCGTAGATGTCCTGCAAGGAAGAGGCATGCGGGGCACCCCGGTGTCGATAGTTCAGGACCGCAGAGAGTTTGAAGAACTGTGGCCCAGCAAGGGTATCGAGTTGTCGGCGCCTCTGTGGTCTTTAGGTGGCGGGAAACCCACCGGCGGATGCTCCTCGGTGCGCCGGCGGCCAGGCCTTTCTCCGGCGGGACAAAGGGGTCGACGGTGCAGACGAGAGCGTCCTTGGATCAAATATTCTCAGGCAACGGGAGCACTGCGGCTCTGGTCAGCGACAGCAGACGGTGACAGACAACAGTCCGGGCGCTTCTCCTTGGGATTGCGCGGCAGTCCCTGTCTCCGGTCGGCAGCCTTTTGTAGGTCTGTCTACCAGGGAGCTTTGGCAAAGGTCAGCTGGTGCACGATGGTCCCTCGTAGCTCGGGAAGAGGTCTCCTTACCAGGTCCTCTCTTGGATCAGTTATTGGAGACACAATCGCTTTCAGATCGGCAAAGTAGAGCAACAGCAATTCTTCTCTTCCAGCAGGGCTTCAAGGTCAAGCTTCAGTTTCAATTCCAGTTTCTCTTCAGCTTCTGAACGATTTCTAGCAGTGAGAGGCCCCCAGATATACTAGTTGATCTCCCATTCATTCTGCTGGGTCACACTCAGGTAACCAATCACTCAGAAGGGCATACAGCAGTCAGTCAGCCAATCAGGCACACAGTGCATTCAGGCCATTCTTCTCCATCCAGACACTTGCAACACAGAATGTGGATTCGGACAAGTACCACGCCATTCAACACTACACACTGAATTCATACCAGTTTTGGGCAGGGCTGTCTCAGTCATTTGTGTCAAACACCAGATACCAGACATCCACAACAAGAAGTGTATATTTGTCACATACTTCATTCACCCAGGTCCCACCCACAGGTGTACCCACAACATATGTCATTGGGAAGGTTCCAGCCAGTCTGGTCTGCACTTCCCCATGCTACCATATATGGAACTTCCACCCATCAGCCAGTCAGGGGGAAGGGACAGAGTCGGGGCTTCCAGGGACTTCGGGAAAACAAGGTAACAGGCGATGGAAGGCAAGAGGCCATGGGGGCCATCTTGTCTCCATCTGGAATCTACCGATCCCAATGACAGGTCCCAAAATGGAGGATGCTCAGGGCACTGGTCATTTCAGCATGGAGCTTCCACCAGCCCGTACCCTGCTCTGTGGGTTGTACCCCCACCCATGGGTGCCATAAGGGTATCCCATGGGTCTGTACACCATACCAAAAGAGAGACCTGCACCGTCAGGAGTCCCACACAAACTCCGAGAGTAATAACAGATGGGTGGTGGGGGGCACACAAAAGCTCACAGGGGCAAGAGGAGGGGTGGGATCACTCACATGCTCATGGGCCAAGAGGTGGGGTGGGGGCACATGCATGCTCTTGCGGGGCAAGTGGAGGGGTGGGGGGCACACATGCTGATGGGGGCAAGAGGTGTGATGGGGCACACACATGCTCACGGGGGCAAGATGAGGGTTTAGGGGCACACAAAAGCTCACTGGGCAAGAGGAGGGGTGAGGGGCACACAAAAGGTCACAGGGGGCAAGAGGATGGGTGGGGGCACACACATGATCACAGAGTTAAGAAGTGTGGTGGGGCTCACGGGGGGAAAGAGGAGGGGTGGGGGGCACACACATGTTCATGGGGGCAAGAAGGGGCAGTGGCAGCGTATCAGTGGTGGCCAGGGGGCAGACGGGGCCTTTGTTGTGGGCCTTCAGTAGTGGTGGCTGGCTCCCACCTCCCGGTTCTTCGATTGGCTTAAAAGCCAAGTTCAACCAATGGGAGGGGGAGCAGGACCAGGCCACAAGTGCAGATGCAGTGGGGAACAATGAGGCCATTTTGTAATGGCAAAAGTACATGAGGCAGGGCTGCAAGATGCCCAAAAAACAGAGAACAAAGGTAGTCAAAGTAAAAACACTTGTGGACAAATGGATTTGTCGGCGAGCAGCATCAATAAAGCATATCTAAAAGCATTTTTACTTTATTCTTCCAATGCGATGCTATCGCGCCAACGAGCGCTCCATAAATCAGCCAAGCTTACCCCAAGTGATCTTGAAAGCAGGGCAGCATGGTGAGGCAGGTGGAAAGTCTCCATAATGTCTTCAGGAGAAAGGAGCAGGCAGCAGGGAGGTGGCAGGATGAATGACATGACATGATGCTTCAGTTAGTTAACAAGGGTCTGGAAATTGACCCTCAGACTGTTATTCTGGCAGCGTTTCATAACATTGCTCCTACTTGGACAAAAAAAGAAACCTTAGACCCCAGCAAATCTAGGCTTTGGTACATGGGTGAATTAGAAACAGAAAAATGAGCCATCACATAACGAGTGTTATTGGCAGTAAGATTATTCACCAGCAAGAACACTACACTTAAGCAGACTTTTTTACATACACAATTTTCCTAATGTTGCAAAATAATGTTTTCGTTTTATGGACAATTTAAAATCAACCTCTGCACTGACTCAGTTACCTGTAATATCGAAAGAAATATGCTCTGATATTGCTACATATTTCAATTGAAGTCTGGGATCTTTCGGGAGCTGCCTCAATCGCAGCTCAGAATGATGAAATACCCACTTGATAGAAGACTCTACTGTGAGTCCTCTACACATCACTCCACAAGGTAGTTGTGCCATGTATCTGGTAATGGGCATGATTCTATCATTGCTGAAGACGGCCACTCTGTAACACGAAGATCCTGCCAGTTTTAGACTGATATTGTGACTGCTATTTTGGAGGTAAAGTCCTGCTTTCGTCAACAATGTCTTAAATCCAGTCACTTGTCCAATCCGAGATTCTACTTGATCCACATCAGGCCGGTTTCAGATGCGGAAGAGGAATAGAGACTGCGGTGATCACCATGCTGGATGATATAACGAGGATGGTAGATGTTGGTGGTGTCAGGGCACAGATCCTGTTATACGTATCATCGGTGACTGCACCATCCTCTTGGGACCTGTCCATTATATGCATTTCCAGGAATTCACTTTTAACTAGGTTTGATTATATATAACTACTAGCTCCCAGATGTTGGCACTGGACCCTTTAAATCTAAATTTTATCAAACCTTTGTGGTGGTCCAATAGAATATGGATTATCACTTAACCACTTCAACCTCCATCTCCATCCTCTGTCAAAATGTTTGTATATTTCTTGAACTTATTTCTATATATATATGTAGACGATATCCAGGTCCTCCTCGCTTTGTGTGGGAGCCAGAAACCTATAACATCACAATTGGAGAATTACGTGATAGTGCTCAATAAATGGACTAGAACTGAGTAGGAGAGCAAGTTTTGGTTGTAGCCCAGACGTACGGCCCTTTGGCCTGGGGACATGCACACAGCTGACAGACCAGCTTAAGAACCTAGGCTTCCACCCCGACAGCCCACTGACACTTGATCCACAGGTAAACAGAATCAGACAGACCTGATTCTTGCAGTTAAACCAGCTGATTAAACTATTACCCCTTTTTCGGTTCTCAAAGACGGTTACACTGGTGAATGCTTTTTTATCTTCATGGCTGGACTACGGTAATACAGATTATTCTGGTATACCGCCTTTTTTAAGCAACAATCCCACATTCTGCAGTTTTCAGGTTACAAGTTACAGGCCCGAGCAAAGCAAGAGCCTTCACACCAGGCCTCAGTGCCGTTACCGGGCCAGTGAAGCCCACAGAACGCTGGATTATTGCTATTGGCACACAGAGGGAAACCCTCCAGGTGCTAATAGCAATTGAAAACTAAAAAACCTCTGTGCAATTTCATTTGCAGCAGTGAGCGGGGAGAGTCTGGTCTCCCCCTGTAATGACAAAGTGAATAATAAAAGAAGTGAAGGTAGGAAGAGGTCAAAGTGGCAAAGTGAATCTATGGTGGGGAGCATGCAGAAGAAGTAAAGCCGTACATCCCGCTGTAGATCTCCTTGATCTATACAAGACTTGGCTATTGGGGTTCTCCTTAAATTAGCAAGGAGAGATCAGTGCACCAGGTCTCCACCAGCTCCACTTGCTTCCGGTAGAAAATAGAATAAACTTTACAATTGGATGGTCTCAGCATGCGATTGCTCACAATTTTCTGCAGTAATGTGGTACTTTCTTGCCATTGGGATCTTGTAAGGACCACGTGTTAATCATTCCAAATCCAAAAGTCTAAAATTGTACATTTGTTCTTTGTCGTATTTGGCCCCATCCTTATGGAATGCTCTGTGACCCAACTTGTACTGTATTGAGGACTATCTCAAATTTTGAAAAATGCTTAAAAAATGTTTGTCCATTAATTCCTTTTCTTTGGACTTGAATTGTTGCGTGTCCTTCTCCTTTTTAGTTCCAAGATACTTCGATATTGTGAAAATGCAGGATTTATATGTTTTGTTTACATGAAACATAGTTTCACATAGTCACTGGCAAAGCAATCCCTCTCTCCGCCCGAGCACTCTACATTTCGTTGCTAGTATAGTATCTCTAAACTTAAATGTCGTCACAAAGACAACATTATTGTCTAGAGACACCAGTACATGGAAACCTCAGATTTTGCTATTCAAGATGTTGTGGTCACACAGACACTCATGCAACAAGAACTGGAGGACAGCGTACCCCAATGCATAATAGCGAGAGAGTTAACAATCAACGTTGACAAACTAGCAGATACACATTTCAAACCAACTTCTAAATTCCTACTGTAAAGGACTGGAGGGGGGGTCTGTACTTCTGCTCTCCATGGGGCAGAGGAGAGGCACAGAGGACCCCAGCCAAGATTCTCTATTATTGGTACGTGGTCGAGCAATCAAGGCCTAGCATCTCAGGAGGTGATGCAGGCTGGTTCTTAAGTACAGTGTAGTCCCCAAGCACCCACAAAGGAATGTCCGCACACTGTATTAGTTAAAACACAGTCGTTATATAATTAATATTCAAGATTATGTACAATATCACGATAACTCACTTTGTACTCCGTTATCTGTAATGGCAAATAGTTGTACGTGGACCCACAATGACTAGTAGATCTCTTTAAAGTGCATCAACTGTATGGTTAAATGTCACACAAATCAGTTTGTAAAGGAAACCAACAATAGATATAAGAGGAAAGCAGTTGGTTAAAACAATTGGCAGAATACAGGCCCAGTTATCTAGACACAGTTCTGTGTGGAGATCCCCCCCACACCTGGGCAACCTGTAGAATAAAGATATATCACAAGCCCAGTCCATATATTGTTCACCAGAAACTTTCCAATAGTTCAGCACGGTGCATTCAGGCGATTCTTCTGCATCCAGACACTCACAACACAGAATGTGGATTTGGACAAGTGCCACGCCATTCAACACTACACACTGCATTCATACCAGTTTCGGGCAGGGCTGTCTCAGTCATTGTGTCAAACACCAGAAACCAGACATCCACAACAAGAAGTGCATATTCGTCACACACTTCATTCACCCAGGTCCCACCCACAGTTGTGCCCACAACACACGGTCGTTGGGAAGGCACCAGCCAGTCTGGTCGGCCCTTCCCCACACTACCATATATGGATCTTCCACCCAACAGCCAGTCAGGGGGAAGGGACAGAGTCAGGGCTTCACAGGACTTCGGGAAGATCATGGTAACGGGCGATGGAAGGCAAGAGGCCACGGGGGCCATCTTGTCTCCATCAGGAATCTACCGATTCCAATGACACCGTCTGGGCATCCCAAAATGGAGGACGCTCAGGGCACCATTCACTTCAGCACAGAGCTGCCACCAACCCGTACCCTGCTCTGTGGGCCAGCCACAGGTGCCCGAAAACATACACTAGGGGCACAGGGTTGTACCACCACCCATGGGTGCCATAAGGGTATCCCATGGGCCTGTGCACCAAACCAAAAGAGAGAGCGGCACCACCGGGAGTCCCACATGAACTCCTGTGAGGAAAACATGACAGAACACACGATAAAAAGCAGTAAAAGACAAGGATACGGAGGCCCTGTTCCTCCAATGCATTTCCAGCATCACAGTCGCCCCCCCCAGACTGAGGTTAGGGTGCCTAATCTCCCACGAGATAGACACCCTCATCCAGACGGTCAACATACCTTCTGGAAAGGCCATCTGCATTATCGTGACTATTCCCTGGTCTGCGCTATATGGTGAAGTCTAGCCCTTGCAGGCTAATGGACCACCTGAGCAGTTTCGGGTTTTCACCCTTCATCTGCATAAGCCACTTCAGGGGCTTATGATCGGGTTGGACCTTGAAGGTAGACCCGGTAAGGTAGGGTCTAAAATGCCTAAGGCTCCAAACGATACTAAAACATTCCTTTTCAACCGTAGCCCACCTAAGTTCTCTACCCTTAAGTTGCCTACTGATGAATATGATCGGATGTTCTCTTCCTTTGTCATCTAACTGGGACAAGACAGCAGCTCCAATTCCGGTGTCGCAGGTGTCAGTCTGGTAATAAAGGACTTGCTGTAATCAGGCGCACACAACACGGGTGCCCTACACAGAGTTTCTTTCAAGCCATCAAAGGCCCTCTGACAGTCTTCAGTCCAATTAACCTTCCTAGGTTGTTTGGGTGAAGTCAGAGCTGTCAGTGGTGCAGCTATGGTTCCATAGTCCGCCATGAAATTGCAATAATACCCAGTGAGGCCCAAAAAGGCTCTCACCTGGGTTTGAGTAGTGGGAGTCTCCCAGTCATGTACATCCTGTACTTTACTGGGGAGAGGTTGGATTTGACCCCATCCTACTTCATGACCAAGGTACGTGACTTTCCCCTGGGCTATCTGGCACTTGGTGGCCTTGATAGTGAGGTTAGCCCTTTTCAAGGCCTGCAACACCTTATCCAGATGTGTCAAATGCTCTTCCCAGGTGCAACTGTAGACGAGCAATGTCGTCTAAGTAGGCCACACAAAAGGCCTCCAGCCAACTGAGTGCATGATTCACCAATCTCTGGAAGGTGGCAGGGGCATTCTTCAACCCAAAAGGCATGACCCTAAACTGGTAGAGTCCCTCTGGTGTTGAGAATGGCGTCTTATCCTTGGCATGGTCCGTCAGAGCTATTTGCCAATAACCGGAGGTAAGGTCAAAGGTGCCCACTATGGTGTCCACGAGCTCATCAGCCCTGGGCAATGGGTGCGTGTCAGTTTTGGTGACGCCATTGACTCCTCGGTAGTCCACACAGAACCTCCAATCCTTGGTACCTGCCTGGGAACTTGCCTTGGGGACAAGGACCACAGGACTGGACCAGGGACTGGTTGAGGGTTCAATAACACCCAGATCCAACATCTTGGTGACCTCAGCCTGGATGTGGTTCTTAACTGTATCTGACATAGAGTAGCACCTGCTTTTGACAGGCACACTGTCACCAGTGTCAATTTCGTGCCTACACCACGGTGTAAGGCCTGGTGTCAGTGAAAACAGAGAGGCATACTGCCGGAGCAAAGCCATGCAGGCCTTCTGCTGCTCTGTCGTCAGATCGGGAGAGAGACGCACTCCCTCCACTGAGCCATCCTGAGGGTTGCTATGCAGCAAATCAGGAATGGGCCCACTCTCATCCTCTTCTTGCTCTGAAGCTAGCAATAGACTGCTCGCCTGTGGATAGGCTTGAGCCTGTTAACATGGAATACCCGAGGGGCTACCCCAGGGACTCCCATGTTACCCAGATAATTGACTTCGCCCATCTTCGAGATGATCCTGAAGGGTCCAGTCCACTTGTCTGCCAAAGCTCTAGGCTTGGTAGGCTCCATCACAAGGATTTCCTGTCCCGGAGTCCAATCCACTTGCGAGGCTTTAAGGTCATGCCAGTATTTATTCGGTTCCTGGCTGGCCTTGAGATTTGCTGTCGCCTGACCCATTATCTGTGTCATCCTCCATCTGAGGCCTAATACATAGTCCCCCACGTGCTTGGCGGGACCTGGAGTGGTGGCTTCCAGGTCTCGCCAAGCACGCGGCTTCCAAACCTTCCCTGATCAAGGCAAGGGGCCCCCTCACGGGATGTCCAAAGAGTAACTCAAAGGGGCTGAAACCAACACCCTCTTGAGGTACCTCTCTGTAAGCAAACAGCGAGCATGGCAGGAGGAGATCCCATTTCCCCCTTAGCGGCTCTTTCAAAGCGCCTAGCATGCCATTGAGAGTTTTATGAAATCTCTCAACCAGACCATTGGTGTGGGGATGGTAAGAGGTGGAGAACTTGTAGGTTACCTCGCACTCTTTCCACATGGTTTTTATGTAACTAGACATGAAGTTGGATCTTCTGTCAGAGACAACCTCCATGGGGAATCCAACACGGGTGAAAATGCGCAGTAGAGCCATGGCAACCACCTTGGCAGTAATAGTCCGAAGGGGTATAGCCTCAGGGTACCTGGTGGCATGATCAACCAAGACCAGGATGAATCGATGTCCACCTGAAGTGGGAGGGTCAAGGGGACCGAATATGTCTATTCCCACCCTCTCAAAAGGTGTGCCAACCACTGGCAATGGTTGCAGTGGGGCAATGACAATACCTCCAGTCTTGCCAGACAACTGACAAGTTGGATAGGTCCTGCAGTGGGACTCCACTTCTACTCCCATCCGGGGCCAGTAGAAATGGGCAGAGAGCCTCTGCTTAGTCTTCTTGGTACCAAGATGACCAGCTAAGGGCACCTCATGCGCCAACAGCAGCAGGAAGGGCCTGTAGATCTGGGGTACCACCAACCTCTTGAGGGCACCAGGTTCAGGCTTAGTGGGCTTACTAAGAAGGAGCTCACCCTCCCAATAAATCTGGAATGTCCTAGGCACTTCTCCTTGTGCCTGGGACAGGGCCTGTTTCCTCAGACCCTCGAGAGAGTGGCACTCTCTCTGCCCCTTACAGAAGTCCGCCCGGGAGGGTCTCCTTTCAGCTAACAAGCATTGAAGGTCGGGTTGGTCCTCCGGGTTGAGTACCTCTCCCACAGGAAAGTCTTCTGGCTCTTCCCCCACAGGAGTTGAGACGGGGCTCACCACTGGACCCAGCCTGTCCGGAGCATGGATCCCAATGGGTGCTCTCAGAACAGCAGGAAGAGTAGGAGTCCCCTCCACAGAGGCGGTCTTCTTACTCTTCCGTTTCCTTCATGCCTTGGATTTCCCCCCGTCGGCGAAGATACCGGGCTCGCAGCCAGATCCTGTGTGGCCTGCGAACGGGTGACTGCCGCAGCAGCCATGGGTAGACCATCCGTGATCATCCCCAACGCCACCAAATCGTTGCCTAACAATATGTTTGCAGGCACGTTGTCCTGAACCAGGACCGGAAGCTTTGTTGTCTTGTCTCCAATCGTAATGTTGACCAAGGCTACAGGTGATAATTTGGGAGGCCCACCAGCTAACCTGGTGGTTCTCAGAGGAGCACCTACATAGTCCTCTGGCTTGAGCAGGGTCCTGTCCACCACTGTCATGCTTGCCCCAGTGTCTCTCAAACCAGTACAAGGCTGGCCATTCAAGAGAACACTACTCAAAAACCTACGGGTGTTCTGTGGGATAGTCGCCAGTACTTCCGCGTACTGGTCCCAGGCCCCAAGGGACACTAGGGAAATCTCTACAGGGGCACCTAATGTGATCCCGGTAGAGATGGGGAGGACAGTGGCCTCCACCTCAGGTACAGAGTAGGGGTAGGTCAGGCTGACAGCCTGGACTCCAAGTGCCTTACCCTTACACTTGGGGTCACCCCTTCGGTGATCCAGAGCCCCACAATCCCAACAAGTGCCGGGAGTGCAGGGTACGGTACTGGAAATCTGCTTTGCAGCAGGCGGACCACTACTCTTACTCCCACCCACAACAGACTTATCCCCACTATGTTTTGGGGTTTTAGGAGAGGAAGGTTTTGGCTTACCCAACTGTGATTGCTTCTGGGACTCCACAGCCTTCTGAGAGGTCCCCTTTTATTTGTCCTTGTCCTTCCCACTGGAGTCCTTAGGGGACACCCGGTGGGAGACCCACTTGTCAGCCAACCTAGCCAGCTTAAAGTGGTCCAAAATGTTCTGGTCAGCAACATACTGAGGCAGTTCTGGTAAACAGGCTTCCGAAAAATGCTCAGAAAACAAAAGATGGGACAATTCAACAAACGTTTTCACTTTGTAACCATCAATCCACCCCATCATGTTCATGTGCGCAGCACTCACTCAGTCAAACCAAGACACAGTCTCTCGTTTCTTAAAATCCCTGAACCTCTTAAGGTATTGGGTAGGCGTCTTGCCAAGCAGACTTCATGCACTCATACGGACCCCTTTCTTCCACACTCAGTTTCAGAATACAGTCATATCCAGTCTCAGGCACTCTGCTTAACAAACACTTAGCCCAATCTATTTTATCAACATCATGAATTGCACAAGCCATCTCAAACGCTTCAATCCATTGGGGGATATCAGAACCCTACACATACACACCAACCAAATCTTTCATAAACTTGGTTGCTGGGGACCTGACACTCTCAACTGGTTTAGCTGAAGTCTCCACACAAGCTTTCTCTAACTGGATTCGCTGACATTCAGTGTCCTTGTCTTTGAGTTCAAAATCCCTATTCTTGAGTTCCACTTGCTGTGCCAGCTCCTCTTTCTTAAGTTCAGCATCAAATTTCAACTTGCGGTATTCAAAGGCCAATTTCATCCTCAACAACTCAAGTTCCAAGGAATTGCTGGGGTTCGGAACAGAGGCAGCAGGAATGGTGGCATTCCCAGAAACAGATTCAGCAACAACCCCCGGGGCAGAGTCCTCATTGGTTGCATTCCCCCTTCAAGAGTTTCACAATCAGTCTGGTAGTCCACCAGGGCAGCTATCAGCTCAGCCCTAGACTTATCTACAAAGTCTAACTCCCTGGCTTCACAAGCACTTTGGAGAGCCTCTAAGCTCATCCGAGTCAATTTACTATTCGCAATAGATTCCATTGCTTGCAATGCAGTTATCTTTTACACACCTAAACCTCAATTTAACAAAGTGCAGATATCGTTGTAAGTGGCACGGTTATACACTGATTCTTAAAACCATAAGCATCCCACCACTGCCGCCAGTGAAAAGGACGGGAGGGGGCGTCTGTACTTCTGCTCTCTATATGGCAGAGGAGAGGCACAGAGGACCCCAGCCAAGATTCTCTACTATTGGTACATGGTCGAGCAATCAAGGCCTAGCTTCTCAGGAGGTGATGCAGGCTGGTTCTTAAGTACAGTGTAGTCCCCAAGCACCCACAAAGGAATGTCCGCACACTGTATTAGTTAAAACAGTCTTTATATAATTAATATTCAAGGTTATGTACAATATCACGATAACTCACTTTGTACTCGGTTTTCCATAATGGCAAATATACAGTTCTATGTGATACCACAATTACTATTAGATCTCTTTAAAGTGCATCAACTTAAATGTCGCACAAATCAGTTTGTAAAGGAAACCAACAATAGATATAAGAGGAAAGCAGTTGGTTAGAACAATTGGCAGAATACTGGCCCTGTTAATCTAGACACAGTTCTGTGTGGAGATCTCCCCAACTGGGCAACCTGTAGAATAAATATATATCACAAGCTCAGTCCATGTATTGTTCACCAGAATCTTTCCAATAGTTCAGCAACCCCAAAGTACCTGGCGTTGTAGCGTTCCTCGTCGGGGAATCAACGGCCCTTCTTGAGTGCCCTCCCTTTAAGGCAGGAGTCACAGGTCGTTGAATGTCCGATGGAGAACAGGGTGAACTATGGCGGTGAAGTGGCAGCTTCTTTCCTATCGGTGCTTATCGACGAGGAAGCGTAAACGTCCTGCAAGGAAGAGCCGTGCGGGGCACCTCGATGTTGATAGTTCTGGACCGCAAAGAGTTTGAAGAACTGTGGCCCAGCAAGGGCATCAAGTCGTCGTCATCTCTGTGGTCTTTGGGTGGCGGGAAACCCACCGGGTGATACACCTCGGCGCGTTGACGGCCTGGCCTTCTCCAGCGGGATAAGACGGGTGATGATGCAGACGAAAGTGTCCTTCGATCAAGAGCTCTTAGGCAACGGGAGCACGCGGCTCTGGTCGGCGATGGCGGTCGTCAACAGTGGCGGACAACAGTCCGAGCGCTTCTCTTTGGGATTCCGTGGCAGTCCCCGTCTCAGGTCGGCAGTCTTTCGTAGGTCTGTCTACCAGGGAGCTTTGGCAAAGATCAGCAGGTGCATGATGGTCCCTCGTAGCTCGGGTAGAGGGTGCCTTACCAGGTCCTCTATGGGTCAGTCCTTGGAGACACAGCAGCTTTCAGATTGATGGAGAGCAACAGCAATTCTTCTCTTCCAGCAGGGCTTCAAGGTCAAGCATCAGTTTCACTCCAGTTACTCTTCGTAGTTTGGACTTCAGCTCTGAACACTTCTGAACACGATTCCTAGCAGTGAGAGGCCCCCAGAGTTGATCTCCCATTCATTCTGCTGGGTCACACTTAAGCATCCAATCACTACGAAGGGCATTCAGCAGTCTGTCAGCCAATCAGGTGCACGGTGCATTCAGGCCATTCTTTTCCATCCAGACACTCACAACACAGAATGTGGATTCGGACAAGTACCACACCATTCAACACTACACACTGCATTCATACCAGTTTCGGGCAGGGCTGTCTCAGTCATTGTGTCAAACACCAGAAACCAGACATCCCCAACAAGAAGTGCATATTCGTCTCACACTCTATTCGCCCAGCTCCCACCCACAGGTGTGCCCACAACACACGGTCTTTGGGAAGGCTCCAGACAGTCTGGTCGGCACTTCCCCACGCTACCATATATGGATCTTGCACCCAACAGCCAGTCAGGGGGAAGGGACCGAGTCGGGGCTTCCCTGGGACTTCGGGAAGATCAAGGTAACAGGTGATGGAAGGCTAGAGGCAATGGGGGCCATCTTGTCTCCATCAGGAATCTACCGATTCCAATGACAGGGACTGGGCATCCCAAAATGGAGGACGCTCAGGGCACCAGTAAATTGAGCATGGAGCTGCCACCAGTTCATACCCCGCTCTGTGGGCCAGCCACAGGTGCCCAAAAACATATCAATGGGTGCCATAAGGGTACCCCCTGGGCCTGTACACTAAACCAAAAGAGAGAGCTGCACCGCCAGGAGTCCCACATGAACTCCTGCGCGGAAAACACGACAGAACACACAATAAAAGGCCCGGTCCCTCTGATGCATTTCCAGCATCACACCTACCACATTTCCTAACTGAACATCATATTGATACCTTTTTTCAATTAGTTACAAAAGATATAAGGACCAAATTGATGACACAACCTAATCAGAACAACTCCCTCATCGGAAAGCCTGTTCAGGCACTCATGAATCTCCTAACTAACAAAGACCTAGTAATCAAAGAAGCAGATAAAGTAGGGAAACTGGTAGTGATGAATAGAGCAGACTACATTAAATGGCCCAAGAACATCTTTCGACACCAGAATGCCACACCCAAGCTAGCACGGATACCTTGACTGTAGCCAAAGAACATCTCAATCTATTTGTAAACAAATGGTACTAGAAACACGTTCTCAATTATGAAGAAAAAAAGGTTGATTGAAGAAACTCCAATAACTCTCATATTCCACTTTCTACCAAATATACACAAATCGTTGACACCACAGGTTAGGCCCATATTAAGTGGAAATGGCTTACTAACTGAAGACCTATAAGAATGTATTGATTCTTTTCTACAACTGGTCTTGCTCAATCTCGATTCTTACATTATATGCTCTACCCATCTCATTCAGAAATGTACAGAAATAACCTGAAAGATTATTATTTCTCGGTCACCTTAGAGATCAACACCCTATAAACCGCTATATGGCAGCCATCAACTACTATTTCCACCAGAAGCCATCAGATACTATGAGCAGTGCATGATGTACTTGGAAATGTTAGACTTTGCAATGACAAATAACTCCTTTCCATTTAATGACCAAGTATACAAAAAATGAAAAGGGGTGGCCATGGGAGTGAAATACGCCCTTCAGTGGCAAACCTATTCATGGGATATTTAGAAGTGGCATACATCATCAGTACACGCAACGCAAACAGGGAACACACAGCGTCATGGTTCTGATACATTGATGATATCCTAACAAACCCGCAAGGAGGTGAAAATGAATTAAACCATTCTATTGAATATTTAAACAGCAATACATTGGGCATCTTGTTTTCTTGCAATTAGAGCCAAACCAGTGTAGCATTTCTAGATTTGGAAATACACATCAAAGACATGAAAACCAAAACCAGTCTTGTGAACTAAATTTTACATGCTGATAGCTGCCATGTGACAACAACCATCCACAACATCCCAACTGAAGAATGCATTAGGGCCAAGAGAATAAGTAGTGACACCTCTAAATACAGTAAGGCAGCGCAGGGTATTTCCAAAAGATTTAAAGATCAAGGATATACACCTAAAATCCTAAAATAAATCATTAGAAAAGGCAAATGCTAAAAATCGAAATGAGCTACTCAACCCTAGAAATAAAACCGCTAAATGGAGAAAACCTAGATAAGGTCCAATTTATCACAGTATATTGTACAGACAATTTCTTAGTGTGGAAAAGTCTTAAGAAACATATGCACATATTAAGATCAGATCCTATGATTACACAATATATAGATAAGTACTCCAAATTAATTTTCAGAAAGGCCCAGACTATCAAGAATAAAATCAGTCCCAGCCACCTTTGTACTATAGAGAAGCGAAACAAATATGGTCCCGCGACTTTTGTGGCGCACACTATGAACTGACTACAGCCCATCTGTAGGACTCGTTAATTACAACTGGAAAGCTTGTCACATCTCTTCTTCTGCCTTTAACGATAATACCGCAGATCATCTTGAACCTCTTATGTGCTTCTGCACACAATAGTGATGTGAATACCTGCAAACACCGATGGAAGTCTAACCATTTCCAAGACTGTGATTGATCCAATTTTTGAAAACTGGTATCCCACACTATGAGCACAAGTCCTGAATTTATAAGGAAAACAGAAATCTACACCTGCAAAAATGCAAAGAATCAAGTAAGGACTTGATGGACTCCAATGACCTGATAGGGGCAAAATAAGGGCTCACATTAGTTTTGCGGTGAACCCTAGCCGCAAAAGCGAAGTGCCAGGAAGTGCCTCTTCGCCTCGTCTCGCTGCTACTCTGCATTGGAGCTCCTGCCCAGACACTGGTTGTTGGAGCATTCCATTGAAGGACGTTTTACGTACGAACTTTCGGTAATTCACCGAGCAGGCTAGCTTGTACTTTTCTAAGCACTAGCGTATGTTTACAATGTTCCTTTTCTCCTTCTACAGCTAAACCACGCCCACTTGGGACGTTTACTACATATTGGACGGCGCGCGCGCACCGAGCAAAGTGCCAGGAAGTGCCTCTTCGCCTTGTCGGCGCGGAGGTGGGGCTGCACTTCCTGGTTTCTTCGTCTCGTGTGATAGCTTCGGTGTTGGCGTGGCTGAGAAGTTTTCCGTCCCTAAGCCACGCGCTCTGGTAGTAGGCTAAGCTCGGAACCATGCGCAGTATTTCATTGAAAGCAGGCATGCCCGCATTTTTAGCTGATCGGTTAGAGGGGGAGCGGCAATCTCCATCATCAGCGGGCTGCACACCGCTAAGAAGCAAAGGTGCCGAGGGAGGTTCTCACAGCGTGGACATACGGATGTTCTGCAGTGGGTCCCTCTCGGCGCATAGAGCCAGAACCAAGTTAGTCAAGGAGCAGACTTTGCCTTCATCTGACAACTTAGTAGGTGTGCTGGCGCAGCCTTTTCCCCAAGATTCGTTGAGTGACTTGGTACATTCTAAAGAAAGTGCCAACTTGGGGCAGGCTGCGAAAGCAACAACATGTAATGATTCAATCACGGACACTGCATTGCGTGATTTTATATCTATTTCCACACAGACCATGGAGTGTACTAATATAGATTTAACATCGAAGGATGTTGTTGTGATTGACCTCGATCTTGATCTTAATGATTCTGTGTTTTCTAAGCAAATGTTATCTGAGAATCTGTCTCAATCCCCTATGATGTTTACTGAAGAATCACATTCTACAATCCAAACTGTGTCCCCCATGACAGGTCAAGATAGGAATAGAACACAAATTGACACACATGGCACAAAGTCTTTGGCTGGTTCACAACGCATAGATACCTCGATAGATGTTGCTATGCATGCAATGAATTTGGCCATACAAACATTGGGGAGTTTATACCAAACAGTGGAGAAAAGAATGACGGCCCAGGAAGCAGTATTAAGGCAGGTGTTACCGGTTTGTGACACATTGAGGTCGGAAGTACAACAAGTACATGGATCCATTAAGCAATCTAACATTAGCGTGTGCACTGTTTCCTGTCGCACTGACCAAAACATAAGAAACAAAGTGAATGATGTAAGTGGGTCAAGTCAAATAGAACAAAATGAGAGGTGGAAGGTTTTGCCATGCATTGATTCTATAATTGATGATCCCTTTTCAAACTGCTCAACAGATCCTAAGAAGCTGAATAGGGAATCCCGAGTAGATATATGTGTGGACTCACAAAAAATATATTATCCCTTGTTTTCATCTGCTTCTGCACATCGCTGCAATAAGGAAAAGTTGTTGGATAGAGATACTTTCCAACAACTAAAGGGTAGGCCAAGTACTGTGAAATTGATCCCAAAAAAAGCAGTGGAGAGCAACATTGGTAAACTAACAAAAAACATAGCAAGTACAAAGCACCCGGGAAGTGCGGCAACAAAACGTTTTATAAAATCGATTACATTGCCTAAAAACAAAAGCATCTCCAATATTAATGTAATGGCTTCCAAGGCAATCAAAGATAAATATGAGAAGCAAAGGCTAGAGAAAAAGAGAATGGGGGCTTTGAATTTTCAGGCCAACATGCGTTGAGCTATCCTCCACTAGATGAACTAATTAACATAGTCTCACAGTCAGAGGAGACACCAACCGTAATTCGGGTTGGTGTAAACGCTGAATGTGTGCCAAACGGAAAAGCTGTAAGTAAAAGCCCAAACAAGATGCCTGTAAATTCTCTGAGTAAAGAAGCAATAAGGCAGGCGGTTGATGCATACATGTCAGGTAGAGCACAAACCCCTTTAGAGACCTTAAAATCAGTAGATACTTCAGCCTCACAACCGTCTGGGATTAGTAGTGCGCCAAAAGAGAATACGATTAGTGAGAAGACGGTGGCTGATGATGCCCATTCAAAAAGAGACCCAGCAATAAGAGACGTGTTACACATGCCCGAACGGATTCTGCACAATTGAGTCGTAAAAAACCTTCTCAGGATGACATTAGAAACCCGATAGTAGAGGACTCGCTCTTAGCAAGCGATCTATCTGGAGTGGTCATGCATCTAATTGAGAGTGCCTTGGGAAAATTTAAGGCTGATATCAGCCCCAATTTGAAATCGGGTAATCCTGAAAATTCTCGAATAGGGACAACAAAAAAAACTCCATTAGTCAAACATAAACCAGACCCTGCCCCACTCTCCTTAGTTTTAGCTTGTAGGCCAGCACCGTGCACACAATATGATTTAAACCGTAGAGCGGTGATGGCAATTTTTTCAGATGTGCAGCAATTGGAAGATAGTGTGTCATCAGATCTGACACTAGTTGAATTTGTCAATAAGGACAATTTAAATGCAGTAAAAATTTGGATGCATTCTAGGGTTGTCCAGAACCTCATATGGAAGGCGAAGGATTCCCTATTTCAACTGCGGTTTGTTTTAAGCATTGACCAAGTATCTAGGCAAGAGACCTCAACACGTCACAAGAACACTGAATTAAATACCAAAATGTCTCGGAATGTTAGTAAATCGGCATCTACAAATAAGCCCTGCTGTTGCTATGGGAATGCACAGCAGGGATAACTAGACCCAGTATCTTCGAATTGTACCCTGTCCTTGATTAGTTGGAACTCGAGAGGCCACATGCATCTGTTAAATAATAATCAACATCACTTAGATAGGTTTGATGTGGTCCTCTTGCAAGAGACATGGTTGTCGGTGAGACCGATTTGGGAAGGATATGATGTGCATATAAATTCAGCTATTGAGACAGCTGCGGGAAGACCTATGGCGGGGCTCTTAGTAGCTGTCAAAAAACAACGGGGTTTAATTTCCACGTTATGGGCAACACCGAACAAATTCATGATGTTAGTTAAAGTCATCTCTCATTCTGTCAGCCATGCTATTTTAAACATTTATTGGAATCCTGTTGCTCTCAGTGATGAATGTTTCTTTAGAGATATAAACACTTTACTTGATATCGTGGTGGAAGACCAACTGATCAAATTTTTCACATTGGCTGGTGATTTAAATCTGAAATGTTTGGACGAGAATAGTGATTGAAATAATCAAAGAATGATACAATGGAATAGTCTGATGCATTTCAGAGGGTTTATCAGGCTTAATGGGGCCTTTTCTTCAGACATTCCTCCCCGCCCAACTTGGCACAAAGGCAAATTGACCTCTATTATTGATTATATATATGTGAACCAGGCCTTGTGGCCAGTGGTTCAAGAATTTAAGGTAATTGAGTCTGAGGCCAGTGATCATAATATGCTGGCGATGGAATGGGCTGTGCAAGAGACTATCCGTCCTATTGCGAAGCCACCTGGAAAAGGATCCTTAGTGGTAAATACAAGTGGTAATCGGCTCTGATGGACGGAGGATGCACTCATACACTTTAGGGATCTATTGAGTGAATCAAATGCGCAGGATCATAACAAATTAGGCAGTGTTGGCATTGTTTATAGCAATGCTATACAAGCCTTTTGTCAGAGTAAGAAGACCTGGGCCAATAACAAAGGGATACAGCACTTACATGTTTTCGATAATACAATGCGGTTGAAGAAAGTTACGCATTGCGCTGAATTAAGAAAACTCATTAGGCTCCCCCCTCTTAGAGCTGCCGAAAGTAAAAAACTACGTAACATCTACACCAATTGGGTTAAAAGACATAGAATGAAATTGTACCATCCTGATGGAGTCAATATGTTGGGGATCATGGCCAATAAAAATATATCCAAAATGTGGGCTGTGATGAATCAAGCATTGGGTCGGCAGCAGTTCAGTCTACAGAATTCCGCTGTTGAACCGCATCTGTGGGTGGCCCATTTTAACAATCTTTACGCTGTTACCGTGAACAGCACAGCTATAGAGCCAACCATAACAGATACGATCAACTTAGCCTTTGATGAAGACGATATATTACACCTTATAAAAACTGCTAGTAAATCGAAGGCAGTTGGACCCGATGGAATATCAAATTATGTTATGCACCAACACCCAGAGCTATGGGCTACTATTCTGTATCATATATTCACTTCAATCAATAATGAACTGAAATTGCCTCGGACATGGACTCAAGCAATAACTGTGCCGATTTATAAGAAGGGCGACAGGCAACTGCCGGCCAGTTATCGCCCTATATCATTACTTGATGCTCCGGGCAAAATTTATTGCAGGCTGATTTTGAATGAATTGAAGAGTTGGTCGGAAAAGATGAATTTGTTAGATCGTTTTCAATCTGGTTTTGTTAAGGGCCTTGGTACGATCCCCAACATATTCACAATCTCGATGCTTCAAGAGCAGCAATTGTCGCAAAAGCGCCCGTTATATTTGGCTTTCGTGGACTTCAGAGCCGCATTCGACTCAGTCGATCGCTCCCTGTTGTTAATGAAGCTAAAGGAACATGAATGCCCCAAAAAGTTAGTAGCTTTAATATCTATGCTTCACACAAATACAACGATGCAGGTATGTGTGTCCACTGATGGAACACTATCATCTGTGATAGCTACGCAGGGAGGGTTGAAACAGGGCTGTGCCCTACCTTCATTCTTATTCAATTTTTACATTTTAGACATTGGTGTTGCATTGAGAGGTTGTGTAGGTGACCCGCCTCGGATTGGCATTCAACGAATACCCTACCTTTTATATGCTGATGATCTAGTGCTTTTATCACAGACTCCCACAGGTTTACAAAACATGTTAAATCAACTCGACATGTATGCTCAGAAAAATCATTTGAGTATAAATTTAGAGAAGACTCAAGTAATGATATGCAGACCAGGTCGGAAGTCTAAGATATATAAACAGAGATGGTATTTACATCAACAGCAATTGCACGTTACATGCCAGTATAGATATCTGGGTGTGGTGATTCATCAGAGAAAATCACAAATCTAGTATATGTGTGAAGCGAAGGCCAAATTGTCATCATTAGTGTCCCAAGCCAAGATATTGTGCAAAGAATTTGGTAAATTCTCAACGAAACACGTTATGTTGTTCTTCAAAAGGAAGGTTACACCAATCTTGTTGTATGGGGCCGAAGCCATGATGCCGATTAGACGCAAGCATTGGGACAATATGGAATCCATCTTTTGGAAAAGAGTGCTGCAGTTGCCTAATGGTGTCTCTTTAGCACTCATTCGCTATGAGATAGGATTATCGTCCCTTTATTCATATGCAATATGCCTTCCTCCGGAAAGTGTTGGAAGGGGTTGACAAATTGTGCGTTTTGCAAACTATAGCCTTTAATCTCTTCCTGTCTGAAAATAACTTTCCACGGGTGTGGAGGGAGCATGTCATGGAAGCTATGTATATGGCCAATGTAACTCTTGATGGAGAATCCTGAGCGTGCAAAAACTAAGATATTACAGCATGATTGGGCCGAAACTATCCAAAAGTGTATGCTTCTCAAAGACTTTGACATATGTTTGTTCGGGTTCAAAAGTTATGGAATAACAGCCTCCTACTTGGAAAAATGCCCTTGCGCTATGCAGCGGAGGAAATACTGAGATTCAGACTGAATTTATGGCCTACACGAGACATTCTAAGAAGGAGAGGAATGATTACTGATGAGAAAAATTATTGTCGTTACTGTATGGAAGTGAATCGGATTGAAACATTGCAACATCTATTAGTAGAATGCGAAGTTGTGAGCAGGGTGAGAAATAGATGTTTTAAGGATAAACTATTATTCCAGAATCACATGTCTCAGTACCAAATTTGGCAACAGTTGTTTTCTAATCTAAGAATCACAATACAGATTGCAATTATACAATTCTTAGATATTGTTTTGCCTGCTATTGAGTGTATAGAGGAGAGCACTGGGAATCTATGAACGTAATCTAATGAGAAAGCACATCGCTCTTTCATCATATGTGGCCTTGTGAATAAGTTTTACTAATTGCATGAATTGAATTTGATATTTTATGAGTATGTTTAACTGTGTTATTTATGAGAATTTGTTAAGTATGAAGCAAGAGGATTTTATGATAAATCTTTTACTTTGACAAAGATTTAAATGTATTTACCAGTATGAATTTTATATAGATATGTATTTGAAAAGTTGTATTATTCAACTAAACAAATAAAAATAAAGACATTTTTTAAAAAAGAAGCGAAACAAAATGTGGCTAAATCAGAACCTAGCAGCATTCTGAAATGTGGAAATTGCAAAATATGTCATAAAGCAATGGACAAAGTGAATACGATCAACATCCATGGTTGTGAAATCAAGATTGAAGAATTCATTAACTGCAAAAGCAAATTTGTGGTCTATGTGATGAAGTGCATATGCGGAACACACTACAGGCAGTATTAAAAGAGAACCCAAGACGAGAACCATGGAGCATCTCCGAACGATCAAAAATGCAGACACTGAATATCTGTTGGCTGGACATTGGCTCAAAACCCATCAAATAGGCAACATTAATGATATCTGCTTCATTGGATTCTCGAATATTCACTAGTCACCAAGAGGAGGAAATATTGAGCGTCTAGTGAGACAGAAGGCCACAATTAAAACTAATATGACTCTTGGTTTGACCATCGAACATGGACTACACGTGTTACTATGAAAGGTAGTATAACGTCTCTAAACTAGTAATATCTGCTAATTATAGACCAGTTGACTAAATTCTGAATACTATTCACATGCAATGTAATGCTCTTGTATTCTCATTTTTGTTCAGACTACAGCCTGCCGAAGGGCAATTCACCCCACAGTGGCAGTAGGCACTATTGAAATATCCAGTATCATAACTGTCGGGCACTCCCGGCACCCAAGCCTGTGAGCAATCTGCGGCTGGGGGGACGGGAGGACACGCCGACACTCCCTGTGTGCATGCCAGCCTGTTACCGCCTGTCTGAGATTCTGGCACCCGGGTGGTTCAGCACATTATTGCCTCTAGATGTAGAGGTCCTGGAGTGGAATTGTTTGGTCATTGGAAGGGCTGCGGTCTTGGGTACATGTCTCATTGATTATGGTAGAGGGGTTGGTGTGATTTATTTTTTCTCCATGCATGCCATCTGTGGAAGCCTCTGCATTTCTAATGGCAGGAATACTGTCGGGTACACCCAGCGTGTGGGCAGCTCCACACTCGGGGACACACTGATGCTCCATGTGTGTGGCCTCAAAAGGGTCATGAAAATGAGTGCCATGCAACATGCTTGTTCCCATCCCCACGCAGAGGACCTGCTCTGCTGCCTCCTGCCATTCTATGTTTCGCGGCTGCCTCTTCTTCCTGCAAGGTCCCATACTTTTTCTCCCTGTCCTGGATTTGCAGTTTTGGCAGCTGCTCGTGGCATACGCGGCTGCTGATTCTGAAATATCAGCAAAGTTCCTCTTCCTCTCTTATTCTCCACATTTTAGGTGACTTCCATTTTGAGTGTTACTCTGCCCCTCTCCTTCATTCCCTCCTTCCTCCTGGCAGCTGCTCCTGGCATACATAGCTGCTGCTCTGTTTTGCTTTCTACTCTGTTCTTCATGTTCCTTTTCTTCCTGCCATCAGGAGTGCTACCTCATCCCTTTACAAAACATTCCATTTGTGTGTCTCTATGTGCAAGCTTGCGAGGTGCGGTGTGTGACTCCTTCTCAGTTGTGCTAGCCCTCTAGCCATGACCTTGCTTCGGTGCGAGTCTACCAGAACACATGTCGCACTCACCTGTGTATCTGCAGGAGCGATGGACGAGCCTCCCTTGACCCCGAGTCTACAATACCCCGTTTCACCCAGAGGAATACCTATCAAATACAAGGTATACACTCAGACTTGAATTCACCCGATTGCCCTGGGCCCTTCCCTTCTCTTTACTGTGTGCTGTGATGTCCCCCTATGGGCTTACCTTGATCTTTAGTAGGGTGTTCACTCCATCCTGCATTTGCAGGGACGCGATTCACTCATGTGATTGGTGCCAATGTCTGTAGGCTGAGTTCAGATGCCAAACGCTGTTTTATGCCTTCACAGCGAGGCAGAGAGTTCAAGGCGCCAGTTTCTTCACTGGCTAGAAAGTCCTTCCGACAAGTGAACGTTGCACGGAGAATGTTGAGTGTCTAAAATTGCCCGTATTGTCTTTGTTTGCCGGTATTTTTGTGGGTGAGTAGCGCTGCGTGTAGCGCCCGCCTGGTAATGTCTCTCTCTTTCCCTTGCAGGAGAAATTATGTGGTATTAGCGCCTCGAGTCTGGGTTCAGCGCTACTGGAGACTTGGTGGTTAGGTAAGTTTGCACTGAGGCTTTTGGTAAGTATGCACCGCATAGAGAGAGAGAGAGAGCACAGTGAAATAAGTGTCTGCGTTATTGGAGCGAGCGCAATGAATAATGTCTCTTCTTTCTTACAGGGGTTTGTGCGCTCGTGCAACTAACCTGGATTCCAGCGTCGCAGGAAGATTCGGTGAGTATGCACAGCATTACTGATGTGCGCTTGTTAACGCTGTTCTTCTTTGTTTTTATAGGCGCCGGTGTAGAAGTCCCCTCTTGACTGGAGATAGCTGCGGCGTGGAGTAAGAACCAGGTAAGCTGAAGCTGAATGATCCAGAGCAGGTAAGCAGAAGCACGATGATCCGGAGCAGGTAAGCAGAAGCAGGATGATCCGGAGCAGGTAAGCAGAAACAGGATGATCCGGAGCAGGTAAGCAGATGCTGGCTGATCCAGAGCACGGCAAGTGTGTTGCTGATACAGCTCACAGTAAGCAACACGAAGCACTGGAAGAATCTTGTGTGTGGCTTATATAGCCAGCCACACCCAAACCCTAGAGAGCTCATGAGGTATCATGCCCTTCCTGTTTGGCAACAGGAAGTGGTAACCAGGAAGTTACTACAAACACTAGGAAGGAATGAAAGGAGGGATTTGTTATGAGTTCTTTGTGTGCCTATGCCAGGCCTGCCAAACCTCCACCCAGCTTGCCCCAACTACCTGCCTGATACCCATGACAACACCAACCAGGAGGTCTAGAACCTCTGCTCACCTCTTCCCAGGTAGTTCCTTTGTCTTTTTGCTTTTCCCTCTCTTCTCTGTCTTTCCAGTACTCTGCTTTCTATTCCTTGCCCAGAACCAGAAGTCAGTTGACAACCCTGATGCGCTTCCATTTAGTGGTGCTGCCGGACGGAACCACCCACTTGGGTAAGTGTTAATGCATTGCTGTTCTTCCAGGCTCAGGGATGTGTGATGCTGGAAATGCATTGGAGGGACAGGGTCTCCCTGCCCTTGTCCTGTAGTCCTTTTTCATTTGTGTTCTGTATTGTTTTCTGCCCAGGAGTCCATTTGGGACTCCTGGCAGTGCAGCTCTTCCTGTTTTTGTTTTGGTGTACAGACCCATGGGATACCCTTATGGGACCCATGGGTGGGGGTGCAACCCTGTGCCCCTAGTGTATGTTTTTGGGCACCTGTGTGTGGCCCACAGAGCAGGGTATGGGCTGGTGGCAGCTCCATGCTGAATTTGACAGGTGCTCGGAGTATCCTCCATTTTGGGATACCCAGGCCCTGCCATTGGAATCAGTTGATTCCTAATAGGAAACAAGATGGCCCCTGTGGCCTCTTGCTTTTTATTGCCTGTTAACTTCTTTTCCCCAAGTCCTGGGAAGCCCAGACTCTGACTGGCTGTTGGGTGGAAGTTCCATATATGGTATTGTTGTGAAGTCCAGGCCAGACTGGCTGGAGTCTTCCCAGTGACTGTATGTTGTGGGTACACCCTGTGGGTGGGACCTGGCTGAATGGAGTGTGTGACCAATATGCACTTCTTGTTGTGGATGTCTGGTTTCTGGTGTTTGACACAATGACTGAGACAGCCCTGCCCGAAACTGGTATGAATGCAGTGTTTAGTGTTGAATGGCTGGGTACTTGTCCCAATACACATTCCTTGTTGTGAGTGTCTGAGAGGGAGGAGTATGGCCTGAATGCACTGTATGCTTGATTAGCTGACTGACTGCATGAATGCCCTTCTGTATGATTGGCTGCTGAGTGTGACCCAGCAGTGTGGATGAGAGACAGAATAGTATATCTGGGGACCTCTCACCACTGGAAAGTGTTGAGAAGCTGAAGAGTAACTGGAGTGAAACTGAAGCTTGACCTTGAAGCCCTGTTGGAAGAGGGACCATGGTGCACCAGCTGATCTTTGCCAAAGCTCCCTGGTAGACAGACCTACGATAGGCTGCCGACCGGAGATGGGGACTGCCGCAGAATCCCAAAGAGAAGCGCCCGGACTGTTGTCTGCCACCTTCGACGACCGCCGTCACCGACCGGAGCCGCCGTGCTTCCGTTGCCTAAGAACTTCATTTGATCCCAGGACGCTATCGCCTGCACCGCCGCCTGCCTTATCCCACCAGAGAAGACCAGGCTGTCGACGCACCGAGGAGCATCCGCCGGTGGGTTTCCCGCCACCCTAAGACCACAGAGACACCGACGGCTCGACGCCCTTGCTGGGCCACAGTTCTTCAATCTCTTTGCGGTCCAAAACTATCGACAACGAGGTGCCCCGCACGCCTCTTCCTTGCAGGACGTCTACGCTTCCCCGTCAACGAGCACCCCTAGGAACGAAGCTGCCACTTCACCGCCGTAGTTCACCGTGTTCATCGCTGGACGTTCGACGACCCGTGGCTCCTGCATTAAAGGGAGTGCACTCGAGAAGTGCCGACGAAGAACTCTACAACACCAGGTACTTTGGGGTTGCTGAACTATTGGAAAGATTCTTGTGAACAATATATGGGCTGGGCTTGTGATATATCTTTATTTTACAGGTTTCCCATGTGGGGGGATCTACACACAGAACTGTGTCTAGGTGAACGGGGCCAGTATTCTGCCTATTGTTCTAACCAACTGCTTTCCTCTTATATCTATTGTAGGTTTCCTTTACAAATTGATTTGTATGACATTTAACCGTACACTTGATGCACTTTAAAGTGATCGAATAGTAATTGTGGTACCACGTAGAACTGTATAGATTTGCCATTTTAGATAACCAAGTACAAAGTGATTTATCGTGATATTGTACATAACCTTGAATATTAATTATATAAAGACTGTTTTTACTAATACAGTGTGCGGACATTCCTTTGTGGGTGCTTGGGGACTACACTGTACTTGAGAACCAGCCTACATCACCTCCTGAGAAGCTAGGCCTTGATTGCTTGACTACGTTACCAATAATAGAGAATCTTGACTGGGGTCCTCTGTGCCTCTCCTCCACCATATAGAGAGCAGAAGTACAGACCCCCCTCCAGTCTTTACAGGATGAAAGGGGGGTGCTCTCACTGTAGGGTCGACTCTAGTAGTGTTCCCTTTTCTCCACAGCCCCACTAACTTGCTGACTCTCAATCTATTTTTGCCCGTTGCTAGCTGCCTGTCTTCTGTTCCAAGGACTTTCCTGTCGGTAGTTCCACCCTGTGGGTAGGCTTAAACCTCCTTGGTTTGCGAGGTGCCATTCTGCCTGAGGGTCTGGATTAGCTGAGCATTGATTCCCCATGCGACATTTGGTGAGTCCATTCGTAGCATTGAGATAACTGCTAAGGCCAAGGTCACAGGCCCACTGATAATTCTCGACCTGTCCGTGGCTTTCGATATGGCAGACTACATCACAAACATCAATTGTATAAAAAGAAATAGCTCATTTGTAGGGTTGCTGCCACATTGGTTCATTCTACATGTCCAATTGCACTCAGTAGGTCCAATTGGGATCTTTCCTCTCCATGTCCTCAGAATGCACATGTGGAGGAGGAACCAAGATGGTATCTGCATGACATGACTCCATCACTGCTCCGCCATGCCACAGGCCCTTTTTGGACTCTGCCATACCCTACTACTTTTCTTTGAAGTCTTGGTGCTTTCTGCCTTCCGAAAATCCACTGCTGTGTAGCTAGTGGCAAGGGCCTCTAAGGAGATCCCTCCACATGAGTTGTGGGGCATTAACTAGAACCTTGGTGCCCCTCAGTATGCATTGACTGTCCTGCTTGAGATTGCACATACTTTGTGTTGGGCGGCTGGAATTTTGGTTGACGCCAGAGGCGTAGCCAGGATTGTCTAACAGCTGGGGCCTGAAGCTAATGTAGTTGGGCCCACCGCAGTTTCAATAACATCTGTAAATGCCTACACAGTGCTCCTGAGTGGGCATTTACAGATTTTGGATGGTCCTTTGCCCGCTCAGGCCCTACCCTGTCTACATCTCTGGTTGGTGCGGTGGCAGGGGCTGGATTTTGAGAGCAGGCTCCTGTCTCTGTTGGCTTGCATTCCCAGGGGCACACGTTCAGATGTCTGCTCCCTCTGCTGCGGTATGCTGTGGGACACAGCATGACACACCGTGTGGTAGAGGCTGCCGAGTGCTGTCGTTGCAGCGAGCTGGGAGGATCTGAAGCTTTGCTGCAGTATAGACTGGAGCGCTGCAACCATATAGCATTACATGTATAATACGTATGTACCTTATCTGCCTTTGGGGCTTTGAATTAGTCGGCTGTATTTTGTTTTTATAAAGGCTATTTATGGCAATTATAGGAGACCTTCATTTAGTGGAAAACTGTGCATAACTTACTATACACATTCTAGAAGATTATCAAGCTACTTGGGGTGGCTGACAATCCAAGTGGTAGAACACGGTGTACATTGCACTAAAGTGCAGAAGGTGTTGGGTTTTGTCAGTTAAATTTGTTGTCACAAAGTTATTGCCCAGATTGTAAGACATACATTTGCATTCACTGCATCAGATTGGCTGGTTGACTCTTCCACAGTGTCGCTTGAACTGCCACACTCAGCACAGATTGCCATGCCGTGCACTACCTACCTTTTAAATATTCACTTACACAACTGTGCGAGGGACCTTGATCTACTTATTACCCCTTTGACTCTAAGGGAATCCTTGGATTGTTCCAATACTGAACTCTGAGCAGTTGGTGGTTGGTTTCTGTGGTGCTAAATATCAAAGGGGAAGCAGTGACACCACAAGAAAACTCTCCAAAGGCTCATTGGAAGACAGCTTAGCTAAGGAGTTGGTCAGATCATTAAAGATGCCCCAGTGGACGGGTATAAGGCAGGTGGAGAGAGCACACAGGAACAAGCCTTTAAACACAATTGTGAAGAAGTTAATTCTGCAAGGCAATAAAGAAATCTCATAATAGACTATCTGTCCATATTGGTGGTGCATAAACTATCCATCCATATTGGTGGTGCAGGAGGCATTAGGACTGAGATTTATTAAGCAGAAGAACCACAGAGGTGGAACAGAGTTTCCATGCTGGAAAATATGCCAAGTGTCAATAAGGCAATACTGTTGGAACTCCAGCAAAGACAGTCAAGAAACAAGCTTCAAAAAGGAGTGATTTAGAAGACTGCTCTAGAAGAAATAATGTCTGCATTCTGGGACTGCCAGAGACAACTGATGAAGTTAATATGCAATTCTTTCAGGAGCAACTCATACCCTCTCTTTTTGAAAACTGTGATCTCCTGAAAGGCAGTAAGGTGGACAGGGCGCACAGGACCCCCACTAAGTGGTGGCCATTGGGATCACTCCCCGGTATGGTGATGATTAGGTTTCCACAGTATCGGGTCAAAATGAAACTCCTTTCAAAGGCCCAAATGCAAGGCAGTTGCAGTACAATCGGAGAAGAACATCTTGTTATCCAGACTCTGGTACGGAAACAGAAAGGCTGAGTATTTTAAAGAGATGAAGAAATTATGACCCACAAGCATCCGCTACAAATGGTTAGTGCCAACATGATTATGCATCAAAATTGACGGGAAGCCCATTTTCTTTGAACATCCCAAAGAAGCTTGTTACTCTGTTAAAACCATGACTTGATACTAGGGGGAAAGTTTGGCTTGGAAGGGAATTTAAAAGAGAAGTATGTTTATAGGAATTAACTGTAAGGCCAATCAATGTTTCATTAAAAAGGTGGGGCAGCCAGGCTTATAGGCTGTGCCGTACTATTTCTATATTTCTGTATTCAGATTAGTGAGTTTTTTGCCCATGGTACCTGGCCTATGAAACATCTGGAGTTCAGTTGAGGAGCTGGCCAGATGCTTGGGCTCCGGTGGTTTTGGGCTCCGGTAGTTTTGCGAGCCAAATTGTTACGTCGACATTCACCTGCCATAAGCGGTCAGTGTTATTAGATGTGAAAATATTTTTGATTTCTTGTAATACATGGCAGGGTGGTCCGGAAAGCAGTGGCACCCAGTGCTTGCTTCTTATACAGAGTTGTTGCAATCTCAGTTAGGGTTCAGGGGGTTCTACGGGTGGAGGGGATGAGTTAGTGGCACATGCAGGCAACAATACACAAGACAATTTATGAAATAATTGAGCGTGTTACATTCTCATGGCTCACCATGCTGGGATGCAAGTGTGAACATATCTGTTAAGAAGCTAGCAAAGAAATGTTGATGGTTGATCATGAAATGCTCTTCTGGAACGTCAAATGTATTATTGGGATGATTGAATGAGCAGGAACATGGTCATGCATTCATAGAAGACCTATTGAGATCATGATGCTCCATGGTACACAGTAAACTAAGTAAGAAATGGAGTGGGCGGCATTGGTAAGCTCATCTTTTCGGCCTTCTGCAAGGGGAGTGCTATTGCGGGTTAGGGAGAGCAAAACTTTCGAGGAAATGATGCATGACATGAATAGTAGATACGCTGGGTAGTGTGTATATTGTGTGGGTTGCCGATGCTGCTCTTATCTACATATGCCCTGGACATTGATAATCCACAATTCCTTATGAAGTAAGCCATACCTTTAAGAATATATTTGGATCACTGGCAACTGTGGGCCTGGGATTTTGATTGTACTCTGCACCACGAGCTAGATGCATCTTAAATGAGATGGGGGTGTTAAAGCGAGGGACAAGCTTCTACGATTCTGTCAAAAACGGCAAGGTTTTCCGGCCAAATTGAATGATTTAGCTAAGTCACTATCTGACCGCAGCCCTTGCTGCTTACAGCGAAGTGGACAGGATGCCAGTTACCACTTGGAAGTTGCAGGTTAACTTGCCGACTAATTGGGCATATAATGCCACTGTCAAGAAGGCAATACAAGATTTCTTTGATGTTAACAAAGGTTCTGTAAAGGATGTAGGACAGATATGGGAAGCCTTTAAAGTTGCAATACGGGGCACATTAATTGGTACCACGTGTCATCCTTAAAATGTTGGAGCATGCAGATATATCAATTGGAAGAATTGCTGAAGGAGATTGTGACACATCAAGAAGAACTATTCACATTTTCTGAATGATTGGGTAACCACGAATATCAGGCGATGTATCTAGACGACATGATGAGGTGGATAACGTGGGCAAGATGTTGGTCTGATTTGTTTGCAGAGAGATGGTCTACAGAACGGTAGGGCTTAGAAAGGACACAGTGGGCAACATTATTCAGGAGCAAGTGGGAATTAACAAGGAGTTTATGAGGTTCTACAAAGAAGTGTACCCGCAGTAGGTAAGTGTGTACCCAGAACAAGTTGAGAACCTGTTAGATGAGGCCAACTTGCCCACAGTGTCTGCTGAGGAGAAAGATCTGCTGGACTGAAATGAAGTGGGGAGGGCACAGTATGGGAGGAGGAAGAAAGATGGTCTCCCTGTTCAAATGTATGCTCAATATTTCGATCTTCGGGCTCCCAAGGTACTGTTGCTTTATGAGGACGATATAGAGAAGGACATTCTTCCTTAAACTCTACAAGAAACTGTATTTCTTTTGCATCGATCAAATGAAGATTCACTTACTTAGCATTCATTAGTATGAACATTAAGAGTTTGGTGAACATCTTGGCACAAAGGCTATCTCAAATAAGACCAAAATTGTACATGAGGACCGAGCAGGATTTATTCCCCAGAGAAACCCCACTACAAACATCAGGAGGATTATCTCTGCCACACGTCTGGGCCACAGTCAATCGAGTCGTACATAAAGCATTTGATTGTGCTGATTGGAACTTTGTTTGACATATTGAAAAGGTTTGGCGCGACTCCTCGTTTACGAGCTATGTTCAATTATTGTATTATAATCCAGTATCTAGGTGGCATGTTGGCGGGGAAACGCGATATGTGTGCCCTTTGTCACCACTGCCTTTGGCAATATTATTTATGGAACCTTGGGTATGGGAGGGATGTTTTCAGCGAGGGATTCTGTAGAGCCAGACAGATTCATAGAACAACACTTTATGCTGATGACCTGTTCCTGTACATTTTATGCAGAATGGGAAGTCATTTACAATGGGAATGTTGTAAGGGCGTTACTACATTTTTGGCTCAAGTTTCCAATCTCCTTAGTGAGCGGAATTGCGCTTCTCGTACAAATCTTTTGGAACATAAGATGCCCAATATCGGCCTGGATACTTTAAATTTGACCTATGGCGAAGAATGAGGAGGGTCACTTGATTTGGAAGCTTGCTCTGCCAGCTGCCACTTATCTATTGGGCATTTATAAGGCACTTACACAGCTAGAATAGTGTTTTGAAGCCCCACAAGGCAAAAGGGAAGGGAACAAAACATGACCATGAAAAGGAAAACAAATGATAATTGGATTGTGGTGATATAGTGGCCAACCTTATTAGGGCACTGATTGCGCTGACAAACCTACTTAGTGCTCCTACTCTGCACTTGCAAGTCATTAAATCTCCCGAAAAAACACAGTTGCGACCAACAATATTTTTTTCTTCTACTTATCAGCAAGCTCAACATATTCTAGAACTGGTATAATTATAGAAGCAAACTCCAGTTTGTAGACTAGGGTACATTTTTATCCAATTATGTTTTTTCTGGGCAAAATAATGACTTGATACCCTTGCGGGCAGCACTTGGAAGAGATTCATGAAAGCAGAAGGCTATAAAACAAAGCACCCCCTCCCCCTCTTTGGAGTAACATCATTTGCCTTGACCCACCTGCACCGCTGAGCAGATCAGAAGGCATAGGTTTGGAAATGAAGTGCTGGGAACAGTTGCAGTGTGACGCAGACATATGAGCTCTGATGCTTTCTGTATGTAGATAGAACTTTTTTCTAATCATTGTAGGGCTTGAAAGGGGCCCCTAGGGGTCCCTTACGTCTATGGAAACAAGGCGAGTCACCACACACGATAGATACGCCAGACACGAGGTTGTATTCCCAAAGCTAGGGTTTATTGCAAAGCAAAAGTCTCCGTTGGCCAACTCGGTCTCACGCCCCGCGACGTGTATCTCTAGACCTCGAGGGACGCAAGAGAGTGAATTACGTACATCAGTTACATATATACAAAATGCATATAAAAAAATCAGCTATGACATGTTTAACACCCCCCTTTATTGGGTTTCTTTGAACTTGGTGTGATGATGGACATTTTCGACAACTATGACACCTTCAAACATCTATTCTAGTAACAATTTGCAATTTATGAGTGCAGAGGCATCTTTCAGTTGTTGAACAGAACACAACGCTTCTGTTCTTGGAAGCGAGCTACATACGGGGGGGAAGTTGCATTCCAGACCTTGCTATCTATGAGGTGCTATTCGTGTCCTGGGAGCCGACACGCTCTAACGGGGCTCAGCAAAAGGGGGACCGTAAGAAGAGCATAATTCAAGCCTTTAGCTGCTTTATTCTAACACATTCTACCATATAACGAGACTGGCTGGCAGCTGCGAAATGATTAAATGGCCTTGGTGCTCTGCTTCAAGGCTACATTCGGGAGGGAGCTGGGCATTCTTCCTGGCGCTGCCTAAGTTGTGTTTCAACGAACTCTTGTTATCCTCGCGGCCCTGCGGCCTTGTCCTTTTACGTGCAGACAACAATGTTTTACAGTCGAGCAGTGTAAGCAGAAAATGTACTGCGAAGCAATAAGAAAAGAAAGCAATGAGCAATGGTTAGAAAACAAAATGGCGATTCTTGTTACATCAAAATGGCCGTTCATTGGCAAACTCGGAAACCTGTATTCTGTCATATCGTGCATGAGACGGTTGGCCCACGACCATCAAAATACGTTTGCGGTCACACAGTAGAGGTATCCATTTTTCTAGACTGACAGGCTGGCTGCTCTTTACAACAGGAACTGGCCTGAGTTCCCACAGAGAAGCCCATGATTCAGGCTGTGAACAACACTATTGTGTCGATGGGTACTGTGGGCAACTGTATATCTGAATTAGATAAAGTGTAAAGGCAATCACTAAAGTGAACAGGAGGTGGGAAGCTGATTTGGGTGCCCCACCTGAGGATGCAGAATGGCCGAGGGTGTGCATTCATTTAAAAAAACAAATTAAGCAATAATTCCCGAGGTGGGGGTCATTACCGCTTCAGGTAATGCCCCGGGGCCATTTGCCGGGGCCTTAACCTATGCAACTTAAATTAAGATGGCCACCGTGGATCGGTGGGAAGGGACTAAGTAGTCCCTTCTCACATTCTATGGCGTCGAGTTGCACAGCGGGACGTGCCAAGAACAGTAGTGTTCCCGGAACAAAAGAATGAAAAAGAAGGCAAGTGGGAAGGGGTGGGAGGGAGCACAAGCTGTGGAAAAGGCGACATGGAGAAAGATGGGCGTGGGGCAAAGGGGAGCACTCTGGCAACCCGGCAGGGAAGATGGCGGCCTCCCGCAGTGAGGGGCCTCGGAACTGCAGAATGACTGTATGGTAATAACCTGTCTTCGAGCCTCCTCATTGGCTGGGAGGCCTAAGCCATGCCCCCACTGGATACTAATACAGTTTAATTGCTTATAGTGGGCATAGGAAGCTGTCCGGGTAAGGCCGGAGGGTAAGGCCTCTGAAGCTCTCTGCAGCTCTGCTGCAAGGCTTGAATCAGCTGTTGCCCATATCAGCTGTGAGAATGGAGTTCAGGACACTGGAGTGTTCCCACTCGCATTCAGAAGATGCCGCGATCCACGAGGCATCATGCAGAAATAAGATGGCCGCCGCCCTGGATACCACAATCAACACCAGAATGCCTGCGAAGTCTGCTGTTGGCCGCCCGGGCCAGGATTTGTTTCCCCTTGCCTGCCAGCCCCTCCCCTCCTGCCTTAAAGGGAGAGGGAGGAGGCCGGCAGGCAAAGCCGTGCGGGGAAGGCCAGAGGGTAAGGCCTCCGAAGCTCTCTGCAGCTCTCCGCTTCTTGGAGAAGCTGCATGCTGCCCGCCCAACAAAAATACGATTAGCGGAAGGTAAGAGTGTTCCTTAAAATATGGTTCACCCTAATAGCCCACCCGCCCCTTATCCCGTTCAACCGCTGCTTACCGTTAGGGCCGGGTGTCTCAGAGCATGCACCTACTGTGCTCCGTGTGCCGCCGCAGCTCCATCCTCCCACACGAGGAGCTGGCGGCTAGGCTCTTGATTGTTCTACATACCGCTCACCCCCTTGGTCCTTCAGCCACGTACTAACTGCAGTAACATGGGTCCGCCCCTCACCGCCACCCGTTTGAACCTTCCTATGGTTCCACCATTTCCTAGTCCCATCCGCACTAGCAGTGACGCTACAGCTCATTATTGGAGGCACTGAGACCCACAGGGTATGTGTACCAAGGCTACCAAAAGATCCCCCCTTCACAGACATTCAAACCTAAAGCAGCATTCCGCAGGGGTCCAGTTAATTATGCCTGCTTTTGTGACTGTTACTGCCACTCATGCTATTCCTACTATTGTGCCTGTGACTGCCACCCATGCTGTGCCCACTGTTGGGTCTGTGACTGCCACTCATGCCATGCCCACTGTTGTGCCTGTTACTGCCACTCATGCCATTCAGGATGTTAGGCAAAGTTTGTATTCAGTACCCTTTGGGACCACTACACACAACTAGGACTACAGGTGTAAGCAAAACCAACCTTTGGTATAAGTCTGTACCACACAGTTTTGTGGTAGCGTTGCTGAGCAGCCAGGCTTATCTCAAGAGGGGAATGTGAGCTGTAAGGATGTTACACAGAGGTCTACAATCGTAAGTATTCAAATAAACTCTTACATTCAAGGTTTCTTGGTAAAACACTTATTAATTTATTTCACAGTCAGTTATAAAACATTTGGTAGAAGGAGGCAATCAATATCACACAAAAATATACTTCAGTACTTCACACTATCAGTTTCTGAGGCATTTAAACTACTTTGAAGGAGGAGTAAAATGGCATTCAGAGCATTTGAAGTAGGAGCAAAAAGGCATAGGTTGATAAAAAGATTAGTTACTCTTAGACAGGGCAAATAGTTTGGGTTTGCCAGAGGAGTCAATTCAATGCAATAGGTTAGGCCAAAGTCAATGGGCTAATGTCTTGTATAGGATAGGCAGTTCTGGTAGTTAAACGGAAATGTCTTTGCAAAAGTTCTCAGAAGTAGTTTGTAAACGAAAGATTCATATGTTGGGTCACAAGCTGACTAGACCTGTAAATTGCCAACGTTTCAAGCACTTTCGCAGTGAGAGGTAAGTTCTCTCTGTCGGGTTTTCACAGTAAGTTAGAAGAAGAAAAAGATGCAGCTGAAGGCTTCTGTTCCTGGCAGTTCCTGCAGATTTCGCTATTCCTGAGCCTCAGTCATGGGCACAAGAGGGAGGACTTCGGGGGACTCCTGCACTGCACTGGGACTGGTCAAAAAGCTGGCAAAGACAAGTCTTCAATTCCGATAGCTGTAGACAAGCACACAAACTGGTGTCCCTCTCCCTGTTTATTCGGTTTCCTGCAGCACTCTGAGGAAAATACAACCAGCTCTGAGAATGGTATCCAGGTGGCTTACGGGTCGAGTTGATTGGTCCCACCAACTCAAAGGGAGAAGTCATCCTTGAAGGGCTTCTATGTCGAGATGAACTTGGCAATTCTGACCTGCAGCAGGGCTTCACCGGGCAAACCAATGGTCCAGGAGTTGCAGCAGCCGTCCTCTTCCAGCTCGTCTTTGGTTCTTTCGTTCCAGTGGTTGACTCTGCCTTCCAAGCCAAGAGACTTGCCTTTTATCCAGTTTCCTCCCATTCATTCCAGCCAAGATGCCACTCACCCAGCAAGGTGGCTGTCCTTGCCAGACAGTCAGCCAGCCAATCACGCCAGAGTGCATTTGGGTCTCCTAGGAGACTAAGCACAGGGAGTTTTGGGCACCTCCCTCACATCCTGGCGACCCCAGACACTCGGGCACCAGAGGCGTTCTTCTGTCCTGAAGCCCACCAAAGGCATAGGAACAAAGGGACCAAACCTGGTTTGGCGCGCAGAGACAAACTCTATAAGGACCTTTCCAAAAAGAAATGGCGAAAAAAGAAGACCGGGATCTGTTTAAACAAAAGGGGCTCAGGCGCCATCTTGAAAAACATGGCTGCTGCGATTTAACGCTACTGGTGTTCGCGGTGGTAAAAATCATGGTAGTTGGTTGTAAAACCACTGCCACCAGCCATTTCGAGAGAAAAGGGTAGCATTTGACTGCTACATGAGTTTCTAGACATAGGGGATACTAAGTAACCCCTCCAGCACTCTATTGTAAGATAAGGTGTGCTGGGTCTAGGAATTTGAAAAGACTGCATTAACCATCTGAAGGGTTGGTGGTCAGTATGAATCACAAAAGTAGATCCATACAAGTATGGTCTAAACTTTTTCAGAGACCACACAATGGCAAAACACTCACATTCTATGGTTGCCCACCTTGTCTTAAGTTCCTTCAGCTTCCTACTGATGAAGCAGATGGGGTGTTCCCTACCTTTCTCATCCAGCTGACTCAGAACTGCACCTGTACCTGCATTGGAAGCATCTGTTTGCACAATGACCGTTTGGTTATAGTCAGGAGCTATTGAAACTGGAGCTTGACAAAGGGCTTTCTTAAGTCCTTCAAATGCCTTAGTGCACTTCTCATTCCACCCGACCATCTTGGGGAATTTGGGTGAGGAGACCACATTCAAGGGAGAAGCTATGGACCCATAGTTCTCTATGAAGTTCCTATAATAACCAGTGAGACCTAAAAAGGCTCTCACTTGGGTTTGAGTAGTAGGGGTGGCCCATTCTTGTACAGCTTGTACCTTGCTAGGCAATGGCCTTATTTCACCTTCTCCTACCTCATGTCCAAGGTAGACCACTTTGCTCTGACCAATTTGAAATTTACTTGCCTTTATGGTCAGATGGGCCTGCTCAAGAGCCTGTAATACATATCCTAAGTGGTCAACATGTTCTTTCCAAGTAGGGCTGAACACTGCAATGTCATCCAGGTATGCCACGCAGAAGTCCTCCATCCCGTTCAGAACTTGATTAACCATCCTTGGGAATGTAGCAGGTGCATTTTTTAATCCGAAAAGCATAACCTTAAACTGGTAGAGGCCTGCTGGAGTCGAAAATGCAGATTCCTCCTTGGCATCGTCTGTCAGGGCTATTTGCCAATAGCCTGATGTTAGGTCAAATGTACTGAGGTACTTGGCTGAACCAGGTTTGTCCACCTGCTCATCTGTCCTAGGTAAAGGATGGGCATCAGTCTTTGTGACTGCATTTAGAGCTCTATAGTCCACAAAAAATCTCAACTCCTTGGATCCTGCCTTTGGCACTAGAACAACTGGACTGGACCATGGACTGGTAGATGGCTCTATTACCCTGAGATCAAGCATCTTGTTGACCTCTTCCTTTATGTGGGCTCTTACATGGTCTGACATCCTGTAACTTCTGCTTTTAACAGGTAAACAGTCACCAGTGAGAATATTGTGCTGGCCCCAAGGGGTCAAGCCTGGTGATAGTGAAAACAGAGGGGCACACTGATATAAGAGAGATTTACACTCCTCCTGTTGTTCCAGTGTCAGATTAGAAGAGAGATTAACTCCTATCTTCGCATCTAAAGGTTGTCCCCTGAGGAGATCAGGTATAGGTTCACTCTCCTCCTCCTCCTGAGCAGAAGCTAGAAGCAAAGCTCCCACTTCTTGTCTTGAGACATAGGCTTTAAGGCGGTTGGTGTGAAATATCCCGGGGGCCGCCTTAGGATTACGAAGTCTACCAAATAATTGATCTCCAAGTTTTCCCACAACCTTGAAGGGTTCAATCCATGTGTCCTGTAAGGCCCTCTGCCTTGTACGTACCCTAACTAGAACTTGCTGGTCTTGAGTAAACTCAACCATGTTGGCCTTCTGGTCATGCCAATGCTTCACCAGAGCCTGACCTGCTTTCAAGTTATCAGATGCTTCGGTCATCATGTGTGTCATTCTCCTCTGGAGACCTAGCACATAGTCATTGACTCTCACTGGCTTGGGAGAAGGAGCACTCTCCAACCCTTCCTTAATTTGGGCCAATGGACCTCTAACTGGATGACCATAGAGAAGCTCAAAGGGACTAAATCCAACTCCCTCCTGAGGGACTTCTCTATAAGCAAAGAGAAGGCATGGCAGTAGAAGGTCCCACTTTATTCTAAGGGGGTTTTCTAAAGCACCCATCATGTTCTTCATAGTTCTATTAAACCTCTCTACCAACCCATTTGTCTGGGGATGGTAGGCAGTTGAGAACTTGTAAGTCACTCCACAGTTTTTCCACATGGCCTGCATGTAGTGGGACATAATGTTTGATCCCCTGTCAGAGATGACTTCCTTAGGAACACCTACCCTGGTAAAAACACCAAGTAGGGCCTTAGCAACTGCCTGTGCCGTAACAGTCCTCATTGGTATTGCTTCAGGATACCTGGTAGTATGGTCTACCACAACCAAACACCTATGGGGAGGTAAGAGGATTAGGATCCCTCTTTTTGGCACAACCTCTATATTTTTAGGAAAAACCTAAATCGGTAAACAAAACAGTGCCAAGGGGCTTAAATTGGTCCCTTTTCAAATTGTGTCCCAATGCTTGCGGCGTTAGTCACCCATTATTGATTGGATTCCAGACGCGTTTATGAAAAATATGTCATTTATTAATTGTCATCATTCTTAAAAAACTTTGAGTTAATTCATCGTCATCATTAAAAACAACAATAACCAGATAGCTGGTATAAAGTGCAACTGCTAGTAGCATGTACCTCTTCACAATTGGAGGTAAAACAGCAGAACAGATAGACAAAATATATATAGGATAATCACCATTGATACCAAAAATTTATAATAATAAACCGTGTGAAAACCAGGAGTGAATAAAGAGTGGGGTCACTCCAGGGTAGTGTTGTGTAAATGTCACTCAAATCAGCCTAGTCACTCACTACATTCATTCTAATTCAAATTCAGACATTCTCATTCATACATTCATCATTTTCCCAACATGTTTCTTTCTGAATGTGTGTGTAAACAAAAATAAACCAAAATTCTTCAGGGGTGGTCTGCCGTCTACCAGACCCAGAAATCACCCATTACTGATGTTGGTGAGGATACATAACATGAAATAATCATTACAATCAGATTATTATAAATACCAGCAGGTAAAACCACAATAATAAATGCAGTGGCTATAAGCACATGTACATGTGAATTGGTAATCCACAAAAACTCTATTCTTGTCCAGTAAATTATCCAAAAAAGTGTTTAGGACTCAACAGCAGGGGAGGAAATCCATATATCAGAAAATGGAGCTTCACAAAAGGAGTGCAGAAAAAGTCGTCCGAGTTGGTTGATATATGACTCTATATTTATGCAGTCTAGAGTTACAGCGAACACCCTTGGTTGTTCATTCTTTTTGCAATCATAATCGCGCGGTGTAGAAAGTCATCTACTATCATTTCCCATTGCGTTGGAAACGTTGGGGCTTACATCAGCCGGACCCAGGACAGCTGTCCAGTAGCTTTTCCTGTGTTCATAAGTAGCCAGTGTGCTACAAATGCCGTTTAATGGCCGTGTCATGTACTGCCCCCGAAGATTCTCCGTCTGTGCTCACAGTGGCGTTGCTCTATATAAATTGATTGCCTGAAGAGGTTGGAGGGTCTAAGGGACCAACAATGTTGATTCCTACCCTCTCAAAAGGGACTCCCACCAATGGGAGAGGCACCAAAGGTGCCACATTCTTGGCTCCACTCTTGCCAGATGTCTGACAAGTGTGACAGCTCCTACAGAATGTATCTACATCAGACCCCAACTTAGGCCAGTAGAATTACAGAGAAAGCCTTTCCTTGGTCTTCTTAAAGCTTAAGTGACCAGCTAAAGGAATCTCATGGGCTAACTGTAGGAACTGTTGTCTTATCTCTAGAGGTACTACAAGTCTTCTGTAGTCCCCTGGGATAGACTCAGTAGGTTCACTGTAGAAGAGGCCATCTTCCCAGTACAACCTATGCTTCCCTAGCTCTTGCCCGTCCAGCTGGGAAGCTGCCTGTTGGTGAAGTCTTTCAAGAGTAGTACACTCTCTTTGACCTCTGCTGAAGTCTGCCCTACAGAGGCCACCTTCTGCCAGTAGAGACTGCAGCTCAGGATGGTCTTTAGGATCCAGATCTCCAACCGGGGGAAGGTCTTCTTCCAGCTCTGAATTTTCAGTAGCTGATTCAACCTTTCCTGGTTGTTCCCCACACTCAGTCTCAGCTGGTGGAGCAGTCACAGGTGTGACTTTGACAGTCCTCTCTGGGATTTCCTTGTGGGTTGCACAGGAGTGTTCTCTGGCTTTTTCCTGGAGGCCTTGGGCTTCCTCTCTGTCTCCTTCTTCTTGGAAATAGTAGTTAGTTGTTCCTGTGGACTGGGTGTTATAGTTTCTTCTGTAACAACCTCTTAAGAGTCTGTTAAGGTACTCTCTCTGGCCTTCTTTGTCTGCTCCCATTTCCTTTTACTGGGAGGCCTGGGGGTGCTTGATACAACTCCAAGAGTTTTTAAGTCATTCCCCACCCAGCAGGACTCTCCCGGGCACCTCACTGTGTACACTAAGAGGTATCCTTACAGTCATGTTGTTGCACTGGATGAGAGCTGGTAGTCTTGGAGGTATTTGGACAGGGCCTCCAGCAAGTTTAGTGGGGCCTTTGGGTACCTTAGCAACATCCTCGGGTTTGAAAAAAGTTTCATCCTCCACTGTAATGCTGGCCACAGTGTCTCTAATGGCAGGGGTCTCCTGACCATTTACAAGTACACTGTCCTTGTAATATTCTTTTGTGTTATCTGGAATTGAATTATAGACATCTAAATTCTGCTGGACACTAATGAAACACTGGCAGAGACTCCAATGGGGTCTTCAGCCAGTAGTTGAAAGTTTCCACTTGCCATATGTACTTCTCCCGCTGAGGAAAAGGCTAAGGAGGCAGTGTGGACCCCTGAAGGTTTACCCTTACATCTGGGATCCCCTTTCACATGGTCAGTAGACCCACAAGCATAACATTTTCCAAATGTTTTGACAAATGGTGGCTTTTGCTGACCTCCCTCTGGTTTGGCACCAGAGGTTTCACTAGCCTGATTCAGGTTCCCTTGTGGCTTACCCTTTTTCTGTTTAGAGCCCTCTTCTGGATTGGAGGTATTAGAATTCTCTTTGCCATCTTTCTTCTGATGCTTCCCATCATCCTTTCCTGAGTTGCCCCAGAATCCTTGTGAGTAGCCCTGTTGGCAACCCAGAAGTCAGCAGACTTTGCTAGCTTCTTGGGATCAAGTTCCAGAGTCAGCCAAGTGCTGTCTTAGCTCAGGAGAGCAGGCATCAAAAATAGATTCAAACAAAAATATATTTCTCATTCCTTCATAAGTGTTAACTCTGAAACCTTTACCCAACCATTTAAGTTCTTCAAACATGCACACACCCAGGTAGGCCAAGGGGTGCCATCATGCTTTTTGAGGGTCCTAAACCTCTTAAGGTACTGGGAAGGAGCTTTCCCAAATCTAGCTATCAAAGCTAGCTTCACATTTCCATACTCCAATCTTTCAAGTTCCCCCACCTCCATTACAGCATCAGTTGCAACATGGGGGGGCCTAGACAAAAGCCAAAGAATCTACTGATTCCCTGTGAAACCCTGAATCCCATAGTTATACTCAAAAGCAGCCATCCAATTCTCCTCATACATACTCACAGTTTCCTTAGGCATGCAAGGTCTCTTAGGACTGGAAGATCTAGAAGACCCTGGGAGAGAACCATTTTCAAGAGACAATTTCTTCATTTCAAGAGCATGATGCATTTCCATTTCTCTGAGTTTGATTTCTTGATGTTTACTTTCAGTTTGCATTTGGAGTCTTTTGAACTCAAACCAAGTCTCATTTATTCAAGAGAGACAGATTCTGGACTCTGTGGCTAAAGGTTGAGGCTTAAGAGTTTGTTGAGGTGCAGATGGGTTCACATCCTGAGACACCTCTAACTCTTCTTGCTCCTCAATAACATTAGAGTTAGACTCTGAATAATAATCATCCTCTTCAACATTTTCCACATTTGCTGAAGGAGTAGGTGTAACAGACTTACTTCTCAGACTTTGAAAATCCAACAATCTTTCAATCAATTAATTTTTCTTTACTTTAACAGGGAGATTCATGACCTTACACATATCTTTCAGTTGATCTACTGTTAAAATGATCAGGGCTTCCTGCCTGAAGTTATCCACATCAGGCATGATAAAATTACTTTTGTAGTGGTGCGTAGCCTTGTGAAGATTCCTATTCGAACAAAAGTGAAGCAGAACTCTCAATGTAACAACTATACAATTTATCCTCACCGCCTGCCACCAGTGTTAGGCAAAGTTTGTATGCAGTACCTTTGGGACCACTACACACACCTAGGACTACATGTGTAAGCAAAGAACAAGTTACTTTCTTACCTAGTAACGTTCTTTCGATGGGATGGTCCGACGACGTATTCCATATCTATAACAGGTAATGTCCACAGCTGTGCTGCTTCGGAAAATCTTCGGCGTCTGTGTCCTGCGTCGATGACGTCGATGCGCCGTCCCCGAGGACCTCCTCCAACGGCCGATGTCACCCGATGTGATAAGTAGGACGCACGATGCCCATAGCCTCAGTTATAGTTTTTTCCCCCAGAACATGTGCCACCAGTTTTCTGCCAGTCAGACACACAAGGCCTTGCGGAACGCAAGCTGCAATCGCAAAAGAAATTCTGCAGCGGGGAAGGTAGGGAGGGAGCGATATGGAATACGTTGTCGGACCATCCCATCGAAAGAACTTTACCAGGTAAGAAAGTAACTTGTTCTTTGAGGGGATTGGGTCCTCCGACGTATTCCATATCTATGACAGACTCCCAAAGCAGTACCAAGCAAGGAGGTGGGAAAAGAATTTAGAACACAAATTTAGCATGCCCAATCAAATTGCGGAATATAGGACTGCCTTGCCAAAGGCCAGATCCTGCCCTCTCATGGAATCGAGGGAGTAGTGACGTACAAAAGTATGTACTGAAGCCCAGGTGGCTACATCACAGATGTGACAAATAGGAACACCCCTCTGCAGGGCAGTAGACGCAGCCACTCCCCTGGTAGAATGGGCCCGCAAGCCAGCCGGAGGGTCCTTACCCGCCAAGCGGTAACACTCAGAGATAGATAAAATAATCCAATGAGACAAAGTCTGTTTCGTCACAGCTTGTCCCAAACGCTTTCCAGCGTAACTAATGAAAAGTTGATCGTCCACTCTGACCCGGGACATGCGCGAAATATAAAAGCTCAATGCTCTCCTAGGATCAAGCCTATGGAGCCTCTCCTCTTCCTTACCAGGATGTGGAGGAGGATAGAACGCCAGAAGAACAACCTTCTGCCTCAAATGAAATTCCGAAACCACCTTCGGAAGAAAAGAAGGACGAACTCTAAGGACAACCCTGTCCTTGTGAAACACAGTGAAGGGTGGCTTAACTGAAAGTGCCTGTAACTCACTCACTCTGCGAGCGGAAGTAACCGCAACCAAAAACACAGTTTTCAGAGTTAACAGCCTCAAAAGGCAAGAATGTAAAGGCTCAAACGGAGCACCCATAAGAAACTTAAGAACAAGGTTCAAATCCCAACCGGGCACCAGAAAAGGTGACGGAGGGAACACATTAGTGAGCCCTTTCAAAAACTGAGAAATTAAAGGAATCTTAAAATAGGAACATTCTTCAGACGAGCGCTTAAATATGGACAGCGCCGCCAGGTAACCTTTAATGGTCCCTACTTGCAAGCCCCTGTGGGCCAAGGAAAGCAAAAAAGACAGAACCATGGGAATGTCACATTCAAAAGGATCCACATTCTTAACTCTGCACCAGTCGCAGAACTTTCTCCAACGGCAACGGTACAGAGACTTTGTTGCCGGCCGCCTGGCCGAGAGCAACACCTCCATCATGTCTTCAGGGAGGTCCCAATCCTTATACCTCAACCTTTCAGAAGCCAAGCGTGAAGGTTGAGGGACCTGACCTCTGGATGGAGAACCTGACCCCCCTCCCGTGAGAGCAGATCGTCTCGGTAGGGAAGACGACATTGAGGGCAGATGGACAAGTCGAGAAGGTCCGGGTACCACGTCCTCCGGGCCCACGCCGGAGCAATGAGGATCATCCAGGAACCGAACCTCCGTAACCTCCGCAGTACTTGTGGGATGACGGGGACTGGAGGAAAAGCGTACAGCAGTGGGAATGACCACTCCACCACGAACACGTCTCCTAAGGCTCCTTTTGGAGGAAATTCCCGCGGCAAAACCTTTCGCACTTCCGGTTGACACTGGAGGCGAAGAGATCTACTTGAGGGGTCCCCCAAAGGGCGAAGATCTCCAGGAGAATCTCCTGAGCCAACTCCCACTCGTGAGAGATCGCGCTCTGCCTGCTCAGAGCATCCGCCGTCTCGTTGTCGTCTCCGGCCAGATGAACAGCCGAGATCGAAACTTCCTGCTGGATGGCCCAGAACTCGAGCTGCATCGCCTCCCTGCACAGAGGAAGTGACCCTGCCCCCCCCCCTTTTTGTTGAGGTAGTGCATGGCCACTGTGTTGTCCGTTAGAATCAGGACACTCTTTCGTCGCACAGTCGGCAGAAAAGCCTTCAGGGCAAGCCTGACGGCCCTCAGCTCCAACAGATTGAGGAGTCCGGACTCCGACGGAGACCAACGACCGCTGACTGTCAACTCGTTGGCATGAGCTCCCCATCCCGTGAGGGATGCGTCCGTCACGACCGTCACCTCCGGCCAGGGCAGCCAAAATGGGGCCCCCTTCATCAGATTGCCTTCGACGGCCCACCACAGAAGGTCCTGGGCGACCGAGGGCGGCACCTGAACAGGGTCCGACAGCCTGCCGGAGGACTGAGACCACTGGAGCTTGAGTGCCCACTGCAAAGATCTCATCCGCAGACGAGCCTCTGGCACCAGAAGAATGCAGGATGCCATGAGGCTGAGCAGTCTCAAGAACTCGGACGCTGGGAGATTCTGGGCAAGTTGACACTTGTGCACCATCTGCTGAATGTGAAGAGCCCTCACCTGGGGAGGAAAACACTGCCCCAGGGATGTGTCGAGCACTGCTCCGATGTACTGAAGCCGCTGCGTTGGTGTCAAATGGGACTTCTTTAAATTGAGGGAGAAGCCCAGCTTGTGAAGGGAGTGGCAGGTGACGGACAGATGATCCAGGACTTGCTCGGGAGAGATCCCCCTGATCAACCAATCGTCCAGGTAGGGGTAGACGTGAATCCCCCCTTTCCTGAGATGTGCTGCCACCACCACCATGAGCTTGGTGAAAACCCTCAGGGCGGAGGTCAATCCGAACGGCAGGACCCGAAACTGAACGTGCGAGTTGCCAACCGCGGACCTCAGGTACTTCTTGTGCTTGGGATGGATCGGCACATGGAAGTAAACATCCTTGAGGTCGAGAGACACCAACCAGTCTTGAAGTTGAAGGGCCTGGAGGACTTGAGAGAGAGTAACCATCTTGAACTTGTCCTTCCTGAGGAGTTTGTTCAAACCGCGCAAGTACATGATGGGTCTCAATCCCCCGTCTTTCTTTGAAATAAAAAAATAAGGGGAATACCATCCCTTGTTCCTCTCCGCTACAGGCACCAGTTCTATGGCGCCTTTCTCCAGCAGAGCTTGAATTTCCTGCGCAAGGAGCGGATCCGGACTCTTCAAAGAGAGGTTCCCAGGTGGATTGTCGTGAGGCCTCTGACGAAAAGGAAGACAATAGCCGTGGGTTATGATCTCCAGAACCCACACATCTGAAGTAATGGCTGGCCACTCTACAAGATGCTGCGCCAGCCTTCCCCCAACCGGCGAACCATGGGACCTGGCCTCATGACTGAGTGGTAGCAGCTGCAGCGTTGCCTGAGGGCAAAGAGGCAACTGCCCGAGCGGCCTTGGCACCTCGAGTACCCTTGTTTCCACCTCTGGCACTCTTACGGTGGCCTCTTTGACTGCTAGCTCCTCTCGCTTTACTGAAGGACGAGTAATAGCGAAAGGAACCTCCCCTCCATTGCTGTCCCCTAGGACGAAAAGGCAGAGGTTGGCGAACTGCAGCGCCCAACGACTTTGCTGCAGCTTTGGAGGTCTGCAACCTCTCAAGGCTCTCGTCAGCCTTGCTGCCAAAAAGATGTTCTCCGTCAAAGGGCATGTTGAGGAGCCGGGACTGCACATCAGGAGCGAACCCAGACTTCCGCAACCACGCAAACCTGCGTATTACAGTGCTCGCCGCCATGGACCGGCTGACACAATCTGCCAAGTCCAAACCCGACTGAACGGCCTCACACATGGCATCCTTGCCATCCTGAACCATAGCAAGGAATCTATCCCGTTCGTCCCCTTCGGGAATATGTTCAGCTGCTAATGCAACACAGTTCCACAGAGTGTGTGTGAAACGAGACAAGGGACATATGGAATTGGCCGCCTGAAGCGCCATACCCCCTGAAGAAAACACTTTCTTCGCCCAGCCGTCAAAACGTTTGTCGTCCCTATCCGGAGGGATGGTAGGATACGACGCCTGCTTTGCCGGGGCCGTAGCCGCCTGCACCACCAAACTCTCCAGAGTGGGGTGCCTGGACAAGTAGCAGGGGTCGCTACTGGCTGGATGGTATTTCCGCGACAAAGACTTGCCCACTGCCGGGAGACTCTCCGGTGCAGTCCAAGCCGCCGCCACCCTTCTCTGCAGAGCCATATGAAACGTCAAAACCGGGCAGTGGGGGGACCAAGATCAAGGATGTCCGTGAGATCACCCTGAACGAACTCCCCTGGGGGAGCTGACCAACCTAAGTACTCGGTGACCCGAGACATAAGGCGCTGATATGAAGAATCGGCATGAGTGCCAGGCTCCGGCCTACAAAACTCCACCTCCGGAGAGGTGTCCAGTCCACTGGCATCATGCAGTGACTGCCTCAGGTCATCAAACTGGCTATGGCCCGAGATAAGCTCATCTGGAACCGTAACCGGAACCAAGCCGTCATCAGCGCCTTCATCACCCTCTGAAATGTACTCCAGGCGGGGAGAGGAAGACCTCTGGGGACCAAAGCAGTGCCTGACCTTAGCCAGAGCCTTTCTAGGGGCTAACCCCGTGCCACGGGGCCCCTCCGACACCACCGCCTCGAAAGGCGTCGAGGGTGCCGAACGAGTCAGCGCCGGCATCGACAGAAACAGCGTCGACGTAGAGCGAATCGGCGTCGACGTAGAGCGAATCGGCGTCGACGTCAGCTGCAGCGCCGCCAGCATCGACGGCGTCGACACAGGCCTCGAAGCCAGAGCTCCGAGTGTGTCTCTCGACGACCTAGGCACCGACAGCGTCGACGACCCCCTCGGAGGCAGAGCCTCGAGAGAAATCGTTGACGACCTCGGCCACAGGCGTCGATGTCTTCTTCAAAGACGGCACAGGATCACGCGGTCTCAAACGCGTCGAGGACCGGGACCTGGAACGGGCATGGCGAGAAAGGCTACCCTTGTCTGAGCAGGACCTCTCCCGCGAGCCGTGCCGACCAACCGAGCCCGAAGGCGTACGAGCGGTGTCTCTCGACCGGTGCCGACTGACCCTACTCAGAGGCGCGGACGGACTGGTGCCCTGCGATTCAAGAATCGCTAGCATCTGCTTCCCGAAGGAAGCCCATTCCTATAGTGTCGCTTGCATGGAGGGATAAGCGACCCAGCGACGGGCGGAGTCCTCGGAAGAGGACGGGGAAGGCGACCGATGCCGGCGCTTCCGGGAATGCCTCGAAGAGGCGGAGGAGTGGCGAGACCGACTCCTGGAAGGAAACCCACTGGACTTCCGACGATGACGCGGAGAGTCGCCCCTCAAGTCATCCGTCGAAAGCCCCGCAGACCTCGACTTCCGGGGCTGAGACACCCGACCTACCGACAGCTTCTTCTTGCGTTCCCGCAAGGCCTTTGCCATGAGCGACTGGCAGTCGACACAGTCGTCCGTATCATGGGCCTCCCCGATGCACCAGAGGCAGGCATTGTGCGAGTCCGTGACTGACATCTTGGACCCACAGTACCTGCATTTCTTGAAGCCCGGACGCGGGGTTGAAGACGAAGTAGACATCGCCACAAACAGGTCTTCACAAAAAACCGAACAGGTTCAACGAACCGAGAAGAAAACAGCAAACTCCAAAGAGTCGAGGCGTACCGAGATTCACGAAGCGAACACGTTCGTGGAAAAAAACAGAACTGAGGCTATGGGCGTCGTGCGTCCTACTTATCACATCGGGTGACGTTGGCCGTCAGAGGAGGTCCTCGGGGATGGCGCATCAACGTCATCGACGCAGGAGCCGAAGATTTTCCAAAGCAGCACAGCTGTGGACATTACCTGTCATAGATATGGAATACGTCGGAGGACCTAATCCCCTTGAAATCAACCTTTGGTATAAGTCTGTACTACACAGTTTTGTGATAGCGTTGCTGATTAGCCAGGCTTATCTCAAGAGGGGAATGTGAGCTGTAAGGATGTTACACAGATGTCAACAATCGCAAGTATTCAAATAAACTCTTACACTCAATAGGTTAGGCCAAAGTCAATGGGCTAATGTCTTGTATAGGATAGGCAGTTCTGGTAGTTAAATGGAAAAGACTTTGCAAAAGTTCTCAGAAGTAGTTTGTAAAAGAAAGATTCATATGTTGGGTCACAAGCTGACTAGGCCTGTAAATTGCCAAAGTTTCAAGCACTCTCGCAGTGAGAGGTAAGTTCTCTCAGTCGGGTTTTCACAGTGCCTTACAATGAAGAAAAAGATGCAGCTGAAGACTTCTGTTCCTGGCAGTTCCTGCAGATCTCGCTGTTCCTGAGCCTCAGTCGTGGGGACAAGATGGAGGATGTTGGGGGACTCCTGCACTCCACTGGGACTGGTCAAAAAGCTGGCAAAGACAAATCTTCAATTCCGGGAGCTGTAGGCAAGCACACAAAATGGCGTCGCTCTCCTTGGTTATTCGGTTTCCTGCAGCACTCTGAGGAAAATACAACCAGCTCCGAGAATGGTATCCAGGTGGCTTACGGGTCGAGTTGATTGGTCCCATCAACTCAAAGGGAAAAGTCCTCCTTGAAGGGCTTCTCTGTCGAGATGAACTTGGCAATTCTGCCTGCAAAAGGGCTTCACCGGGCAAACCAACAGTCCAGGAGTTGCAGCAGCCGTCCTCTTCCAGCTCATCTTCGGTTCTTTCGTTCCAGTGCTTGGCTCTGCCTTCCAAGCCAAAAGACTGGCCTTTTATCCATTTTCCTCCCATTCATTCCAGCCTAGCTGCCACTCACCCAGCAGAGTGGCTGTCCTTGCCGGACAGTCAGCCAGTCAGCTAGCCAATCACACCAGAGTGCATTTGGGTCTCTTAGGAGACTAAGCACAGGGAGTTTGAGGCACCTCCCTCACTTCCTGCCCACCCCAGACACTCGGGCGCCAGAGGCGTAGGCACAAAGGGATCAAACCTGGTTTGGCGCACAGAGACAAACTCTAGAATGACCTTTCCTAAAAGAAATGGCGAAAAAAAGAAAAAGGCCGGGACCTGTTTAAACAAAGGGGGCTCAGACGGCATCTTGAACAAAATGGCACCCGCGATTTAACGCTACCCATGTTCGCGGTCAGGAAAAATCATGGTAGTTTGTTGTAAAACCACTGCCACCAGCCATGACTGCTACATGAGTTTCTAGATATAGGGGATACTAGGTAACCCCTCCAGCACTCTATTGTAAGATAGGGTGTGCCAGGTCTAGGAATTTGAAGAGACTAGTAAAGTCAATTTCCCTTTACTTTCTCTGGGGAACAGTAGTTTATCCCAGGGAAGGTATTTAAACAGACAGCATAAAAGGCTTCCCCTGTGCCACTGCACTGAGGGTGCTGTGTGACACACATGAAAAGATGCTGCCTATGGAGTTTGTCTAAAACTTCATAATCAAAGAACACAAGAGTAAAACACATTCAAAATACACGAGAGAGTGGGAAAAAAAGGCTCATACTCTCTCCAGGTAAAAAAATCAAGTCCTCAAAATCCAGCAAAGTTGCTGGGGGTCTCTAAGGTGAAGGGAATTAGCACATTATGAGAATTCTCCCTAACACAGACTATGCCTACTATTGTGCCTGTGACTTCCACCCATGCTGTGCCCACTGTTGTGCCTGTGACTGCCACTCATGCCGTGCCCACTGTTGTGCCTGTGACTGCCACTCATGCTGTGCCCACTGTTGTGCCTGTGACTGCCACTCATGCCATGCCCACTGTTGTGCCTGTTACTGCCACTCATGCTATGCCCACTGTTGTGCCTGTGACTGCCACTCACGCCATGCCCACTGTTGTGCCTGTTACTACCACTCATGCCATTCAGGCTATTCATACTATTGTGCCTGTGACTGCCACCCATGCCGTGCCCACTGTTGTGCCTGTGACTGCCACTCATGCTGTGCCCACTGTTGTGCCTGTGACTACCACTCATGCTGTGCCCACTGTTGTGCCTGTGACTGCCACTCATGCCATGCCCACTGTTGGGCCTGTTACTGCCACTCATGCTATGCCCACTGTTGTGCCTGTGACTGCCACTCACGCCGTGCCCACTGTTGTGCCTGTTACTACCACTCATGCCATTCAGACTATTCATACTATTGTGGCTGTGACTGCCACCCATGCTGTGCCCACTGTTGTGCCTGTGACTGGCACTCATGCCGTGCCCACTGTTGTGCCTGTTACTGCCACTCATGCCGTGCCCACCGTTGTGCCTGTTACTGCCACTCATGCTATGCCCACTGTTGTGCCTGTGACTGCCACCCATGCCATGCCCACTGTTGTGCCTGTGACTGCCACTCATGCCACCCATGCTGTGCCCACTGTTGTGCCTGTGACTGCCACCCATGCCGTGCCCACTGTTGTGCCTGTGACTGCCACTCATGCCACTCATGCTGTGCCCACTGTTGTGCCTGTGACTGCCACTCATACTGTGCCCACTGTTGTGCCTGTGACTGCCACTCCTGCCATGCCCACTGTTGGGCCTGTGACTGCCACCCATGCTGTGCTCACTGTTGTGCCTGTGACTGGCACTCATGCCGTGCCCACTGTTGTGCCTGTGACTGCCACTCATGCTGTGCCCACTGTTGTGCCTGTGACTGCCACTCCTGCTGTGCCCACTGTTGTGCCTGTTACTGCCACTCATGCTATGCCCACTGTTGTGCCTGTTACTGCCACTCATGCCACTCATGCTATTCATACTATTGTGCCTGTGACTGCCACTCATGCCGTGCCCACCGTTGTGCCTGTTACTGCCACTCATGCCACTCATGCTGTGCCCACTGTTGTGCCTGTGACTGCCACTCATGCTGTGCCCACTGTTGTGCCTGTGACTGCCACTCATGCCATGCCCACTGTTGTGCCTGTGACTGCCACTCATGCCGTGCCCACCGTTGTGCCTGTGACTGCCACTCATGCCACTCATGCTGTGCCCACTGTTGTGCCTGTGACTGCCACCCATGCTGTGCCCACTGTTGTGCCTGTGACTGCCACTCACGCCGTGCCCACTGTTGTGCCTGTTACTACCACTCATGCCATTCATGCTATTCATACTATTGTGCCTGTGACTGCCACTCATGCCGTGCCCACCGTTGTGCCTGTTACTGCCACTCATGCCACTCATGCTGTGCCCACTGTTGTGCATGTGACTGCCACCCATGCTGTGCCCACTGTTGTGCCTGTGACTGCCACTCATGCCGTGCCCACTGTTGTGCCTGTGACTGCCACTCATGCCACTCATGCTGTGCCCACTGTTGTGCCTGTGACTGCCACTCATGCCGTGCCCACTGTTGTGCCTGTGACTGCCACTCATGCCACTCATGCTGTGCCCACTGTTGTGCCTGTGACTGCCACTCATGCCATGCCCACTGTTGTGCCTGTTACTGCCACTCATGCCGTGCCCACTGTTGTGCCGGTTACTGCCACTCATGCCACTCATGCTGTGCCCACTGTTGTGCCTGTGACTGCCACTCATGCCACTCATGCCGTGCCCACTGTTGTGCCTGTGACTGCCACTCATGCTGTGCCCACGGTTGTGCCTGTGACTGCCACTCATGCTGTGCCCACTGTTGTGCCTGTGACTGCCACTCATGCTGTGCCCACTGTTGTGCCTGTGACTGCCACTCATGCCATTCATGCTGTGCCAACTGTTGTCCCTGTTACTGCCACTCATGCCACTCATGCCGTGCCCACTGTTGTGCCTGTGACTGCCACTCATGCTGTGCCCACTGTTGTGCCTGTGACTGCTACTCACGCTGTTCCCACTGTTGTGCCTGTGACTGCCACTCATGCCATGCCCACTGTTGTGCCTGTGACTGCCACTCATGCCACTCATGCTGTGCCCACTGTTGTGCCTGTTACTGCCACTCATGCCACTCATGCTGTGCCCACTGTTGTGCCTGTGACTGCCACTCATGCTGTGCCCACTGTTGTGCCTGTGACTGCCACTCATGCTGTGCCCACTGTTGTGCCTGTTACTGCCACTCATGCCACTCATGCCGTGCCCACTGTTGTGCCTGTGACTGCCACTCATGCTGTGCCCACTGTTGTGCCTGTGACTGCCACTCATGCCATGCCCACTGTTGTGCCTGTTACTGCCACTCATGCTATGCCCACTGTTGTGCCTGTGACTGCTACTCACGCTGTTCCCACTGTTGTGCCTGTGACTGCCACTCATGCCATGCCCACTGTTGTGCCTGTACTGCCACTCATGCTATGCCCACTGTTGTGCCTGTGACTGCTACTCATGCTGTTCCCACTGTTGTGCCTGTGACTGCCACCCATGCTGTGCCCACTGTTGTGCTTGTGGGTGCCATCAAGGGATTTGCCCACTGTTGTGCCTGTTACCAACACCCATGCTGTCCCTAATCTAGAGGTCAGCCCCAATCTGCCAAGTACTGTGCCAACTACCACCCGCACTCTCAATTATTCCCCCGCACTACTCCTCACTTGTGCACTTATCAATGCACGCTCAATCCCAGCTCATGCCCTTGATATTCATGACCTCATTACGAGCCATAACCTGGACCTACTATTCATCAGCGAAACATGGCTTCATGAAGCTTTTGGTCCTGCCTCATCATTGGGTACAAAGCAGCCATCATCAAGGCCAAGGGTAACTCTTTCAATACAAGAATTGCCAATGCAAAATCAAGTTCCAAAGAAATCTTTGCTATTTTTAGGGAGCTGAAATCACCTGCGCCTTAGCCACTGGCCATCCCCAAAAATACAGATTGGTGTAATTCCATCCAATCGGCCGTGATTGACACACTCAACCTTCTTCAAAGCAAAATCATCGCCCATCAACCGGCCTTAAGCCAACAAATGGCCTACCTACAATATGAAACCTCCCACGAATCCCCTTCCTTTTCCTTTAAGGAAGTTGATGAAAAAAAGAGGTAATTGCTCTCCTCAAATCAATAAAACCATCTAACTGTAAAGGGATGCCTGTTCGGCACAAATCATCAAAGTTTGTGCATCCACTCTAGCCCTGTTCCTGACAGCGTTTATCAATGATATGACACGATTGGTTATTTGTAACGCGCTTAATACCCAGAGGCTTCTAAGCGCGGACCCGGGGATCGAACCTGTGTTGCTCCGTGTCGTCTTGCTTCCAAGGTGAGCTCGTTGCCGCTGAGCTATCCTCCCGAGTGCGTCCTTCACTTCTGGTCTTGTCCCTGCACGCCTTAAAGAAGCCTGGGTGCGCCCGCTATTGAAGAAACCTACACTGGACCAAACTATCCCAGGAAACTACAGGCCCATCACTACAGAGCTCTTTCTATTAAAACATTTGGATAAAGCAGCCTCCTTACAGGTCCAAAACTTACTGGAAGGAAATCATCCCCTAGGTCTACGGCAATCAGGATTCCGTCCGGGCCACGGGACAGAAACCGCCCTCCTAGATCTTAAAAATCGAATCGATGACCTAAGGGATGTTGGCAAACCAGCCCTTCCCCTTCTACTCGACTTATCAGCAGCATTTGATCTCGTGGACCACAGCACCCTTTGCCACCTCCTGTCATTTTCGGCCAACTTCTCCACTAATGCCACCGCATGGATTGTTTCCTTCCTCCAGGACAGAATCATGAACGTTTTTTCAGGAACAAACATGCGCCAACCCAGATACTATCAAATGTGGGGTTCCACAGGGCTGCTGCATTTCTCCGACTCTGTACAACCTCTTCATGAAGCCCCTATTCAAAAACCTTGATGAGCTAGGCATAACATGCATCAATTATGCGGATGACATGCAGGTGCTCATCCCCCTCACAGGAGACTATGACATTGACAATGAAAATCTAAACTCCATATACACCAAAATTCAAACCTGGATGGCAGAAAACTGGCTGTGCCTGAATGGGGAGAAAACGGAACTGCTACTCATTGACTCCCCGGCTACCTTGAGAAAACTTAGCGATAACTACAAGGCTTTCACCATTGATAACACTCCCATCCTCGTGTCTCAGGCAGTAAAAATATTAGGGGTCTTCCTAGGCTCCAACCTCACCATGAGCAAACAAGTAAATGCGATTGCATCTGCCGCGGCCTACCACTCAAAACTGATCAACGCAGCCAGGCCCTTTTCGTCCAAACAGAACTGCTTCACCATTGCCAGGGTGATAATCAGCTCCCGATTAGACTACTGTACTGCCCTACTAGTTGGCACTGCTGCAAAGAGCATCAAAAAACTTCAAACCATGCAGAACAATGCCCTCTGGGCAGGCACAGGCATCTCAAAGAAGGAACACATCTCTGCCACCAGAAGACTAGTCCACTGGCTCCCCATTAAGGAACGCATAACCTACAAAACTCTTGCCATCACTCACAAATGCCTCTACAACACAGCTTCTCGGTATCTCACCCACAGATTGGTTAAATCCCACTCGGACAGACCTGCAAGAGCTGCCTACTCCAACATGGTCATTGTTCCTAAAACCTTGAGGGCCTGCGCAGGAGTTTCCAGCTTCCCGTTCATCGCCGCCTCACAATGGATCTCCCTACCAAACCCCCTAAGAAGCATTGACTCACACACTGCTTTCAGGAAAGCCCTTAAAACATGGCTGTTTGTATAACCCGGCCCCTAGAACAATTGTCTTCTTCGCCCTCTTTTGTAACCCATCACCCATTTAATGTAAACTTGCTCTGTATTAATTTTATTACTAATTGCTCTACATCGCCATGTACCTGCCCTCTGTTTTACTCTGCGTCGGTCTTGCTCCTTGTAACCCATGAGCATGCCCACATATTCATGTAACTAAAACATCTTCTTACAACAGCGCCTTGATGCCCTTGGGCTGTAGTGCGCTTTACAAATACAAATAAATAAATATGTCTAGCTCCTGCCCTTATGCACAGACCTGATCCTAACACAGGTGGTGGGTGGCCAAGGTGCGATGGTACCCCAGTGTCCTTCCTGAATGTGTCCTGGGAAAGCTCATTTGTTCAAGCTTTCTGGAGGGAGACGCTTAGGGTGGTTCGTCAATTCTCAGCTGCACACAGGGTCCAGACATTAGACTGTGTTACCTTGGGCTAACGCCTGTTAAGGAAAAATAACACAGTGTTAGCTAACTTAGTTAGGTTAGGTTTAGTGTTGACAAAACGTCACATCGCAGACCGATGGAAACATCCTGGCCTTTTCACCGTGGGCGGTTGGATGAAAAACACGATCAGGTGGACCACGCCAGAAAGAGGCATGAGGCCATTGGAACAGGGAATACGGGGAGGGTGGCACTGTTCACTTTGAGAACACATAATTTGTGGATTACATGTTGCATCACCAGATCTGATGCCATCTTGAACGAGTGGGCCTGCTTTGGCGCTTACATGATGCTATTGGGTCCAGGCGCTACCCATATGATCAGAAGAGGTTGTGTAATTAAGCCAGTCGGGTGATTGTGTTTAATGAACTGTTCATTACGTTGGGTTTGATATTAAGATGTAGGCTCTGTTGAGGCTGTGTTTAATGCCAGTGTTGTGTACAGCATGTGCCTACCTGTTCATTTGTTTCATTCTAGGTGCAAGGTAAAATGAGCCTTCTGTAGGACTTTTCGAATAATGTAAAATAGAGACACATGTACACCTTCACTCCCTCCAATCCTACTCAACTAGTACATGGCTTCCCTGGCTTCCATGCCGGCCAATCTCACAGCTGGCTTGCAGGTCTCCGCTAATAAAACTCAAATCGCCATCCGGATATCCAAGGAGTCTGGCAGCCGTTGACTCCTCGGACCGTGGACCTCCTTAAGAGTTTGTCGGTGCACTAGGAAAGTGCACCAAATATAGAATTACAAACTGCCTCCTGCGGTAAGATGTAATACCAAGTAGAGTCCTATTTATTGGACTCCAAAATGGGGCATAACTGGAGGGGCTGCATGGCTATTGATCATGCACGCCCATCCCTTTACCGCGTGCAGTAATGGGAAAAGAATCTGGCAGCATTAAGAGTCATAATTAAGCAAAAACACCCGATCCGGTCCGCCGGATCGGGTAGTTTGTTTGTTTGTTATTTATAATGCGCGTCATACCCGGGAATAACAGGGCGCAGCAGTTACAAGTATATGGAAGCTTAGTAACGGCACAGGGCCCAAGTTACAGGCCCGAGCGTAGCAAGAGCCTCAACAATGGGCCCGGCACCATTAACACTCGATCCGGCAGGCAGAGGCGTTGCTGGGGGGGGGCTTAGTGGGCTATAGCCCCGGGTCTTTTGGTTGTAGCCCCGGATAGAAGCTCAGGTGCTACAACCAAAATGCTAGCTAGCCCCGAGTCCCGCCAGTCCCAACATTAGTTTAGCCCCTGATCTTTTCCAGAACTAGCAACACCCCTGCCGGCAGGCCAGATCAATTGTTCCTGCTATTAGCACCCTGGGTTTCCAATCCAAAACCCCAGGTGCTTAGAGCAATGTATTTTGTATGAATGAACAGGACGCGCTGGCGGAGTCCCATTCATTCATAAAAAAACATACCTAAAATGGCTGCCGTGGAGCTGGAAGACATGGAGCCCTTTTCCATTTCCATGGTGGCCTAGGAGTTTGGAGCGGTGGTGGTTGCGCCGCCACCAAAAGAATAAAGTGATTGGGGTGGGAAGCGGCGGCGGGGCGGGGGAATAGCCATCTGGTTGTTTGCAACTTGGGCTTCTGTTGTGGGATTCAGCCCGCGATCCAAGTAACCTGATTGGCTGGCTCCTTTGCCACGTGTGCTAATATTAAAGAGGCCGTGGATGTTTTGAGTAAAGAGTCCACATTTCTCGTAAGAATATGAACCCGCGTGACTCAATGTTCCACTAGTTTTACTAAAGGGTCTTTTGAGAGGTCTACTACTGGTGCACTAGTTTAGGTTCTTTTTAGATGTGTACTACTGATTTGGCTGCAAGATGGCTTAACAGAGGGCTTTTGCCAAACGCTCACTTAAAAGCTAGAAATAAATGTTAAGCCCTCGCCTTTGTGCCAATCCCCAAGATTTTTGTTGGCATGAGTAGAGTCACACAGCAAACTACTTAATATCGTGTGGGGAAAATCTATATTTTTTAAAATAAAACTTTTTCACTAGATGTTCCATTTGTTAGATTCACTAACCTCTGTATCTTAGAATTAGTACAACTTGTGTTAGTTATGTCGATACTACATGATAGTACAGCCGACGTGCGTTCTGTGCTCACACTTTATGAAGGCTCAAGTGTTTGACTTCTTAACTATTTGGTGCTGTTTCTTCCTCAAAGTAAAGTATAACTCCAAGCCAATATTAAAGCACAAGTACAATGTTGCATGTGTTGAGGAATATAGGCGATGCTTGCACGTTTGGCAAGCTTCTTACAAATATAGTCTTACTGATGGATCATCAGAAAGCTTCATGCCTTGCTGGCATCATTTATGTCAAGGTGCCTTTAGATGGGCTGGAAGCATATAACATGTGGCTGCCGAGTGATTTTGTGGCAGAGCCATCATTTGGATTGTCACCTCCACTAATTGGGTATTCCTTCCAAAGGCCGGATATAGTCAGAAGGGGTTCCCATGTGTGATCAGCCCTCTGGTTTGCACACAGCATATCAAAGCTTGAAACATGGGTCAGCTGCACGCGTGTTAAGATATTCCTACAGGTCCTATGAGGAAGGTCCCTGCCTGGTCTTGGAAACCGCCCGGGCAGTGACTCGGGGTGCGGCTGAGTACCTCCCTGAGCCAGTGGGGTTGGGCTTTGGGAAGGTGTAAGGAAGATCACAGGTCCCTTTGTCTTGGTTTCTGGCACATTGGCAGGGGGCCATCACAGGGCCTCATCCCAGGCTAGTCCTAGGGGTCCAGTCGCTCCCCCCCACCCTACTAACCCATTAGAGCGCACGAGCCATAAAGGGCTAATCCCTGATCAAAACTCTTGGAGCAATCTGTAGAGTGATGATAAGGCACTCCCGCCCCACTCGAGAGAGCCTGCAGGTCTGCTTCAACAAACCTCCTGGCTGCAGCTGAAATTGCACTAGTCACCTGCCTTCCCTCTGTTCTCGGTCCCAGGTGCCCTCCCTGCCAGTTGCACAGCTGCACCGCCCCCCCTGGTGCCCCCTGCACTCGAGGGCTGTGTCTGTATCCCTACAGCCCCCTACCAGCACTTGACACCTGATGTCTGCACTTACCCTTGCACTTGCCACCACTTGGCTGCACTTCCTATTTATTGTATTTGTTTTTTATTGTTATCCTATGTACTGCACTGCCCCCTCCCCTTTCCCCTTCGCACTTTTCCCTCTCCCCCCTCCCCTGCACTTGCACCATCTCAATTTCACTTGGCCTAGTAAGATTGTTGTCTCTGTCCTCCCTCTGTTCCCTCTTCCTTGCCTCGTCGCACCTTGAAACACTTGTGTATCGGTGCATTATAAATGCCATATCATGTCATGGTGCAGAGCTTGAGATTCAGGTATGTTCTTCTGTGTCTAGGAAACTGGGGCATGAAATATGGGGCCTCACCACTTGGTCTCTTCTGTCGCTCACAACCACCTTTCATTCACCACATGATCCACATTTATGTTCTCCTGTGATGTTGTACAAATGGTGTGAATGTCACCACAACAACACTATGGATGCCGCACATCTCCCTTTCCATCAACAGGTGGCAGGCTAGTGTGGGCCGGTTGGGACCAAAATGGGAAGGGGTCTACCTATGGCAACAGATGCCACACATCTGGCAAAGTTGGGAATGGACCTATAATAAAACTCATCCATTCCAACAATGGCTTTAATTCATCCTTATTTCCCGGTGCCGGTGTATTCTGTATCTTAGCTACCAGATTTGTTTTGGTTCTACTCCATTTCCAGAAATGACATGTCCCAGATACTCAAACTTGCACTTGTACTTTGCCCTCCCTTCTGAATACCAATAGATTGTCCTGGGAGCAAAGTACTCTGGGCTGCTCCTGAAATAGGTAGCACGTGATCCTTCGAAAAGGAATTGTACAAAAATGTCGCCCTCATTTGTGCGCCCCCGCAGTTACTGCGACTTTTGGGTCGGGGGTTGCAGTGGTGTCCCCTGCTCTGCTTGGGTGCCGTAACGGGAGTCGGGGACTGCGGGGGTGTCCCCCGCTTACCATTTTGGTAAGCGGGGGACACGAAAAAAAGAAAAGCACCCTGCGGCGTCAGCTCTAACCCACGTTAGTGGGAGGAGCTGATGCCGAGGGGATAGTAGGGTGCAGGCGGCACACACAGAAGTGTGCTGCCGTGAACGGTAAATTGGGGGGGTGGGGTTGAGGGGTAGGAAGGGGCAATCAGGCCAGGGAGCGGGAACAGTGATCTATATGATACGGCATTTCGGCCGTCGCAGTTATGGGCGGCGCAGTGATCACATAGAACCCTTCAAAAACAGCAGCAACGGACAACAACCCAAAAGGCATATAAATGCCTTGGAAGGGCCTTTCAAGGTGATGGATGTAGTTAGATTCTATGAGTGCGCATGGAGGTCGACTTGGTGGTATACTGACCTTAAATCGAAGGGTGAGAAATAGCTGGCATCCCCAAGGATGTAGGGAATTCCATAATATTAGGTAGTGGCTGTCAGAGTTGTATGATTCATCTATTTAATGCTATTAAATCAATGCACAGTCTTACCTTTCTATCTCGTAACCCAAATACTACGAGGGGTGATACCCAGTTGGATGAATGGGGCTCATTACAAGTTGGGCGGTGTGGGTAAAATGCAGGGTGTTACTGTATACTGCTACATTGCTGTGCAACAAAGAGTTTGGCGGAGGTCCTCTTGCCTCAAAATAAATGGGGACTTACACCTCCTTCGGCCGCTTGCAATCTAGCGCGAATACTGCCGGACCAAGTGTGGGTAACGGTAATACAATTTGGTGTTATTTGGGTGGATTTACCTCCAAGATACCACCAAACTTATGAGGCCCAATGTACTCTTTCTATGGTACTTTTCTCCTCTATGGAACGGAGTTCAGATTTTCCTTTCTCTCTCGTCGATCTAGGTATAGTGCGAACCTTCTGCACAGCTGCAATCAGTCCGTTTTTAACATGATTTGGTGGGCAAAGCCCCTGAGGCACCATTACACCATCTCTAAATACATCTTTGTAGTGAATGGAATCCAAAACCTGTTTATTTGTGCTTTCACAGATCAAGTTACAGGGCTAGCCTCTGATGGGTCCGGTTACAGGGCTAGCCTCTGATGGTCTCCAGTTGCAGGGCTAGCCTCTGATGGGGTCCAGTTGCAGGGCTAGCCTCTGATGGGGTCCAGTTGCAGGGCTAGCCTCTGATGGGGTCCAGTTGCAGGGCTAGCCTCTGATGGGGTCCAGTTGCAGGGCTAGCCTCTGATGGTCTCCAGTTGCAGGGCTAGCCTCTGATGGCCTCCAGTTGCAGGGCTAGCCTCTGATGGGCTCCAGTTGCAGGGCTAGCCTCTGATGGGCTCCAGTTGCAGGGCTAGCCTCTGATGGGGTCCAGTTGCAGGGCTAGCCTCTGATGGGGTCCAGTTGCAGGGCTAGCCTCTGATGGGGTCCAGTTGCAGGGCTAGCCTCTGATGGTCTCCAGTTGAGGGCTAGCCTCTGATGGGGTCCAGATGCAAGGCTAGCCTCTGATGGTCTCCAGTTGCAGGGCTAGCCTCTGATGGGGTCCAGTTGCAAGGCTAGCATCTGATGAGAGCAGCTTAACAATGGTGTGCTGCCCTTAACTTGTGCGTACACCTTGCCTTCTGCTCCTCTGTCCTTATAGGATAGTTCCCCGGGAAACCATCCTATCAGCTCTACCTCCCACCATAGGTGACTGAATTGATGTCCGTCTTCAGGTTTTTGCTGGCGCTAACAGGACTTATATCTTTCTGGGGAGTAAGGTGTATTTTGCTCCTGAGTATATCATCATGTCCGATGCCTTACCAGCTAGGCAGACTTTTGCAATGGGTGTGGGTCTGTCTGCATCATTATCTTCCATACCAGCTCCCCTTCAAGGTCATCGCATAGTTCCTCTACCATGTTCATCTTTGATCTTGTCCTGCAACATTTGCCGAACTGTGCCTTCCTCCTGCTTCCATTGCATACCAGTTTGATGGCTCGCACATGCTGCTGTTTGGTAGGTTGTATGGACCGTCACATCTGAAACCCTTTCTTCTTTAATCCCGCAGGATATTTCGGTGCCGTTGGTTGTTGGCTTTCTTAGTTCCTCTACTCGGGAGGATAGCTCAGGGGCAACGTGCTCACCTTGGAAGCAAGACGACACAGAGCAACACAGGTTCGATCCCCGGGTCTGCGCTTAGAAACCTCTGGGTATTAAGCGTGTTATAAGTAACCTATCGTATCATATCAGGCTCCTATTGCCTTGTTTGGATTGTGCTGCATGAACTCTCTCATTGTGGTGCTCTCTCTGGTGCTCTCTTTCGAATCATTCCCTCTTTCCAACTGTTGGATGCGTTTGCGCTCTACTTCCTTGGCTACTTTGAGGACTTCTTCTAGCGATCCGTCTTTTTTTGCCGACAAAGCCTCTCTGTGGCTTTACCATCTTTGCAATCGTGAATACAACTGGTCTATCGTACTTTCGTCCAATTGACATCAACAAAACATTCTCTATTAGGAGGTGTGTGTGCCCTTGTTAATATTTTAGCCCTCAAGAAGCAGGGATGCAGGTTCAAGCAGAGGTAAGGCTGGAAGAGGCAACACACTTGTTAGGATCTGTGACTGCGATCCCCATAATTACATTTTTTATTTTATTTTTAAACCCCCTTTACACCACATACATATGTGGAGGAAGGACCCTCCCAGCACCCCCCCCCCCCCATATAACATACCCCCACCACCATTTATATGTGGTGTAAGGGGGAGTCTAAAAAAGTCGACATTTTCAGCCGTCGTAATTATGAGGGCGACATTTTGGGCCACTACCTGGGGCAGCATGATGACTAGTGAAACAACACACGCCAGCGCCTCCACCCAGCTCTTTAGTCGAAAACAGTAGCGACACCCAACCTCTAAAGAGGATTCCCCCAGTGTGGGGAAGTTCAGCAAACTTGCACTTTTACAAACACTCCTTAAGAGGGGTTTGGGGGGGCAATGCGGTTTCATGTTTCACAAAGCGGGAGCAGCCGGAAGCACATGTCACCTCTGCCGCCACAAGCTCGGTCGCGTCCGATGGCCACGGCCCCCATTTCAGGAGCCAAGCTTTGGTGGCCTTAGTTTATCTTGCAGCCAGACTTGATAACATGGCCCAGGCCATCTAAGGGGACAGCCCAGCAGGGGCGTTTCTAGGGGGGGGGGGGGGCTAAGGGGGCTATAGCCCCTGATCTTTTGGTTGTAGCCCTGGATAGAATCTCAGGAGCTACAGCCAAAAGACCAGCTAGCCCCCAGTCCCAACAGTTCCGGCATCAGAGTAGCCCCGGGTCTTTTCCAGACCTAGCAACTCCCCTGCAGCCCAGTGAGAGATGTTGGCCTCTTGGATGGATTGCTCCTCTGGAGGCTTGCCAGATAAATCCTTCCCAAGCAATTACACCAATGGCCATACATTAGGTCTACAGTTTACTTTGCACTGGGTTAGTACATTACAAGAGCCGCAGAGAAGCAGCCCTTCCAGAAGCGCATGTGAAATGCTTGAAGAAATAAAATTACAAAAATAAAACATGGCTGCCAGAAATGTGCTGAATCACGATCCAGCAGGAAACTGAATGTCCCCGCCCAGCCCAGGTGATTAATGTCAATTGCACCACCCATCTCCTGCCTGGCTCCCCAGGTGCAGGGAAAGCACCAGTCTGCTCATGCTGGGCGCTTACTATGCTGCCTGGATACAGATAATAAAAGAAATCAATTTCTCAGGCGGGATTTTAATTATGCCTTCATTAAAGATCCACCCACTGTCGCGCAGGGATGGCAGCCAGTGGGTGCGCTGAGAGCCTGGCGCGCTGCCAAAGCATCAGAACTTGCATGCTTGTGAAACAAGGCCTCCCTCCTCCCCTCCCCCCGCTTAACCTTTCGCTGCTCTGGCACTCCACCTATAATCGCCTGCCCGCCCATAAATAAGCAGGATCAATATGAAGGGGGGTGGGGGGGCAGAGTGCTGGAAGGTCATACTTTACCACAGATTTATGAAAGTGAAATAATGTTATTAACGAAGACATTGTTTCCCCCTTCACCTGTTGGTCTTTCTTTCCCTTCAATTGCGTTATGATCTTCTACACAGAACCTGGAAACAATATCAACTACAGTTAAAATAAACCCACTCATTCATCATATTGATTTTCTGAGAGCAGACAAGCATCTTGCTATCCCAATGAGGGTACATGTTAAAGCAGAACAAATAATACCACCTGAAAGCACTCTTGTTCCATAGATACACTATAAGTGGGTAATGGGCCAAAATGTCGCCCTCATAATTACGACGGCCATAATTGGTAGATCCCCCTTACACCACATATATATGGGGAGGTATGTGATATAATGGTAATGGGGGGGGGGTGCGGGAGGTCTCCCCCCGCATATGTATGTGGGGGTCGTAATTCTGGGGGTCGCTGTCACATGGATCCCTGCCACATGATGCCCCTTTTTCTAATCGACGAGCTCACGTCTCCTATACTAAGTGCAATTTACTGACTCCCAGTGAAACCAGTGAATCTTTTCAAAAGGCCTATGTACTGTACATCACTGCTTTCATAACAAGACTCACGCGTTTCCTTTTTTCCGTTTGAACCCTTACCTACCCTCAGGAGTCCTGCACTCACTGGGCGTTTTGCTGCCTTTTGTCAAGCCTTAATGACATTGATGTGACCTTTACCGCCCTATGGTGATGTTATTTGATGTATTAAGACCCCTGTAGTGCCAAGGAACCCACTCGTGGGTGTGCATGCACTCTAAGAGTGGGGTTGCATTACATATTCGATGCTCTGTGATCAGTCTTATGTCCCCAAGATGCTTTTTGATTTTATGCAAAGCAGGCCAGAACCTTCATTAGTGCTATTTATTCGCTTCACCTCTATGAGGCTGTCCATCTTGGAACGGTAACTTTCTATCTGAAAATAATTTCTAAGGTTATTCTGGTTTTTTATGTGCTTTGCTCAGTAAGACAAGTGTACTGTTCTTAATACAACTACAATATATACAGAAAGTACACATTAGAAAGGAACAATGTACAATTTTAAAACGTCAGTTTACAATGTTAGTACATTTAAATAAATATACATAAGTTTGTCACCCAAAATATAATTTTTTCCTGGAAACCATTCTACCCAAATTTAAACTAATAGGTTAGTTCTGTGAGTTCTGAGGCAATGTTTAATTTTGCGAGCTGGCCTTGGGTTGCACAAACACTAATCATTTTTTTACAAAAAAAAGAAAAATAGCAAATGCAGTTGTAGACTCTAATGTCTGATCCCTTACAAGGTTTTCTGGGATACCATAGCCACCAATGAGCGCGCCTATGTGCTCCTCACCTCACCGAAATGTGGACAATTAACCCTCATTGTGATGGAGACATTCCTGCAGGACGCACAGGCCTTCAAATACCAAACCATGCCCCACCTTGGGGGTGCCTCTGCTGCTCTCATTCCACATCAGTCGGTCAAGTGGCACAGCGAGTAGAGCGCTCAGCCTTTCATCCTTCCGAGATCGATAAATGAGCACCACACACCGTGGGTAATAATAAGCAGCGCTCAGATACCTGAGGGTTCGTAGCGCTATATAAATGCCAAATTATTATTATTATTTTAAACAGAGCACCACCATCCCACTCCTGGATATTTATTTTTATTTATTTCCATTTATAAAGCGCACAACTGCCCTAGGGCATCGTGGCGCTGTTACAGTATATTCACTTAGGTGCAGGTTACATGGATATCCCTTTTATCTGGTTGTGCTGCTATCAGCAACTGCAGGGGAGGCTCTTGCAAACGAGCACCTGACAATGTGACTCTCAGCCTAAAGTGAGAGAGGCAAAGAAATAGAGAGAGCACTTGCGTACAGCTAGTGTTTCTCATTCCCTTTGAAATCTGATCACGCTGATTTCTGGACCTGGGAATGTCAAGACTCGGGTCCCCAGGTGTGCGATGAAACATCTACTGCTCTGCAGGAGTGCAGGTATGAGTAGTGACTAAGACCGCTACTGAGCCCCACACTACTACTAAACCAGCAGCGATCCCAATCATGAAGGCGAAACAGGCCTCTGCCGTGGTAAATGGCCGTAGAAGGAGAGAATCCAAAGTGGTTGCATTTGGCCACTTCCTTACAGTGATTGAACAGGTTATCCAGCACAAACCATGATCTCAGCATTCTGCTGCTGATGGCCTTGGTAGATAATTTTGTCTTGATGATGAGCCAGACCCTTAGAAGGGAGGAGCTAAATCCTTATTGGCTGCGGTTGGAGGGGGGCGTGTGACAGAATGCCATCTGTGAGGGTAGATATAGCCGAAGAATTTGATTTTTTTTCTTAATAAAAACATGCATCTAGCTCTGTCTCAGATCAATCGTTTTGCTAATTGGACACCATTTCCATAATGCTCATGTCACTTTGATGAGCTTGTCTACTGGCACCTCTCAGCAGCCAGCATGTAGGTAGATGGAGGAAGGGGGTGGATCAGAGTATCCCAGGAGTGGACCTTCCAATTAGAGAAGGGATCCCGCATCTTGTATTCTCCCAAGGCTCCCAAACGTTATGTCCCCTTCCCTGCAGACAAAGTACTCTGGGTATGACATCCCCAGGAAAGACGATTCTGAAACATCACTTAGGATTGCACATCATAAAGAAGACTAGAAGGGAACCAAGCTACTGTGGTCTTGGGGGTGGGGGGGCAAGGAGTGTCCCTCTCCTTAGTTGACTTATATTTGGACTCTGAAAGGAGGATTCACCGGGAACTCTGTTGGGAGTACAGTCTGCAACAAAGTCCTGTTCTATAGAGGGGATGACAAAGAGATTGAAGGAAGAGGCTAGCTTCCACCCCCCCCCCAAACCATCTCCAGGGAAAATGTAGGGTGAATACTGGGTGGACAAGACTTACTGCAGCTGGCACTACTATACCCAGGACGTGCTCACTGAATGTGACAGAACCCTGCAGGTGCTCTCTATACGTCTTCCTGATTAAGAAGTTCAGGAGGAAGGACTTGCCTTGCAACTAGACACACAGAACCGGCTCACCCAGAAGCCGAGAAGCAACCCAAAGCCTGTTTCCTGCCTTTAGATGCTTTTTTGAGCTGGCTGTGATGATGCCATTGGCACTGTTAAGGGCTTAACTGCGTTTCAAGCCATCTTGAGGCCAATTTGACCTATTGAAGACAATCACCTCGATCCCGTAGAAGCAGCGGACCTACCGCTTCTTGATCCGCCTTGAACGTGGACCTCACCCACTGGAGACCATCATCTCGAAAAGCAGCTTGATCCATCGGGTGCTCTCATCTGAACACTGAATCACCATTGGGAAGCACGGCTCAGCCTGTCCGGACAGTCTTGCACTACAGCAGAGCGCATAGAGGCGTGGTCAAATGCTCTTGAGCCCCAAAGACAAGCAACTAAAGGTATTTGAGGGGCCCTATTCTCCTGGCCTGACTTAACACGTGAATAGAGACTTGTAACACCCCCACACTCTACCCTTTTAAAGTCATGTTCAATAAACTGATTATTTTCTGGAGACATCAATGCATGTGCAAGTCTGTCTTCAACACAGAGTGCACCCTGAATTTCAAAGTCTGCATTCTCTGTGTTCCTCTACAGTGGTGGTTAACAGTGGTTTGTTTTTGTTTGGATCCTTCTTTTAAAGTACCGTAACCGTAAATACCATTGGTTGGACATTAGTTTATTTTGTTATCACAGTACTATTGTTTTTTTTTTAATATTACATTTTATTGGTTTTGTAACATACAAACTTTGGTCCTCACCGGGCCAAGACACAAAACAAACTAAAACAATAGTACCGTACAATGGAATACTCAAACAAGCAGATCATACAAAGTCACATTAAAGTTGTTGTGCTAGTGAGAAGGATCCCCTATTGCCCTGCACAATCTACGTTCAGGAGTGTCATCTCAAGCCTGGTTGCAGAGTTCACACCTCATCTTCCCATCGGTGCCATATCTTGTCCGCCTTTTCGGGACATCCTCTGGCTTTATACACTCTCCTTTCTATGGCAATGCAAACCTGTACATCAGTGATCCACTGGCTAATTTGCGGCGTCTCTGCAGCACCCCATAGTTGTGCTATATTCCTTTTAGCAATTGCAGTTGTTGTCATGAAGCAGAGCTTTTCGTACCTTGACAAGTCTATTTCACTGTCCGCTCCAAGGAGTAGCAATTTCGGGTCACTGGGGATCGATCGTCTTGTGTAGCACTCTAGTAAGGATGTCACAGCATTGCCGCCACTAATCGTGGATATTTGAGCATTCCCACAGCGTGTGAAAGAAAGTTCCTTCTTCTCTATGGCAGCGTAGGCAGTTGGGTTCCGCTATCTTACCCCAGCGGTATAAGGCTACCCTCGGGTAATAGATTCTATGTAGTATTTTTAGCTGCACCAATCGCAGTCTGGTCGATATGGCCACCTCCCGGGGGAACATTAATATCTGCACCCAGTCTTCCGGTAATATCTCCCCAACTTCGGCTTCTCATTTTGTCTTGAGCCGCACCAGCTCCGTTGAAGCAAAGGAGGTGATGACGTTGTACATTACTGTGGTGACTTTAGCCTGAATGCAGTCTGTATGTTACGTTCGATTGGCGTGGTATCTGGCATGTCAGCTAGTGTGGGGAGATGCTGCTGGAGTGCGTGTTAGACTGTGTGTAATGGTACCTTTCTGTCTCTAGGAGGTTAAAGGATATAGCCAGTTCTTCATAGGATCTGATGGCGCCATTTGTTACAATGTCGCCCACCTTCTCTATACCACACCCCGTCCATACTGGCCATCTCGGTAATTTGGCTACCTTGTAGAGGTTTCCATTATTCCATAATGGTTGGATTGGCGTGACTCTGTCTCCCCATCCCATGAAGGTATGTGATTCTGCCCAAATACGGGGCGTCTGTGCCGCTATGTTTCGGGCGGTCGCTCTGAGCATTGCCTTGTACAGTTCCAGGGGGGGCGATGCCCGTACATGTGGCAGTGTTGGATCTGCGTGCATTGCATCGTTTACTACCGACATCTGACTGGCCCAGTAGTATGTCTGTAGCCTTGGTAGGCCAATCCCACCCTCCCATATTGACCTTTGTAGTGTTCGTAGGGCAATTCTCGGGCGTCCACCCCCCCATAAGAGCTTTCTGAGTATATTGTCTATGTTCCGGAATTCTTTCACAGGTATGTGTAGGGGGGCGTTTTGGAGCACATACAGGTAGCGGGGGAGTGTCAGCATTTTGAACAGTGCGGCTCGGCCTAACAGGGTCAAGGGCAGGGTCATCCAGTGCTGCACATCCCCTGTGAATCGCTCCGTAATGGGTTGTAAATTGTTCAGTGTGTAATCATCTAGATTCCTCGTGATCTTAATTCCTAGATATTGGAAGTGATCAGGGGCTATTCTGTATGGGCAAGGCTCAGGAACCCCACTACCTAGAGCATTTAGTGCAAATAGCGTGGATTTGGACCAGTTTACTTTCAGGCCGCTAAAAGCACCATATTTCTGGAGCAACAGTGTCACCACCGGGCACGTCGTCTTGGGACCACAGTACTAGTGTTGTTTGGTTTGCTTCTGTACCAGCTTGCACCCCTCCAGAAGGTTGTCCTTTACCTGCGCTTCCCTAGAAGGCAAAGGGGGTATATACCCCTGCGGCTGTAGCTTTTCCACCTTTACGATTGGAATAACTGCTGGTTTACTGGTAGTTTTGGGCTTATTCTCTACTCGCCTGTGCACTTATGCAGAGCAGTAGTAATTTAATCATAGGCTGCCACTAACAGACTCTGCCGCAATCTCCACTAACAGTGGGGTGGTACACACTCTACCTGTCTGGTGCCCCTTGGCTTAGGCAAATCCTCCTTCTCCTGACCGCCCTTGCTCCTTTCCTCCTCAAAACCCTGCAATCCATCATCGGGCCCTGCCTCCTCCTTCATCATCTCCAAATGGTGGACTCCTGTGTACAACCTCCCTTTTGGTTTTATGATCCAACTCCATCATATCTTCTCTTCCTTGTTCTTATATAGCAGCCTCTCTCCATCCATCTCAGCTATTCTCTCCCCCTTCTCCTGCAATTTTTGTCCATCATCCTCTGCTTTTACTTCCACTTTGTTCCCCCACTTCGTCAGTTATAACTCATTTGCAACTTCCTCCACTCTTCCTTGCTTTGCTTGTCCCCTCCTGTAACTCATTCTGCCCCACCGCCCTGATCTTTTCAACCTCTTCCTTGCACTTTCTCTCATTTGCTTCTCGCCGCCTGCTTATCCTCACTCCTCTTTCCTCTTAATACTTCTTACCTGCACTGATCCACCATCCCTCTCTCGTTTTGACTCCAACAACTAACTCTCATGCTTAGCAAATGATGCCAATACTTTTTATACTTATCAGGCCAAAGCTATGGAACTGAGTAAAGGGATTGGTTCCTAATCTTCTTATGTCCTCAAGCTGTTTATTTTTCAGCCTTTCTCTCTGCCGCCCCTCTCTCTACCTGTGGAGTTCCCCAGAGCTCTATCCTCTCACCCTGATTTTTTAACCTCTACTTTGCCCCTTTAGCCCACCAGATCTCTATCTTCTCCTCGAACGTTCATTGTTCTGCGGATGACACTGAGCTTTCCTTCAGACTCCCCTAAGCCTTGTCTCCTCTCTTGCTCATTCCTGACTGTCCATCTGCGATTAATGATTGCTGTGCCTCCAACGATCTCTGCCTTAATGCCAGAGATCCTTCTCATTGGAAGCCCTGCCCTCTGCTTTCCCTCTTTCACTCTGGCCAGCCACCTTGGACCCTCTTCCTTCACTTTGCTGCGAGGCAAAAAACCTTGGTGTCATCTTCGACTGCACTCTCTTTCTCTCCTCACATCTCGGATGTCACAAAGAAGTCACACTACCAGCTGCACTTCCTCAAAGGGACTCTTCCCTTTCTCACTTTCCCCCAGAAGCTCACTGTCTCCAGAGCCCTGGTTCTCTCTAGGCTGGACAACAGCCTTTTTCTCAATTGTCCTCCCTCTACTCTCTGCAACTAATCCAGAACAGGACGGCAAGACTTATCCTTGGCCTCAAGCCCAGAGATCGTATCTCTGCAGCCTTGAAATCTCTCCAGCCTTGAAATCTCTCCACTGGCTCCCGGTGGCGGCAGGATCAAGTTTAAGACCCTTTACATGGTCCACAAGGGTTTCTGGGGTTGGGGCCTGCACTACATCCAATGCTCTCTTCCAAAATAACTTCCTTCACAAGCCCTTCCCTCAGCTACCTCCAACTCCTTTAGGGTTTGATGCTTCTCCAGGCAGCGAGTGGGTAAAGTGGGGGGGGGGGGTAGAACTCTCTCTCTCTCCTCTGCAGGTGCCTCCGTCTGGATTGGTCTCCCTGCCCCTTTCAAACTGGAGCCGGTCCACCTGAAGCTCCAGAGCAGCTCAAATCTTTCCTCTTCTCCTCTGCTTTCTCTGTCTATCTCCCTTGCTGACCTACCTCTATGCTGTACCGACTGGTTGCTTGTCTACCCTCAGAGTCTCACTGGGTACCATGCTATTTCTTGATCAGTCACCCTTGCACTGCCTCCGGACCTACCACGCACTTAGGAGCTGTAACTGTAACCCTACAGTTCCTTGTTCTCGTTACACTACCCAGAGCTGCACTGCAGTGCCCTGGCTGCACTTAGAGCATTTATGCCCTGTTTTCCCCTCCCCTCTCCCTGGCACGTGCCCCCTCCCTTTCCCCTTGAACTTCTCGTTCTTGCACTTCTCGTTCTTGCACGATCTGAATGACACAAGGCCAATAAGATTGTTTGTCTTCTCCTCCCTCTGTCTTCCCTCCCTTGTCTTGTCGCGCCTAGAAACACTTGTGTATAGGCTTGTTATTAATGGCATATCATATGTGGCTGTGCATGCAGCTGCGGGCTCAGCAATCCACCATCTCTCCTGTCAGGTTTGTCTTTGTGTTGCCGCAATACCCACCCTGCGTCTCTTGATGTCTTGCCAGCAGGTTCGCTCTGATGCAATCTCACACACGGGACTCCACAACCGCCCAGCCTCCAGAGGTTGGCAGGCTGTACGCCTTGCACAAAAATAACACACTCACTGTTTCCCATGTGGGTTCCTTGAAAGCACTGGTGTTTAACATATGAAGACGTTGATGTTGCTTGGTGTCCCGCTGCCATATTCTTTGGTACAGGCTTGTGTCCTGCAGTTTTCACACTTAAGTATACTTATGCCAGCTAGTAATATATGCCAACATTTGAATAATAGGTGGGTTGGGATAGCACATCTATGCAACATATATTCTTTTGACTAAAGTGTTAGTATTGGTTTTACATGTCTGTCTAGGGGTTAATGGGTTGGTTTCTTGGGGGCTTTGCAGAATGGGTAGTTTACCCCTCCCGTGCCAGCCCCCCCAGTGGTAGGTCTCCCTTCTAAGGTCAGCCACAGCTCAGTGTCTACTGGATGGTCTCCCTCTACTGGGTCTTTGGACCCATCACCCCTATTCATGACAACCCTTGTACTGGGGCCCCCGATTGCCTGCAGGGCGCGGTCCTTTCCTGTCTCAGTGTACTCTAGGATTCACTGAAGGGTTGGCTGTATTATAGCTGGAGATGGGTTCAGGAGCCTGCGAGAGCCTCCCTTTCCCCTTCTTTGGGCCTTACATCACAAAGCGGGTGGTATACCCTACATGCCCTCCTCCCCACATCTCTTAGTCTCTTTCATTCTCTCCCTGGGGGTTTCTGGGGGTCAGTTATCCTCTCCCTTTTTCTCAGTAATTGCCTTGTGCTCTTTATTTTTTCCTGAGACTAGCTTTCATGCTTCCTCTCGGTAAGTCGGTCACTGGTTTTTTGACTATGTTTAGACTCTCTTTCGCTCTGATTATCTGTCTAGCTTGTGAATTGTTTCTAATTGAAGGGTTTCCTCAAGTTCTCTTTCACCCGTTACTCAAGTTCTTTCTTGACTTTTCTCTTTTGGTCGCTGTTTCACAATATCTTTTTATCATATTCAGGCATGCACACCATGTTCACAATTCCTCTCCTTTTCTTTTGTCTTCCTTCCCCTCACTCTCCTTTTGTGTATTTTTCTCGGTCACTGTTTTGCCACTTTCCCAGGTTAGCTGTCAATGTGTCCCTCTCCTCCTCCTTTCCTTAACTTGTTTTCCACCTTCTTACCCTTTGTTTCACGCTCCAGCTCTTCTGGTTCCCACCCCCCTCTAGCAATTTGTCTTTCCCGCAAACTTTGTGTTCCCATGTATTTGCAGCACTCTGTAAAGTCTCACTTTGTTAGATCTACTGCAAACCCCTGTCCCTTCATTTGTGTCCCTTCATCTGTGTCCCTTTATTGGACACTCTCCCAGTCAGTCTCACTAGCTGCATCCCACAGCAATGGAGCTTTGTCCTGCATTCCACTTCAGTTTAATGAAATGTTTACACCCTGCTGGTTCCCAAATACGAGAGTACTGATACACTGCTTCAACTTGGAAAAGTGTCCTCTAGTATCCGATTGTTGCACCATTTCCGGACCGGCTAACTACAAGTTCTGCAGGCGGATGGTGTTACATTGCATTACATTAGTTATGCGCACTATTGGCCCTCAGGCATAAAGGCGCAGACTATAAAAAATAAAATATAAACAGACCACAAAGACAAAGGAATGACAAGAAAGGTAGAAACCCCAAGAGGTATTAACTGGGTCCCCCGCTAGATAGCAAAGCAGGACATTGCATCAAAACTGATTAGCTAAGAGACAGAGTGGTGTAATTCCTGAGTCCAGGTAAAAACCGGATCGGCGCGGTATCAGGAAAAAAGGAGAGTTTTCAGTTCTTTCCTGAAGACTTGGAGGGAATTAAGGCTCCTTAGGCTGGCAGGGAATGTATTCCATAGGGAAGGCACATTCACACAAATCGCCCCATTTTCTGCCTTTGAGGTCTTACATCTGGGCTGTATTAGCAGATTTTGGTTTGTTGATTACATTTCTCTTTGATATGGTTTTGTAGATAAGTGGGCATTACTTGTTGCCTGCATTTAAAAGTAATAACCAATACTCTAAAAGAGATCCAGATTCAATGGGAAGCCAGTGAAGAGATCGCCTGGCCTCTGTTACATGGCTGTGCCTGGGAAGTCTGAGAACTACTCTGACCGCCCAGTTCTGAGCTACCTGCAGCCTATGTAGATCTTGCTGACTAATGCCTAGCAATAGACTGCAGCAATAATCCAGCTTTGCTCCGATTATTGCCCTGGCAATTGTCTCTGTACTTTCTTGAGAAATCATGGACCTCAAATGAGCCAGTAGTTTAACGTAGTATACTACACCCGCCACTACTGTAGAGACATGAGCCTTCATACTCGGAGACGGGTCCAGAGTTACCCCTAGAATTTTTGTTTTAGGTAGAGGAGAGATGAGATCATCTCCCAATTTGAAAGAGCTATACGCTTGATTTAGATTATTTAGTGCCTTAGAACTAACTACAATCAGTAACTCTCGCTTGCTTCGATTCAGGGCTAGGAAGTTATCCAGCATCCCCCTTTCGATCAGTGTGAAGATTCTATTTACCTCCGACTTACCCGTCTCATGATGTCCGGTTAATGAGATGACACATTGGGTGTCATCTGCATAGTTTGAGAATACGACCCTCTCTTCCTCTAGCATGAAGAAGAAGGGGGCCATAAACAGATTATAGAGGTAGGGCGACATACTTGCCCCTTGAGGAACCCCATACAGCACTGATAGCGGAGTGGCTTCCACAGAGGCTGAGCAGACTCTGCTACTTCTGTGCTCCAAGAATGAGGCAACCCACTGGGCTGCCGAGTGAGAGAGGTTAGCTACCTCCTGTAATCTGGGAATAAGGATGGAGTGTTCAATTAAATCAAATGCCGCTGATTGATCTAATGAAATAATCAAGGACAAACCGCTTCTGTCCATTTCTCCCAAAAGTTTAGTTTTCAGCTCCAAAAGAGCGATTTCTGTCCCATATTTTTTTCTAAAGCCTGACTGGTTAGGATGGAGAATTGGATATAACTCCAAATGCTCCGCCAACTGACCATAAACCACCGTATCCCGAATTTTAAGTAAAAAGGACGTGTTGGAAATGGGGTGAAAGTTAAGTGGGTTATCTATTGCCAGACCCGGCTTCTTAAGAATTGGGGTGACCATCGTAGATTTTAGCTCATCTGGTATGTTGCTTTCCTTCAGAGAGGTGTTTATGAAAGTACACAGAGCGTCAATAAGACACGCGGAGGACATGTTTTTATAATCATAGAAGAGCAAGCATCTCCACTACACTGAGGGTTTCATTTACTCAATGATTTTTTTTTAGCTCACTCACCGTTATGGGATGAAAGTTGAACTGATGGACTGAAGGGTCATGACTGAACCCTTTGTTTGAATCATTACTAAAATGAATAGAGGAATTCTTTTTTTTCTAACATTGTTGTCCGAATTTTATGTAGCTTAGTGTGTAAGCCTTCTTGTATTAGTTGACACCAATTCGCATAATTTTTAACTTGGGAGTCTAATCGAGTGGGAGTTGTCTCCTGTCCCTTTAGTAGCTTGAATACTTTCCTTGTATTTGGTTTAGCCGTATTGATGCAGTCATTATGAAATTCTCTTTTAGCTTCAAAAATAGACTTTTTATACTCACATACTAAGTTTTTATACCTTGCTAAGAGTACTGGGTTTCATTCATTTTTCCACGCAAAGAATGCTTTGCTGACCTCTGTTTTCTTGACTGGAGTTCCGCAGAAAACCATGCCTTGCTTTTTTGTTCCGTATCCTTTATCTTTTTTAGCTTTAGCGGCACCAGCTCATCTGATATACAGGTCAAGTTGTTTATCAAGGTTACTGCCATGTCCTGAGAAGACATTTCTGTTTGAACGTTGAGAAGTTTGTTATCTAGCAATGGGTCAATGTTATCAACTGTAATACGTTTAAGATTCCGTAGCCATAATTTTGGTTGCTTGATCAAAAGTTTTATAGGAAAAGGCACGTGCAATGTAAAGTGCACAAACAAGTGACTCTGGACATGGACTGGCATCAACATTGCTGCAATTAATATTAAGACTAGCAAGCCAATCCAAGGTGTCCGTATGCATGGGTGGGAGTTGTCATAAGTTGGGAGAAGCCCAAATTATCTAATGATTGTTTAAGTTCTGCGGCCAAGAGATCAGTATCTACTCCCAACCAGTAATTAAGATCACCAAGGATTAAGAATCTGGATACTGATTTCAAATGAGGTAGTACATAAGTACAAAGCGCCTCTGCCAGATGTAGTTTTGAGGAAGGTGGACGATATATTAACAAGATGTTTATCGTGGACTCGGCATTCATGCTGATTTTCAAGTGTATTGATTCAATGCCTTCCAGTATAAATCCCAGTGTTTCCCAGACTGTGAGAGAGTCCTTCACAATTATTGCTACTCCTCCCTCTCTGCCTTCTGGTCTATCCCTCCATAGCATTACATATCCAATTGGTATAGCTAGATTAAGAGATGGAGAGGATGCACTAGTACCCCAGGTCTTTGTTAGGGTACAAAGATCAAGATTATTTGCCTCAATGTAATTGGAGATCTCCGTAGAGTGTTTTACTAATGATCTTGTGTTTAGGAGCAAGCAACGTAACTATGACACTGGATTAGTGACTTGAGACAGAGGTGTGGCACGCTGAGATATGTTTCCTTTAACTATTGGTTGTCCTACTCCTGAGACTGGCAGCGAATATTGAGTTGGTTTGATATTAGCACTATTTAGACTCAAGCTACTGGACAGAGTAGCATTGGTATTCTAACTGTCAGTTAAAGACGAGGAATCGCTAATTATCGTGTTATTCTCCTGGGCATTATGATTTACCTGTGCGGAAACTTTATGTTGAGTAGTAATCAGATCACTAACTTTGGTTTCTAGTGATTTGTGTACATGATTACATGACATTTGCTGTACCCTTACCTTGGTTTCAAAGTGGTGGACCATTGTCCTGCTGAGTGATTTTTCTTTTTCGGCCGTGATAGCTCGCAGAACATCCTCAATTCCCATGCTAGCCTAAATATACTGGTCGCGTACTTGTCGCAGACTGGCCCCAACTCATTTGCGGCAGGTTTCTAGAGTAAATCCTTTCCAGACTACAATCCTTATGGGGATTGTAGTTCGATGCAACAGTGAACGTGCATGCAGACGTCCAATCAGGAGTCTGTTTCAACTTGCACTGCTTCTGTTGCAATACAACGTAATAGACTGCCTTGCTGTCACTCAGTGTCTAGTTCTGGTCAAAATACAACTAAGCACGGTTATTTTACTAGTAGAATACGTGACAAAAGAAACAAATCTTATCTATCTGACAAATTCGATTTAAAGAACACTGGAATTCTAAAATGCGGCGCAATTAAAAAGATTACTAAAAAAGAGTATATTCTGTCTGCTCCAATACAATGTCGTTCTCTACAGAGGAGGGATCTAAAGGTACAGGTCTGACCTGGCGAGAGTAACGCCACCAGTCCGATCAGACTCCATGGGAATGGGGAGTAACGTTATTCCGCCTCTGGAATTACCGGACCACCGAGGCTGTAATGCCCCGGTAAGTCTTGCAAGTCCGGAGGCGGTAATTCATTCCGGGTCCAGCGGCAGCCTGTCGGTTTTTCTGGCATGGCTACCCCTGGACTCGGAATGAGGCCCATAGTCTCTTAGTTTAGAAGTAATAAAGGACTTACTGGGAACTTACTGGGAACTTGCTTGGACTCCTGTGTACTCCTTGACAGCATTTACATCATTAGTGATGGGATGGACTCTGTGCAAGAGGGGTGGAAGGGTACATTAGTCATCAGAGACCCATCAGCCCCAAGGAAGGCCACCCACCCACCCAGGTAGGTAGGTAGTTGATGACCACCAATTAAAAGAAAAGCTCAGAGGGTCATGTTGGGTTGCTGGTATGAGCCGCTAAGTGATAATCGCAGAGTGAGCTGGACACAAATCACATTGCACTTATAGGCCTAAAGGTATTGAACTTGTGTGCCTACACAAGTCCTTTAAGACGAGATAACAATACTTTGAGATAGATGGGGATGCAGAACATAGTCAAACATCAATAATCAAACAGACTCAGGAAGTTGGCATGGTGCGTCTATTTCAATATCAATTATCTAAAACAGGGAGCATAACGAACATCAACGAACTCGCTCGATCTTCTCACTCAATGCATTTCATAAAAACATAACTTATATACCAAAGATTCTTCATCATTTACGTCAATCAACGTTGCAAAGGATGTGATAGGATTACAGGGAACCTCTAGGTATACGTTCCATACTTGTTGGGAAGGTGATTGGCTCTCTATCATCAGGTGGGACAACTAAGCCCTCCTCTAGTGTAGGTCACTACGAACGTCAAATACACGACGTCCATTGGTTAGACAAACTATAGGGCTCTCTACTACATGTCCCTCTATAATTGGTTGGCACCCTTGTACCCCTCTGTAATATTCCATCTATGCAACCAGCACGTAGTCTAAGATCCAGGTGCTGGTGGGCTGGTCATAACCATAGCTTCCCACCAATTAGCCTGTCATCAATCATCACTCTTGCAGTCTGCCAGTCAATTAAGGCTTTGAACTTGGCCTTGGAAATGTTCTCTGCGCCTGAGAATAAGAGAGAGTATTAGCATACTCTGGGCCTCATTACGAGGTTGGATGTAGCCATGCGGTTATACCGGCATGGCTACCCCCAAACACGGCTCCGGCGAAAGGGGAATCACCAGGTCATTTCAACCTCGGCGGGCCTGGTAATTTCCCTTGCGCAGGAGCCGGAGCCAGTACGCCCCCATTCCCATTTGAGCCCCCATAGGGCTCAAATGGGAATGGGGAGGAGGGTAGCAGCGGTACCGTTCATAACGGTACCGTTGCTACCATCCTGGTCTGACCAGGCGTGCAGAGCGGCACCCACGAGCAGAACTCATAATGCGGCGGTACAGTAACAACGGCGCCGGCAGCACTACCGGTGCTGTTGTCACTGTACCGCCACAATCGTAATGAGACCCTCTATCTCTTGGTTTCGATACAGCGCAACGCAGTATCTATTTTCATCCATCCACGTAACTGCAGACCATGTTTCAGAGTCTTTCTGCATTTAAAATACTTTAAAATGATGAACCTCTGACATCTTCAATGTTCTAGCTCCTCATCCAAGACAGGAGTTTGTTCTTTTCACACGTTCTGTAACTACTGCATGATCATTCAGGTTCACAATGGCCTTGACTTTCTGGTGCTGGGCAAGCCAAGCCTCCCTTCACTTCACCTCTGAATGTCGATTGCTTTTCAAACTGCGACACACGGAAAGCCTTTCTTTTTACTTGATCCAGCTCTGCTAAAATGCGTTGTGTAATCGTCCATAGTCCATACATTCCTATGCATATACGTCGGCTCATCGCCGCAATCTATTCACTACATAGCCAGCCCTTAAGAATACTTTGTCTACTTGCGTTACTGCATCTATACACTTATAAAAAATAACTTGATTTCTTCATTATTTCTGTAGCATGAGCATCTTCATCTCGAGCCCGAAATGTTGCTCATCTTTAACAGCTCCTCCTTTGTTTCTATGGAATGTCTATATTCTTCAGCCTCTTCTTCTGGGTGCGTCAGCTCTGCTCTGTATGACGTCACCAGGCTTCTCTTTTGCTCAGTTTTCACACTTCTTCCGGGATTTCATTCAAATGGCCATCACAATGTCGTGAAAGCTTGTATGGCTTCCTCAATGGGAATCTTACTTTCAAGATCCTTTTTCAGTATCAGTATTTTCACCGGTACTGCACGGTTCCCAACATATAGGCAGCATGGGGGAGGAGCTTTAGGTGAGGGTACTTGGCTCCACCTCTACTGTATACATTGATAGCAGGGCATGTGTCAAGAGGCCACTACTGCCGTTAGTAAAGCAGCCCATGCTAGACCTGGCAGTGGTGTGCATTGGAGGCACAGGAGGCGGCCTATGCAGGGTCCTGGACAAGCTAGAGTGAGTGCAAGCAAAAGCTGTGCTACACTGCTCGATAGCAGGGGGGCACTGGACTTCCGATTGGGTCATTGTGCAACATTGCCAAATAATGATGTCTACAGCAAGTGGGATTGTCAGAGCACCCCGAAAACACTCCTGACCGATATTGCTTTCATTCATCGATAGTAAGTACTGCTTAATAATTTACTATGAAGTAATTACTACGAAATTACATTTTCAAAATGGGTAATTAAGGCGGTTGGGGAGGGTTTGGGGTACTCATGAAGGGAGGCATACGGCCCCACCCACCAATTAAAAAACAAAAGCTATGCATGTGTCAAAGTCATTACTTTGTAGTAAATTACCACGATGTAATGATATGGAACCTTCCCAACCATGAGCAGTGCTATCTTCGAATGATTGGTAAGGATCCCTCGTGTTGTGACAAAACAGTGGCCTTGTGGACAATACACATCCTCCCAAACAATTGGAACTAGAGGGATAGCACACTAGACATACCACCAAACATAACTGTAGAACGTCAAAGAAGAACGTACATAGCCTCTTGGCAAGTTTCAATCAAAGGTATTGTAAACACGGCAAGATTGAAACACTTCTCTCCAAGACCAAAATAATGCAGCATAGTAGAATATGCGCCAGCCTATGAAGAATGTAATCTATTGTAAACATTTCCAGAAATGTATTTAAAACTTATCTTTCATAGCACTTTTCAAGCTATAGTCTTGTGCCAACATGTGTTTAGATCTTGGTGCTCTTCATCAGGGCTTCAAATCATTCTTGTATCCACAAACCTCTTGTGTCACTAAATTTAGTTCTAAACTTATCTGTGTTCACGGTGGAATTAAACATTTACTTCAAAATTGTGCAAGAGCTTGGTTGTCTCTCCACTGTGCTTTCGTGCCCATTCTACTATATTTATAACAGGAAATCCATTTCGAATTACAAGGGCGAAGGTGCCATTGTTCAGAAGCAATGAACAGGGCGTGTGCATGTGTAACACATGTTGGAACAAGAGTATGACTTGAGATGCGCTTTGGAAGGTGAGTTTAGTAAATTTCTGGAAATGTCTATAATAGGTTAAATTCTTGAAAGGTTGGAGCAGACCCAGTGCTGAAGATATTGTATTGTTTGGCAATAGCACCAAGGGTGTTGGAAGAACATACCAGCAATATTATTGAGGACTCAAGCAGTGTGTAGGGATGGGAGGAGTGTGCATGGAGGAGTCACTGTGTGAACCCCAAGGAAGAAGGTGATAGTGGAATTCTACTCAGGAAGTGCCTGGGACCATTCCTTTCTCCTGTGCTGCAGCGTGTGGCTCTCCTGCTCCCCCTTCCCCACTTCCTGATCTCTCCTTCTGTCCTCATTCTTCTGGAGCTTTCCTCTGCTTTTGACACGGTCAATCATGCCATACTTATCAATCGACTCGTTACAACCTGGGCATCACGGATCAGGCCCTCGAGTGGTCGATCTCCTTCCTCCTGGACCGAACCCCCCCATGTCCACTTGTGTCCTTTCTCTCCACCACCTCTCTCCTCATGGGGTGTTCCCCAGGGCTCTAGCCTCTCAACATGGCTCTTCAATGTCTACTTGGCCCCTTTGGCCCACCTGGTCTCTACCGTCACCTCTAACTTTCAGCTGTATGCGGATGACATGCCGCTCTTTCAGGCTCCCCTCAGCCTCCTCTCCTGACTCATTCCTGACTGTATCCGCTATGCAGGATTGGTGTGCCTCCAACGACCCCTGACTTCATGCCATCGAAACTGAGATCCTTCTCATTGGGACGCCTGCCCACGCTTTCCCTCTTTCACTCTGGCCATCCTACTTGAACCATCTTCCTTCACCTTCCTGTGAGACAAAAATCCTTGGTGTCATCTTTGACTCCACTCTCTCCTTCTCGCCTCACATCACGGACCTTGCCAAGAAGACCTACTACCAGCTGCACCTCCTCAAAGGTATTTTTCCTTTTCTCAATTTCCCCCAGAAGCTAACTGTATCCAGAGCCCTGGTTCTCTCTAGGCTAGACTACTGCAACAGCATCTGTCTTCTCAATCTGCCTTCCTCTACTCTCCGCCCTCTATAACTAATCCAGAACAGGACTGCAAGGCTTGTCCTTGGCCTCAAGGCCATAGACCATATCTCTCCAGTCAGTGAATCCCCCATGGAGGACCTGCCAGACTTCTCTCTTGAAGACCAAAAGGACTATGATCTCCTCTGTCTCAGTGTCCCAATCAATTGGAGCGTCTCGTGCACAGCCTTTCAAAACAAATTGCCCCCATCTAAAGGCATGCCCACCACCTTGGACTGCACAGCTGCCCTGAAGTCTGTAGCGTTCAGCCAACCTTGGCGCCGAAGGGTCCCCTCGTTGCCCATCAGGTAAAGCTGGATTCCGCAATATGCAATTATGCCATGGTCCAAGGCTACCTCACCCTCCTGGAACAGGGTCAGGGAATCTGCCTTCTTGTCATCCGGCAGGAAGTTCAGGATTGAGCCTAGTTTATACCAGCTCTCCCGGTCATATCAGGACAGGATGGCCAGGATTTTGGCGGCATTGGTGATAGAAGCCGCGGTGTAAATGATATGCTTTCCTTTTGCATCAAGCTTCCTCCCATCCTGGTCCGGAGGCACCATGTACCGGGAGGTTGGGTTCCTGAGCTCTTCCTGGTGGCGACAGACACCACAGAGTCTGGGACCCTGTGCTTCTCCACCCTGTCCCTCTTGGGGGCGCGCAGTGCTTGGCGTCTTCATCAAGGTCAAATCTTCCTCTCAAACATCATCTAGCAGAGGGATGGGCATAAAGACTTCTGTGACGATTCCCAGCATTGAAAAAGGAACCCCTCCTCCTTCAGAACCAGACTGAAGAGAGTGAAGGCCATCAAACATGCCATGAAAGGAGCCCACCTCATCCGCGATCGACGCACTGGCGGCCTCATCCACACATAGCGGTTCCATAGTGTATGTGCCTGTGTAGGTTTTACTTTGGCCTCAGGGGCAGTGCTGGCTGCGGAATCACCAGCTAGCACATCGGCTCTGAAAGGCTAGATTGCCGCTTCAGCCATGTAGGGCTTGGCAGGCACCTTGCCCTATAAGGGATCCTCACCAGAGGCCTAGTAGGGCTTCGTAGTGCCGAGGCAGTTGGAAGCCTCTGTTGTATTTCCGACTTCAAGGTGTGGAGGGCCGTCAGAATGTCCAGTGACCTGTCCCTGGGCGTTGGCTGAGGTGCGACCTGGGCAACGGCTCTGGACTAAAACATCTTGGTGGTTCCAACAGTAGAGCCGGCTTCCCCCTTTGGGGTTCCTCATGAGA